>NC_059390.1:11547777-12185555 GCF_019703515.2 Myxocyprinus asiaticus
ATGCCACTTAAAGGCATACAGGCGCCTCGTAGAGGGAGCCCTAGCCTGAGTGATCGTATCTACCACTGCGGGTGGTAGGCCACTTAGGTCTTCTGCGTCCCATCCAGGGGCCAGACATGGACATTCCAGAGGTCTGGTCGCGGGTGCCAGATGGTGCCCCGTCCCTGAGAAAGATGATCATTCCTCAGGGGGCTGTCACGACGAGTGTGAGATCTGAGAACCACGTCTGGGTGGGCCAGTAGGTTGCTACTAGGATGACCTGCTCCTCGTCCTCCCTGACCTTGCACAGGGTCTGTGCAAGTAGGCTCACTGGGGGAAACGCATATTTGCGCAGTCCAGGGGGCCAGCTGCGTGCCAGCGCATCTATACCGAGGAGTGCCTCGGTCAGGGCATACCAAAGCAGGCAGTGGGAGGATTCCTGGGAAGCAAACAGGTCTGCCTGTGCTCAACCGAATGACTCCAAATAAGCTGGACCACCTGAGGGTGGAGTCTCCACTCTTCCCTGAGGGTAACCTGACATGACAGCATGTCCACTGCGGTGTTGAGCTCGCCTGGGATGTGAGTGGCTCGTAGCGACTTGAGGAACTGCTGACTCCAGAGGAGGAGATGGCGGGTGAGTTGTGACATGCAACGGGAGCATAAACCACCTTGACGGTTGATGTACACTACCGTCGCTGTGTTGTTTATCCGGACCAACATGTGCTTGCTCTGGATCAATGGTCAGAACCTCCGCAGGGCGAGCAGTACTGCCAACAACTCTAGGCAGTTAATGTGCCAACGCAGCCGCGGGCCAGTCCAGGAGCCGGCGGCTGTGTGCCCATTGCATCCGGTGCCCCAGCCCGTCTTGGAGGCATCTGTTGTAACCACGACATGCCTGGAGACCTGCTCTAGGGGAGCCCCTGCCCATAGAAATGCAAGGTCGGTCCAAGGGCTGAAGAGGCGGTGACAGATCGGCATGATGGTCACGCAATGTATCCCACGGCGCCATGCCCATCTCGGGACTCGAGTCTGAAGCCAGTGCTAAAGCGGTCTCATATGCATCAACCCGAGCGGTGTGGCCGCCGCTGAGGATGCCATATGCCCCAGGAGCCTCTGAAAAAGTTTCAGTGGAACCGCTGTCCTCCATCTGAACACCTTCAGACAGTTCAGCACTGACTGTGTGCACTCATTCGTGAGGCGTGCTGTCATCGAGACTGAGTCCAACTCCAAACCGAGAAAAGGGATGCTCTGAACCTGGGAGAGCTTGCTCTTTTCCCAGTTGACCCGAAGCCCCAGTCGGCTGAGGTGCCGGAGCACGAGGTCCCTGTGTGCGCACAGCAACTCTCGAGAGTGAGCTAGGATTAGCCAGTCATTGAGATAGTTGAGGATGCGGATGCCCACATCCCTTAGCGGGGCAAGGGCAGCCTCTGCGAACTTCGTGAAGATGTGAGGGGACAAGGACAGGCCGAAGGGGAGGACCTTGTACTGGTAAGCCTGGCCTGCGAAGGCAAACCACAGGAAGGGTCTGTGTTGAGGTTAGACCAAGACATGGCAGTATGCGTCCTTCAGGTCTACTGTCGCGAACCAATCTTTATGCCGGATGCTCGTTAGAGTGCATTTTTGCATCAGCATCTTGGACGGGAGACTGTTCAAAGCCCGGTTCAGTACTTGCTGGTCCAGGATTGGTCGCAACCCACCACCTTTCTTCGGTACGATGAAGTAAAGGCTGTAGAACGTCATGGTTACTGGTGTAACCTCCGTTCCCTGATGGAGGGAACGAGACGTTGGTGTCGATGTAGTGACACTAGGGGTCACTCTTGGGAGCCCGAGACACCTCTGGTCTTTGATAAAAGGCCAATGAAAATTGGCGAGTGGTATTTGCATGCCACTCCCCCGAACATACGGGTATAAAAGGAGCTGGTATGCAACCACTCATTCAGGTTTTACGCTGAGGAGCTGATATAAGGTCCGGCCATTTCAGCGGGTAGTTCAGCGTTGTGGCAGGAGGGACCAACGTCTCGTTCCCTCCATCAGGGAACGGAGGTTACACCAGTAACCATGACGTTCCCTATCTGTCACTCACTCGACGTTGGTGTCGATGTAGTGACACTAGGGGTCCCTATACAAAACGCCACAAGGCTGAACTGTGTTACGTGAACTGGCGGTGTGTGGTGGGCAGACTTGCTGTGTGCCTCATAGCCAGCGCACCAGGTCGACACGTAACCTCCCCCAACACAGTTATGAGTGTCGAACGGCCCTACTTGGGGACAAGTCGACTACCCAAAGATAGAGACGGGCTTAACCCAGTCGTGGCCTCTTTTCCCCTTCTCTTTTTCCACTCCCTAAAAAAGAAGGGGGATTATCCGACTGGGCCACCAGGTCTAGTCGGGGGGTGTCCCTCCCAAGGGGAGGACACTGCGGAGACCACACCTCGCCCCAAGAGGGGGGATATTTAAGTGGAAGAATACATCACATGGTCTTTCCAACCATGTGGAGAGCCTTCAAGGTAGATCCTGCCCAATGGGGGAGGAGGTACTACAACATGGAGACTGGGGCAGAGGGGCTCTGCCCAAGGAAGACGCCGTTTGCCAGCAGGGAAACGAGCTAGCGGAAGATATAGATCGCATGGGGTTAGCCTTACAGGGAACCGCCACATGCGGAGCACCTACCCCAGCACCGGGCTCTTAGATAGCACGTGTACTGGGCCAGCAGTGAGTCTCTCCGAAGACTCGACTGCCACAGGGCTCGGAGGAAATCAACCAGGGAACAACTTTTGTGAACACTACTGGGAATTAACAGCGCACGTCTTCAGCTCAAAAGGAGGTGGGAGGCGCTATGTGCAAGCGATACACCCGGCCGGCTATCCCGGGCTTATCCGCTTGTGTTGCGTGCCACTACCTGGGACGAAACCGGTTCCACCCGGAGGTTGTAGAACCTTGCAAAGGTGTTGGGTGTTGCCCAGCCCGCTGCTCTACAAATGTCTGTTAGAGAGGCACCTCTGGCCAGAGCCCAAGAAGCCGCTACACCCCTGGTAGAATGGGCCCGTAGCCCTACCGGGGGCGGCATGTCTTGGGCGAGATATGCCATAGATATGGCATCAACAAGCCAGTGGGCGATCCTCTGCTTGGAGACAGCGCTTCCTTTCCGCTGTGCACCGAAGCAGACAAAGAGCTGCTCAGAGAGTCTAAAGCTCTGCGTGCGATCCAAATAGATGCGCAAAGCACGCACCGGACACAGCAACGCCAGGGCTGGGTCTGCCTCCTCCTGGGGCAGCGCTTGCAGGTTCACCACCTGGTCCCTAAAAGGAGTGGTGGGAACCTTGGGCACATAGCCCGGTCGGGGTCTCAGGATCACGTGAGAATAACCCGGACCGAACTCTAGGCACGTTTCGCTGATAGAGAACGCTTGCAGGTCACCTACCCTCTTGATGGAAGTGAGCGCAGTCAGGAGGGCAGTCTTCAGGGAGAGTGCCTTCAGCTCGACTGACTGCAAAGGCTCAAAGGGGGCTCTCTGTAGGCCCTGAAGAACTACGGAGAGGTCCCATGAGGGAACGAAGAGCGGTCTGGAGGGATTCAGCCTCCTAGCGCCTCTTAGGAACCTGATGATCAGATCGTGCTTCCCTAAGGACTTACCCTCAACTGCGTCGTGGTGTGCTGCTATGGCAGCAACGTACACCTTCAAGGTGGAAGGGGACAGCCTCCCTTCCAACCTCTCCTGCAGGAAGGAAAGCACTGATCCGACTGCGCATCTCTGGGGGTCTTCGTGTCGAGAAGAACACCACTTAGCGAACAGAGACCACTTCAAGGCATACAGGCGCCTCGTAGAGGGGGCCCTAGCCTGAGTGATCGTGTCTACCACCGCGGGTGGTAGGCCACCTAGGTCTTCCGCGTCCCGTCCAGGGGCCAGACATGGAGATTCCAGAGGTCTGGGCGCGGGTGCCAGAGGGTGCCCCGTCCCTGAGAAAGAAGGTCCTTCCTCAGGGGAATTTGCCAGGGGGAGCTGTCGCGAGGAGCGTGAGGTCCGAGAACCATGTCTGGGTGGGCCAGTAGGGCGCTACCAGGATGACCTGCTCTTCGTCCTCCCTGACCTTGCACAGTGTCTGTGCAAGTAGGCTCACTGGGGGAAATGCGTATTTGCGAATGCCAGGGGGCCAGCTGTGTGCCAATGCGTCTATGCCGAGAGGAGCCTCGGTGAGGGCGTACCAGAGCGGGCAGTGGGAGGATTCTTGGGAGGCGAACAGGTCCACCTGAGCCCGACCGAATCGACTCCAAATCAGCTGGACCACCTGGGGGTGGAGTCTCCACTCTCCCCTGCGGGGAACCTGCCGTGACAGCGCGTCCGCTGTAACGTTGAGGTTGCCCGGGATATGAGTGGCTCGCAGCGACTTGAGGTGCTGCTGACTCCGGAGGAGGAGACGGCGGGCGAGTTGTGACATACAGCGGGAGCGCAGACCGCCTTGGCGGTTGACATATGCTACCGCTGCCGTGCTGTCTGTCCGAACTAGCACGTGCTTGCCCTGGATCAACGGCCGGAACCTCCGCAGGGCGAGCAGAATTGCCAGTAACTCGAGGCAGTTGATGTGCCAACGCAGCCGCGGACCCGTCCAGAGGCCGGTGGCTGCGTGCCCGTTGCAAACAGCGCCCCAGCCCATCTTGGAGGCGTCTGTCGTGACCACGATGCGCCTGGAGACCAGTTCTAGAGGAACACCTGCTCGTAGAAACGAGAGGTCGGTCCAAGGGCTGAAAAGACGGTGACAGACCGGTGTAATGGCCACGCGGTGTGTCCCGTGGCGCCATGCCCGTCTCGGGACTCGAGTCTGGAGCCAGTGCTGAAGCGGCCTCATATGCATCAACCCGAGCGGGGTGGCCACCGCCGAGGATGCCATATGCCCCAGGAGCCTCTGAAAAAGTTTCAGTGGAACTGCTGTTTTCTGTTTGAACGCCTTCAAACAGGCCAGCACCGACTGGGCGCGCTCGTTCGTAAGGCGCGCCGTCAGAGAGACTGAGTCCAACTCCAAACCGAGAAAAGAGATGCTCTGAACCGGGAGGAGCTTGCTCTTTTCCCAGTTGACCCGAAGCCCTAGTCGGCTGAGGTGCGAGAGCACCAGGTCCCTGTGTGCGCATAACACGTCTCGAGAGTGAGCTAAGATTAGCCAGTCGTCGAGATAATTGAGAATGCGAATGCCTACCTCCCTTAACGGGGCAAGGGCAGCCTCTGCGATCTTCGTAAAGACGTGAGGAGACAGGGACAGGCCGAAAGGGAGGACTTTGTACTGATACGCCCGACCCTCGAACGCGAACCGCAGGAAGGGTCTGTGTCGAGGAAGGATCGAGACGTGAAAGTACGTGTCCTTCAGGTCTACCGCCGCGAACCAATCCTGATGCCGGACGCTCGCTAAAATGCGTCTTTGCGTCAGCATCTTGAACAGGAGTCTGTGTAAAGCCCGGTTCAGTACTCGCAGGTCCAAGATTGGCCGCAACCCACCGCCTTTCTTCGGTACGATGAAGTAGGGGCTGTAAAACCCTTTCTTCACCTCGGCTGGAGGGACAGGTTCTATCGCGCCCTTTCGTAGGAGGGTAGCGATTTCCGCGCGCAGAGTAACAGCGTTTTCGCCCTTGACGAAGGTGAAGTGAGTACCGCTGAACCTGGGCGGGCGCCTGGCGAACTGAATCGCGTAGCCGAGTCGGACGGTCCGGATCAACCACCGCGACGGATTGGGAAGTGCAAGCCATGCGTCCAAATTCCGTGCGAGGGGAACCAAGGGGACAACGTCGTCGGACGTACCGGCAGGTGGGGCCTCGCGGCGGGGCGGAGCGCGAGGTGCCACAGCACGTCGTGGCCGTGCTGAGTCTAGGGACATCGAAGCACTTACCTGGCTCCTTGTGACCACCCCCGGAACAGCCTGGGACGGGGGAGGAAGAGGCCTGTCCTCGCGACCCGTGGAGGCTGTCACATCGGGGGTGGATTTGTGCCACAGCTGGGCGCTCAGGGGCGAAAAAGGGCACCGCTGGAGCGCCAATCCTGCAAGATAAAGCCCGTGGACGGTAGTCGTGGTGACGACCGTACACAGCGGGTATGTGACCCAGGGAGGAAGGAAGCCGCTCTTTTGTTGAACTGTTGGGTACCGCAGCCACTTGGGCGTACGGCGAAATCAAACGAAAAGGCAACAAAAGATTTTCCACCCGGCCCTCCACCGGGGGATGGAGTGGTCTTTCTACCAGCTCCAGGTGAGTGGGTTCCCTCGTCCCTGGGTTGTCCGTCTCAGGGGCGCCTCGAAGACCTCCGTGGGTTCTTCGGTGCCGGCTGAGAGACGGGTGGCGTGGGCTTCCTGCAGTGGGCTCCACGCCGGGGCCGGGCCGGAGGGGCGGGCTGCGGCGGAGCCGGTGCAGTCACCGCAGGGGGACGCCCTTGGCGACGAGCAGACGGGGTGCGGGGTCCTGAGCCGCGCCGGGGCAGGATGTGCCAGATTGCCTCCGTCTGCTGCTTTACCGTCGAGAACTGCTGGGCAAAGTCCTCAACGATGTCGCCAAATAGGCACGCCTGGGAAATGGGGGCAGCAATGAACCGTGTCTTGTCGGCCTCGCCCATCTCGACCAGGTTGAGCCACAGGTGGCGCTCCTGGACCACTAGTGTGGCCATCGTCCGCCCAAGAGACCGCGCTGTGACCTTCGTCGCCCGGAGGGCGAGGTCGGTCGCCGAGCGCAGTTCCTGCATCAAATCTGGGGCGGAACTACCCTCGTGCAGTTCTTTCAGTGCCTTGGCTTGGTGGACCTGCAGGAGAGCCATGGCGTGCAGGGCAGAGGCGGCTTGTCCAGCAGCGCTGTAGGTCTTGGCCGTCAGGGACGACATGAGCCTACAGGGCTTGGAGGGGAGCTTAGGGCGTCCACGCCAGGTGGCGGCGCTCTGCGGGCATAAGTGCACTGCGAGCGCCTTATCCACCGGGGGAATCGCCGTATAGCCCCTGGCCGCCCCGCCATCGAGGGTAGTGAGAGCGGGGGAACTGCGGAGCCGGGTTCGGGCAGTAAAAGGTGCCTCCCACGACTTCGTCAGCTCCTCATGCACCTCCGGGAAGAATGGCACTGGAGCGGGGCGCGGCCGGTCTGAGCGGCGCCGCGAGCCCAGAAACCAATCATCAAGCCGCGAGGGTTCAGGGGAGAGCGGAGGGTTCCACTCTAGCCCGACGCTCGCGGCCGCCCGGGAAAGCATGTCCGTCATTTCGGCGTCGGCCTGTAACTGGGCGACCGTCCCCGAAGGGGGAAGCCCAGCTGAGGCTTCTGCGTCCGACTGGACAAGCCCGCTCTCCGATGCTGCGCTCGAAAGCTCATCATCTTCGCGGGCCTCAAACAAGAAGCCAGACTCGCCATGCGACGAGCCGGCGAACTCATCCGGAAGCCCGATTGGGGCAGACGAGCGTGCTGGGGAATGGGTGGTCCGCGGGGGGGAACCCGGCGGAGGCGATCCCATTGAGGTCCCCAAATCGCCCCCAGCGCCAGCCGCGCTGACCTCAAACCCGTAGGTAGGAGGACCAAGGCGGGGAGCCGCTGGGGTGGCTTGCTTTCTTACAAAAGCAAGCCGTGACCGCAACGTTGCCATGGTCATGTTCTCGCAGTGAGAACATGAGCCATTCATAAACGCTGCCTCCGTGTGGGTCGCGCCCAGACACGAAAGACAGCGATCATGACCATCCGAAGTTGAGAGAAATCGACCGCAACCAGGAATAACACACGAACGGAAAGGCATCTTTAAAAAGACGCGTCTTTAAAAAGACGTTCCGTGTGTGCGCTCTTTTAGAGAAATATATACTCTTTTAGAGGGGAAAAATGCTCTTTCAGAAAATATACTCTCTAGTTTTTCTGCCGAAGCGCCCAGGGGCGTTCTCTGCAGTGCACCAGTGCAGAGGAGGGAGAAGCCGCTGAAATGCGCCGTCAGATCCAGCAGAGGTGAATGAACAGTGCTATTCAGCTCGATGAGCATGACCGTTCGGCTCCGAAGAGAAAATCTGAATGAGTGGTTGCATACCAGCTCCTTTTATACCCGTATGTTCGGGGGAGTGGCATGCAAATACCACTCGCCAATTTTCATTGGCCTTTTATCAAAGACCAGAGGTGTCTCGGGCTCCCAAGAGTGACCCCTAGTGTCACTACTTCGACACCAACGTCGAGTGAGTGACAGATAGGGAACCCTTTCTTCATCGGCTGGAGGGACAGGCTCTATCGTGCCCTTGCGCAAAAGGGTAGCGATTTCCGCACGCAAGGTAGCACCATTCTCGTCCTTCACCGAGGTGAAGCGGACGGCGCTGAACCTGGGCGGGTGCCTGGCGAACTGAATCGCATAGCCAAGTCAGACGGTCCGGGTCAGCCATCGCAACGGGCGAGCCATGCGCCCAAACTCTGGGCGAGTGGGACCAAGGGAATGATCACGTCGGACGTACCTGCGGGTGGGGCCTCGCAGTGGGGCGGAGCTCGAGGTGCCACATTGAGGGGACTCGAGCCCTGTGGCCGTACTGAGTCCAGGGACATCGAAGCACTTACCTGGCTCCTGCCGCCCACCATAAGATTGGCCGAGGAGGGGGGAAGAGGAATCTCGTCTCCGTAGTCCACTGGAACCAATCCCATGTGCCATAGCTGGGCGCACAGGGGCGGGGGTCCGCCGCTGGAGTGCCATACCTGCCAAAATGGGACGGTGGACGGCGGTCTTGACGACGGCCGTGCACACCGGATATGTGACACAGGAGATCAGGGAACCATTCTTTTGTCAGGCTTTTGCGTGCCGCAGCCTCCTGGGCATGCGGCGACAAAAGATTCTCCTGCCGGCCCTCCACCGGGGGAGGGAGTGGTCTGTCGACCAGCCCCAGTGAAGCGGGTCTCTTCGCCCCTGGGTCGCCCGTCTCGGGGCCGCTTCGAAGCCTTCCTCAGGTTCTAAGCGGCCGGCCGCAAGACGGGTGGCGTCTGCTTCCTGTGGAGGGCTCCACGTCGGAGCCGGGCCACGGGGGTGGGCTGCAGTGGAGCCGATGTTGTTGCTGCAAGAGGATGCCCTTGGCGACGAGTAGAGAGGGTGCGGGGTCTTAAGCCCCGCTGGGGTAGGATATGTTGTAAGGCCTCCATCTGCTTCTTCACCGCTGATAACTGCTGGGCAAAGTCCTCGACGTCATCGCCAAACAGGCCAACCTGGGAAATGGGGGCGTCAAGAAACCGTGAATTGTCTGCCTCTCCCATCTTGACCAAGTTGAGCCAAAGGTGGCGCTCCTGGACCACCAGGGTGGACATCGGCTGCCCGAGAGACCGCGCCATGACCTTCATCGCCCGGAGAATGAGGTTGGTCGCCGAGCGCAGTTCCTGCATCAATCCCGGGTCAGAACTACCCTTGTGCAGTTCTTTTAGCACCTTGACTTGGTGTACTTGCAGGAGAGCCATGGCGTGCAGGGCGGAGGCGGCTTGTCCAGTGGCACCGCAGGCCACAGTCGTCAGGGACAACGTAAACCTACAGGCCCTGGACAGGAGCTTTGGGTGCCCGCGCCAGGTGGCGGCGCTCTGCAGACACAAGTGCACCGCAAGCGCCTTATCCACCTGGGGGATCCCAGGAACCAATCGTCGAGCCACGAGGGTTCAGGGGAGAGTGGAGGGTTCCACTCTAGCCCGACGCTTGCGGCCGCCCGGGAAAGCATGTCCGTCATTTCCGCATCGGCGTGAGACTGGGCGACCACTCCCGAAGGAGGAAGCCCAGCCGAAGCCTCTGCGTCAGACTGGACGGGCCCGCTCTCCGATGCTGCGCTCGATAACTCATCGTCTGCCCAAGCTCTGAACAAGAAACTGAGACGAGCCAGCGGTCTTGTGCGAGAGCCCGATTGGGGCAAGCGAGCATGCTGGGGAATGGGAGGTCCGTGGGGGGATACCCGGCGGAGGTAGTCCTATTGATGTCCCCAAATCACCCCCAGTGCTAACCGACGCGGCCTCAAACCCTTGGTAGAAGGACCGGTGCGGGGAGCCGCTGAGGTGGCTTCCTTTCTTACGAAAGCAAGCTGCGACCGCAACGTTGCCATGGTCATGTTCTCGCAATGAGAACGATGTCTCTGCGTGGGCAGTGCCCAGACACATAAGACAACAATCGTGGCCGTCAGAAGCGGAGAGATAATGACCGCAACCAGGAATAACACACAAACGGAAAGGCATCTTTAAAAAGACGTTCCGTGTGTGTGCCGCTCTTTTTGTGAATGAAAATATACTCTTTTAGAATATACTCTCTTATTTTCGCTCTGCCGAAGTGCCCAGGGGCATTCTCTGCACTCCACGGGTACAGGGGGGAGAAGCCACTGAAATGTGCCATAAATCCAGCAGTTTTGAGGTGCATCTTTGGAGGGAATTGAATTCAGTGCACTGAATACAACCACTCGGCTCCGAAGAGAAAATCTGAATGAGTGGTTGCATACCAGCATCTTTTATACCTGTATGTCTGGGGGAGTGGCATGCAAATTCCACTCGCCAATTCTCATTGGCCTTTTTTCAAAAAGGCAGAGGTGTTTGGGGCTCCCAAGAGTGACCCCTAGTGTCACTACATCGACACAACGTCGAGTGAGTGACAGATAGTGAACCCTCGTTTTTTCCAACTCCCCTCCAATTACCTAGCTCCATTCTAGTAACGGCAACTTTTCAGGATTTAATCAATTCCCATTTGAAAAAATAAAGTCCTTTCTTTCTTATTTAATATCCTGTTTTAACTCTGAAATACACTACATAGCTACACTACATAGTATGTGGATATTAGGGATGCACCGATCCGATACCTGGATTGGTATCGGCTCTGATGCTGATGTTTTTAGACTGATAATTATAATTTATAATTGTATTTATTTATCACACATTTGCACATATACAGTGAAATTATTTTTTTCACATATCCCAGCTAAGCTGGGGTCAGAGCACAGGGTCAGCCATGATACAGCACCCCTGGAGCAGATAGGGTCAAGGGCCTTGCTCAAGGGCCCAACAGTGGCATCTTGGTGGTGTTGGGGCTTGAACCCCCAACCTTCTAATTAGTAACCCAAAGCCTTAACTGCTGAGCCACCACTGCCCCTGATCAGGTATTGATCCGACGAGCCTGATCCAATACTGTGTGTTAGTCATGTTCGTTACTGTCAAGCTCCAAAATTATATAAAAGAACTATAAAAACACCAATAAAGTAGTTCATATGATTCGTGCATTTTATTCAAAGACATTTGAAGACATGCGATAGCTCTGTGAATCACAAAAGTCTGTGTTTATTAAGTAAATATATAAAATGCACGTGCAGCACCAGAGCGTAGTGAATGGCACTGCTCTGTTGACACACACGGCTATTTTTAGCCTTCACGCGGTGCACAATATTTGAGTGCTACTCACGAACAACATCTCAGACGAAGATACTCAATAGTTTGGTTCACTTATAGTATGCATTTAGAACGGCACCGGAGGTGCATTTTACCAGAATTCGAATAAGAAGCGAAATAAACTACTGTGAATTTGCCTACAAACAGACACATACAGGACTTCCTGGAGAGTTTAGCATGTCAAAATAAAAGTCAGAGGTTTTTAAAGTTAAAGTTGCATGATTGGAATTACTGTTAATTTTGCTGCTCCATTATCCAGTATACTAGTAAACAAAAGTTTTTCTTAATAAGCTATACATTTATATTGAAATAATGTGTAGTTAGGTGTTTGTGTTTCTTCATATATTAAAGATTACTCCCAATTAGTTCCACACAATAATGTAAAGATATTCTAAACTGATTATGAAAAAAAAAAAAAAACAACAACAAAAAAACAACAACATTGATATCGGATCAGGTTCGATATCGGCCGATACTGAGATTTCGGATATTGAAATCGGATCGGAAGAGAAAAAGTGGTATCAGTGCATCCCTAGTGGATATCATTTAGAATTAACAGGTTTTGATAGGCCCTTTAATTCCAGTGAAGACAAACCTTAATGCCACCGCATACTATTACATTCTAGAGAATTAAACTAAAAATGGGCTGCAAATGGCATTTCATGTTGACTTTAAACCTTGTTTCACTGATTTCTAAAGTTGGTGAACCTGTGACTGCAGTGTTGACATCTGGAGGAAAGACTGTGAATATGTTGGAAATGAAAGTATGGCAATGAACGCGTTCATTAAAAATGCATGTGCCTCTGTTTAAAACATCAACAATTACAAAAGCTTACTTTTATCAACACATCAGGCTTTAAAGAAGCAAATGTCAGCATTATGAGCACAAAGTCATCACCGATGATGGTAACCGTGGTGGGATGAAATGGAGTTCTCTGTAGAAAGTGCCTCTGTAAGCCTAAAACCAGCATCCACATCGATTTGCAATCCAATTACAGAGAATAACATAAGATAAGGCACACCAGGCAATCTTCAAGTTCTCAAACTTGATTCTACTGTTAGACCCCAATTAATACTCCCTTACCCTTTCGTCCTTTTTTAAACTGTATCAAAGCCAGCCACCCTCAGCCTTCTCTCTCCCTAGAGCAGGAATATTCACTTAATTATTTAAAGGATACTTACTGGTTTATTAAATGAATGGATTTAATTGAACTGAAGATGCTTTCTCTAATGTCCTGCCTGAGGGTTCCTTTGGCCTTCAAGATCTCCACAAAGTACTGGTGAAAAAGAAAGTCAGGAGGGAAGAGAAAATTAAATTTTTAGATGCCACTCGTACACGACTCTTCATCTTGCTAGAATGTCACCTCTTGTTGCATACCCTTGAGAAAAAGACAGAACAAATCTGTGGAGAGCAAAGCATTTTGAAGCAATGACATCTCAATTACTTCCAACAGCTTAATATGAGATGCTTTACTAATACAACTTTACCAGCGGCGGAGGCAAACATGAAGGAAAAATGGAGTTTCTCTAAAAAAAGTTGGGTTTTGATAGTCAACCGTTTATTCAGCATGTGACATTACAAAACAATGACAAACATGCCAGTTAACAATGTTAGCTTTTAAGACACAAGCTAATAGATTGACATTTAAGGTTATACTTTGGCTTAACTTGAATATTTAGTGCTGGAACAACTAACTGATAAAATCTATAATAATCTGTAATTCAATTTATCAACAACAAATGTCATTTTAGATTAATCGGAGGCGCATTTCTATGTGTTGTTGAGAGTAGTAGCATTGGGACGTGCAGCGCAAAATGGAATGGGACACCCGTTTATTGCCGGCACGCTGCGTCACAATGGACACTTCCAGTGTAGACAGCATCATTGATTATAATGGGTTTTATTGCTTTTGATGTGACAAGCCGCTCACATCTGGTGTAGACGGGTGTAAGACATTTTTTAAATATTCGTGATATCACAACTAGGCCTCAATACCTGTACTGCACCTTTTTGTAGACAAATATATCCCGGTTTTGTCTAACTGGGGCACATTCAAATTTGTCACTTTAAGAGGGCCTGGATAGCTCTACCACCTCTGGAGTCGTGTGGTCGAATCCAGGGTGTGCTGAATGACTCCAGCCAGGTTTCCTAAGCAACCAAACTGTCCCGGTTGCTAGGGAGGGTAGAGTCACATGGGGTAACATCCTCGTGGTCGCGATTAGTGGTTCTCGCTCTCAACGGGGCATGTGGTAAGTTGTGCGTGGATCTTGGAGAGTAGCATTAGCCTGCACGTGCTGGGAGTCTCCGCAGTGTCATGCACAATGAGCCACGTGATAAGATGCGTGGATTGAATGTCTCAGAAGTGGAGGCAACTGAGACTTGTCCTCCACCACCCGGATTGAGGCGAGTAACTGCGCCACCATGAGGACCTACTAAGTAGAGGGAATTGGGCATTCGAAATTAGGGAGAAAAGGGGAGAAAAAAAAATATTTAAAAAAAATATATAAATAAATAAAAAAATTGTCACTTTAAGAACAAATCAAAATAATTTAGTATTTTAATAATTTGCAATATTTATGGTATCATATTTCTTTCACACAGATATGATGATTTCTTTAGTTTTCATTGGATGATCATTGGTAGTATTGCACATATTTACATGCTATTTAACCTTTTATGTCTCATCATTTCTGTAATTTCTGTACTAAATAAATATAAATAATAACTTCATAAATAATAATTCCTTATTCAAACTCTTACTGTCTGCTGATTCTACATGCATCACACTACACAATGCAATCTACACAATATGAAACAAAAGATCTAGGAGTTCTCAGTAAGAGGTAAACTAATTGGGCACAAAAAAGAAAAGAATGAAACAGAGGCCTTGAACAGGTTGTAAACCATGAATTTCAAAAGAACAGACCACTGACTGTGTCAAGGACCACTCAATAAATAGAAAACCTTGTGGCGTTGAAAGGTGGTGAATAAAGCTATCAAAAATCATTAGAATTTCAAATGTTTGATTAATTAGGATATTCTAATGATCATCACATCATTAACAAATACAGTATTCTGTTTCTGGCCATGTGTGCCATTTACAATGGCTGAATCCAGCCCTGACAAGTGTATCTCTCCATCATTGTGTTGTTCGATACAAGATTGATCCATCAAGCCCATGGGCATGTATATAATGTTGGCTTATAGTGGGCCTGCAAAGACACTAACCATGACAACCAGATGCAGTTGTTCACAGTATCTTTGTTTGCTCTGGACTAGCTTGAGGGCTGTGTGGATCCTCTTTCTCTCCCAGCATTCCCGCTGCTCTTGAATGATGCGGCTGCTCATGGAGGTGAACGGACTTGGAGCAAAACCAATCAGTTCAAGGTACTGACTCCAGACCAGTGTTGCTACCTACAAATCAGCAAATCACTATTAATTTGTCACCATTAAAAACTCTATTAAGTCATCAAAATATATAAAAGGTTGCATCCACATTTGCCCGAAGCACATTAGAAGCTGAATAACAATATAATTTTACCCCTTATATTATTCAGCTTTATACTGTATGTTAATTAGTCTACACCTTAATAAATGATAAATAATTTATAATGTATATAACACTTCTAAGTTGAAGTGTGTAATTTTTCCTTCTCCTATCCTATAGTGCAGAGACTTCTATAAAGGCCTTGATATACTGCCTACGAAATTGAAGAACGAATGGGTGTGACGTGATTTAGAACAAAATTTGGCCAAAAAGAAGGTGTTTTTGCGTTCGTTTCGGTGGTTCAGAACAGCTCGCTGGGGCAAACTTTTAGGAAAAATTCTATTGGACAGCAAAACACCTTATTGTCATTGGTCCATGTCATCGGTAGGTGTGACCTAGAACTCCTACCTTGATGCAGACAGCAAGTTCTGTTTATGTTGTTAACTGAGTCAAAATGAGTCAATATGAACACATCAGCGAGTAGAGTTATTAGCGACCTGGTGCAACTTACATACATCTGTATGATCATTCGCTTAGAGATATTTTCCAAAACCATGTCATGTGATTTATTTTGTTTAATTAGTCTACTAAAGGAATCAAATCTTCTCAAGAACTCTCAAGTGCCCATTCACTCATGTGCCATCTGCAGCGAAAGCCATTCACACATCTGTCTAAAGATATGCCCATGATCATTCTTTTGTCTTTATTCTGAACATTATCTCTTTTATACACTTATCTTTGCAATAGTGTCAGTGTCTTAATAAATCACAATAAGTGTATAACCGGCGCATACAATGGTTGTGTATTGCGTGTATGCGCATAGCATCATGAATTCAGAATATAAACAAGACAAATTAAACATTTTCTACTGCATATATAACTTTAAATCATCATCGAGTGATTAAACGGCTTCTTTTACAGACCTCATGTGAAGTCTACTCATAGAATGAGGCATAAAGTCATTGATAACACATTTTAGTTTAATACATTGGTTAAGGTTTTACAAGTAGTGTCCTCTTATTTAAATGTACTTGTAAATGCCTCCCACAGCGGTGTGACTGGTGTCTGAACGTTCAGAAACAGCATACCATTGCTTGGCTGTTTAGAACTTCTTTTTACCCCTGAACGAAGAATGAAAAGGAACTTCTCCGGAAGTATATAGAGGCCTTAAGTAATAAGACATTCATATAGGTGGGAAAAAATCTCAGTATGTTAGAGTATCATGATATTTTTCCTTGTGATATTGTATCGATAATTGCACGCCAAATATCGATATTATTATTTACATTTTTCAATATTAATATTACGTTGA
The DNA here is from genome assembly GCF_019703515.2 of Myxocyprinus asiaticus. NCBI lineage: Eukaryota > Metazoa > Chordata > Actinopteri > Cypriniformes > Catostomidae > Myxocyprinus > Myxocyprinus asiaticus. Next base: position 11,563,920 of record NC_059390.1, read on the forward strand.
TGGGAAAAAAGTTTCTCTTTGCCAGATCGATCTAGGAATTCAACAATAGTCCCTTAGAAGACGCAGTTATCATGCTTTACACATAAACACATTTTACAGTAATATTAACTGAGGTATTCTGACAAAAATGTTAGTATCATATAAAACAGACTAACCTTTTAGGTGAAATCTATTATACTTTTGTGTATTGAAATTGTGTTGTAATAAATAATATTTTTAAAGTGTTTAGGCTACGATTGTATATATAAATACTATAATTTACTTAAAGACAGACTAGCTACATTGACCTAACCACAGAAATAGGGAGCCATTAAGGTCTTATATGCTTATGGCTTTGCATTGTACATAGATATTAGGAAATACACTGGCCTTGTTTTTTTAATTTAACAATGCATTTGGTCATTTGGAAACAGTTCTCTTAAATCCAATGAAGACGAATGAGAAACATTTAGTGAAATATCGCAATATATTGTAGTTTTGAATCGCAAAACACCAAAAATAAAGAATAGCAATGATATCGTTTTGTGACCTAATTATCGATATTATATCTTATTGTCAGTTACCATGTGATTCCCACCCCTAGACATTCGTAGGCTGACTTCACTGAAAGGAGGAAAAACAACACTGTAGCTCATTATCAGTGTTAAGCAAATTACTCAAAATAGTAATCCATACAAATGACTAAAATTAACCATTAATCTAAAATTGTAAGCAGATTACTTCACTGCTTACTGAATCTACTTGATTCGTGGAAAACATTTTCACAACAGAAATTACTTTTAATTTTCTAAAACAACTTTCACAAAGAAGTTTTTGTTTTTCCGCTCAGCAAATCCAAAATACTGACTTTATTTCCTCCTTGTTTATTGCTGTTGTCACTGTCACAGAAACACAAACAAACAGATGTACATATAAACATAATTCATGTTTTAAATGTATTCTAATTATATAATCTAAAAGTAATTTTAGAAATATGTGACATACTTAAAAGTAATTATCATAATTAAAAGTCAGTAACTGTAATCTAATTACATGACTTTAAAGTATAATTCATTACACTACTTTTTGACAAAAATGAAGATTAAAGCAACTAAATGCTGTGTTATCGGATTACACCCAACACTGCTCACTATCGAAATACTGAATACTGTGAATATCCCAAACAGCAACATTGGCTGAACCAGTGGTGTGAGTTTGGGGCGGAACTGTCTGTTTGGGCAACCAATGAGAGATGGGAGAGTGTTTGGGAAACCAAATTGAAAATGCTCATTATTTTTGCAATTCTGTTTGGTGCCACTAATGGCGCACAAAACGCACACTTAGCACTGATTTACTACAGACTTGCCTGTATAAAAACATGTACAAATTTGATAGCATGTGCAAAAAAGGTCCGAGCTAATCTACTAACGTAGTCTTATGAGGATTGCGTCTTTCAGATGCGCAAAATAGCAAGTCTTGGCAATTTTTGCGCGTTTCCCCGAAATGAATATTCAATTTAGAGATGTGTCTACAAATGCACATAATAATGTGCGGTGTCGATGCAAATGAATCAAACTGCTCCCATAAAGTGATTTATCAAGCCAGAAAGTTCATTTCAGAAACAAAAACTGCGAGAGCAAATTAATATGAATGAAATGCAGGTATTAATTTGATTCGCACTGTGCATCATGCTGTTATTGTGGCAAAACAGAGACTTTGAGATCAGAGAATACATACAGTAGAATACAAATTGATCACATGCATTAATGTTATATTAAATTATTTCTAATGAAAAAATATTTTATTCTGTTATTTTAGAACTCGAAATCAGGGGCCTGGGTAGCTCAGCGAGTATTGACGTTGACTACCACCCCTGGAGTCGCGATTTCGAATCCAGGGCGTGCTGAGTGACTCTAGCCAGGTCTCCTAAGCAAGGAGATTGGCCCAGTTGCTAGGGAGGGTAGAGTCACATGGGGTAACCTCCTCGTGGTCACGATTAGGGGTTCTTGCTCTCAATGGGGCGCATGGTAAGTTGTGTGTAGGGTTGCAGTGGTATGAGATTTTCATGGTATGATAACCGTCTCAGAAAATATCATGGTATATGGTATTACACTATTATTACTATCAGTTACAATGACCCTTAAAGGAGTGAAATCAGAAGGGGGTTTTTTTCCGGTTGAACAAACACTTTATTATAATTGAAACTTGAAACCATTTTTTTTTAATGGAAGTATGTGTAAAAAAAGTCTCCCTTTTGAAAATAAATAAAATAAATAGAATGAATAAGAAAGCTAACAGAATTATAATAATAAACCGAATTATAAACATGATAAAAAAATAGCATGTATCTATAACATGTTATATAACTAAAGCATGTTGGTTTACATGTTTGCATAGCATGTTAAAATAACTACTAAATGAAACATAACATCAGCTGTGTGAGCTTTTAAAGTAATGTCCTATGATTATTAACAATTACATATACTGTAGGTGCACAACAGCACAGCCAGACTGCTTCTGTCTGTACCAGTAACTCAGTGGTTCTCAATTGGTTTTGCTTCAGGACCCAGATTTTACATTGGTAATTAAGTGGCGACCCACCATAGTAAAAACGTAACCTGTATTTAATGTATCCTGGGTCGCATTTCCTTTTATGTTGCATAGTTTGTTTTCATGGTTTTCATGTACAATGACATGCATCAAGTGACATTATTTTTTATTTTTTTTAAAGCGACAGGAAGTTTTCTCTCCCCCCTTTTAAAAATTGAAGAGCATATTTACTTATATGAGCCCATTATTATCCCGTTTGTTTCCTAATTTTAAACATAATTCAAACAGAACATACATATTACACAGGAGGAAAGGCTCCTCATTACCATGGTTAGGTCAGTGTAACTAGTCTTAAATAATAGTAATAATAATAAAAAATTATAGTATTTATGAAAAAATAAATACTAGCTGAAACATTTTGAAGCTTTACAACTGCAACTGTTGATATAAAATGAGGTCTAATAGATTCTACCTTTAGATTATTTCATATGAAACTATAACCTTTTGTCAAAATATAACAGTTATTTTTACTCATGTAAAATCGTGAAACAATTTTGTAAAGGTGATGATTTATAATATAAAAAAAAAAATATATATATAGTGCATAGCACAGTGTTGCTCTTTTCCTCTTCAGTGCTGTTTGGCATGTCAGGGTTGCCTACTGTTTGAGAAGTTCGACTTGCCTTTCTCCGTAACACTTTAAATTAGAAAAGTCTCACTAGAATTGAAATTGGTCACATCAGTTTTGAGGTCTGCCCTCCACAACATCGAAGGAGGCCCGGTTGTTGCACGAGCGTGCCAAAGAGAAAAGAATATCATGATCGCGAGCTGGTTCCGTTACGCCCGTGTGAAAGTGCAGATGAGAAGCATTTAGCTGATTGCGAGATTATCATTAAATCTGACTCGGCAGTCCTAAATAGGCTATTACTTGGGCGGAATATCTTCAATGGGAGAACAATGGCATTGTTCTTTCCCTGCTGTCCGCGACCCAGTCCGAATAGACCTGCGACCCACCAGTTGAGAGACACTGCTTTAACTCACTCACTCACTTATGTCAGACCCCCTCGCCTCGCTTCTCTCTGACATTTTCTCTGCTGCATGTGTGCGTGTGGCGCAAGTTGACGAGTCTGACAGGCAGTCGAAGGAGGAAAGGAGATGCACACGCACAGGTGAGATTCTCTGTCTGGTTGCATTTTTTTTCTCAATACCGTAGATAAGCAAATGTACATGGTATAAAAACCATCAATTTTCATACTGTGGTATACCATGAAACCGGTATACCGCTGCAACCCTAGTTGTGCGTGGATCGCGGAGAGTAGCATGAGCCTCCTGTGCTGTGAGTCTCTGTGGTGTCATACACAGAGAGCCACGTGATAAGACGCACGCATTGACTGTCTCAGAAGCAGAGGCAACTGAGACTTGTCCTCCACAACCCGGATTGAGGTGAGTAACCGCGCCACCACGAGGACCTGCTAAGTAGTGGGAATTGGGCATTCGAAATTTGGAGAAAAAGGGGATAAAAAAAAAAAAGAGCTCGAAATCATATCTATTAACATAGCTACTGATAAAATAACTCCTATAACTCTCAGACAAAAAAATAAAAAGCCAACTAACTATTCCTCTAACTTTTTTTCCTTTTGTAAATACCGTAAAAAATTATTGTGCAAACGTCATTGGCTATAAAAGACCAAGTATGTGGAACAACTAGTGATTCTGTCCCCTGTGAATTAATAGTCACAAACAAACAACATATGCAGAGGGTAAGCCACCAATTAAGTAAAACCAATCCTATTCACATCCTGAACAACACACAGTCTTGATCTATGACTTTTTATGTGCTCTCTCTCTCTCTCTCTCTCCCTCTCTCTGCAAAATAAAGTCTCTCCATCAAGACTCCCTCCTCCTCCAGTCTGTGGTGTTGTCCCCTGACTCCAAGGTGTCCTCTCTGCACTGCCTCATTAGTGTCAACTCTAATGGAGCATCAGGGCCAGAGAGAGGGATGAGACCAACACTTTAACCACAATTAACCCTTGTTCCTTCCCCAGGGAGGCTGGCGTCAGACCTTCTCTAACACACTGTAAACAAGCCAGCTCGATCAACCCCAAACACTTAGAGGGCACACTAGCTGGTGTGTATTAGAAAGCTACAAGCAAAGTAGTTTGATCTGTGTGTTACATTTGCGTCTTGACTGATGGCAAAAGTGCAATAGAAAAAATCCCATTACATCTGCCTTCATGTTGCCAGATACCCTGTTTGTACAAAACCTTCATAAAAATGTTGGAAAGGTGAAAAGCATCCCCTGAAGTTATTCGTACCCCTTACAGCCTGTGCTAAGTGTTGTGTGTGAAGCCATGGTCCATTTTTACTAGCAGCTTACTGTAAATTGCATCACTCTCGACACTCAAATAAGCAGTCAATTTTGAAAAATATCGCAGCATTTTAGGCCCAGTGAAGCCAATTAAAAGTCAGCTGAGGAGGACTGAGGTCAGGAGTACTTAGTTAAAAAGACTAAATATGGAGCAAATGGCAGGGTTTATTTGCATAACTCAGAGCTTATATTAAACAAGAGTCAAGACCACATTATTTTGTTGAGAATAAAATTCTAAAACCATACAATATACCAACTAGGCACACATATGCAAAATTAGACAGATTTTCTGACCCCTGAGGATTAAAAGCTAACATGAAAGGGCATTTTAATAAACCTGCTGCATTAAACCCTTGTTTTATTTACTAATACACCTAAGCTTTTCATGTCTCTTAATATAGAAGTGTTAGGTAACACCTGTAAATAAAACAGTGCGACCCCATCACCATTGGCAGGTCTACAGATTTGCATCCCAGCGGAGTCAGTGGATGAGGGGTGGAGCTGAACCAGGTCCAAACTTTCCAACTCTATAACAAATTGCTGTAACTGTGATGGTTATGGCAAGCTTTAAATTAGTCTAGTGCAGTGTTTCTCAACTGGTGGGTCAATTTGGACTGGGTTGCGCACAGCAGGGAAAGAACAATGCCATGGATCTCCTCATGGTTCTCTTCACGTGTTCATCACTTGAAACACGCTAAAGGCTTCTCTTTTGCAATGCAATGTTTTAGCAATGTGATTAAAGCTAGATTTTCACGCGAGTGTAACGGAACCACTCGTGCCAATAATCTGGGCTGCATTTCCCAAAAGCATTGCAAGCTTACGTTGATCGTAGAGACCATTGGTGCTGCTCTGTCCTACAGTATCTCTGGCATGCACATCAACCGGACTTCTCTCGATTTTGCGGCGCAGACCACAAAACTGATTTGACCCATTTGAATTCTAGTAAGATTTTTGTGGTTTAAATCGCTATGGAGGAAGTCAAACCTCTCAAACAGGAGACAGCCCCAGCGTGCTAAACAGCACTGAGCTAGAACAGAACAAAACTATGCCATGTCCAAAAAATAAAATAAAATAAAAAAAATTACAATAAAATACAAATCATCACAGTTTTACAGTAGTAACAGTAACTTTGACATTTTGACAAAAATTTTATAGTTTCACATTAAATATTATATTAGGAAGAATCTATTAGACCTTATGTTATTACAACAGTGGCAGTTGTTAAAGTTTATAAATGTGTTTTGACTACTATTTATTCATAAATACTATAATTTAATATTTTTATTATTATTACTAGAAAGACTAGCTACATTGACCTTACCATGGTAACGAGGAGCCATCCAAGGTCTTCTTACCTGTGCTTATATGTCATTGCACTGTAAATACTAGGGCAAGTTCATAAGGGCTTTAAAGTCTGGACCTCCAAGACATATGGACAAAGATTTCCTCTTGTGTAACATATGTTCTGTTCGAAAAATGTTTGATATTATTAAATAAACTGGATAATAAATGTATTGGGCATTTATTAATAAATAGGCTCATCAAATTTCAAAAGGGGGAGAGAAAACTTCCTGTTGACATAAACAACAAAAATAATGTCACTTGATAAATGCCTTTATACTTGAAAACCATGCACAAAACTAGGTAAGATAAAAGTTAATGCCACCCAGGCAACATTAAATACAGGCTATGTTGTTTTACTATGGTGGGTCACCACTTGATGTCCAATGTAAAATCTGGGTCCTGAAACAAAACCAGTTGAGAACAACTGGCCTAGTGAAAGCTTTGATGGAGGAGCAATATGTGAAAGAAACTGAGCCAGATACACACCCAATTGGGTCTGGAGCGTAGTGTACCTTCCAAATTTTCTCTTTTTGTTTTCTGTTTGTTTTTTCCTGTCAGATGGCAACAGTTTAACACAAAAATAATAATGGTTTAGTTACATTACGAAACCCCACATAATTATACTTTCCTTTCACATACCTTATACAGGAAAGTAAAATTGCCAAACTGCAGGTCCTAATAAGGTTAAATTTACTTAATACTATTATGTTGACAGTGCTTAAGTGGGACAGTGGGACTGACGTGATTGCTTCTAGTTGAGTAATAATGAAATTCAAATTGAATACAATGAAAACTGGCATAGTAACACTCTTTACTAAACATGCAGTGAGTTTAACAGTGCCAAAGACAAGTATTTTTGGTTTTCAATATCTATTTGAAATCAGGTTTTCAATTTATAAACAAACCAACGAGGCCATCACATTTAACACTAAGGAATCGCTTATATTATGGATACAATGTCTCAATGTTGCATTTAGTCACTAAATGTGAAAATAATGTTAACATGTATCCAATACATTGGCGGCCTTAGCTATGTTTCACCCGTTTCAATTGAAACGGGTCCCGCCCTCCAAAGGGCCCCCAACTGACATGCCAGAATTTAATAATTCACCCACTTGTATACTGTATATACTGTAATTATATACTGTGTGTGTATATATATATATATATATATATATATATATATATATATATATATATATATATATATATATATAGTGGCCGTGGCAGCTGACTTGATTCCCGCAATCATAATTTCTCTCTCCCACATGGCTTGCTCCCCCTCTGTCTCTCCCTCTTCTTTTCGCTCTCCAGGGGCCAGTTGCACTAGCTATACGTACGTTACAACTTAGTCTAGTTATGGCTTAAATGGGCACTAAGTCACAGTTTACGCACTGCTAAATATTTGAGTGTTGTACCATTAAACTTAGGTAGAACATAAACCCACGTTTGGTTGACAAGCGTCAGTCCTTTCGACATGTATGATGGTGTTGGCATTTACACTCGTTTACATTTACGGGAGAAAACATTATGTAAAAAATTTGCTTCTTTAGCATGAAACCGATCTAACGGTGCACTTTCCTGTGTGCGGTGTCAAGTTTCAACATATACGAAATAGATATTAAAATAAATAAATGTCTATTTTTCCAGCCTGTTGTATTAGTATTTATTTATTGACAATCCCTTATTCATTTCAGATACAGTTATTGAATATTGTTATTTACATAAGATAAATAAATCATTAATGAAATCTTGTTTTATTACGTATCGTATTTCAATGGGGATGTAATTTATTACAGCTGACAGTTACGACAGTTATGATCAAACAAGGTTTGAACAAGATCAAACAAAAATGCATGGCTTTTTAACACTTCTGTGTCAAATTTGAAGGCTGTTTATTGGATCAATACAAGTAAACGTCATATTATGCATTTACGCATTACTTTACGGAGAGCTTACCACCTACTAGTTAAGTCCTGCCTTAAGAACAGGTGGTGCAATCAAATTAAGCACTGACTTAGTTACAAACTAGCTAGTAGTTACTAAGCCCTTAGTGTGAACTTTACATCCCAACTTACGTAAGACCTTATGCACAGCTAGTGCAACCCTGCTCAGGCCTGTAGTGAGCTGTCCATGGTGCTGACATTGTAAACTACCAGTAGTTTCAGACACTTTTAATTCCCAAGCAAAATATGTTATTGCTGTTGTTGTTAATTTAATATGAGGGAATTGTTTAAGCTGTTTTATGTCAGCTGATACATAACACATAGTGCTATCCAGTGCTGAATAGTAGTTGCCGAAGGGCGAGGCTTCTCTTTATTCCAAAGCAAAAATAATGGCATTGTTTCAGTTTTTTATTAAGGGAATTGTTTGGATTATCTCTATGCTGAGCTGTTTATGCTGAAAGTGCATATAATGCATTTAAGGTGAATTCCTAAAATATACCATACTGATGAAAACCAACTTGAATCTTTGCTTTTTTCTCTCTTTTATGTTTTTTTGTTTGTTGGATTGGTAGGGCCCCACATTAGCTCTTGAAACGGGCCCCCAAATGCTTAAGGCCACCACTGATCCAGTAATTACTCAATTTTAGTGTATATGGATACGTTAACATTTTTTCACACGGTGGCTTTGTGCAACTATAGATACTCCAACTAAAGTAGTATAATATCTCATTTCAGAACAATAACAGACCATGACTTTAAAAAGTAACCATGCAGAGTACATTTTGCTTTGTTGCTAAAAATGTGTAAAAAATAAATAAATAAAAAAATCACTGGCATACCTGATGCAGTTTGTTCCTTTCAAATTGAATACAGGCGCTCTTTCTTGCGTACTTGGAAGTTCTGTGTTTTGCTATGATATGATTGGCGTCATCTAGCGATGGGGAGTCCGAGACATTTTTCCGAATCTGTTCATTCGATTTGGTTCATTTCAAGGATTCATTTCAACAAACCGATTCAGTGACTCGGTTTTTGTGTTTTGTTCATATGTTACGCACTGTTTATTTTGATTTCTGGATGTTAAATGTACGAATGTAATACCCTTTGTTTTGCTCTCATGTTAACAACATTATGCTATAATTTGCATATAATGTGTCCTTAAGTTACAAACAAGCGAATATACATTTTACAACCACAACATCCAAATATAGTTTGTGTTTTAGCAGCTTCACCATTTTTATGTAATGTTGTTTCCCTTTTCTCCATTGAAGCAACAAGAATGTTGGAATTTCCACAAAAATTATAATATTTCTTCAATAGCCATTGCGATGAAACAGCCCTTTTAATGGTTTGACCTCGTTTGCCTCTAGAGCACAGTATTGATGTGAGGCAGATGTTATTTGCACATGCGACAGCAAGTGGTGCAAGATTCACGTCAGTCATGAGAGAGAACCAGAAGAGATCTCCAGTGCGCATCTGATCATATCTGTAGCACTGTAAAGCAAGCAGCGGTCTTTATCATTTTATGTCAGGAGGATCTTTTGATCTTTATGTTTTTATATATTGAAAATTGTAATCCTGCTAGTAATCTCAATTTTTTACCAAATGTAACTGTAATCTGAATACGTTGAGTTTTTATGTAACAGTAATGGATTACAGTTACACATTTTTGTATCCTGATTACGTAACACCATTACAAGTATTCCGTTACTCCCTAAGCCTGACAATGTGTCATCATGCATCAATCCTAAAGTAAAAAAATGAATACAAAAATACACCCTTGTCATATTTATTTGCTAATTTGAGTAAATTTCACAGGTAAAAAAAAAAAAAAAAAAGTTTTTACTTTACTTAAAATCTTACTTTACTTACTTTACTCTTGGAAGCTGGTGTTCCCAGCATGCACTGGGCTTGAATAATTAATAAGCTTGCATGGTTTCACTTTTTGCAAGTTTATTTACACTGTTTTTATTGTTCATTTTGTTGTTACATTTAGTAGCTTCTTGTTTTGTGCATTCTGAAGTGAATTTTCTAATCAAAGCAACCCGTTCATGATCAAAAAATAAAATAAAATAAAATAATCTGTTGATTGTCACTGTCATCGTGTTTTGCGCAAGTGTTGAGGTCTTTGAGTGCAACTCTTCATCTTGTTTCTAATGCCAGTAATGCAAGGTGATGTCGTCTCGAGGACTGCATAGCATGCATTAAGCTCCTCTGGGAGAGTCTTGCGGATACCTTGTGGTGCATAATTAAGCGTGTATCAAGAAAGTTTAAGACATGACATTTTCTAATAATATGTTCATTTAAATTAAACCAGATTTGCTGAAGTATATATATCATGTATATCATATTTTTAAGTAAAAGTTACTGTATTTACTAAAATGTTTAAGTTAAATGTACTCACTTTAATCAGTATTATGTCATGAAGTTGCTTGCTAAAACTTGCTAAATAAAAATGAAGTAAATCTTAGCCATTCTTATTATTTTTTTTTTTTTTACATGCATGTTAAGTGAACCCAAAAGCTTCAAATCAAAAACAGAAACAGAAAATGTCCTAAATTTATCTTCTAATTAAGGAGAAACTTTCATTTTTACAGTATCTTGGAGTTTAGTCTATACTCTTGATAATACATCCTAGGAAATGAAGGGAGGAGAAAACACATCTCAGCAAATTTTTGCTAATTATACAAGAGGGTTAGCAAGATGAAAGTGATGCCCAATAATCAGACTTGGTACAGTAACAGCCCCTAACCCCTCATAGACAGTCCTTGTAATATGAGGAAATCTATTAGGACCCCAAAGTTGCAAAGTGCAAGCATCAACTTATTACTGGCTTCTCCTTTCCTATGCCACAGACAAAAAGCTTGCACTCCAACATCAACGAGAATACTGACATCTAGTGTTGTCTGTGTGGCTATCTGAGGGTATTCAGACTATGATCAACATGATGCGCATCCACTTTATTTAAAATACGACAAACAGGCATGATTTTACGGTCAGCTTGCATTAGGAACATTCAGATTTTAAATCATAATTTTGGAATTAAAATAAGCCATTGGTATAGAATTATTGTGCTTGAGAGTGCATGAGATTGTTTGCTGCTTAAACAGTATGTCTCTTAAAGCAAGGACATTTACTCATTAATATGATAGCACTTTCTATGTGCTATGTTCCCAGTGCAACATAAGAGCTGTTTCGAGAGCCAAAAGAGACCATGCCCTTGAATTATATTTTCTCAGTGAACTCAAAGCTCTCTGTGAATATACCTGTGATGTCACCATCAGAAGCAATAACATCTTAAGTTACAACTAAAAAGGTAGTGTATCTGACCAGTGCTGCCTGTGTATACCAGAACATGGTAAATCTGGTGTATTTTCGTAATATATAAACATTTAAACCACATATATTATACTGTATGTATATTGAGGTTCAAAAGTATGGGTTCACATTAAACATTTGGGATTCAAAATCAAATTTAAACCTGGAAATAGAAGTTTTGGAATAAATAAAAAAATAAAGAAAAACATTATGAAGTAAAATGAATTTTTAAGATTTAAGATTCACTAAAAAATAGGCTTAAGCAAATGTATGGCATTGACCATTTTTTGATAAAACTTTTCACTCAAATTTTTATGCTGATTGTACTTTATAATAATAAAAAAATCTGATTAAATAAAAAAAGTGAAAAATAGAGGCTTTTTCAGTAGTTTCACACTGTTGGACTCATATACAGCGCACACACACACACACACACACACATGTTGGTGCAGCTATCATTATGAGGACTCTCCATAGACATAATGATTTTTATACTGTATGAACTATAGATTCTATCCCCTACCCCTACCCCTAAACCTAACCCTCACAAAAAACTTTCTGCATTTTTACATTTTCATCATTTAGTATGTTTTTTTTAAGCGATTTGATTTATGGGGACACTAGAAATGTCCTCATAAACCACATTTATAGCATAATACCCTTGTAATTACCAGTTTGTAACCTAAAAAAAAAGTCCTCGTAAACCACTTAAACCTGCCCACACACACACACACACACACACACACACACACACAACATACATTATATGTTATGTACTGTAAGTATAAGCCATAAAATTTTAAACCAAAAATACATTCAACATATTAATCTTACAACACTTAAAAAAGTGAAACAGAGAAGTATTGCGATTTGCCAAACTGCTCAAATCCATTTTTAATGAGAGGTTCATTAAAATGTAAAATGTATGACAATATTGGTGGCTCCTCTCTTTATTGTTTTCAATTTTATTGTGTTTCCAGAACATTTGGTATTATAATAATTGGCCCCAAAACAGACCTGTGCAAATTAGGCCCATTTTGCCTCCAGGCTATTGAGGCATGAACAGTCAGAGACACCGCAGATAAAGAGTCCTTTTTCACCTGAGGAGAGAGGAGAAAAAAACGGCAGGAGCGTCAATAATCTACACAAGTAAAGCAACTCTCCCAAGGTTTTCCAGCCCTGTGGTGCATTATTCATACTCACCATTGCCAGAGGACTCTTAATTGACCCTTGCTCCTCGCAAAACTTCACGAGATGAAAGAATGCAATGTTTTGTAACTCAACTTTTTTGAGTCCCCCTCACTCAAATTCAATAGTATTGGATTTCTGTTCATGAATTATTCAGGACAAGAGAGAGCAGTAACCCTAAGCGTAGAGATGTCATAAGAAACTATGCTGCATCTCCAGAACATATCGAATTACTTAGACAAAAACAAATACAGGCCCTATCATGACAAATACAGTTTAGGGCCTTGATATGTGGAAGCCTTTTGATGAATTTACAGGTCAATATCCTTATTTAGCTGTTGTGATAAAAGGCGGTAAAATTGAACATCTTATTTTTACAAATGACACCTGTTGTGTGAAAGGACATTAAAGGGAAAGTTCACCCAAAAATGAAAATTATGTCATCAATTTCTCACCCTTAAGTTGTTCCAAACCCATATGACATTCTTTTTTCCATGGAACATGAAAAAAAAAAAAATGTTCTGCAGTATGTTAATTGTCAGCCACCATTCTCTTTCATAAATTTTTTTTTCTTCCATACAATAGATACAAGAGAAACATGACAGAGGCAAAAATTATGCCTACATTTCCGACTAGAACAACCTGAGGGTGAGTAAATGATGACAAAATCAACATTTTTGGGTGAACTATCCCTTTAAGTAGCTTACTTTCTATTTGCTGCCGAAGTGCATGATTGCTCTCATTAGTCTTAATTACATGGAATTGTGATACACTAAGGGCATTAGAGAGCAGCAATTGTTCATCCATCTCTTGGGCTGTTTTTCCTATTAAGAAGACCAAGTGTCCATGCTTCAAATGAGGGATCAGCATCAATCTGATACTTTCCTAGATTTTATTTGGCCTTTTAATCATACATTTAAAATTTACATACTGTATATTAAAGAAATATTCTGGGTCCAATACAAGTTAAGCTCAATCAGCAGTATTTGTGGCATAATACTGATTGCCACAAAAAATAATTTTGACTTGTTCCTCCTTTTCTTTTCCTTTTTCCTTTTTTTTTTTGAATCCCCTTTTCTCCCAATTTGGAATGCCCAATTCCCACTACTTAGTAGGTCCTCATGGTGGCGCAGTTACTCACCTCAATCCGGGTGGCGGAGGACAAGTCTCAGTTGCCTTCGCTTCTGAGACCATCAATCTTATCTTATCACATGGCTCGTTGTGCATGACACCGCGGAGACTCCGCATGTGGAGGCTCATGCTACTCTCCGTGATCCACGCACAACTTACCACGCACCCCATTGAGAGCGAGAACCACTAATTGTGACCACAAGGAGGTTACCCCATGTGACTCTACCCTCCCTAGCAACCGGGCCAATTTGGTTGCTTAGGAGACCTGGCTAGAGTCACTCAGCACATCCTGGATTCGAACTCACGACTCCAGGGGTGGTAGTCAGCATCAATACTCGCTGAGCTACCCAGACCCCCTGTTCCTCCTTTTCTTTAAAAAAGGCAAAACTGTGGGTTATAGAGAGGCATTTACAATGGATGTGAATGGGGGGCAAATTTTTGAAAGTTAAAATACTTTTTCAAAAGTATAGCCACAAGACAAACAATATGCGTGTAAATATGATTTTAGTGTGAAAAAATTGCTTACTAACCTTGTGTAAAGTTATAGCCAATATTACAACTTTGTTGCCATGATGATGAAATGTCAACAAACCCTAAAACCCAGTGGCGTAACTACAGTCAGTGCAAGGTGTGCAGCCGCACTGGGGCCCAGGAGTGATGGAGGCTGGAAAGGGTAAGATTGAAATGACGGCAGGCATGACGGGCAATGAAAATGACACAAATGACCAAGGGGAACCCTCTCCCAGAAGGTGAAAATGAGGGGGGCCCGACTGGTGCCTTGCACTGGGGCCCTTAAGATCAAAGTTACGCCACTGCTAAAACTCTAAAATGACTGTAAAAAATCCATCCATTTAACAACTTTACAGGTCACATAATACATGAGTTTTGGAGGCGTCTGTCGTGACCACGATGCGCCTGGAGACCAGTTCTAGAGGAACACCTGCTCATAGAAATGAGAGGTCGGTCCAAGGGCTGAAAAGACGGTGACAGACCGACGTTATGGCCACGCGATGTGTCCCGTGGCGCCATGCCCATCTCGGGACTCGAGTCTGGACCCAGTGCTGAAGTGGCCTCATATGCATAAACCCGAGCGGGGTGGCCACCGCTGAGGATGCCATATGCCGCAGGAGCCTATGAAAAAGTTTCAGTGGAACCGCTGTTCCCTCTTTGAATGCCTTCAAACAGGCCAGCACCGACTGGGCGCGCTCGTTCATAAGGCGCGTCGTCAAGGAGACTGAGTCCAACTCCAATCTGAGAAAAGAGATGCTCTGAACTGGAAGGAGCTTGCTCTTTTCCCAGTTAACCCGAAGCCCTAGTCGGCTGAGGTGTGAGAGCACCAGGTCCCTGTGTGCGCACAACATGTCCGTGGATGGTAGTCATGGTGATGACCGTACGCACCGGGTATGTGACCCAGGGAGGAAGGAAGCCGCTCTTTTGCTGAACTGTTGGGTACCACAGCCATTTGGGCGTGCGGCGAAATCAAACAAAAAGGCAACAAAAGATTTTCCGCCCAGCCCTCCACCGGGGGATGGAGTAGTATTCCTACCAGCTCCATGTGAGTGGGTTCCCTCGTACCTGGGTCGCCCGTCTCAGGGGCACTTCGAGAACCTCCGTGGGTTCTTCGGCACTGGCTGTGAGACGGGCAGCGTCGGCTTCCTGCGGTGGGCTCCACGCCGGGGCCGGGCCGAAGGGGCGGCTGCGGCGGAGCCGGTGCAGTCACTGCAAGGGGATGCCCTTGGTGATGAGCAGACGGGGTGCGGGATCTTGAGCCGGATTGCCTCCATCTGCTGCTTCACCGTCAAGAACTGCTGGGCAAAGTCCTCGACGGTGTCGCCGAATAGGCCCGCCTGGGAAATGGGGGCAGCAAGGAACCGTGTCTTGTTGGCCTCACCCATCTCGACCAGCTTGAGCCAAAGGTGGCGCTACTGGACCACTAGTGTGGCCATTGTCCGCCCGAGAGACCACGCCATGACCTTCGTCGCCCGGAGAGCGAGGTCGGTCGCCGAGCGCAGTTCCTGCATCAAATCTGGGGCGGAACTACCCTCGTGCAGTTCTTTCAGCGCCTTGACTTGGTGGACCTGCAGGAGAGCCATGGCATGCAGGGCAGAGGCGGCTTGTCCAGCAGCACTGTAGGCTTTAGCCATCAGGGATGACGTGAGCCTACAGGGCTTGGACAGGGGCTTAGGGCATCCACGCCAGGTGGCGGCGTTCTGCGGGCATAGGTACACCGCGAGCGCCTTATCCACAGGGGGAATCGCCGTATGGCCCTTGGCCGCCCCGCCATCGAGGGTAATGAGAGTGGGGGAACTGCGGAGTCGGGGCCGGGCAGTAAAAGGTGCCTCCCACGACTTCGTCAGCTCCTCATGCACTTCCGGGAAGAATGGCACTGGAGCGGGGCGTGGCTGCTTTGAGCGGCACCGTGAGTCCAGAAACCAATCATCAAGCCGTGATTGTTCAGGGGAGAGCGGAGGGTTCCACTCTAACCCGACACTCGCAGCCACCCGGGAAAGCATGTCCATCATTTCGGCATCGGCCTGTGACTGGGCAATCGTCCCCGAAGGGGGAAGCCCAGCTGAGGCTTCTGTGTCTGACTGGACAAGCCCGCTCTCCGATGCTGCGCTCGAGAGCTCATCATCTTCGCAGGCTCCGAACAAGAAGCCAGACTCGCCGTGAGATGAGCCGGCAAACTCATCCGGAAGCCCGACTGGGGCAGACGAGCGTGCTGGGGAATGGGAGGTCTGCGGGGGGATACCCGGCAGAGACGATCCCATTGGGGTCCCCAAATCACCCCCAGTGCTAGCCGCGCTGGCCTCATACCCGTAGGTAGAAGGACCGAGGTGGGGAGCTTACGAAAGCAAGCCGCGACCGCAACGTTGCCATGGTCATGTTCTCGCAGTGAGAACATGAACCATTCACAAATGCTGCCTCCGTGTGGGTCACGCCCAGACACGAAAGACAGCTATCATGACCATCCGAAGTTGAGAGATAACGACCGCAACCAGGAATAACACACAATCGGAAAGGCATCTTTGAAAAGACGCATTTTTAAAAATACGTTCTGTGTGTGTGCTCTTTTAGAGAAATATATACTCTTTTAGAGGGGAAAAAGGCTCTTTTAGAAAATATACTCACTAGTTTTTCTGCCGAAGCGCCCAGGGGTGTTCTCACCAGTGCAGAGGAGGGAGAAGCCGCTGAAATGTGCCGTCAGATCCAGCAGAGGTGACTGAACAGTAATATTCAGTTCAATGAGCATGACCATTCGGCTCCGAAGAGAAAATCTGAATGAGTGGTTGCATACCAGCTCCTTTTATACCCCTATGTCCGGGGGAGTGGCATGCAAATACCACTCGCCAATTTTCATTGACCTTTTATCAAAGACCAGAGGTGTCTCGGGCTCCCAAGAGTGACCCTAGTGTCACTACATCGACACAACGTCGAGTGAGTGACAGATAGGGAACTGGGCCCCGCAGAGTACCGTCAAACATGTGTTTCTGTAACAAGCTGCGCTGGTCAAGCGTCAGTAATTTATATTCGCTCAAACAGTTACTTATACACAGAAACCACAGAATACGTTTATTTTATATACATACATCCAACTTGTCACCAAAGTACCATGATAAAAAGTTTACAGCTCTTATACGCACAGTCAATACATCAAATGCAATCTTCCTCCGATGCATGCAGCCATTTGTTTACATTGGTAGTGGTTTTCATTTGTCAAACAAACAACTACTCAGAGTCTTTTCAAGCACATAATAGTTTTATTTTATGTAACAAACAGCCTAATTGTCACCAAAATACCACGATAACAGTTCACAGCTTGTGTATGCACAGCCATCATATCTAAACATGATCGCGGTTTTAATTCACACAAACAGCAACTCAAACAGTCTTTTCAGGCATATAATACATTTGTTTTCTGAAACAGACAGCCAAACTATCACAAAAGCACCACGATAATAGTTTAAAACTTGTATACTCACAATGAAAACTGATCGAGTATGATTATCTAATGCACGCAGCCATGTCTGTTTACATTAGCGCTTGTCACACACACACACACACACATACACACACACACACACACACACACACATACATACACACACACACACACACAAACTTGTTTTTATATCATTGTGGGGACTCTCCATAGACTTCCATGCATTTTATGGATTTTACACAGATCTAACAATAATTTCTATCCCCTACCCCTAAAACTAACCCTCACAAAAACCTTTTTGCATTTTTACATTTAAAAAATAAAACATTGGTTATTATGTTTAATAAGACATTTCCCTCGTGGTGACTGCTGGCTGGGCCCCACAAGGTAGGTGATCTCAGGTTTTACTATCATTGTGGACGCATTTGGTCCCCACAATGTAGTATAAACATGTACACACACACACACACACAATGTCTGAGAAGTCAAACGGTGCATAGGCAAATCAGACTGCTGATATTATTTGTTTTTTACATCTATAAAAACAAAATAAATAAAACAAATACAGTACAGCAGACATAGCCCATTTGTTCACATGTTTACTATATTATATACAGTATTTTATTTTTTTATGACAAGAAATCAAAAATTAAAATTAAATAAAGAAAAAAATACTCCTCCACACTCTGCCCACCTCTGTGGTCAAATAACTCACTCCAGGGGGTACTGCAGGGGAATTTAGACCCTACTCATGAAAAGGTTTAAGGAGTGATCTGCATTAACTCTATACTTTTCCTGGTTTTATTTTACTTTACTGTATAATCAAATTGCACATATACACAGTGGTTTAAAAGATAAATGATAGATTGAGTGCCGAGAGCAAACTGAAGTCATGGACAAAGCTGAAAAACATATAAACAGAAAGACTAAAGGGGTGAACAAGACAAACGAATCGAAAGAGGATTTTCAAAAGCAATTTGTTGTAATTGCCTATTGTCTACCTTTGGTTGCCTTGATTAAAGTTCTCAATCGGCCCCCGCAACCCAGCCCACCATACTTGCCACTGTTTCGGCATGTTTGAAAATGGTGAGCTCATTAAAGTAAAATGACTGTTTGGCCCTGGTAAAAAATATAATCACATGGAAACAAATAGACACAAAAAAGTGGAGTGACTCTCCAGTCGAAGAGGACCATTGAAAAAAAACGTGGCGCTTACAAAACCCACTGGTTTCCATGGATAATGATAAACTGTCATGCCTGCAATTACTGTAAGCACAGAATGGCAGGGTTTTATGCGTGTCAATGAGGTTTGCTCCTAATTGACGATGGGGGACACTAACTCTCTTGAAAGCTGTCATTCAATCATCAAGCGTTAGAACGAGAGGCTCAGCTATTGGATTTTTCTTCTGTGTGTTTTGTATGCATACACTACAAGGTAGCACTAGGGAATGGGTTGGTGTTGTTTTTGTGATATGTGAATGTCCATCACCAATACATTGTTTTCAGACATCCACTTTTGGGAATGAAAATTAGAGCATAAAATGTTTACTCTCTCTGTGCACGGAGCGCCGGCTGTCACAGTTTCACCGGAAATACATATAAAGTTAAACTAGAATCCTGACACTAAATGTCCACGCAGTGTTTTACCTGTGGGAGAGAGCCGGCAAGAGTGAATGTTTAGAGTTATGCTTGGGTTGTCACTGCATGTGTTTAACCAGTACACGGACCTCTGGGATCCCATTTAAGTCAAAGCTGTTCCAGCAGTGCAAGTCATAGGGAACAAACAGAGGCAGCACAATTCTTTTCATTGCAACCTTATTTTTAACTTTCTTTTATCTCATTATAATTGGTTTATTCTCTTGAGATGTTTTGTCTTTTATTTCAAAGTGATTAAACACAAAGAAGGTCTAGTGAGCTTGTATTGCCTGTTTCATTTGATCATATTATTATTAGTACTCTGCTGTTCCTAATATGTCGGTTTTAATTATCAGGATACATCCACATTTAGATGTGACTTGACAATGCAAATACACTCTTGGAAATGTCAAAAACAACCTATTTGCTTCTTTTTCTAAAGATGATGTTTTGCAAAACAGTCTCAAGTCTCACAGTAGTTCCTTTAACTCATATTTAAGGCAGTTTGTCAACCATGTTAAACATGTATTTGAACATTTTGGACAGAGTGTTCAACATGATGGCATGGGAAATTGTCGTGTTGCTTCCTAAAGTTCATGTAGCCTGAAATCAACCCTATTCAGCTTTCTGAAGTTCTGACCAATTAAATTGTATTTTCCTATTTCTATGTTGCCTCTGATATTGCATTTTGCAAACAACCTCCGAAACACAGGTTCCTAGATCCAGGAAGCAGTCGTCCTCACGTACACAGTTCAATGGTATATAGAGCACAATTCAGAGGTTGCATTTTTGCTCTAAAATAACATTTTTACTCCACCGAGGGTGAGGTTTAAAGTTAGGGTTTGGGGAGTTCATAAAATACGAATTCTTGTTGACTGTATTACATCATTTACAACTAAAAATACCACTTGCATTTGGTGCCACTCTGTGGACATTTCACCTGAAAATAGGAGCTCACACATGCTCATACGTACAACAACACTTCAGCTTCGACCACTGTGGGAATCGGTAAACACAGACCAATTTTGGCTGAAGAACTTTCGACCTACACTGAAAAAAAAAAAAAAAAATTGTGTGGGATTTACTTAAAAAAGAAATTTAAAAATCCTTACAATTTCCACACAGAAATTGATAGTAAATTTAACAGATTATATTTTCAAGTAAAGCCTACACACAATTCTTGGTGGCTTTAATTAGACATTTTAAAGTTCACTTTGCAATACTATGTTTCAAATAAAGTTTACTCACTCTTTGTTTGTACATTTTACACAAGCAATGTAGCACTAAATTAAGCCATGCTTTTAAATGTGTACAAGCATTTCAATGCTTTTTTTTTTTAACATACTTAGACATGTACGACATGACACATGGAGGCCTTTCACAGGGAAGCATAATGCATGCTATGTAGTTTATTATACAACATCACTTTGCTGTAATGACAGTAGAAACAAAAGCAGTGCACATAGACCTAAACATCTGGTGCACAAAACACGATGATGATAACAAACAGAATTTTTTTTGCTAATGAACAGGCAAGTTTGTGTAGAAAATGAACTTTAGACTTCACATAACAAGAAGTAACAAAATGTAACAACAAAATCACAAAACGATGTGAATCACTTTGCAAACAGTGAAACCAAGTAAGCTCATTAATTATTAATGGTGCGTAATGGGAACACCAGCTTTGAAATGTTAAGTAAAATTTACTTATTTTATTTATAGTGAAATTAACTCAAATTAGCAAATGAACAGACTTTCTACTTTAGGATTGAGACATGATGCACATTGTAAGATAACAATCATAAATAATATTTACTAATATTTATTTTACATGTTTGAATTTTTTTCCCCCGCTGTTTTTACTTCACCACAAAAAAAAAAAAAAAAAAAAAAAAAAAATTCAGTCTACTTTAAGCGAATAAACAGTGTGATCAGTCTGAAATGTTTTAACATATCCACTAAATTCTACTTTAAGTTTCAACTTAACAAAGCTCTATTTTTGTATAGTTTCATCTCATTTTATTCTAAGTGTGCTAATAACCACATATACAGGAATATTCTAATTCTTAAGAAGAATCCAAAGCTCTTTTTCGAAAAAATGCTTCACCAGAATATGGACCTCAATTAGAAAATGATGTGCATGTAAAAATGGTCAAAGAGCTTAAGTTTACAAGCAACTACTTGTGTTTTCTGTCTTTAAATGATAACTTTTATAGTTATAGAAATAAGTCTATGAAACAAAATGCCATCAGAAACTTACTATATATTTTAACAGTTTCTGCCTTCTAAAGATTTGTCTCAGAGCTGTTCTGACTTCAAATCTGTATCAAGTTTAATGGTGCTGTGTGCTGCCTTAATTCATTGTGAGTTTTGCCTGTAGCTCTTCAGTTGTTTACCCCAAACCAGCAACTCAGGATGTTTTTTTGTTGATTGGCAGTACGGTTCAGTCTGTGAACTGTGATGAGAGCCTGATGTTTGGGGTCAGCTTCGTTATCATCAGCACCCTTGTTTGCTGTATTATCCACCTGCTTAATTTCCTCGATGCACAGCCAGAAACAAGGTGCCTCCTTCGCTTAATGATTCGCCTCCCTGCCTCCTCGAATCCCCCCACCGCTAATTCCCCCAAGGGGTGCTGCGCTTTTAAACTCAGCAGAAAGCCTATTTACCCACAAATTAAAGCACAGCATCAGTGTGGCACCGGATCCGAAGCATTTGGAAAAACAGGGCAACTACTTGGAAAGAGACTACCATGGGAATAGCACTCATCGCAGGAGATTAGGTGCGAGGCTTGGAGTGAGTCTCAAATTCTAGGCTCACAGTGAATATGCAGAAAGCAAAAAAGGGAGCATATCCAAAAAAGAGTGATGTGGAAAAGAGGCAAAGAGTTTTTGAGAGGGGGGAAAACCTTGCTCGTTCATTACATCATGAACATGGAGAGTATCTTCTTGGCGCTAAGCTTCTAAGGATGGTCTGGTTCCAATGGGGATTTCTTTGTTGCCTTTGTTTTAGGTGTGGATTGACAGGCTCCTGGGACAGGATGGAAAAGGGAATACTACGGAAGAGGATAGGGAAATATCAGCTTCATGAGTTTCCTGATTTTTTCACACCCGCTCCAACTCCCACCTACCCCTTACCTCCCATCCATGTCAGATGCAAAGGATCCTCGAAATTGCAGAGATGCACAAAATTGCCTTTCTGCTTGTAATCCCTTTGGGACAGCTGGCCTTGGGGAGCTCCAAACTCCTAAATGGAGGAGCAGGCAGGGGTACCAGTCACTAAGGGAATGGTAGAATGTGCGTGCTGGATTGTAGAAAGTTTTAGATTGCATACTTTGGAAGTCATCAGCAGCATCATAGTTTGTGCTGTACAGTGTTTCAGACTTGTTTTCCAGTCACAGGGGATGTTTTACATTGATGTAAGTGAAACTTGCCGGCAGTAACTTTCGGTCAACTTGTGCAACTTGCGTCTTCAAATCATGAAAACACTACTAAATTTAAGGGTTTTCAGAAAATACATTTATATATTAGAGTGACCAGAAAAATAATAATTTTTATGAAAAAGTTCTTAAGATCTTCCTAACATACTGATGATTCCACCAAAATTCATAGGATTCATAAATGGCTATTTTTTCCATCATCTTTTGTATATAAAACGTAAATCCTGTGCAACTTACAATGGAAGTGAATGGGGCCAATCCATAAACGTTTCAAAAGTATAGCCACAAGATGTAAACAGTATGCATGTTAACATGATTTTAGATTGATAAAATCGCTAACTTACCTTTTCTGTGTAAAGTTATATCCAATTCAACAACGTTGTTACCATGACGATGTAACACCATATAACCCTCAAATGACCATAAAAATGACAATTTAAACAATTTTACAGCTCAAATAATACACACGTTTTAACATAAGAATTATTGTAAGTGCTTTTATAAAATTACAAATGCTCTAAAAATTGGCCTCACTGTAAGCTCCATTTTCCAGGGAAGAGTCAAGATACATTTTTGTGGTAATCAACATTATGTCACAAATGCTGTCTATTGAGCATCTGTATTGAACCCAGAATTTAAAGCCCTTTAAAGTCTTTCTCTTCCAGGAAAATAGACCAAAAATATTGATGACTCATTATGCACTTTTACATTTATTGTCCAATAAAATGGTCTCTGGAATGAGAACGTCCCCACCCCCTAATATCACCCACTTCAATAACAAGTCACAGTTCACGGCTGTGATGTAAACTATGGCTATTGGCTATTTAAAAAAAAGGGATGAGGCCTTCGATATCTTCTACTCCAAGTTCCTGTTTCAATAGGAAATACATCAACACAGGAAAGAAAACTGTGCTCATCAAGAAATTTTAAGTTGAGTTTAAAAGTCTGTTTTTTAGTAAATCACTTACCCAATAGCATATGCCCCCAAAAACGACATCAGCGAAAAACGAAGTGCATCATAAATAGGCTTAAAAAATATTATTGGTATAAATAATAATGCACACTCTGATCATTTACAGCAATTTTTTCCTCAATCCATAATCTGAAAACTTTGTGCAAATGGAGGGATGCCTCTGGGTTTGAATCACTGGCCTTGCTGTCCCTTTACACCATGTGCTATTGCCTCAAATTATATATCTGGTAACCTTGCTGCCCCCTGTTCAGATAGCTTTTGACTCTAATAAATTGCCTTCTGAGTTTTTGCTTCATAAATGGCTCCTAAATCGAGATGTGGAGTGCTCTGATGATGTTTTAATTGTAACTCACGAAATGTATTTGCCGTGACCTACAAACTTTTTGTGGCAGCTTCTACTCAATATGTATGTGTGTTCTGACACCTTGGGGTTTATAAAAGGTTAATTAACCTCTGGTGGTAGACCTTTCCTTTGCACTTAACTTGGTCTATGTCCTGATAGTACCATTAACCCGTGCCCAAGCCCCTTCACCTCCTCTATCATTACCCACATAAAATCCATTAAAACTTCCTATTGATTTTTCCTGTTGAACCAAGACTTTTTCCACAGCTGGTTTGCAATTTTTATACTCCTATGAGGCAACCGACTCACATAACAGGCATAAGTAGAGCCACAAACAAAGCTTTCAGAGTTGTTAACTTCATTCCAAAGCGTAATTGGGCATTATTAACCTGATTATGCATGCGCTAGCATAACACGTGCACTTTAAACCCCTAATTCTCAAATTCTAGCATCCAAACTGGGAAAAGCACATGTGGATGGCCAAAATAGTGTAAGTCATATGGGTTTTGAACGTCAAGAGGGTGATTTAATGATGATAGAATTTTCATCGTTAGGTGAACTAAGCCATAAATATGCTCAAAGAATCTCTATAAGCTGTGAGTGAGTCAGACCATAATTTATTAAAACATTCCATGGTGGCAAGGTGTTACTAGTGGTTAATGGAAACAACGCCCCAACTAAGTTTGATGGAGAGACATTAGACTAAAACAGAAACACTGTCTTTATGAGCAGACGTCAGACTGAAGCCCCCTTTGCTCTGCCTGGTCTGTCTGAAACAATAAAGCACAATTAGTGGGGATTCAGGGCTCACTGTTTGTTCTGTTACTATGGCAGCGGCATTGATTAACACTTCAGCAGTCTCCAAATTAATGATGTAAAAGCCTCTATAAACAGCTACTCAGAGCATTGGTGCATCAATGCTTCACTGCAGGTGTTAAAGTGTGAGTGTTGGGCTGGGAAAATAAGGCATTGTAGGATGGAGGTGTTGCAAGAGGAGGGTGGCGTCTAACTCTCTGTCAGTCGCTAATATCTCGAAATGTAGAATTTAATTTGAAAGCCTCTTAGAGCCACTTATCTTAAGTCCTCTGGACTGAATCTGCACAGAGGAACTGTGATGCAGTATAATTTTGTTGCTTGTCAACAGCTCTCTAAATAGGCCCGTTTTCCTGTATTTATCAAGACTTCTTTTCTTTGCCTTTCTTTAAGGAATAGTTCACCCAAAAATTTAAATTCTGTCATCATTTACTCACCTTCATGTCATTTCAAACTTGTATGAGTTTCTTTAGTTCATCAAACACAAAAGAAGATGTTTTGGCAGGATGTTCCTGCTGCTGTCTTCCAATCAATGGAAGTGAATGGTGACCAGGGATGTAAAGTACGAAAAATGACAAAAAAAAAACAACAAAAAAAAACAACATAAAGTACCATAAAAGTAGTCACAAGAAGCCATAAGACAGCTTTGTGTAAGGAAAAGGTTACATTTTAAAAGTAAAGTTCACTCAAAAATGAAAATTCTGTCATCATTTACTCACCCTACTGTTGTTCCAAACCCACATGAATAGGTCTTCTGTGCAACACATAAGGAGATATTTGGCAGGATGTTTATGCTGTATTTTCCATACTTTGAAAGTTAATAATTACCAGGGCTATAAAATTTGAAAAATGGCAAAAAATATAAAGTGCACCATAAAGTACCATAAAAGTTGTCCATACAACTTGTGTGCTATATTGTAAGTCTTCTGAAACTATATGATAGCTTTGTGTGAAGAAAAGTTCCAAATTTAGACGAAATATTTCACCATAAAAATGAAAATTCTGTCATCACATACTTACCCTTATGTTGTTCTAAAATAAAATGACTTCATTTTTCAGTGGAACACAAAAGGACATGTTTGGAGGGATGTTCATGCTGCTTTTTTTTTCTTTTTTTTTTTCCATACAATGATAATGATTGGTGACCAGAGGTTGTGAAGCTTCAAAAAAAAAAAAAAAAGCACTATTAAATTCTATAAAAAAGTCCATATGACTTTTGTGCTATGTTACGAGTCTTCTGGAGCTATACGATAACTGTGTGTGCTTTTGGTCATTTTCAAGCCCCTGGTCACCATTCACTTTTATTGTATGGAGAGAAAAAAACAGCGTCAACATTCTGCTTAACTTCTTATTTTGTGCTCCACAGAAAAAAAGAGAAACAAACAAGTTGGGAACGACAAAGGGGTGAGTAACAAAAGACAGAATTTTCATTTTTGTCTAAACTATTTCTTTAATCAACGCAAACGCATACACATTGTTTTCACTCAGCACACCAGCCTGTTTTTATCAATTTATTTTACAGAAAAACAACACAACACCTCACTTGGTCCAAAGCTTATAACAAGCAAGCAACATAGGGCATTCTGTGCAATTCAAAGCAGTTAAAAATATATGCCAGGGGTGAAGACAGCACAATGCCGCTAGCTCTGGCCAGCTCAATGCAAAGAGCACTACTGCTCTAAAGCACACCTCCACACACGCACTTGTAATCACCACTGATGTGGGTTTAACGCAGCACTCTGTGGGCATGCAGCACGGCCGAGAGAAACATTAACTCCCATTAAATACAGACACTCGCCAGGAGTAAGGCAACTGATCAAAGGTGGAATGCTGGGAAATCAGAAAATGTGGGCTTTGTTCACATATCTTAAAAGTAACAGGGATTTAATTATGCTGAGGATTAGCAACAGTGCAGTAAAGAATAGCGCTCAAAGACTTACCGCCAGTCAAAGGTCTGAGATGTGGGTGAAGACAGAGCTCTTATAGACTATGAACTACTGAAATTAGAGCTAAGGATTCATACACAATACATATTTGCCTCTTTTGATGCAGTTGGAAAGGTGTTTTTTTTTTCTCTCACTAAAATGAAATGTTGAAAGCTTTTTACAAGATGTTGACGTCCATTATAAGGAATTAAAATAATCTTTATCATAAAAGAATGCTTTATTTCTATGTTAAACCAAGCTGTTTGTCATGTCCCTGATGCACTTTACTGATTTACACCTAGAAAAAAAATTAATAATAAGTTCACACAGTCTATAATTTTTGTCATTATTGTAAAGATTTATTTGTGTTCCTTTGCTGAGAAAGATATTTTACCAAACAAATCATGTTTTCTCTTAAAAAAAAAACAAACAAAAAAAAAACAACAGGCTATAGAAGTTTGTCCCTCAGTCTAAACTCAACCCTGGTACATCAACCATTTTTAGCCCATAAAAATGTTGGTTCCACCCATATGTGACATTATTAGCTAGAAGTGACATCATTCAGCTGTGTTCAACAGTGCGGTATAGAAACAGGCAAGAAATAACATAGTCTATATTTCTATTTTGAAGAGTATTATGGTAAGATTGGTATGGTCAAGCTCAACAACTCAACCATGTCACATGAAATTAAAATATTAAATCAGTGCTTTTCAAAATGATATTTTAATCTATAAGTATATAAGAATGAGGTCTTCTGTCCTACACCACACAAGGAACAGTGGCCATTTTGAGCAAAAATCCACAACTGTCACATTTCTTCACTGTAAACCTGTGACGGGGTTGAGTTATTCAGTACATTTATGAATATTGTAACAAAAATATGGAATAGTCAATGTATTCTATATGACAAATTAATATATATATATATATATATATATATATATATATATATATATATATATATATATATTTACTTTAAAAATATATGGGTGCAAATCACCTAGTGGTTGGAGAGTTGTGACAGGGTTGAGATGAGTGTGATATTTGATCATTAAAATGGGAACACAATTGAAAATCTATATATTGTTTGCTCAGCACAGCCTGATATGTATATGGCTAGCTCAAAAAAGTAGGGGTTTTAGTAATATATCTTAATTTAATACATTTTTAACTAAAAATAATGAGGCCACAGACACACAATTTGACTTTTTGTAGCTTTATCACATAAAAATAAGAAAACTGACATACATTTGATATTTGCAGTCATTACATTTGTACGAGGGACACATGAGCAGTAGGTAAATGTTTATTTTATAACAAATATTATGTAGAATCATTTTCAAGCCACTTCCATTATGCCTGTGTTGGGATTGAGAAAAAAAGGTGTCCAAATAAAAAAAAAAAAAAGGAAATACTGTAATAAAAGGGTTTTGATGCCTGAGGTGGGAAAATATGATTTGTTGGAGGTTTAAGATGTGCCTAATATTGTGGAATGTTCCGAAAATTATTCAAATGTACTTGAACATTTTTTTTTCCTGTTGAAAATATTACCGAATCCCAGGAATGAAATGATTTTTATGTGGCTTGTTGTGCATATCCTGACAGTTTCCTGGTCAAATGAACACTAGAGGCACTACAACAGCTTTTTTCCCTCTAACACAAATCATGAGTAAAACAGCTGATTATGAGTACATAAACACTGACTTTTTGCTCTGTTCCTCACACAGTGCTATCTTATGACATCAAAACACTTTTACTATTGCACATGACTTGTAAGGCAATGCATTTTGAAATCTGCATAACATAAACAAATAAATGTTTGTTTGTGCAGTAGCTCAATTGATAAAACTTTGTGCTTGTGATGCGAAGGACTTGGTTCCCTATCTGTCACCCACTCGACGTTGTGTCGATAAAGTGACACTAGGGGTCACTCTTGGGAGCCCCAAACACCTCTGATCTTTGAGAAAAGGCCAATGGGAATTGGCGAGTGGAATTTGCATGCCGCTACCCCGGACATACGGGTATAAAAGGAGCTGGCTCGCAACCACTCATTCGGATTTTTCTTCGGAGCCGAGTGGTGTTGAGCTGCGAGTTCCACTGCCGTTCCATTCACCTCATAAACGAGAAGTGTATGCTGTTGGTGCATTTCAGCGGTTTTCTCCCCCTCTGCATGATTAATGCAGAGTACGCCCCTGGGTGCTTTGACAGCTGAAAGAGTACATATTCTTGCAGAAAAGAGTATATGTTCTTGTAAAAGAGTGCGCACTGACGGAGAGCGTCTTTTTAAAGAAGACTTTCCGTCTATGTGTAGTTCCTGGATTCGGGCGCTATCTCTCCGCCTCTGACAGCCACGATCACTGTCTCACGTGTCTGGGCTGTAGTCACGTTGAGGCAGCATACATGGATGGTTCATGTTCTCGTACGCTTGTTTGCCCCGGTCGAGTTCTGAGATGAGACAGGCAGCTTGGTCGTCCAGTCTGAGGCTGACGCGGAGCTGACCGACACGCTTGCCCAGGCTGCCGCGGGTGTCGGGCTGGAGTGGAACCCTCCACCCTGCCCTGAGCCCTCGTAGCTTGACGATTGGTTCCTGGGCTCGGAGCGCCGCTCACGGCCGCGCCCTGCCCCAGTTCCATTCTTCCTGGAGGTGCATGAGGAACTCACAAAGTCGTGGCAGGCACCTTTTACTGCCCGGACCTGACTTCTAGGTTCCTCCGCCCTCACTACTCTCGACGGTGGGGCGGCCAGGGGGTATACAGAGATTCCTTAGGTGGATAAAGCAGTTGCAGTGCACTTGTGCCCGCAAAACGCCACCACCTGGCGGAATTGACAGGGCAGCATCTGGCACCCATGACCAGACCTCTGGAATCTCCATGTCTGGCCGTGGTAGATACGATCAATCTACAAGGCGCCTGTATGCCTTGACGTCATGTTTGTTCGCAAAGTGGTGTTCTTCCCAAGGTGAAGACCACCAGAGCTGTGCAGTCGGGTCGGTGATTTCCTTCCTGCTGGAGAGGCTGGAGGGGTGGCTGTCCCCCTCCACCTTGAAGGTGTTTGTGGCCACTAAAGCGGCACACCAAGATGCGGTGGACAATAAGTCCCTCGGGGTCCTGCTGGGCCTGCGGAGAGCCCCGTTTGAGCCCCTAGAGTCAGTTGATCTAAAAGCTGTCTCGTCGAAGACTGCCCTCCTGTCTGCGCTCATGTCCATCAAGATGGTTGGGGACCTGCAGGCGTTCTCTGTCAGTGACACCTGCCTGGAGTTCGGTCCAGAGTACTCTCACGTGGTCTTGAGACCCCGACCGGGCTATGTGCCCAAGGTTCCCACGACCCCTTTTAGGGATCAGGTGGTGAGCCTGCAAGCGCCGCCCCAGGAGGATGCAGACCCAGCCTTGTCGTTGCCGTGTCCGATGCATGCTTTGCGCATCTACTTGGACTGCACGCAGAGCTTTAGATTCTCTGAGCATCTCATTGTCTGTTTTGGCAGACAGTGGAAAGGGAATGCTGTCTCCAAACAGAGGCTTGCCCACTGGATCGTGGATGCCATCGCTTTGGCATACCAGGCCCAGGGCGTGCCCTCCCCTTTGGGATTACAAGCACACTCCACAAGGAGTGTGGCATCCTCCTGTACACTAGCCAATGGCACCTCTCTAGCAGGCATCTGTAGAGCAGCGGGCTGGGCAACACCCAATACCTCCGTGAGATTTTATAATCTCCGGGTTGAGCTGGTTTCGTCCCGTGTATTGTCAGGTACGAACAGGTAACTATGCCGGGCAGCTGGCCGGGTGTACCTCTTGCATTCAGCACCTTTCCCCTCCTGGAGGGGAAGACGTGCACTTTTTCCCCCATGCGAGTTCACAAGACAGTGAACCCTGGATGTCTTTCCTCCGTAGCCCTGTGGCAGGCGAATTCAGCAGAGGAATTTGTAGCCGGGCCCAATACGTGTGCTAGTATGCCCTGTACTGTTGTAGGTGCTCCACATGTGCTGGTTACCTGTGGTAACCCCTTGTGATGTATTTTCCATGGTATGGTTTCCCTGTTGGTAAATCCACGTCTCCCTGGGCAGAGCTTCCTCTGCCACCGGTCACCGTGTTTGTAGAGCTCCTCCCCTCCGGGTAGGACCTACCACGGCGCCTCTTCCATGTGTGGCTGGTAAGCCCATGTGACGTATTCGCCACATGTTAACCTCCCCTTCGGGCAGGATGTGGTCTCCGTGGTGTCTTTTCCTCCTGGGAAAAGCACACCTTCCCCGACGCGAATACATATGGCCCCAGCCGAAAAAAATTTCACTCTGTGGGCGGCCTGTTCCCATTGTAGATATGTCTTGTCCCCCCTCCCCCCGGGGTGTGAGGGACTGTGCGACATTCTTGGGGCATTGGGGGAGGTTACGTGCAGACCGGATGCACCTGCTATTAGGCACACACTGGCTTGCTTGCACCTGCACCATCAGTCCACGTAACACAGTTCAGCTGGTTGTGGAGTTTCGTATAGAGACCCCTAGTGTCACTACATCGACACAACGTCAAGTTAGTGACAGATAGGGAATGTCTTGGTTACTGTTGTAACCTCCGTTACCTGATTGTGTCCCTCTTGCCACAACACTGTAATACCCACTGAAATGGCCGGGACCCTGTCTCGGCTCCTCAGCGCAAAACCCGAATGAGTGGTTGCGAGCCAGCTCCTTTTATACCCGTATGTGGCATGCAAATTCCACTCGCCAATTCCCATTGGCCTTTTCTCAAAGATCAGAGGTGTTTGGGGCTCCCAAGAGCGACCCCTAGTGTCACTACATCGACACAACGTCTCGTTCCTTCCATCAGGGAATGGAGGTTACAACAGTAACCAAGACGTTACTAGTCCTGATGAGTATGCAAATTTAACGGGTGAGCTGTAAGTGTTACTGGACCAACACAAACTATGTGGTTTCTTTAGCAATTGTGTATTTTATCTAACATTTTGTTTTCATGACATTATTGGTTGGGTTTAGGTTTAAGGTCTGGGGTAGGGAGGTTATAATTTGTTAGTGCATTAACCTTCAAAACCTCATTGGACTGGGAGAATATTAAAATCACTTTTAGAGAGAACATTAAAGGGATAGTTCACCCAAAAAATTAAAATGATCTCATCACGTACAGTACTCACCCTCATGCCATCCCAGATATATGTGATTTTCTTTCTTCTGCAGAACACATACAGTATTTTTTGGAGAATATCTCAGCTCTGTAGGTCCATACAATGCAAGTAAATGATGGCAAGAACTTTGAAGCTCCAAAAAGAACATAAAAGCAGCATAAAGGTAATCCATATGACTCCAGTGGTTAAAGTGATATGATATGTCTGGGTGTGAAACAGATTGATATTTAAGTCCTTTTTTTGCTATAAATTTCCACTTTCACATTCTTCTTCTTCCGTTTTTTGCGATTCACATTCTTCGTGCATATCATCACCTATTGGTCAGGGCTGGTCAAAGGTGGAGATTTATAGTAAAAAGGACTTAAATATTGATCTGTCTCTCACTCACACCAATCACATCACTTCTGAAGACATGGACTTAACTACTGGAGTATTACAGATTACTTTTCTGCTGCCTTTATGTGCTTTTTGAAGCTCAAAATCCTGTGACCGGTTGCATAAAACTTTTTTAGACTAGTCTTACTAGTTAGTTGTGTAACATTTTGGTCTTAACTTTTTCAGTCAGTTGCATAAAAACTGAGATTGGTCTAATTTAAGACCAAAATGTAAGACAGCAAACCTCTAGGCTAACTTTTGTTTACATTGTATGTTGCCATGGAAAATAACTGTCAGCTGAGCCAGTGGGGTTTTCAGCTGAGGGCTAAATGGTGCTTGAGCTGAGACTTTGAAGAAAACTTTCACAAAATTTCTTGTGTTTTTTATTAGTTAGCTTATAATCACTAAATTTGTTCATTAGAATCAATTTTAAAGTAATGTATTCCTCTACTAAGCAAATATTTTCAGCATATGAAAACTATATTGAGCGTACACAGTCTGCCATTTTTTAAAGCTGGTCAGTGTCTTACATTTCCCACAATGCAATGCAAATTAGACTGTCTTACTAAAGACAACTGTGAGCTTGTTTTATGCAACAGGCTTTCTATAATGCCTTTAGCTAGTCAGAATAATTGTTAGACAAATTCTTAAGTTAATGGCTATGTTTATGCAACCGGCCCCTGGTCACCATTCACTTACATTGTATGTACCAAATAGAGCTGAGATACTCTTCTAAAAATCTTAATTTGTGTTCTGCAGAAAAGAGAAGGTCATACACATCTGGGATGGCATGAGGGTGAGTACAACATTTTTCATTTTTGGGTGAACTATGCCTTTACACTCGCTTTTTCAGAGACAATATTGTTTTTTGTAGCAGCTTTTTTGGCTTAGGATCAGCCCTGGGCACCACACCTTCAGCTTTAAGCCTCAGCATGAAGCGAAAGCTGCATCGTTTCCTCGCTCATTTATTTCACTAAATTCAAGGCACACGCCGGCTGTAACAAAGTGACAGGTGGGATGCATGGCAAGAAAGCAAGTTCGCGAAGGTTGACTCTCATTAGGTTTCCAAAGCCCCACCGACAGGCCCTTGCAGCTGCCTCCTGATGCAAGTTCATCTGCACCTGCATCTGTTAACTGCAACAAGACAGCGAGCCAGCATTGGTGAAAAAGACCCAGAGGTGGGGGGGGGGGGGTGTTCCTGTCGCTCAACTGGTAGAGCATGGTGAAAGCAACACCAAGGTCATGGATTGATTCCCAGGGAACACACAAACTGATAAAATGTATACCTTGAATGCACTGTAAATCGCTTTGGATAAAAGTGTCTGCCAAATGCAAAAATTTAAATGTTATGGAAGAGATGGTTAAAGGAACTGGATAGGGTTGCATCAGCCATTCCTAAGATCTTATTTAAAGGAACTAAACTGAAACTAGCAAATACTGACTAAACTAAAACAAAACTAATCTATCTAAACTAAAATTACTAAACTAAAACTAACAGTCATAAAGTGAAAACTAATTAAATCTCAACTAAACTGAAAGAACAAATTGAAAATAAAATACAAGTAAAAACTAAATTCAAAACTATAATAACCCTGATCTCAGTCATCCTGCTGACCTAACTCCTGTTTTGCATATAACCTAACATGCTGCACATAGTATGCAATAAGCATTTTCCAGTCTCTAATCTCAATAATGTCCAAGAGAGGTAAGAGAGAGAGAGAATCAAAAGAGAAGCTGTCCCAGAGACAGGCTTGATGGGAAGAGGGAGCGTGATGGGGGGTTGGCTGAACCAATTATTTTGAAGGGTATTAAGTCATCAGATTTACTTTTATCTTGATTGCATTGTGGAAGTCGTGCATAATTAATGGAGGGAGCTTATTAGGAAAAGATGGTTAGGCAAATTACACAGGTGTCGGATGCATTTTTCATGATGAGTTTTGCTGGGACAATCCTGTATTTCCATCTGTCCTGCTCCTATCAGAAAGTCACTGCAGGCGAAATTAACATGACGGCATCGGTACCAAACAAATGAGGAGCCAATGGAACACAAAATATATAAGTCTTAAAGGGATAGTTCAACCTAAAATGGGCAATTCTGTCATCATTCCAAACCTGTATGACTTTCTTTTTCT
The DNA here is from genome assembly GCF_019703515.2 of Myxocyprinus asiaticus. NCBI lineage: Eukaryota > Metazoa > Chordata > Actinopteri > Cypriniformes > Catostomidae > Myxocyprinus > Myxocyprinus asiaticus. The sequence continues at coordinate 11,598,443 of NC_059390.1, forward strand.
CCTGCTTTCTTGCTGCTCTTTTTCACACATTGAAAGTGAATAATGAACATGGCGGTCAAACAACATTTTCACCGATTATACATTTCAGCCTGTTTCTCACACAAAGCTATTATATTCCAAGCATATTCCAAAAAGACTTGCAATATAGTGTGTTGGATTGTAATATAGTGCATATGGATTACTGTTATGATGCTTTATGCTCTTTTTGGAGGTCATATGGGTTTAGAACAATATGAGAGTGAGTAAATGATGACAGAAATGTAATTTTTGGGTGAACTATCTCGTTAAGAGGATCACGTTGCCATTCGCATTAACTTGTGCTTTTTCATTTTCGCAAAGTACCACAATAGTTACTGCAGCAGTAGAAAAGACTACTTCATCAATAAAATGGCTTTCTAATGGCCATTTATAGCTCTGATTTTATGACTACTTAGTGCATGACCCAACATGTAATACAAATTCTTCTATCGATACACTGTGCCATTAGGTTAACACATTTTTGACAGTTATAATGAAGACTTTCTTCCATTTAGTCCATTGAAAGGGACAAACACAGGAAAGAGCTCAATATTATGACCCTCTTAGTTCCTCTGGGCATAAATTTGGGTTTATGGATCATTTGGCAATCCTCTTTAAAATAGTATTAATTTAATTGAACATAGAGGCTGTGGATGCTGCCAATTGAAGTCAACATTAAATGGCATTCGAAACCGATTTTACTTACATCTCCTGACATATTTCAGAGTGAAAGAGGATATTTAACCACCATTCAAATTACTTTTGTCCACCAGGAATTTATTTTGATTGTGAAAAGTGGATGCTCCATCCCAGAATGGAGCAAAGCGGTTGGAGGGGAGGGGTTGAAATATAAGAAGGATTTGTGACGTCAGTCAAACTTGGAGCAAATCATTACATTTTGGTGAAAACTTATGAAGGCAAACACTTGATAAATCATGCACAAACCAGAAATGAATATTAAGAGAGTAATAGGGTACGTTTTGATTCCATTTTGATTTTAAACTCTAGTTTTTCTCTATTAATTGTATGAGTAAAATCGACTACTTTACCCTCAGAAATTTCCATTACAATTTTCATTGTTTTAAAGAGAAACTAGACTGAAATATATTTGCATGCCAACTAAGGCATCGCTTATGGGCTTTCAAACACTTTTCTTTCAGGTAACCCCTCACAAAGATTTAACCGTTCCATCATTACAGTCACTTTATTTCCCCCTCAGTCTTACCATGGCTTCTTTCATTATATGAATCTTCTTCCATGTGAATTGGGGTTCCCCAAGGACCACTTCAAGGACCCTCCATGATCATTAGAGGCTCATTCTCACCTCCTGCACCTGTGCCACTAGTGACTGCTCATCACAAATTCTTCCTCCTTGTGTTCTCCTTCTTCCTCTGCAAGCCAGTCATTAAAGCCCTGTGTTCTCCTTCACACTTCTCCATTCGTCTGGAGTTCCTTTGTTTTGTCTGGGTGACATGCGCTTGCTGTAAATCAGCCAAAATTCAGATGTTATTGTTTGGTCTGCTTAGGCATCAGTTTGTGTTTCTCAGATGAACATTCTCACCCGATGTGACTAATGTGTAGCTGTGAGGCTTCAGCCATCTGCCATCTGTGTGTTTAAAAGAAGGTGGTTGAGTTTCTCTTTACTATTTGAAGAACCATTCTGTGTGATCTCTCAGGACCTGTTTACTCTTGGTATTAAAATCCGTTTTGGGCAATCCGGTCAGCTGAGACAGATTGCTGTTTACACCTGATAGTAATATGCATCTCAATTGCATCTCTTGTAATGACTTGTGGTAAAATTTCAAGGGTATTTTGTGACTGAATACATTACGCACTGCTTTATGTCTCTGTTTTTTCTGTATGCTTATAAAGAAATAAAAAAAAAATTTTAATTAAAAAAGAGCAACAAAAACACTTCATCTTTTCTTTGCCGATAAAGTCATATATCAATATATCACAATTTTCACACAATATTGTATGTATTGTTTTGTATACTTTAGATCCCAGTATCAATATTTTGTTCATCTAGTTGAGTTAATAAGACAACAAAACTTATGTGAGGAATAAGAGAAACTGAAACTGAAGCTTCAGTCACGAGCCAATTATGATATCATGATGCATCCCAATATACTAAACTGTGGCATATATCACGATATATATCAGCCGATACTTAGCCCAAATCCTTCAGTCTAACCACAACCGGATTATTTCAAATTAATACATTCCCAGTTATTTTAATAAAGTACATTAATTGAATGAACTTTGGAAATGCTTCACATCAATTGGGTATTAACGATTATAAAGTAATTAGTAACAGTGCTATAATTACTTTCAAATAAAATTTAAAACAGTAGCGTGTCACATTAGATTTTAAATTCTATTTATCAGATTACAGTTACTGACATTTCTTTTTGGGTTACACATTTCTAACATAGTATTTATGTCAAATCAAAAAAAAAAAAAAAAAATTATGTTGATATGTACATCTCTGCATTTATTACAGCTGAAAGGCATGCGCCCCCTAATAAGTCATTGTAATGAAGAAATGCGTGGTGCTGAGTGTATGACTTGCATGCTACAATGAACAGAAAGGAAATATACACATTACTCTCATTCATTGAGCAAAAAAAAATAAATAAAAATAATAAAAATAAAAAAAACTAGAAAGACAGAAACTTTAGAAAGAACTTTTTAATAAAGTAAACAGTAAATTAATCTTATTACAATTTAAGAAGTAATTAACAATTTGTAGTATATTAAGTTTCTGAGTAACTTGGCCAATGCTCACTGCATGTTGACATTTAGCATGCTGAAGAAGTTCTGTGAAAAGCTTTTCCATTTTTTCCCCAACTGGACAGTTCTTTTATTTTAAAGGTGCTTAAGTTAGCAAAAATTAAAATATTGTTTTAGTGGTTTATTAACAGGTGGAAAGGTGCTCCTTTGCTGTTTTCAGAATGGATTAGTATTTACACTACAAATACCATGTGGTCAAATGCATTTCTGACTACTCCCCAAAGTGATTTAAGTGATCCAGTCACACATTTTGGACAACATTTACACCTGCAACGGCCTCTTACACCATGGTACAGGTGCCGTTCTGATGAGTATTGCAGAGAGAAAGTGAGTGAAATGGGTTTGATAGATGAATAAATGGACAGACGTAGTACTGTCTTTTGGCATTAACTAAAGGTGGCACAGAACTCTGTAAACACTCGGGTGCCATTTCCATTTCAGTTTTTTCTTTTTGCAAAGCATGAAATTAAAGCTATTTATAACCTGAGTGATAATTACATTATACTTATTCCATCATGATTAGACTCCTGCTTTTGTATGATACAATGTCACAGTTTTAATTAAAATGTCTCTCAGGCAGCTTGGCTGGCCAACTGGGCTGTTTGTTCATTTGCTCTCGTTTTCAAGGGGGGTCTCTCTTTCGACTATGCATGCCACACTTAAAGCTACAGATTGACTTGACATAGATCAGGCGAATTCAAATCATAATATTAATTTGAGTAATTTGTGTTCAATGTGTACATACCTTTTTTTTTTTATATTTATGGCATGTGGCTGCATCACTTAGACCTTAACCATCTGTCAAGCTGTCATTTGCCAATTTAATCACTAATTGTGCTGAACATAAGAGAGCTACTTTTATCTGCTCTTTTTTAACCTTGAAGGACATACTGTATGTTAGAATTATGGAACATAAACTCCTGAGGTAGTTTAGAAAAGTTTTGAGTTAATGTTAACAGTGATACTTGCAAAAAGAGAGAAAAAAGAATACGAGAATACCCTGTAGGTATTGTGCACAGAGACCTAACTTAAGGTGAAGAAAGAAGTAGGCAATACTCTGTAAATTTTTCATGGGCAATATATACTCAATAATAAATAGCTGATAAATAAAATATACTTACTTGTCTTGATTAAGGTGAGTGTATTCCCTTCCCCTGATGCCAACGTCTTTGATTCACATATCTGTGGTTGTGCAGTCCTCCTTCCTCTCTGTATTCACCATTTCCACTTTGTGTTGCATACTTGAAAAGACTACGGCTCTTGGCTGGAGGGTTGTTGTACAGAAATGTGCCGTAGAAACGTTTCGCCGAAGGCACTGGCTTTGTTATTGGCACTGGTATTGTTCGAAGCTGAGGCCACCCCAGATATTCATTCATGTTTTATGGTGGAGAGGCTATCACTTTAAAAGTGTCCCACTTGAGTGAATTTTGGTGATATGGCACCTGGTGATAGAGTGGAGCGGTAATTAATACCTTGCGGATATTTCGCATATCTGAAGATCGATTAAATCATGCAAAACACTTCTAATTATAAAGCCTACCCACTTGATGTATCGTTTATTACTGCTAAATGCAAATGCCATGATAAGGGTGCAAAGCAACATGATTTTGATTATTAATATTATACTGGGTGTTCAGAAACATTTGATATAAGAATGTGTCATGTGTGGTGAACAGACTGGGAATTCCGTTTCTGATTCTTGGATATTTGATAGATAAATAAGCAATGCTGGGCCAAGTCACAATATTCATTGTGCCATTACATACAGTTGTGCTCAAAAGTTTGCATACCCTTGGAGAACTGGTAATATATGTACCATTTTTAAAGAAAACTTGAGTGAGCAGGCAAAACACATTACTTTTATTTCTTATGGGATTCATATTCAACTGTAGGTTATAACAGAATGGCACAATCATAAAACAAAACATGGCAACAAAGAAAAAAATGAAATGACCCCTGTTCAAAAGTCTGCATACCCTTAGTTCTTAATACTGTGTATTGCCCCCTTTAGAATCAATGACAGCATGCAGTCTTTTGTAATAGTTGTCTATGAGGCCCCAAATTCTTGCAGGTGGTATAGCTGCCCATTCATCTTGGCAAAATGCCTCCAGGTCATGCAAAGTCTTTGGTTGTCTTGCATGAACCGCATGTTTGAGATCTCCCCAGAGTGGCTTGATGATATTAAGGTCAGGAGACTGTGATGGCCACTCCAGAACCTTCTCCTTTTTCTGCTGTAACCACTGGAGGGTCAACTTTGCCTTGTGCTTAGGGTCACTGTCATGCAGGAAAGTCCAAGAGTGTCCCATGTGCAGCTTTCGTGCAGAAGAATGCAAATTGTCTGCCAGTATTTTCTGATAAAATTTTCACAAGATTCCCGTGCCTTTAGAGCTCACACACCCCCAAAACATCAGTGAGCCACCACCATGCTTCACAGTGGGGATGGTATTATTTTAACAATAGGCCTTGTTGACCCTTCTCCAAACATAGTGCTTATGGTTGTGACCATAAAGCTCTATTTCCCTATCTGTCACTCACTCGACGTTGTGTCGATGTGGTGACACTAGGGGTCACTCTTGGGAGCCCCAAACACCTCTGCTTTTTGAAAAAAGGCCAATGGGAATTGGTGAGTGGAATTTGCATGCCACTCCCCCAGACATACGGGTATAAAAGGAACTGGTATGCAACCACTCATTCAGATTTTCTCTTCGGAGTCGAGCGGTTCAATTCATTGAGCTGAATTCATCCGCCGAGTTCATTCACCTCATCTGCTGGATGTTACGGAGAATTTCAGAGGCTTCTCCCCCTCTGCACCCGTGGAGTGCAGAGATCGCCCCTGGGCGCTTCGGCAGAACATCAAGAAGAGTATAATTTCAAACTCTAAAAGAGCGGCACACACGGAACGTCTTTTTAAAGATGCCTTTCTGTTTGTGAGTTATTCCTGGTTGCGGTCATTATCTCTCCGCTTCTGACGGCCACGATCGCTGTCTGACGTGTCTGGGCGCTGCCCACATGGAGACTTCATTTGTGTATGGGTCTTGTCCTCATTGCGAGAACATATCTATGGCAACATTGCGGTCACAGCTTGCCTTTGTAAGAAAGCAAGCCACCCCAGCGGCTCCCCGCCTCGGTCCCTCTACCTACGGGTATGAGGCCACGTCGGGGTAACCCCCCACAGACCTCCCATTCCTCAGCATGCTCGCTTGCCCCGGTTGGGCTCTCGGATGAGACCGCTGGCTTGTCTCAGGGTGAGTTCGACCTCTTATTCGGGGCCTGGGAAGACGATGAGTTATCGAGCGCAGCATCGGAGAGTGGGCTCGTCCACTCTGACGCAGAGGCTTCGGCTGGGCTTTCCCCTTCGGGCATGGTCGCCCAGTCTCTGGCTGACGCAGAGATGATGGACATGCTTTCCCGGGCAGCCATGAGTGTCGGGTTAGAGTGTAACCCTCCACTCTCCCCTGAACCCTCACGGCTCGATGATTGGTTCCTGTGCCCAGAGCACCGCTCACGGCCACGCCCTGTCCTGGTTCCTTTCTTCCCGGAGGTGCATGAGGAACTGACAAGATCGTGGGGGGGCACCTTTTACTACCCAGTCCCGATCTTTCAGCTCCCCCGCTCTCAATACCCTAATGGTGGGGCAGCCAAGGGGTATTCGGTGATCTCCCAGGTGGATAAGGTGCTCGCGGTGCACTTGTGCCCACAGAGTGCCACCACCTGGCGCGGGTGCCCGAAGCTCCTGTCCAGGGCCTGTAGGTTAGGTTTACGTTGTCTCTGACAGCTAAGGCCTACGGTGCAGCTGGACAAGGCGCCTCCACCCTGCATGCCGTGGCTCTCCTGCAGGTACACCAAGCCAAGGTGCTAAAAGAGCTGCACGAGAGTAGTTCTGACCCGGGATTGATACAGGAACTGCGCTCGACGACCGACCTTCCTCTCCGGGTGACGAAGGTCATGGCGCGGTCTCTCGGACAGGCGATGTCCACCCTGATGGTCCAGGAACACCACCTTTGGCTCAACCTGGTCAACATGAGAGAGGCTGACAAGGCACGGTTCCTTGACGCCCCCATCTCCCAGGTTGGCCTGTTTGGCGACACCATCGAGAACTTTGCCCAGCAGTTCATGGTGGTGAAGCAGCTGTAGGTTAAAGGGCTTATCCTTGGAAATGATTGGGGTTAACCTGTGGGATGGGCTCAGACTGGTGTGTAAAACGTGGCTGTACGTGGAGGGAGTCCAGTCTGGCCTTTAGGTGTTGAATGTACCTGTACATGGCATGTGCAATAATTGCGATGATCCAACCACTAAGGAGGAGCCAGAGGGCAACCAAACTGATAGGGTGTTCTTGGTAAGATGACGATCTGCTTGTGACTAGGAAATATAGTGGTCAAGCCAGTCGGTCTGAGACTGAACTTCACTAATTTCATCCCTTCAGCCTGAAGCTGCTGTTAAAGGGTGTCATCAGTGGTGAGGTTGTGACCTCTAAATGCATCCATGATCTCAATTTCTGCGTCATGTTTGTCGACATTGAGATAATGGAGGACAATATCATCAATGTGCACGGTGGCTCCTTTGGGGAACCATTAAGAACACCGTTTGGTTTGGTAGCCTTAGTTTAGTGGCTGTATCATGGTGGTTGTATGACATTGGGACTTCGGTGGCTGGTGTGTTAATGAGCCAGCGATTGCCTGCTCGCTCTACCCTTGTCTCTGTTCCTTCATCTTTGATGGACATGCTACCTTGACACTTGTTCAGGGAATTCAGCTCTTAGGCCGCAGAGGTAGTTAGTCACCTCTCTAACAAAGGGGTTGCGTTTGGACAAACCCAATGAATGTCCTTTGTCTTGGTACACATGTTAAGATTAGGGATAAGGTAGAGCGAGGGGTCCTCATCATAGTAGGCGAGTGTTGGTGGTGTTTTGATGTGAATGTGTGTATTACCTCTCTGAAAACCAACATTAAATACAGACTTTAGTCTGTATATATTCTGTCTATGATGGTAGATTGAGGATAAATCCTATTTTGAGGTTCTGAGGACTTACATGGATTGGAATTTCAATGCCAAAACTATATGCCAGGTGTATCTGTGAAGGTTGCACAATGGAGATAGTAACATATCTAAGGATTTGTTCGACAAGGTCTAGGGAGACCAGGTAACCTGGAATCCTTCCACCACTCAGACTGTTGACTGAGGAGCTAATTTCCCTGAGGTCCTACACTAGATCTCTAACGATACACACATAAGTTGTCTTCTCTGACAAAGTTCCTAAAGCGTGCAAAGTGTTATTGAAAAGAAGAATTGATAAGAGTGCAAATTTACAGTAACTATAGTACCCTGAAGGGTTTTACCCAGGCCCTGTAATTGTTCTTGTTGGGAGTCGTCATCTCTGCTGGATTTTTGGACGATGGCGACTTGTACATCAGAAGCTGGCAAACTATTTTCTGGACCAAGTGGTCTTGGTATGTCAACCTGAGCCCACGTGTCCACGACGGCAGTCAATGAGCGGAGCCAGTCGGTTCAGTAGGTCCTGACCAATTAACAGTGGTTCCGTATTAATGGGACATATGTAAACAGGGTCTATTAGCATCATCCCTTGAAAGGTGTCAATCCAGGCCTGTTTTGTGATAGACGACCTATCTTACGTGTAGCTTGTGATGCTTATGTTGCAGGTCTCTGTCTATAACGGTTTGCCAAGGGAGAGCTTTGCTCTAGCCACCTCTGCGAAGGTGTTGGAACCCATTAGACTTATTTCGGAACCGGTGTCGAGTGTCAGGCGTTGCCCTTACGGTACAGATAGCCCAAGAAGATCAGAAATGGAGGGTGTGGCATATTAGGAGTGACTGTTTTGGGGATCAACTTGGACCCTATTCCCCTTTTCCCGACCTACAAAGTAAACTTTGCCGTTAACGGGAGGGGGTACATCGTCTAGTCATACTGATGAGGTTTCAGCACCGTATTCCTTTGAGGAGTTTGGCGGACCTGGTGAACAACGGAGCACATCAAGCTTCGTTACTAACTCAGTCAAGCGTCTCCTTATATCCTTCATTTCCTCTCTCAAATCTTGTTCTCTGAGGAGATTTGAAACCTTGTCTACCCACTCACCTTCTTATTTGGGTTTTCGTTCGAACCGCGCCTTTCCTTTCAGCTGGCGAATGTTTTGTTGTTTAGGCCTGGCGTGACCCTGGGGGTGTGTCTGGTCACCACCCCCTTGGTTCTGTTGCCTACCCTGCTGGTGGGGTGATCGGCACCTCTGGGGTCCTGTTCTAGCATTCACCTTAACGTGAGGCATTTCGTTGCCTTCAAGCACTAGGTCTGCATATGAGGCTTGGATCCCCAGGACTCTGGCGTCGCCTTCGTGCCCACGGGCAGGGTGCATGCGTGTCTCCCATGCCAGTTTCACGTACCTTCTGATTTCCTGCATGGTGGGGTTGCCCATTCTGCAGTGCATCGTGACGTCATATCGCACGCACTCGTGGAGTTTGTGAAGGAAAAGAGACTTGAAAGCTCGTTCCTCCTCCAGACATGGTGCGTTACTTCCTTGGAAGTACGTGGTTCTCAGGCATCTGTAATACTCACGCAGAGGCTCGTGCTTCTTCTGGGTGATGGCGAAAGCAGCTATGGTAGCGGATGCTTCATCGATATACAGCGAATACGCCTCGCGTAGGGCTTTAAACAGAGCTGAGTAGCGGTTTCGGGTACTAGTCGGAAGCATTTCCATGAACATATGGACACTCCTTACCGTGGTCTTCCATATGAGCTTGAGTTTTTCACGTGATGAAGTGTAAGGCAAGTCAACCAGGCAGTGCTCAATTTCCCTAAGATAATTGTCGATGTTTGAATCTCGATTACTTGGGTCAAAGCGTTCTACGTCCCCTGCGAGGGACTCGAGTTGTCGGATTCATAAGCACTGGTGGCGGTATGACCACGATTTGTCCGAGTCAACCGAAACACCGTAGTCACTCAGATCGCTATAGCGATGAGGACGACTTCCTCTGCTTCATGGTGGGGAAGGAGTCCAGTCGATGCGTGGGGGTGCGTACAGCTCCCTGGCTAATGGGATCTTCGAGCCGCTTACACCACTCTGAAAATAAATGTCCCCCCTCCGTGGTGTGGAATCAGTCAGTTTGAAACGCAAGGTGGCGTGACTGAAAACTGACTGGGGTGGGCAACTATAAGGAGGGGCACCTGCATCCAACCAGCGGGCCGCTGGAGGAGCTTGAAAGGTGTCTTGGTGTATGAAGTTAGAGACTGTACCACTAGGGGCAGCTTGGCTCCTAGCGTGTGTCCCTGGGTTTGTCAGGGGCACATTTCTATGCGTAGCGCTAAAGAGGGGGCCCTCTTCTATGTCAGATGTTGTGCTGTGCGTTTCAGCTGCACTTACCTGATCTGACTCTACTCTTAGCTGGGCAGCTTGAAGCTGCCTGCGCAGGGTTTCGTTTTCCTCCTGCATCCGGGCATTATCTTCCTGTGCCTGGACTTTCTCAGCTTGGGTGCACCTAATTTCTTGGTGCAGGCTGAGATTTTCCCTCTGCACTGCTTGATAGCTGCTCTGCAGCTGGGCGAGCTGGGCATGGTGCTCTGCGGTTTGCAGTTGGGTTCTGCAGTGATGAAGGAGGAACATATGGCCCGCTAGGTCCGGGATTGTGCTCTTTGGCTTCCCGACCGGGTTGTTGACATAATCAACTAGTTCCTGCAATACTTCATCACAATGACTAATATTGTAGCCGTTAAGGTTATCTCTCTCCTCTACGGAGAGATGGAGGACAGCAGCGACCACATCTTGCAGCGCTGGGTCGACTGACCTCTGTGGAGCTTCAGCTCCAGTCACGCGGGGCGATTGGTGACTCATTTTACTGAACAGTAAAAATTCTTGCGACAGTGGCTCTGATAGCTTGCTGTTTTACAGTTGCTATAATGCTGACACGAATGCACAGGTGAGAGGCTTCGACCTGTGGCTTACGGGCTACTGTTATGTAATGTGCAAATTTCACTGCATTCTCTCTTTGGTGGACGTCAGTAAGGTGACTTGGCACCTCTCTGTAACATCTAGGTGAAAGCGTTAGGAGTTAAATAACAACAGCAGGTTTTAAGCAGACTATCGTAAATTTACCAACCCCTAATTCACTCTTAAGAGCACTTTCACACCACACTGGCTTATGTTTGGCAAGTTGTGAGAAGTCAATTGTCAAACAGAATCAATCTTTGAAGTAATTATTCAAGTTATTACTTTGGATTCCTGTGGATACACACTGTGACAGAACTGGCATGTAGGATTCCTCACATGGGGCACCAATTATTATGTAGGGCTTTACTGGTTGTTTAGATCAGTGTTACTATCAGAAATAATTGGTAATTATTTCTTTAGTTATTAATTAATATTTAAATTAATTAATTGAATCTAACTCATTAAAACCTCATATGGGGCTCCATTAAATGTGGTGCGCTACGTTTAGGAGCGGGTTTGGTTATTAGCAATAATGAATAATTATCAAAGATAATTATTAATTATTAAAATCAATAGAACATTGATGAGAATCAATATCAAAGATAATCGTTAATCATTAACATCGATGAAACATTAATTAAAATTAACACTAGCTTATTGATCATTCAAATTCAACAATCGTCAAAGATAATTCTCAATTATCAAAAATCAATAGAATATTAATAAGGATTAATATTGACGGGGCACCACCCTGGAATCAGGGACTAATAACCAGATAGTATAACAGTCTCAATATTAGATTGTTTTCTTAGGAAAATCAACATCCGAAGAATATTGATTTTCGGAAAAAAAACAATGAATGAAGGCTTGAATCCGAGCACTGACATCCCGTCAGCATGACACAGGTGTATGCAAAACAAACCAAAACACTTCTCTTTGTAATATAACAAAGTTTATTTATGCAGTAATATCAATTAATAATTAATATAATGCAGTCAATAAACTTCCGACTTTCAACTACAAACTAAACAGTGATATGATTAGATACGGAAACCAAAATAATCCTATAACACATAAGGTGTGTGTGTGTAAGGAGGGACGCGCACAAAATGGCGGACGTGACTCTCGTGGAGAGTATGTCACGCAAGACTTCCGATCAGAGAATATGGCCACGAATGTGGGCAGAGAGAAACCAGTCAATGGTGTCAACCAGTTTACCGCGTGGATCTGCTTGTACGATAGCTTAGGGACAAAGCTGAGCTTTATCACGAAGCTATCTATTAGCCAAAAATGTGTGCTAGAATGTTTTTGAGGGGTCGCGCGCGTGTGTGTGTGTGTGGTTAGTACGAGAGAGAGAGAGAATTAAGTGACGGCCCCAAAGCCGGTTCCGCGATCGTAGGGGAGAAAGCAGCTGTTAGTTTATCACTCAGAGACGCGGTGGATGGCTTGTACACCGTCCCGCGGTCTTTGGTTCTTTAATGGACAAACTCAGTGTGCCGGTCTCACCCGCGATTGTGGAAATGCACAACAGTCCAATGTGGTTGGACTACAATACAGCAAATCTCATTCGTGATAATTAAATACCTTGAGTATTAGCAATGAGTGGACACGGCGGTCCGTACAAGCAATAACATTGTTACACAAGAATAACACACTATAATATTCTATCTCTGCCCAGACGTAAACCTCTTACTTGAAATGCATGTGGACACAGGTAGAATGTGTGTTCATCCGTACTTTAACTCCAACTCGGTTTCTCGAGGCTCGGGTGATGACGGGAGGCCGTTTCCTCGCTCTGTTGGCGGGTGGTACGGCTGCTGATTCTCAGTGGGCTGGCGGAGAAATCAGCGACATCGACTTGATTGAAGATGGAAGAGAAATCTTTTATCTCTTCACTTCTGCAGGTAAACAGATGAAGATGCGGATTGCTCGGTGGTCTCCTTCGGATCCATTAGAGTGTTCGGTGGAACACAGAGTAATCTCAACTCATCCAGCGAGACAGAGATTGTATGGCCACAGTTTCAAGTCAGACGTTTCTTCCTTGTGCCACGAGGCTACACCTGAGAGCAGCGATGAGCTGCATCTACGCACGGCGAGCAAAGTTACTGGAAGCAAATTCCGGAAGCATCTTAGAGATATTTCTACTCCTGATGATGTCATGGAAGGCCAGCCGCCAAGAATCCTAGGAAGGCTTCGAAGCGCCCTTGAGACTGGCGACCCAGGGGGAGGAGACCCGCTTCTATGGACTGTCCCCCGGTGGATGCCCAGGAGGAGAATCTTTTGTTTCATTTTTCGCTGCATGCCCAAGAGGCTGCGGTACCCAAAACTTCAACAAAAGAGTGGTTTCCTTGTTCTCTGGGTCACATGTCAGGTGTGCACGGCTGTCGTCACGACCGCCGTCCACCATCCCGTTTTTTGGCAGGTTTGGTGCTCCAGCGGCAGACCCCCCGCCCCTGCGCGCCCAGCTGTGGCACAAACATACCCACACCGGGTTGTTCCGACGGACTGTGGGGACGATGTTCCTCCTCCCCCCTCCTCAACCAATCTTATGGTGGGCGTCAAGAGCCAGGTAAGTGCTTCGATGTCTCTGGACTCAGCATGGCCACGGGGTTCGAGCCCCCTCGATGTGTTACCTCTGGCTCCGCCCCGCCGCGAAGCCCCACCCAAATAACCATGTGATAATAAATGGTTTCATATGATCACTATTCTTAAATAAAAGACAGTTTTTTGCATGATCAGTCATATTTTCAAAATCAGTGCCAAAATTTCACAATTTCTGCCAGGGTATGCAAACTTTTGAGCACAACTGTACACTGGCAGCCAAAAGTTTGGAATAATGTTCAGATTTTGCTGTTTTGGAAGGAAATTGGTGCTTTAATTCACCAAAGTGGCATTCAACTGATCACAAAGTATAGTCAGGACATTACTGATACTGAAAAACATCACCATCACTATTTGAAAAAAAAGTCATTTTTGATCAAATCTAAACAGGCCCCATTTCCAGCAGCCATCACTCCAGCACCTTATCCTTGAGTAATCATGCTAAATTGCTAATTTGGTACTAGAAAATCACTTGCCATTATATCAAATACAGTTGTATTGGCAAAAAAGAAACAGCTTTCTCTAGAAACTCATCAGTCAATCATTGTTTTGAGGAATGAAGGCTATACAATGCTTGAAATTGCCAACAAACTGAAGATTTCATATAAAGGTGTACACTACAGTCTTCAAAGATGAAGGACAACTGGCTCTAACAAGGACAGAAAGAGATGTGGAAGGCCAGATGTACAACTAAACAAGAGGATAAGTACATCAGAGTCTCTAGTTTGAGAAATAGATGCCTCACATGTCCTCAGCTGACAGCTCAACACCAGTTTCATGTACACCAGTAAAGGGAAGACTCAGGGGTGCAGGCCTTAAGGGAAAAATTGCAAAGAAAAGCCACTTTTGAAACAGAAAAACAAAAAGAAAAGGTTAGAGTGGGCAAAGAAACACAGACATTGGACAACAGATTATTGGAAAAGAGTGTTATGGATCTTAACCCCATTGAGCTTTTGTGGGATCAGCTAGACTGTAAGGTGCATGAGAAGTGCCCAACAAGCCACATCTATGTCAAGTGCTACAGGAAGTGTATCTGGACAAACTGACAGCTAGAATGCCAAGTATCTGCAAAAGGACTCAAGATGGCTGCTGCGTTGCGAGCTCCGACACAACATTGTAGTGTTTTGTTTGTTTTGTTTTCAATTCTTATGTTTTTTTGACTTGGATGTTGTCTGCCTTATTGTCTACGACAGACAAACATTTTTGGACATTGGTTCTGTAATTACACACCATAAACTGGACTTCAAATTCCTCAGTGCCGACCCGCTGTTTACAAACACACCAGCAGAGCCCTTTGTCTGGGCAGCCCGGCCACAAAAATGCAAAAGGAAAAGGGGAAACAGAGCCGGCGTTCTCATCAGAGTAAGACATCGTGCAAATCGACCCCCGCTACCCAGTATTCTACTGCCAAATGTTCAGTTTCTGGACAACAAGCTCTGCGAGCTGAGAGCGTGGATGTCTTTCCAACGAGAGACGAGGGACTGCTGCATTATCTGCCTTACAGAAACTTGGATGTCTGCTGAGATTCCAGATTCAGCCATTGAACTCGCGGGGTTCTCCGTGCACCGAGCAGACAGAGCGAAAGACCTCTCAGGTAAAAGCAGAGGTGGTGGTGTATGTTTTATGATCAACAAATCCAGGTGTGATCAGAGGAACATACATTCTATCAAGTCTTTCTACTCTCCTGATCTGGAATTTCTCATGCTTCTGTGTCGACCATTCTGGTTACTGAGGGAATTCACAGCGGTCATTATCACTGCTGTGTACATCCCACCACAAGCCGACACAGACCGGGTACTCAAGGAACTGTACGGGATTATAAGCAAGCAGGAAACCACGCACCCTGAGGCTGCATTCATTGTGACCGGGGACTTTAATAAAGCCAGTTTCAAATCAGTCGCACCAAAATACCACCAACACATTAGTTTTAACACACGAGGGGACCGGGTTTTGGACAATTGCTACTCTCCCTTCCGGGATGGCTACAGATCCCTCCTCCACCCACCATTTGGCAAATCGGACCACTCTTCCATTCTGCTTCTGCCCGCATACAGGCAGAAACTGAAACAGGAAGCATCCACCTTCAGAACAATCCAGTGCTGGTCGGACCAATCAGACTCTATGCTACAAGACTGTTTTGATCACGCGGACTGGGAGATGTTCCGGTCCGCCTCTGATGACGACATCGAGCTTTACGCTGATAGGGTAATGTGTTCCATCAGAAAGTACGTAGAGGACGTCGTTCCGACCAGAACAATACGGATCTACCCGAACCAGAAACCTTGGATGTTCGCATGGCACTTGATGCGCAGACCTCTGCTTTTAATTCTGGGAATGCGGAAGAGCATAAGCAAGCCAGTTATGCCCTCCGAAAAACTGAAAAAGTCAGATCAGCAAAACGTCGGTACAGGAACAAGATTGAAGGACAGTTCAACACCACCAACTCTAGAAGCATATGGCAGGGAATTAATATCATCACGGACTTTAAAGGGAATAAAAACTCCGCCTTGAACACCGCTGCCTCTCTCCCGGATGAGCTAAATACTTTTTACGCTCGTTTTGAGGGAAATAACACCGCCCTCATGGAGAGAGCTCTCGTGGCCGAAGCTACAGAGGTTAGTTCACTCTCCGTCTCTGTAGCGGATGTAACCCGATCCTTCCGATGGGTGAATATCCGCAAAGCCGCAGGTCCAGACGGCATTCCGGGCTACGTCATCAGAGTGTGCGCGAACCAACTGGCTGGTGTTTTTACGGACATTTTCAACTTTTCCCTTTCTTTGTCTGTAGTCCCCACATGCTTTAAAATGTCCACCATTGTGCCTGTTCCAAAGCAATCCAAAATCACTTGCTTAAATGACTGGCATCCTGTTGCTCTGACCCCCATCATCAGCAAATGCTTTGAGAGACTAATCAGAGATTACATCTGCTCTGTGCTGCCTCCATCACTAGACCCATTGCAGTTTGCTTACCGCAACAACCGCTCCACTGATGATGCCATTGCATCTACAATACACTCTGCTCTCTTCCACCTGTAAAAAAAGAACACTTATGTGAGAATGTTGTTTGTAGACTACAGCTAAGCATTCAACACCATAGTGCCCTTCAAGCTTGATGAGAAACTCCGGGCTCTGGGCTTAAACAGCTCGCTGTGCAGCTGGATCCTGGACTTCCTGTCAAGCAAACGCCAGGTGGTTAGAATGGGCAGCAACATCTCCTCATCACTGACCCTCTACACTGGAGCCCCGCAGGGCTGTGTTCTCAGCCCACTCCTGTATTCCCTGTACACACATGACTGTGTGGCAACACACAGCTTCAATGCCATCATTAAGTTTGCTGATGATATGACGGTAGTAGGTCTGATCACTGACAATGATGAAACCTTTAGCCTACAGAGAGGAGGTGCACACTCTGACACACTGGTGTCAGGAGCACAACCTCTCCCTCAACGTCAGTAAGACAAAGGAGCTTGTGGTGGAGTTCAGGAGAAGAGATAGGGAACACAGTCCCATCACCATCAATGGAGCACCAGTGGAGAGAGTCAGCAGCTTCAAGTCCTTGGGTGTCCAAATCACTGAGAAACTCACATGGTCCATCCACACTGAGGCCGTTGTGAAGAAGGCTCATCAGCGCCTCTTCTTCCTGAGACGGCTGAGAAAGTTTGGAATGAACCACTACATCCTCACACAGTTCTACACCTGCACTGTAGAGAGTATCCTGACTGGCTGCATCTCTGCCTGGTATGGCAATAGTACCGCCCACAACTGCAAAGCACTGCAAAGGGTAGTGCGAACTGCCAGACACATCATCGGAGGTGAGCTTCCCTCCCTCGAGGACATATATACCAGGCAGTGTGTGAAAAAAGCTCGGAGGATCATCAGAGACTCCAGCCACCCGGGCCATGGGCTGTTCTTACTGCTACCATCAGGCAGGCGGTATCGCAGCATCAGGACCCACACCAACCGACTTCATGATAGCTTCTTCCCCCAAGCAATCAGACTTTTGAACTCTTGATCTCCCACGATCAAAATACATCATTACTGCACTTTATAACTCTTACTCTTATATCTCACACCGGACTGTCATAAATTATATTATTATTATATTATATTCTCTCTTAACAACTTACTATCAACTGACAGCCTGAATTTCAATACAGTACAATACGACCTACTTTACATTCTATATATACAATATATACTTTTTTTTATTGAATAATGTGTATCTATATTGTGTGTATTTTATACTGTACAGTGTATGTTATTATTTGTATATTGTTTTGTGTGTAATTATGTGTATATTAGACTATAAATTGTGTTGTGTAAATTTGATGTTTACTGTAAACTGGTATATGTCCCATCACTGTCACGACTACTATGTTGCTCAGAACTGCACCCAAGAATTTCACACACTATTGCACTTGTGTATATGGTTGTGTGACAATAAAAATGATTTGATGATTTGATTTGATTTGAGGCTGTCATTGCTGCACGTGGAGGATTTTTTAATGAGAACTCTTTGAAGTAGTTTCAAAAATGAAAATTTACTCACCCTCAGACCATCCAATATGTATCTGAGTTTCTTTCTTCATCAAAACAGAATTTAAGACTATTAGGATTTCATTTCAGGCCTCCTCCTCTAAACAATGCAAGTGAATGTCCTCCATTTTTTGATGGTCCAAAATGCATATTTAGGATGCATCAAAAAAATCCACACGACTCCAGTCGACAGATAAAGGTCTTTTGAACAGTCATAAAAAACATTCCTCAAGCCCCCTCCTTCTAAGTCGTAAATTTTACTGACAAAAATCGCGCCAAAATCAAACAATGGGAGTCCAAAACAGACTACAGATCCATGAAGCCTTGCCCTCTAAAGGATCGAGCTCTCAACTCCTATTGGATGAGGCACACCACAGAACATCCCTCAAACATGACATCATCAGGACTTCAAATAATTCTGAAATGCTTCCAAAGTTGCTTCCAGCGACTTTGTTCACCGAATACGGACGTAGCTTTTTGCTGCTCTCCGTGCAACCTCGTGGCTTAAGGAAGTAATGTCCGACTTGAAACTGTAGCCATACGATCTCCATCTCGCTGGACGAGTTGAGATTACTCTGTGTTCAACCGAACACTCTAACGGATCCGAAGGAGACCGCTGAGCAATTCGCATCTTCATCCGTTGGCCTACAGAAGTGAAGAGATTAAAGATTTCTCTTCCATCTTCAATCAAGTCGACATTTCTGAGTTCTCCGCCAGCCCGCCGAGAATCAACAGCCGTACAGCCCGCCGACAGCGCGAGGAAACGGCCCCCGTCATCACCCGAGCCTCAAGGAACCGGGTCAAAGTTAAAGGACGGAGGAAAACACATTCTACCTGTGTCCTCATGCGATTCAAGTAAGAGGTTACGTCTGGGCAGAGATAGAATATTATAGTGTGTTATTCTTGTGTTTCAAGGTTTTTGCTTGTATAGTTTATGGACCGCCATGTCCGCTCATTATTAATACTCAGGGTATTGTTTTGCTGTATTGTGGTCCAACCAAATTGGACTGTTGTGCATTTTTGCCATCGCGGGTGAGACAGCAACTGAGTTCATCCATTAAAGAGTCAAATAACAAGGGACTTTTACGAGCCCCGCTCGTAAAACCGCGTCTCTGAGTGATGAACACGGCTGCTTTATCTCCAGCTATCGCGAAATCAGCTTTCGGGCTGTCACTTAATAATCTCTCTCACTAACCACACTGACACACACACACCTTATGTGTTATAGGATTATTTTGATTTCCATATCTAATCATATCACTGTTTAGTTTGTAGTTGTAAGTCGGAAGTTTATTGACTGCATTGTATTAATTATTAATTGATATTACTGCATAAATAAACTTTGTTTATATTACAAAGAGAAGTGTTTTGGTTTGTTTTGCATACGCCTGTGTCATGCTGACGGGATGTCAGTGCTCGGATTCAAACCTTCATTCATTGTTTTTTTCCCGAAAATCGATATTCTTCGGGTGTCGATTTTCCTAAGAAAACAATCTAATATTGAGACTGTTTTAATATTCGGTTATTAGTCCCTGATTTCAGGGTGGTGCCCCGTCAATGTTAATCCTTATTAATATTCTATTGATTTTTGATAATTGATAATTATCTTTGATTGAATTTGAATGATCAATAAGCTAGTGTTAATTGTAATTAATGTTTCATCGATGTTAACAATTAGCGATTATCTTTGATAAGTGTTGATTTTAAAGGATTAAAAAAAAGCTAACATTGATTCTCATCAATGTTCTATTGATTTTTGTAATTAATAATTATCTTTGATAATTATTAATTATTGCTAATAACCAAACTTGCTCCTAAACGTAGCACACTACATTTACTGGAGTCCCATATGAGGTTTTAATGATTTAGATCCAATTAATTAATTTAAATATTGATTAATAACTACAGAAATAATTATTAATTATTTCTGATAGCAACACTGATCTAAACAACCAGTAAAGCCCTACACTTATATACTTTTTAACTACAAATGTTCACTTCGGTACATCTCTGTGACCTGAGCTCAAGAGAGGGATGACATAAGCTCGTTGGTAAGGTCATGCGTCACGTGGAGGTGGAGTCAGGAAGCGCGTCATTGTTTACATTGTTTTTTTTTATTATTATTATGATTATTTGGAAATTTTTTATTTTTATTTTTTAATATATTGTTTTTAAATTGTTTTGGACTGTTTTGGTTTGTGAACGGCACAAGTTTCTCTTGTAAACAATTCCTTTAAGAAGTTCTGAACATTTTTGTAATTTTTCATGTTATTAATGTCCTGACTATACATTGTGATCAGTTGAATGCCACTTTGGTGAATAGAAGTTCCATAAGAGCAAAATCTGTACATTATTCCAAACTTTTGGCCACCAGTGTACATTTGTATATATATATATATATATATATATATATATATATATATATATATATATATATATATATATATATGAAGTGAAATGGCTTGATGAGTACATTTTTTATTCCTGTGTTGATATATTTTAGATTTTGTTAGATTACGAGTGCACTAGCATATAAATGACTTCAAAGCTATTAGACATGGACTAAAAGCCACAAAACTCCAATTCTGATTTCATCGGGTCTTTAACAGGTGACTTTTGGATCTTTAAATTCAACTTGTCTGACTAGCTTGATCATTAATTAAGCTTTTGATTTAATATCCCCTCTCGAAATCCTTTGTCTTCCAGCCTTGAAGCCCAACAGAGTTCCCAGTTCAATGAGGTGATAGATATTCAAGTCAGAGAAATGCTCTTTAAACCCAGGGAGGGAGAACTAAAGGATACAGGGGAGTAAACAGAATATATGGCCTTTAAGGTGATGTTTGGGTGTGGTGAAGAGCACAGGGACAAAGGTTGCACAACTTTCTCACGGCAAAGACCTGTTCGGTTTTGACAGTCCCTCACCAAATGCCCTTACTGGTGGCAAAGCAAAAAGACCACTAAAGGTTTCAGCAAGAAGTAAGTCTGACCTTTCCCCGGCATTGAACGCATGTGTAAGGAGAGGTTTGCTGGGAGCACGGGCCTGATTCACAACTGGTTTCCTCCACCCTGGGTGAGCTGATCATAAAGGCCGGATGACAGTTTCTGTTGAAAGTCTGTTAGATGGTTAATTACCCAAAACAGCAGCCTGACCTTCACTTTTTTGTAATTCTGTTCAGTAATTCTTGTAGTGCAGAATCTACACACTTCAGATTTACAGGTTAATTAATTAGAAAAGATCATTTGGAAACTAAATAATTAGATTAGCTCCAGTGTCTCAATGATCTCAATGGCCATGTAGGCAACTCACTCTTAATGTTATTAAAATTTCTTTTAAAGGAATTTGAAACATTCTTATTTTAAAGGTCTTCTTTTCAAACGCATGCTTTCATTACGATAATAATACAACCTCAATAAACAAAGGCTTTTTCACAACAACATGGACCTAATCCTTATTAACCAGGGAATGCATTTAATACACTCCCGTTAATGAATGTCTTTTCAGATGTTGTATGTTGGAATGTCTCATTACGCTGCCTTTTAACTAAGTGACCTTTCATGTTTGGAGGACACATTCTTCTTAGTGAGCAAATTGTGGCTGGTTTACTGAAGTTGGGAAAAATTATCCTATATGAATCACTGCTTTCAAATGATCAGTTTGGTTAAACCAATGTAGTTAGTCTTATAAGTAGTAGTTATTGTTTCCTCTGTTATATATTAAAGCAGTAAGCCATGAGAGGTTGTGCGTAGTAAAATCACTGTAACTGCGCAGACTCGAGTGACTTATTGCTTGTTTACATTGGTGGCAAAAGCAATATAATAAAAGACACACATTTTCAATAAACAGTTATATTAACAGTTATATGCATTAATATTAATAATAATCCAAATTATATCCAAAGCATTTTTCCACCAAGTGATTTGGTTCATATTATGCTGCCTCCTAAGATGACATGAACTTGAAACTCTATTGGAATCAAATGTGAGTTGAATCTCCTGTGTGGCACACTATTTGTGCAGCGCACTTAGTTGCTACATATGTATAGCGTTCCAAATTACTCTCTTATGAGATTCAATCTCTGTTAGGATGCAGCCTTAGAAGGTAGCTGCCTAAGTGCCTCTGTAGGCTAGATTTTGGAACAGACCTTAGTCTATATTCCTGACTCTGTTAAAAATGTCTTTTGAAGCACAAAATGTTGTGTGAATCTTTTTTAATTAAATCATTCTTATTTCTTAGTATATAACAGAAGCTATTAGCAACTCGTCTGCTGTACAGTCTAGTCACCTCATCTGGGTTACCTCACAGGTGGCAGGTGGTACAGTTTTGTCTGTTTCCTGCTGGTAAGTGTTTGAGGGTACATTTGAGGATGGGGTGTGTGGGGGGGGGGGGGGGGTTTACATGCAATCACAGGTCCCTAATAGCTCAATCTGAGGCCAACCAGCATTTCTATTTTTTAAAGGCAGTCGCTGGGCTTTCATTAATGAGCATGCGGCCACCTCTTGCTTCGGCAGCCGTCTCCATTGTGAAGTCTGCCACTCCGCTTTCATTAAGCTCCCACACTCTGACGGATACAATAGAGCAATTCCACACAGCGCTCAAGGTAATCTTTATGGAAAGACGGAAAACAATGGGGCGCCGAGGGAGAGTTCACATGGTAATAAGTGGACAAACCCAGAAGCGATTAACTCTGTTGTAATCCCATTGAGTTCAATCAAAGGGAGCAAGCGGGGACTTTTCAGAAATCAAGCGAATAGGTAAGGGCCGAAGGAAATGAGTGACTTTGAGTGCAGCACCTGTGGAAAACCAGGAAATGCTGCATTTTGTTTTTGTCAAAAAACAAATTCGCAGTTTGTCAGGTGACTTTTTCCACAATAAACAATCAGATCGGAACTTTTAGAAGTTGAATTGTAGCAAATTCTTTGCTTTAAAGATAGTTCACCCAAAAATGAAAATCTGTCTCATATTTTCACCCTCATGTTGTTACTTACCCTCATGTTGATACAAACCATGTTAGCCTCAGTCACCATTCACTTTCATTGCATGGAAAAAAAAAGATGCAATAAAAGTGAATGGTGACCGAGGCTAACATTTGGACTAACATCTTGTGTGTTCCACACAAGAAATAAAAGCATTTGGAATGTCACGAAAGGGAGTAAATAATGACAATTTTCATTTTGGGGCGAACTGCCCCTTTAATATTAAGTATGAACGTGAAACCATTGCCGCAGTTGACCATTGTCAAGAAATTAGATTAGACTATTCCAATGAAACACCGAGCTGCAAGCAATGAGTTTCGATTGCTTCGGTAACAGTAGTGGACCTATTTAGCTAACTGATACACTTATACTAAAGTATACCATTCCTTTCTTTACTTAGGGCTTGGGAAATTTAAAACCAGTAGTCTAATAGATTTGGTGTATACTGAAATCATATGCTGCTGTGATACTTGAATATGTGACCAGTCTCTCTGTCATCCAAAACATTCCCATAAGAGGAAAGATCAATTCCTCATCATCACAATAGCAATTCATAGAGACCCCAAGCTATTGATTTGTGGGTGTGTCTGCAGACCATTGGAGACATGGACTTAATGAGAAATCATAGAGCACTGCAACATTTGTTTTGTTTTTGACACAAGGGAAAGTATGACCCTCAGATCGATGAGGGACAAAGAAGAATGATTGAGGAATCAGATTTTTGTCATAACTTATGCAGCACTTTTGCAGTTTACTGTAACCGATACAAGCTGAATATCGTAATCTTTATGTACTTAATATCCTAAGGTTAAGACAACCTCAAGTTGTCCTCCTCCATTTATTTTCCTGCACGAGATGAATTTAAGAAAATAAATGACCCCCCTCTACTTCAATAACTTTTACTTTAATATGTTGGCTGACATTTGCCTAAGGTGGTAAGCACTACTGACAATAAATCAATCACATTTTTGGAAGGGAGTCAGGACAGGTGTTCGGAGTCAAAATCTTGTGCAGAACTAATATATATATATATATATATATATATATATATATATATATATATATATATATATATATATATATATATATATTTGTTTTGCTGCTCTAGAGTAGGTCTTTCTTAAGCTTTCAGACAACTAGTGCTTTGTAAAAAGTGTAAAGTAATAGTACACCCAAAATGAAAATTCTGTCATTATTTATTCAGTCTAATGGTGTAATTTTTTCTGTGGAACACAAAAGATGACGTTAGGCAAATTTTTGCTTCAGTCACCATTCACTTTCATTGCATCTTTTTTTCTATACAATTAAAGTCAACGGTGACTGAGACTGAAAATTCTGCCTAACATCTCCTTTTGTTTTCCACTGAAGAAAGAATGTGATGGCATGGCAGTGAGTAAATGAGAACACCTTACAACTACTATGGGCTTCTTTTATGTTCCTTGAAAAAAAAATAAAAAAATACAAAAAAAACAGCATAGTGGTTTGGAACGTCATAAGGGAGAAAAACGCGCCCACTAGGAGCCTGCGGTCGGCTAAGGAACGTCGCCTTGTTGTACCAACACAAAGAGGCACCAAAACACTTTCCCGGACTTTCAGCTTCATCGTACCACACTGGTGGAACAACCTTTCCAACTCCATCCGTGAAGCTGACTCACTCTCTGTCTTCAAAAAACGACTAAAAACACATCTTTTCCATGAGCACTTAACCAGTCATTAAAAAAAATAAAAAAAATAAATAAATAAGACATTTCTGTTGCACTTTATTCTGTTTTGAATACTATTATGATGCTAGTGATACTTTGTAATACTGCACTTTTCATACCACTGTCTCCTAAGATGATTCGCTTATGTTTTCCTCTTTTGTAAGTCGCTTTGGATAAAAGCATCTGCCAAATGAATAAACGTAAATGTAAATGTAAAAAATGACAGAATTTTCACTTTTTGGTGAACTATTCCTTTATTTCAATATTATAAAAATGGCTACCATCTTTAGGCTAAAGACAATGTTTTTTAAAGTAAAGTACAGTAAAGTGCAGGATAATTAATTAAGGGGACACTGTGAACCACAAGTTTGTGAAACCAATGGTGACTGGATGAAGCAGGGGCCGAGGTAGATATAAAATTGATAGAATGGGAAATACAATCACCCACCTCTCTGTTCCAGCATTTAGCATAGAGAGAGAGAGAGAGACAGTAAAAGAGAGACAGAGACAGGTATGGTTCAAGAGCCCATACCAGTCTTATTAAAGCTTTCTATTTATTTGCTCTGTTCTAATCAGCATACAAGCAACAGGCATCCTGTAACAGTTGCTTGGCTGCCATTTCAATGGCTATTGATGAGACTTTGGTGCAGCCCAGCCCAACACTTTCTCATCTAGTGCTGGAGTCAGGCCGTCTGTCCGCCTTCCATCTAAAATGAGACACCCTGAATGTAATCTGAAATGGAGAGGGGGTGGCAGGCAGAAGTTGGTGTATCATATCAACTCCTCTGATAGTGCCTCCCCTGCTTTCAGTGAGGGATTGGAAAGTGGCACCACTTTTTAAGCCAGACTGATCAATGGCGCTTATGTATTGGGTCGAGCAGCATAGAGCAGATGTATGGTTCCACTTGTCTGCTTTCAATTAAAGGTGGAAATAGATTACCAAAGCATCACACGGTAAGACGAACCCCTATGGATGCCTGGTCCCACTGGGGCCATTTGTTTTCTAAGTTTGAGTGTGAAAAAGCAATCTTTGCCTGTAAGGTGAACGAAGACATGCACTTATGCTGTTAATATTATTAATTCAGTTTTGGATTCAGGGCTTTGATTTAATACCTAATTTTTAGAGGCAATTGAAAAAATGTCATCCAGAATTTTTCAAGAAACTATCTAGATTAGGGTTCTCCAACTGGGTTTTCTGTGAACCCCAAGGGGTTTGTGAGGTTACGAAAGAAATGCGAGTGGTGAATGAAATTAAATTAAAATGTTTAATTTGTAAATTTGTAAATGTTATTTTTTTTAAAACAATTAAAACTACTAAATGATTTAATTTAAATAAATAAGATTATTTCTATGAATAAATATAATAAAAAAATATTTTAATTTAAATGTGTTAAAAAAAATTAAATGACGGAACATTAATGATTTATTATTAAAAATAAAATCAATATAGAACACCTAGGGGCAGATTCATTAAGAATAAATTGCAGCCGTTAAAAGCGCCGTATTTTCCCCCCACTTTCTGCACTGGTTTAATAAGAAAGCCTGTTTATGCCTGTTTATGCCACGTTAAGTAAAAAAAATCCAGCACCCAAATCATTATTTCAAAAAAATATCCCAATATTTTCAGATAGCGCCAGGTTTAGCGCCCAATTCATTAAAGTAATTATGCAGGCCAGGCAACGTTGCAAACGCACCCACAAAATCGCTGCTGAACACAATTTGCATGAGCAATTCTGAGTGCTATATAGCGGAGGATGCAGCAGACCACCGAATTTGACACACCCTGCCGGGACTGTACAACATCACTTTGATTCAGACACATGGATCATCTTTTAAACATACAGAACATGTGCTTGACCACACCAGGCATCTGGATAAATGCCAGGTTATAACGCTCTTCTCCATCAGTTGATGATTATTTGATTACTACTGATATGATCGGTTGAAAATTATCACAAACATCTTTTAAATAAATTAAATTAACTTTCATTTGCCATTATGACAATGGTTTAATTTAAATACTCAAGACGCAGTCCAATTTCAGTGCTTATTGCACCTGCTAAAATACATTGTGGGTGGTTAGTGAATTAGTGCAAAAGTGGAGCAACTGTTTAGTGAATCTGCCCCATAATGATCTTATCAAAATGATTTTAAAAAGTAAAAAAAAATAAAAAAATAAAAAAAACGAATTATTTTAAAATAACCTGAGAATGTTAAAATTAAGTATGGAGTTTAAAAAATGAAGAAATAAGAGAACATGATGAATATGATCAAATTAATTGGGTTAGATGAAAGAGATTAAATTGAAAAATTAAAAATTCTGTCAATATTTACTCACCATCATGTTTTTTTTTTTTTTTTTGTGGAACACAAAAATTTATGTTGAGTTAAGTAGACTGTTGGTGACTGATAGCCTCTGTCACCATTTACTTTCACTGCATTCTTGTTTCCATACAATGAATATGAATGATGACTGAGACTGAACATTATGCTAAACATCTCCTTTTTTTCTATATAAGAAAGAAAGTCATACTCGTTTCAGGGCTCCAGATTAAAAAAATGACTAAGGAGCCATTGGCTCCTAAACTGAAACATTTTAGGAGCCAAATGGCTGTTTTAGTTGCCACATCACAGAATTGCTCAATTTAGATTGTTGTTCAAAAACAAGATAGAAAGTCAAAGAAAAGACATCTGATAGCTCATTAATCGGGTGTTTAATATACTGCATATACTGTATAGTTGAGTGCACAAATTAGCATTCCCCTTTTGTCTCCTTTTGTTTTTACACCCCTTTCAGTATTTATACAAAAATAAGAGATAAAATATATTTTTTTCATTTAGTATACACTTCAGCATGTATAGAATGCAGAATGTATATGGGAGTGCATATCTTTAATTGATTTTATATATATTATACATATATGTATATTATATATATACTCTCAAATATATATATATATATATATATATATATATATATATGTATGTATATCTATATCTATATTTATATATATATATATATATATATATATATATATATATATATATATATATATATATATATATATATATATATATCTCTCTCTCTCTCTCTCTCTATATATATATATATCAAATAAATTTTTTTTTTTTTTTTTACTGTGACTAGATGGCCCAGACACAAAGACTACAAGAGTGCAAATTGTATCGTGCAAATTGAATCCCAATCAATAATTTGGGGGGGGGGGGGGGGGGATTTGATACATAACACAGGACTTTTAATTAGAAAAAAAGAAGCCTGAAATACACATGGGACTACTATTTTGAAATGTCTGTGTGCCCAGTTGTGAACTCATTGGCTGCATTCCACTTCATTTTTAACATCCACTTGCTAACTCCCCTAAGCATTTCCCCTCACGGGAATCCCCGCCACCTTTTTTATAAGTCCGTTCCACTTCGTTGAGTGAGTGAGGGAAGTTTCTGCTAACAGACCCTCAATCCCTCAATTCTGACCGTGGGAGCAAGCCTACTCTGATGTACGCTTCAGGCAGCTCCATACCCCACCATGCAACTCAGTTGTGATGTGACAGCATATGGTGCTTCATCAACCCCACCCCCACACAACTAATGTATGACGGAAGTGAAGTTGGGTCAATTAAGCAGTTTAGAAAAGTTATATTGAGATTTAACACCATAATACTTGTAGCTACCTTAAACTGTTTACCACACAGTTACAGCCTATGTGTTCATTGTTATGTTAACATTTTAATTTGTATAAATCTTTATTAATCCTTTCTAACAATTCATTCTAATGAAAAAAATAATAAACATACAAGATTTATACATAAGCCTCTGAAATCAATCTCCAAAACATTGCTTTCTCAGGTGCAAAAATCACTAAATAAATCCACAAATTGACATCAGCCTTCAACATGCTCCAAGTGATCAAGGGTTAAGGGTGTTCCAGTTAAACCCATTGCACGTCTTCCGCCAGTAGTGGACACTTGCGCAACGTAAGCAGTGACATACACTATATTGCCAAAAGTATTCGCTCACCCATCCAAATAATTGAATTCAGGTGTTCCAATCAATTCCATGGCCACAGGTGTATAAAATGAAGCACCTAGGCATGCAGACTGCTTCTACAAACATTTGTGAAAGAATGGGCCGCTCTCAGGAGCTCAGTGAATTCCAGCGTGGTACTGTGATAGGATGCCACCTGTGCAACAAGTCCAGTCGTGAAATTTCCTTGCTACTAAATATTCCACAGTCAACTGTCAGTGGTATTATAACAAAGTGGAAGCGATTGGGAATGACAGCAACTCAGCCACAAAGTGGTAGGCCACGTAAAATGACAGAGCGGGGTCAGTGGATGCTGAGGCGCATAGTGCGCAGAGGACGCCAACTTTCTGCAGAGTCAATCGCTACAGACCTCTAAAGTTCATGTGGCCTTCAGATTAGCTCAAGAACAGTGCGTAGAGAGCTTCATGGAATGGATTTCCATGGCCGAGCAGCTGCATCCAAGCCATACATCACCAAGTGCAATGCAAAGCGTCGGATGCAGTGGTGTAAAGCATGCCACCACTGGACTCTAGAGCAGTGGAGACGCGTTCTCTGGAGTGACGAATCACGCTTCTCCATCTGGCAATCTGATGGACGAGTCTGGGTTTGGCGGTTGCCAGGAGAACGGTACTTGTCTGACTGCATTGTGCCAGCTGTGAAGTTTGGTGGAGGAGGGATTATGGTGTGGGGTTGTTTTTCAGGAGCTGGGCTTGGCCCCTTAGTTCCAGTGAAAGGAACTCTGAATGCTTCAGCATACCAAGAGATTTTGGACAATTCCATGCTCCCAACTTTGTGGGAACAGTTTGGGGATGAATTAGAGTGAAGACTGCGAGCCAGGCCTTCTCGTTCAACATCAGTGTTCAACAACAAATGCGCTTCTGGAAGAATGGTCAAAAATTCCCATAAACACACTCCTAAACATTGTGGAAAGCCTTCCCAGAAGAGTTGAAGCTTTTGTAGCTGCAAAGAGTGGGCCGACGTCATATTAAACCCTATGGATTAAGAATGGGATGTCACTTAAGTTCATATGCGTCTAAAGGCAGATGAGCGAATACTTTTGGCAATATAGTGTACATCCGAGTCCTTGAGACGGAGTGAAGTTTGCGAGGAAAGGGGATACAAATTTGAAAAGGAACGCAGCCATTGACGGCTGATTCGCTGAGAAAGTGACTTGAATTCAAACTGCTAACCTGAGCTCCTGAGTTCAAACGAGTTCTTGTCGGGTGATTCAAAAGAGTCATTGTTCACAAATCGGACATCATTGCTCACGCTGTTTGTTGTTGCGTGCAGCTAGTGAGCTCATATCATCAACAGAAAGGGTGAAAAGCAGCGGAAGACACACTGGCGCACAAAAGATGTATTCAATAACTCACAAGATGATATCTGACGAAACCGCATATGAAAACACATATAGACTGTCGACAATGGTGTCTAGATTTTAAATTATTGTCGCAATCATTAATTTGTGGTCACATTTTTGACCATTTTAGTTGTCTGGAGCCCTGCGTTTGAAGCAAGTAATTAATGACAGAATTTGGGTGAACTACCCAAAGAAAAAAATTAAATAATTTTGATCAAATTGGTTCAGTTGATAAATAAATAAAAAAGATCTATATGGTAAGCATTTCAGCTCATCCTCTTACTACAATGTTCTGGCAGCTATTACTCAGTTGAATAAGTCCTAGCAACATTGATAATATGATGGTATAGATGCAATGTCTATTTTATTTTACTATTTATATATTGTTTTTAAATGTTTGATTGGAACGTGGAACACTTTTTATCACTTTTTATCATTTTTTATCATGTCGTTTTTTTTTTTTTAAAATTTATGTCGTACACTGTTTGTGTTGTTTTGTAAAAAATGTGTCAAAACGTATGAACTCACCCACTGCAAGCCAAATCTACCTACGGGTATAAATAAAGTAACCTGACCTGACCTGATTAGGAACAATTACTGGTGTTTGCTTTGATGGTTACGGTCAAGTTTGCAGGTCATCGCGAGTTGACGACCATCCCATTTACACTCCCTCAGGCCATATCTCGGGTAATCAGAGGTCACACAAGAGAGGGGTTAACAGACCTCACTTGGTGCAGAAGTACACATCACTGCACCTCCCTTTTGATGTCTCGACACTTGGCCCTCCCCTCTATCCACCTGAATGTCAACCAATTGGGACGGCACAAGGGCTTGACATTATGTCTGCAGGTTATCATTATGTTTTTTTTTTTCTCCAGCTGATCGATTGGCTCTCATCTGCAGTGGTGCTTCTGGGGGGAACTGTCATCACTAGTTAGGGATTGACCAGTGGGGATCATTAAGAGAGAGCTCGGGCTTGGGGGAAGCTTTGTTGGGTGGTGGGGGGAGCTTTCTGAAGAAGCCAAGCCTTTCTCTTTTAGCCTCCTGGACTTGGATGACCTTTCACTTAGGGAGCAGCTGGAGCTGAGAGATATTTAATTGAATGGGGTCTTCAGATGTATTTTTGAGAGAGCGATTCAAGAGAGAGAGTATGGGAGATACTGCCAGCTCGAGATGAGGAAGTCCGGCCAGGGGAGGGTGAGAGAGCGAAAAAGAGAGAACTGTAGGAAGAGGCACAGAGAGTGTTTGCTTGACCTTCAAAGCCTAATTGATAGGCTTTTCATAGACCTTGTTTGAGATGTGCATGGTCCCTGTTGTTCGGCAGACCCTTACAACTCTTGGAAAAGTACAAAGTCAACTGCAGGTAGGGAGCCCCTAGTGGCCCAGCGCAATCAATAGCAAGCAGGCACTGCTAACGAGGGCTGCAGTCACTCGGAGACTTTCACAGACAGCATTAACAGGCAGAGGCAAGCCTAATTCCACAGCCTGTGCTCATTAACACAGCCAAATACAGCACATCAGCAAAATTAGGGAGCAGTATGTGGACGGGCAGATGCAGAGATGCATCTGAAATATCTAGAAAGCAAAGTTTGCCAAAGCAATGTGCGGTATTGAACTGGAACTCAAAGAGGTAACACACACAACTTCACATATCAACAAAAAAATAACGTAATTTAACTTAAAGTGTTAGTTCACCCCAAACATAAAAATCCATTCATGATTATTGCCCTCATGTTGTTCCAAAGTGTATTGTTTTCTTCTGTAAAACACAAGAAAATGAATTTCAAAGAATGTCGACACAGCTGTTTTGTCCATACAATGCAAGTGAATGGTGACTGAGGATGCTAGTTCCTAACATTCTTCTTATCTTCTTTTGTGTTCCACTGAACAGATAAAGTGCTTGAATGATTACAAAGATTGTGGGTTAACTATCCCTTTAACTAATCTTGGGAGCCAACATGCAGTATCTCTTTTTAACACTGCTGAATTTTTTTTATTTTTTAAACCAACCTAATACTAGTTTGCTGGTTTCAGCTGGTCTGCCAGCCTGTACATGCTGGTCTGATTTTATGTTTTAGAGAAGTTTTGGGCACTTTTGGGCCTGGGAAATCAGCTGACCGACCAACTAAATCAGTAGATCACCAGCTTGGCCAGGCTACGAGACCAGCTTAAACCAGCTAAAACCAGCTAGACCATCTGGATACCAGCTTAGCCCGGCAGGAAGGCCACCTAAACCATCTAAATACCAGGTTTGCCAGACTGGAAGACCAGCTCAACCAGCATTAACCAGCTCAGACCAGCTACATGTATACCGAATACCAGCTTGGCTAGGCTGGAAGACCAATTACACCAACTGAAGACCAGCTCGCCAGGCTGGAAGACCAGTTAGACCAAATTAAACCAGCTAACACCAGCTAGACCATCTAAATACCAGGTTGGCCAGACTGGAAGACCAGCTAGTCCAGTTGAAGACCAGCTCAGCCAGCATTAACTACCTCAGACTAGCTAGACCATCTGAATACCAGCTTGGCCAGGCTGGAAGACCACCTTCTGTAGACTAGCTGAATACTAGCTTGGCCAGGTTGGGAGACTTGCTACACCAGCTTACACAAGCTAAGACCAGTTAGATCATCTGAATACCAGCTTGGCCAGGCTGGAAGACCAATTACACCAATTGAAGACCAGCTTTGCCAGGCTCAGAGACTAGCTAGACCAGCTAATACCAGTTAAGACCAGATAAGACCAGCTAGGCCATCTGAATAATGCATGGTTAGGCTAGAAGACCACCTAGACTAGCTGAAGAACAGCACGGCCACCTCAAACCAGCTTAGACCATCAAAAAATCGAAATGTTTTTTTTTTTTTTTTTTTTTTTCAGCAGGGAACATTTTTCTCAGTTTATATTTTTTTTCCATATTCTTTAGTGAGTCCACACGTCTCTTGCTATTCCCTCACTCTTTCTTCCTCCATTATGCTAAGGCTAAAAAATGTGAATGACAATTAATTTTTTTGCAAAATCCCTCCAAGCAGCTTGGTAAAAGACTGGGGCTTAAGGTCTGCCTGAAGCCACTGGAAGTGGCATGGGAGGCCATAAGAGGTGGAAGCCTGGTCCTCATTGTCTTTGAGAGCAATTTAATTAGGCCTTGTTTCTCCTCTGTGGGCCAAGAAAGAGAGAGAGCGTTGAACAGCACAAGCGAAACAGAGAACAAGCAGGTTCCTAGGCTCTTATGAAGGCAGCAGCCTTGGACACACAGAAAGGATTTCATAGGGATCATGTACGGAGATCAACAGATAAGCAGCTAATTTTGTGTACTTAGGGGAGCAAACGATTGAGCGCAGCCCTCTCCGGAATTTCACCAGCGGAGAGGATGAAAGGCAGAAGCCGAGCGGAGATCTTAGGCTGTTTTGGCCATTAATGATGATCTTTAAAATTAAAGATTTATACCACTTGATAGAGCTTGCTAACAGCACATACCGGATGAAAAGGAAGAAGAGTGGGGCTCCCATATAAAGCTATCTTTTCAAGTATTTCAATAAAAAGAGTGCAATCATAAAGATCTAGTTTGGGCTAATTGGATAGCTTAGAGTTGGTATTCTTTGACTCATGGACAAGCTTCCACTAACTATTTTTCCATTTGACAGTTAACCCAACAAACCTATAAAGCAGGGTAGGAATTTGGAAACCAATATTGTGATATCTTACGACATCAATAACTGGTGAACTACAGTATGTTACTTGTCTTTCTTTATATTAAACCTGAAGTGTGTAATTTCTGTGCCACTAGCATCGCCAATCGGAAATAGCAAAAATAACGAGAATGTCAGACAGGTCTCCCAAATTGTCCCCTATTTGCCATAGTTCAGATAAGCCAACATGATCACACAGGAAATAGACATGTTGATTCCGAATGTTAATGCACCCTGAAATCGACCACATTCTGCCAAAAAGTCTGATAAGCAGTATTCCCCCATGAGACATTTTTGCATAATTTCCGATGTGATCACCTTTCCCTCTGTTACAACTGATAGCAGTGGTTTCAGCTACTGGGAGCAGTGGTTAAAATTTCGGTACGCACAGACCGATTTCCAATTGCAAATATCATATTTAAATTAAGTAGCACTAAGAATTGGCCAGCAAGATTTTGCATTCAACACGAAGAGTTTTGGCAGGCAATGGGCTCATCTGGTCTTAGTGAAAGTTGTGGGCTGAGGTGGACAATGGACAATTACTAGAGGATAAACTCATAGGAGTCTATGAAACAGACTATGACTCTGTTCTCTGCAAGAGGCCATTCCTGAATGTATAATCAAAGGCAGGATCTGGCATGTTGTTGGTTTTTTCACAGTGCTCCACCTTCGTTGTGTACACGGGTGCTCTTCAGAAAGATCAAAACATCCGGATAATATGATCTGTTGCCAAGATTGATAATGAGCATCTAAATGAGTTTGGCCCATTGAATGTACCTCTGGATAATGAATAAATAATTCACCTAACAACTCTGATGTGATCCCTAATTAGGTTTTGAAAGAGAAGGCTCTGATGCTGGCCCAGTACTTTCCATCTCGAAACACTCCTCAATTAGTGGGATCTGTAGTATGAATATTTTAAATAAACTTAACAGATCAACCACAGATGATGTCACAATATTGTGAGTTATAGCACATGAAAATGGTTGCAAAAGTCTTCAAATGGGTTTTGTATATGCCAAGTGTCTGGACCCTTTTCACATTTCCAGGTTCAGAATGCTTTAGTAAACTATTGTTAAACTTAGAGGTACATAGGAGACCACAGTAAATATTGTTTTTTCATTCCAATTTTCACCTACAGCAAACACAAAAAATACACTATTTTGTTAATCCACATTTATTTTAAAAGATGGGATAAGGCAGTCAGAAGACAGAGAGATGCCAAATCTACTGTCACTCCCTCAGCGGCTGCATTTGAAATTTCATTGCAGCAGTGTTGATTACTCTTTTTTTTTTTTTTTTTATAAATATAATGTTCTAAATTGGCATTAAATAATTAAAAATCTTAAAATATACAAAGTTTGCTAGATTTAAGCTGCTGAATTAAGGCGGAAGTTCATCAGCTTAGTCTGTGAAATGGCAATAATAAAAAAAAGCAATGAAACCTCTAATATCTCACTTTGCAGAAGCCAGAGCCTTTGAGCAATGAGACTGATGAAGGAGGAAGAACTAGAGGAGAAAGAATAAAGACAATGAAGAGGAAGGTTTCCCAAACAAAGTGAATGGATCACAGCTTTTTTGCTAGCTAATAGTGGGAGTCATTGTAGAGTTGTGCAATTCATTTCAATTGCTTTGTTACATTTGGTGAACCAATGCCATAATCACCCTATCTTGATGCTTTGTCCAATAATTATTCAATTATGAAACCAAACTGACAGCTGACATTGTCTTTTATTGGTTGATTTATTTGGTAATTGCTTCAAAGAAATGGCCATCACCCATGATTGTGAATAGATTTAGAAAAAAAAAAAAAAAAAAATACTAATTCCAATGAAATTCACTGGAGAATAAAAGAAAAAACTATAAGGTCATCTGATGTATTTATGTCCTTGTTCATAATTATGGCACATCTAAAAAATATCTTCTGTCTGTGACATTAATTACAACATCTGCAGTGAATTAAAAAGTGTAGAGTCCTTGTGTTCAAACTTTTTACAGTTGAAACAATTGGGAGCAACGATGTTAGCTTGGTACACACAGGGTTGGGAGGGTTATTTTGAAATGTATTCCACTACAGATTACAGAATACATGCTGTAAAATGTAATTTGTAACGTATTCCGTTAGATTACTCAAGGTCAGTAACGTATTCTAAATACTTTAGATTACTTCTTCAGCACTGGTAGATTTTTTTCACTTGTTTTGACTATAAAAACTCTGCCAGTACAGTAAGATAAAATACACGATAAAAACGTAAATATCTTATGCAGTGTTGTTTCTAAAACAAGATAAATCAAATTGATCTTGTTTTAAGGATTTTTAGATATTTTTACAGGAAAACAATACAAACATTATTATCAAGAATAAGATTTTTGCCCTAATATCAAAGGTCTTACTAGAATAAATAAATTATGATCCAACGTGAATTTTCTTGATAAAAAAAATATGATCGTGCCTGGTAACATGTGCATGTAAAATGGCTAGAAATAGCATTTTAGCTTAGCGTAAAGCTGACAATTTACACAAGGTTTATTTCTATTTCTTCTGCTCCAAACTTACTTCAAACTTACTTCTCTGTCTGCTCGTATGAATGTAACACATCATAAGAAAGTGTTTCACTGCTGTTCAAACACACTTTGGATCACCTCATTTATATGTATACATTTTTCCATCTGAAAGGACTAAATATTAAATGAAACAAATGACAATAAAATGCAAAGTAATCTCTTCAGTAATCAAAATACTTTTTGAATGTAACTGTATTCTAATTACCAATGATTTCAATTGTAACTAGTAGTGGAATACAGTTACTTATATTTTGTATTTTAAATACATATTCCCGTTACTTGTATTTCATTACTCCCCAACCCTGGGTACACAGCAATTGTCTGCACTGCATGTCAAAGGTGTTTTTGGGGTGGTCTCTGTGTAGACCACTTCAGTGTTCCCCCATCCTTTCCCTACAGATGAAGGTTTTTGCTCCCCTTCAGTGGGTGAGAGACACTCACGTGTGCTCTTCCTACACATATATCTCATCTTCCATTTCCTTTGATGACTAGTGGGAAAAGTTTGCCTCTGCAAAAGTACTCTTGAAAATAATAAATCATGAGAGTTTCTTCCTGCACTAATAGACATTTGACAAAATCATTTGCATAATGATTCAAAACACCCTTGAGGGAGATGCTTAAAAGGAGGGAAACATTATGG
Source organism: Myxocyprinus asiaticus (assembly GCF_019703515.2). NCBI lineage: Eukaryota > Metazoa > Chordata > Actinopteri > Cypriniformes > Catostomidae > Myxocyprinus > Myxocyprinus asiaticus. The sequence goes on from NC_059390.1 coordinate 11,635,292, forward strand.
ATTTGCTAATTAGCTATCGTCAATTCTTTCTGACACCCCTTATGAAAATGTTTCTATTTTGCATTCTTTTTCATTACAAATTATATTATCAGCATGACATATTCATTTTTAGTGTGTTTCGGAATTTTTACTATTTGGTTTAACCCTGTTTTGCTTTAATGATAGCAAGTTGGCATGGACTCCACAAGTTGGTACAAAACCTGATGATCAATGTTATCATGGCATGATTTGAGAATGTTCCAAAGAGCACCTTGTGTGCTTTAAAGGAGTATTCTATACAAGTTAAGCTCAATTGACAGCATTTGTGGCTCAATGTTGATTACCACAAAAATGAATTTTGACTCGTCCCTCCTTATATATATATATATATATATATATATATATATATATGTGTGTGTGTGTGTGTGTAAAAGCAAAAATCAAGGTTACAGTGAGGCACTTACAATGGAAGTGAATGTGGCCAAATTTTAGAGGGTTTAAAGCAGAAATGTGAAGATTACAATTTTATAAAAGCACTTACATTAATTCTTCTGTTAAAACTCATGTATTATTTGAGCTGTAAAGTTGTTTAAATTGTCATTTTTACAGTCATTTTAAGGTTTTAGGGTTTGTTGACACAAATTTTTATGGCAAAGAAATTGTAAAATTGGCCATAACTTTACCCAGAAAAGGTTAGTAAGTGATTTAATCACACTAAAACCATGTTTACACACATATTGCTTATGTCTTGTGGCTATACTTTTAAAAGGTGAGTATTTTAATGTTCAAAAATTGGCCCAACATTCACTTTGATTGTACTGTAAGTGTCTCACTGCAACCCAGATTTTAGGTTTTATTTTTAAAGAAAGGGAAGGGCATGTCAAAATTATTTTTGTAGTAATCAGCATTATGCCACAAATGCTGTCAACTGAGTTTAACTTCTATTGAACCCGGAATATTCCTTTAATGGAAGCAAGAAAATCTGACCTTTTGTACAAAGGAGTTACCGTAACATAGTCAATGTCAAAAGTTTTATTACATTTGATAGGTGATCTTCTTTAGAATAGTGCAGAATCTTAACATCATTCTTCCTTACACCATAACTTTCCCTTGTTTTTCTTTTTTCTTTCAAAATCCTAAAACTTTGTTCATTTGCAAGTATAAATAATAATTAAAAAATCCTAATTTTCAATGTGGACCCCACTGTATATAAATGTACATTTGCTAACTTCCACTTTATCAGTCTCTACATTGTATTGGAAATGGTTTATGCAGTGAAGTCTAATGTCTAACATACTGTATAGATAGGATTGTCAATGTTTAATTTGACAATTATTTTTAGTGGTGGGAGAGAATGAGATCAACTACTTAGTACCACGCAGTAGTAGCCATTTGCGCTTATTTTGCATTCTTTTGCACTTTCACAGCTCATTTTAAACAGAAAATACTATAGTCTGAACCCAGAGAGGGTCAGCTGCACTCAGGGCCCTTTGGATATAGTGCCATTGTGCTGTTGTTTACCTGTGTTAGTGGTTGAGAGGTGCTCAATAAACTGTGGTGCCATCACTTTTGAAAAAGGTTTCAGTAATATCCGCTGTAAATTAAATGTATGATCCGTAAAAGCACTACCTTGTTTGATGTAGCACTTTGTTTGTTTAAAATGCTTCCAGCTTAAGTGTGAGCTGCTAATAGGTGTTGCCTCTTTAGTGAAATCTGATGAAATCTCGTTTCACAGGTGCAACTCTTTTATTCATTTTGAACTGAAGACATCTAAAAAAAGACATTGTTTCAGTGCCATGTCAGAATGTACAACATGAGATATCAGAATCAGATCAGAATCACTTGGCATCTGTGTGCTTTGGTCAGCAACATAATTAAAGAATAGAATAGAATAGAATAGAAGGTCTGTGTATTTTAGTTTTGAGTTAATGTTCAAGATCTTTAAAGGTGAAACTGTTTAATTCTGCACCACTAGCATCACAAAAAATAATTTAAAATGAATGACTGTTTTTAAGTAGGTTTCCCTGAACACTTCCCCTATATGGCATTGGTCAGTCAAACAGACCCAAGCTCACATGTTCGGCTGGTTGGGATGCTCAAACAAACAGAGCAATATTTTGACAGTGCCAAAGATCACATTTCTGGGGAATCAACCAACGAATGACATACTTATAGCACACATTGTATACATAAATTGCACATTAAGCTGGAAAAAAATGTATACACATAAATTGCAACTACAACAGCTGTAAGAACATAAATCAGTGCCTGTGCATACATTTATACTAGCTATCAACATCTTATGAATGGGCTGTCTTCATTTATTGATTGCGCTTTGCATACATTTTCGCCAACCCACTGGCACCTAGACTTAGCGCATGCTTGCAAGAAAATACCAAACTTCCTTGATCATGCCCACTGACTTTGTACACATGGCGTATTGCGTAGCACTGCGCTCAAGGCATAGCAGTCTTAAAACAGAGCCTGATGTCTAGAATAAAATAGAGTCACAACTGTCTAAGCCACTGCCTCCTGTTGAACCAATATCAGTTGGTGCAGTGACTCATCCCTTTGGGGCTCCAGACTGTGGACACTAGCCATCAGTGCTGGGTGAGGGGCAGTAGCTAGGCAAGGGGCATATTTGTCAGTGACGCTGAATGTGTGGCTCTTGGGCTCTTGATAAGAGCTGTTTTGGAGATCTGGACCCAAGGCCAGTGTCAATGTCAGAGAGCTTCCCTCTACACTTAAATATCTCAACACGCTCACAGACAATCATACACACACTTTTCTCTGATGCTTAAGCAATCACTCTTACATGTGTGTAACCTGAACACTAGTGTTACATAGCTAGACTTTTGAATATTGGCAAAAATTCTCGACCACATTTTAGAGTAGCTCTTTGGTCAACAAAGTGAAATGGAAAAAAATATAGTATAAATGTGAGTAAACTTCATGATCAGAATCTCCATCTGGCCAAAAGTAAAAAGTGTTGATTACTTTACAGACATAACAAAAATCCTCATCTGCTCATGAGGATTAAGCTTATTTGCTACCAACTTCTTTAAACAAAACTATGAATGTCTTGCCAAGATTTAATGCTATGATCCTGAAAAAGTTTTGCAAATCAAGTGGTTAGTTCTTACTTAAATTAACAGCAGTAGTAGCAGGAACCTTTGCTTTGTTTCTAGGTGGACTAAAAACCAGTGCACTCTTGGAAGTTGTGTAACTAGCCAATCAGTTTCAATACACAAAGGTACACAGACATCCAAACATTGTTTACATACCATCTATACATTATATATATATATATATATATATATATATATATATATATATATATATATATACATACACACACACACACACACACACACACACACACACACAATTTATTTTTATTTTATTTATTTTTTGTTTGTATGGTATGTAAATTAGTTATTCTGTTTGTTTAGTGGCTTGAAGTTGGTTCTATTATTCTGTTGTTACAGTCAGTTAATTCATGGCCTGGAACTCTAAGTAGAATTCAGATGAAAATGTGTTCCAACAAAATGAATCATTAGAGTTGTAGACTACAGCAGAATAGCAAGAATGTCCCATTCTGATCTATCCTCAGATTTCACCTTATACAGTATATTCAAAAGTCCTCTGTCTGTCCCCTAAGCACTGCCACATACTCAATTAAACTGAAGCGATAAGTTCTAAATTGGCTGGGAACCCAACAATGGGCAAATGGTGCCTATACTACACTAACATTAACAGTCATAAACAATTTTTTCTCTCAATTGTGCAGTTCACATGATTTGTTTTGCTAACAACAACTGCAACATTATGAGCATGGTGCATACTTTTAATACAAATTTAAAGCGCAAAATGCATCCCTTTTTTTACTGTCAGTGCAATTCTATATTCGATTTACTTTTTGCTACTTGGTACATGCACAACACAAAGGGCAAATATGGGGAGTAGTCAGAATAGCAGCATGCCCCTTTCCCATCCATTCTGTCTTGGCAGTTCCTCCACAGAAAAAGAAATTAGTTAAGGTACCTGTTGAGAGATGCCTCAAAACACAGAATAAGTGTTTATACTCGAGGTGAATTTAAAGGCCAAGTTATTTTGTAAGGTTAAGAAAACATGACCATTGTAAAGTACAACCGCAAGAGAAGCTGTGAAATAATTTCCTGTCAAGGGCATAAAATGTCTCTCAATTGAGGTAAACATTTCGATGTTCAAAAGCAATTTATTTCCTAACAACCGCTGAAGGAGACAACATATCTCATGTTCCTTTTCCCTGAATTTTCATTGTGTTGTTTCTCTCCCCTTCAAACCCCCATTTTCACAAGTCGCTGTTTACCGCCAGCGTTGTCTTGGAGCCAACGTCTCAGAACTGGCAGTGAAAAATTACATGTGTGAAGTGAAATGGCTTAAGGTCACGGTAATAATGCGTTAGTTAGATGGAAATAGACCCAACATGGAATTCCAGTTGAATTCCAGATTTTCATATCTATTCAAATGTAGCAAGACAGAGGAGCCAAGAGGATCATCTGAATATTATTGCTTTATTAGTCAGGTATGGATATTAGCTTTACATGAGGTCACACTTTTCATTGGTTTCTTGGTGATCACCATTTCTTCATGCTAACTTGTTTAGTCAGAATCACAGCACGGTTTGCATGAAAAATTGGTAATATGACAGCTGTTTTTCGGTCCTGGGATGGACCGTGTTTCCAAACATGGTTGCAATGGAACTTTGGTATGATTTGCATGAGAACACAACCTAGGGTCCGCACTTGTTCATGAAGTAAAATTTATAATGAAAGCCAACTCCCATTAGACATCCACACATCTTCTATAGCCTCGTGTCCTATGTATTGTCACGGGTAGTGCTGGAGCCTATCCCAGCTGTCTCGGAACAGCAATTTTAATGAACTTGGACTTGTCACGGACTCGGATGCATTTTTACTCGGACTTGACTCAGACTCGAGCCTTTGGGACTCAGGATATTTTTCTCAGGAGAGTCCATGTCATTTGTGATGCAATGAAAAAAAATAAAAATAAATAAATAACAAAACAGAAATTAATGAACACGTCTGCATGCAGCTGTATTAGCCTCTGACGTTGTAGATGTAGCCAGGGTTGTTTCACTGTGTTTAAGCAAACATACGCACACACACATACGCACGTGCACAGGCACACTCATCAGTCAACCAATATGCTTGAATGTTACTACAGAGACTACTGTATAGCATCGGCTACCGAGGTGGCTGGCACAAAGAAAACATAAAGACGGGTATGTATCCAATGTAATAGAAACTAAACAAGGCAGTTTCACACAACACGGGACCTGACAACTGGTAAAATTGTGTGTGCCGTTTGTGTAGCCAAGACAGTGCTCGCATTCGTTGTCAGCTTGAACTGGTCCATAATAGCTTGATGAATTAACTGTGTAACTTTTTAAGGGGGGGGGGGGGTGATCGTTATTGCTAAAGCAGACAGAAACTCTAAACAGATAAACAGAACCTATTTATTATTTATTGACTATTTTCAAAGCATTGATGAGCTGCTTAAAATACATTATTTTACAGCATTTGTCCACCATTCACAACATTCAACCATGCACAATAAAATATTAGGATATTTTGGGCAGTGAAATGTTTTGTTTATAATTTAATTATAAACTATAAAATGAATGTATTATTCGATGACAGAGTTTGTATATGCATTTTTGCCTCAATTAAATTGCATTTAACTTTTATTGCGGCACAACTGTGACACAGGTTCTGAAAAACCAGGAATTGATTGCGCTCACATTAACAATGATGGGCATGATTCAGAGGTTGCATTTTCCCTCTAAGATTACCTTTTTACTCCACTGATGTTTAGGTGTAGGGTTGGGGTTTTGGTAAGGGTGTAGGGTTAATAAAATATGCATTCCTGTTGACTGTATTACATAATTTACAACTAAAACCACTTAATTTGGCACCACTCTGTGGACATTTTACCAGGAAACTGGAGCTCATTTGTGCCCTTATGTACAGTTCAGTCTATCAGAATATTTTCAGGTTTCATTCACAGATAATCCCTTCCTGGGCCTCCTTGCCTTCTTTGCTGTGGGGTTGGTGGTAGGGCTGGGCGATTACTTGAATTTTATTTTCAATTACGATTTTGGCTTCCAACGACTATGAAAACAAGATAATCGAGATAAAATTATTATTGTGCCGCATTCCGTTTCACAATGAAACACCCTGACATTACATCTTTAAAGCATTCTTTATTAAAGTTCAAATAATAAAGAAGCAGGTTATGAAAATAAACTATGAAACTGATATTTCTCTGTGGGATCAGCACCGCGTCTATGAGTTTCATGAAGTGATCGGGGAAGAGATTAAATCTTCTCCTGGCTGATGCACACTCTGGCGCGGGGACGCTCATCACTCGCGAGCGTTTGCTGCAGCTATTATAACGTGATGGCACGCAACGTAGTGAATCATAATATATGCGTCACGTTCACTGTGTGTATCTTATCATGAAAAAAATCGGCGAGAGGCAGCTTTATTAAAAAGAGAACATTTGTTTTTTGTGAGTTAAAGATGGATCGAAGTGAATATAAAGGTGAGAGAGTGTAGTCTTAGCCCATTCTTTACTGGAACAAAATACATTTTTGATTAGTCTTTTTTGGCTTGTTTTCCAAAATAATATCTAAAACTCCTTTAAAACAAAGAATATTTACTTTAGGTAATACACGAACAGCTGTACTGCAGAAGAAAATATTGTTATCGGAGAACTTTGAATACAATATTTAATCAGGGCTCGACATTAACGCTTGTCCAGGACAAGTGGATTTTTGAAGGGGCAAGTGAAAAAGAATTTTACTTGCCCGATCGGACAAGCAGACTGATTAAAACGTCAATAACAAAAAAATAACCGGGTATATTGATTGACAGGCGCCGTATGTGTGTGTGCTGAACATGCGCGTGTGTTTCGGAAATGCTTGCACTAATGCGCACCTGAATGGTCAAATACATTTCAAAATTCTGCCAAAATGCCCGTCTTGGTGTAATGTCTAAAGTGAATGTAAACAGTGGAGAAAAAAGCGTATTTGTATTAAAATGTCGGAGTTGTAAGTATAAATGTAAGCTAATAGACCTGCTGCTGTCTAGTGTGTCATTATAATAATCAAACAAACATAACAAGAAAACAAGAAAACAATCACTGCTTTTGACTGGGTAACTTTAGTAGCTTTAAAAAGTATTCATGTATTATAATCATACAGTGAAGACCAGTAGTAGTTTTATGTTGCATTTTATTCTGAACATTTACTTGAATACGTGATACTGCAGTTAATTTTTTTAAAAGCTGCTAAACAAGCACAGAATTTTCTTAATTTGTATTTTTTGTTCTGTTATTTTTAATCTATTTCTATTCATTGCTGTTTTTTATTGTTATTTAATTACTGACTGTTTACTAGTCTTGAATAATTACTTAAGAACTTGAAACCATTCTTCCATAATTAACATATTAGTTAGTGTTATTTTATGTTGTGGTTTTGAAGCTGGTATTGAGAATCGTCAAATTTCACGACAGACTACTGAAATGTTGGTACTGTGATCATGTATACACTTTATTGTACATGGTAAATCTTGCTGAAATAACATGATGAAAAAGTAGATTTCATTCCGTAGAACTATGAGCATCCCTGCTGTAAATGATGGCGATGGAGGCTTTTCTTTATTTGACTACCATACGTAACATAAAATAATTATCATATGAGAATAGCCTCCTCCCCTACCCAGTGCAGTTTACATTTAAAGTTCAGGGAAATCCACTGTTAAGAAGACAATATTTTAAAAGTTAAATAAATGCATGATGAGTCAATGAGTAATCGTGTTAAATAATCATGATCTCAATATTGACCAATATTGATTTTTGCCATAATTGAGCAGCCCTAGTTAGTGGTCCTATATCATCCTAGTGACTGAAGATTTATCTCTTTTTTTTATCAGTTTAGTTAAGCGTCTGGCTCTCTGGCAGACCAGTCTCGCCATACTTCTTGTACTCTCTCCACACCATGACTTAAAAAAATCCCACTTTAACACATTAGACTTCCCATTTCACCAAGATAATTACACAATTATCTGGCTTCAATCCAAAAAAAAAAAAAAAAAAATCCATTCAAGGGTCATTGGTGAGGAGGGTAGGGGAACGCTACCCGGATTCCACTGGCTGCCTATAAGAGAGGGGTCTAGAGGAACAAATGCAGATAAGTCAAGCAGAAAAAAGGGAGGGAATGAAGGAACGAGGGAGGAAGGGAGGAAAAATGCACCTATTTGATTTTAATCTTGCCACTTCGCAAGCATTTAAAAAGCATTCATCAGTTTACAGACTTGAAGTCCTGCCAATAACCTGTTATCAATGTTGAAAATACAATTTTAAATGCCAGTGTGGGTTCTGCGTCGAAGAGCCATAACAGGTGCTGAGCTCCTAGTGAACCGGAATAACATCCACATTATTGGTCGCTCACAGAGCTGTTACAAGTCGCATTGTCGTGGTTCTAGGAAGACCATTCTCCTGGAAGAGCAAGCGTAGCTCAGTTATTTGGCTCAAAACAGCATGGCGACACAAAACTCCCGCTTTCATTGCACCCGTATTAGGGTTTGCACCAGTGCCGTCTATCGTGTATGAAATAACCTTGATAAAACTAATTGAATTCCATTCTGAAAGGATTAACGAGTGGTAATTGCAAGAAACAGAGGTGCTGAGAGGAGATATTCTCACTTACAGCTGGGAACAATAACTCTTGCCACATCTATTCAGAAAACACTGGGAAAAATGTGTGTGGGGAGGAAATCTGTTGAAAAATACGATTTTTCTCCCAACACCCAAATGCCAGTGGATGACCTGATTACCATGCGCACACGCAGTCCTATAAATGTGCTGAGATGGTCTTTAAAGAAGATTCAACACTTTGAAACCCCAACAGACTTAATTAAGGGTGGGTCCTCGCACATGAAGGGGGAGGGAAAGAGAGCGCAAGACAGGGATGTGTATGAAGGAGTTTCAAACAAGATTGTGAGACGAGGAGTGTTTCTGTAGCTGTTTCTCACTGTTTCCCGCAATAAACGGCCTAAAGCCTCCCCTTTCAGCTTGACGCGCTCACACTCGTGTTCACACAAGCACACACACCCGCACAAAACCTTGACTTAAAGTCCCCCATTACTTCTCCAAAACTGTCTGAAATATCAAACAATGTGCAGCCGGTGGGGGGTGCAACGTGTGGAGTTAAATCGGCCCGGACTCATTTCCATACAGCTTTACATGTTTCAAAAAGATATGCATAATTACAGGGTTTGTAAATAATTGCTCCAACAAACTGGAAAAAGCCAGGTTTGTTCTTTTTTTAAATGTTGGCGCTGCAGCTCTGAGACTTCGCTCTCTCTCTTTCTCTATTCCCTTCCGTTATGCAGCTCGAACAATTAAAACAATACTGACGTCTTGGAAAGGAGCTCAGTTCTCATTATCGCCTTCTCTTCTCCTTCGTCAGAACATTTATGGCTTAAAAGAAGGCCCTGGCACCTTGGCATTAAAAGAGACTTTTACTTTTTTTGGGCTGCTTCCTTCCCTTTTGCGTTTCTGGAACGGTGCGGCGTATGTGTGTGGGGTGGGAGAAAAAAGAAAATGTAAATAAGATGGAGTTTGCGACAGCTCCGTTCTGTTCCAAGAGAAGAACGTCTGCATCTGAGGCAATCAAAAAGGCTTGTCTTAAAGAGTTTCACCCATCTTATTCTGATGCTTTGAACAGATGCACACATTGTTTGACTTGATACCAACACGCTTGACTCTAGTGGAAGAAAAAAAAATGGAATGTGGTTCAGGCAAAGGATGAATATTTGACTTGAACTTTTAACATGAAGGCAAATTGAGACTCGCTTTTATCGCTAAGAAACTGTGAATAGTACCACTGTGACTCCTAACCCTCATAATGATATGTTTGGAGAACTTCATATTACATTTACACATAGGAATTCCACTTTATGAGCCAAAGACCAGCAACTCACATTTTGAAGAGGATGTCTTAAAGGAATAGTGCACACAAAAAATAAAATTCTGTCATCATTTACTCACCCCTGTGTTGCATCAAACCTGTATGAATTTTCTTTTTTTTTTTCTGTGTAAAACACAAAAGGAGATGATAGTCAAAATGTTAGCCTCAGTCGCCATTTACTTTCATTGTATGTAAGTTCCATGGAAGAAAGACAATCATATGGGTTTGGAACAACATGGGGGCAATCACAGAATTTCCATTTTTGGTTGAACTATCCTTTTAAGAAGGCAGATTTGTAATTTTCCTTTTAAAACTTTAAAGGGATAGTTCACCTTAAAATGAAAATTCTGTCAATTACACATTCTCATGTCATTAAAAACACTTCTTTCTTGTGTTGAACACAAAAATATTTAGCAGAATGTCCAAGCTGCTCTATTTCATATAATGAAAGTGAATGGTGACTTAGACAAACATTCTCCCAAACATCTCCTTGTGTTTCACTGAACATTGAAAGTCATATGGGTTTGGATGGAAAAGGGGGTGAGTAAAGGATGACAGATTTTTTTTTCTTTCTTTAAGAATGCAGATTTTCAATTGTCCTTTTAATTTCATAGTTCACCTAAAAATGACAATTCTATCATCATTTACTTAAACACATGTCATTCCAACCCCCTTTTACTTTCTTTCTTGCATGGAACACAAAACCAAATATTTAGCAGAATGTCCAGGCTGCTCTTTTCCATACAGTAAGAGTGAATGGTGACTGAGGCTAAACATCTCCTTTTGTGTACCACAGAAGAAAGTCATTTGGGTTTGGAATTACATAAGGCTGAAAAAATTATGACATAATTTTTATTTTGGGTGCACTATCCCTTTAAAGCTGACAAATATGTATGACAGATGAAGTTTTGGAAAGTGGCTAGTCTCCCTCTAAGTCTTTAAAAAAAAAAAAAAAAAAAAAGAAAAGACACCCTCATTGTAAATAAGTCCCATCAAACTTCTCCCACGGCTTTAAAATGAGACCCAGTCCAATTATTTTAAGTGAGAAAATTATAAAATGAGTGGACCAACACTGAAATCAGTTACATGGGTATTTTAATGAATTCTGACATGCGGAGGGTACAATAATTGTATTCAGAACTATCATAGCCAACACTATAAGTCAGTTGTGCTGATTTAAATGTTATGGTCAAAGTCTTTGGGGTCTAAATTGGTCTCTGAGGATATCACTCAGACGATGATTGCAGTTGGCTTTTGTGATATATCAATGCAGTGATGGGATTTCTTCATCCCAACACAATACACACCACTCTGGGGATGGGCTGATGGGAAAAAAAAGAAAAGAAAAAAAAGAAAAAAAGAAAAAAGTCCTTTCTGAGATAAAATTACTTTTTCCTCCTGAAAGTCAGAAAAATGATCAGAATAATGCACTATTCATCGCATTGGACAGCAGGAGGTGGAAAACAAGGTAGAATAAGTTTCCCTTTTATATCCTTTTTCCCTCATCCCATACACCCCACTGCTGACCATTGCAAAAAACACAGGTATCCTAATGTTTAAAAAAATAACACTATTATTGTCCGCTATTGAATCCAATTTCAAGCAATGTAAGCTGTAACAGATAAGAACCTGATGGAATCTGTCTTTGCACTATCTGAGCCAAAGTGCTCTCCATATGAGTCAAATGGAACAGGTACGCATTGACAATTCAAATCGGACAGCAGCTTTACAGGCAATTCACCCTGCAATCTACATGCATTCCCCCGCCAGCAGGCCAAGGCGAGACTGCATTTCAGAGGACCTTTCATATTCACTCACAGTCTAATAAAATACCCTGGTTTACAAGTGCACTATCTATGGCATTTCAGAAATACTTCATGTTTCTTACAAAGGATGACAAAATGACAATTAGATTAATTGTCTTTAGTAATGAAATGCAGCTCTCAAATACGTGGTAAGGACCGTGAGAATTCCAGTTTCTTGCTTTCTATTTTCCCAGCTTCTTTGAAACTGTAGCTTCCCAAACTGAAAGCTACTCATAATTAAAAGTATAGTTTATAGCTAAACTCCATTTAACATTCTTGCAGAGGAAAAGAAAGTTGGTTGGCTGGTCTTAGCTGGTTGCCCAACCTGGTCAGATAGATGGTTTTAAGAACATTTTGGGCACTTTTTTAGCTGGTCAGGCTGGGAGACCAGTGTTGTTGTTGTTGTTTTTTTCAGTGGGGTTTTGACCATGTTTAATTCCATTCCAAAGAATTTTGCTAATTTTCCCATGAAGTCTTCACCAAAAAATTTAAAATTAAGATTTTTTTAAAGTGTCCATAAAAACTGCCTGCCAATCAGACAACATAACCACTGGTTGACCGAAGATTTTATTGGGTGCAGGCCATTATAAAAGCCCAATCCACCACATTATATTTCATGACATTCACACTTTGTGGGGCATCTATTTCCATTATTTACTTGACTGCATAGTTAACTCTGTAAATACTATTGCCTATAGACTTGCTTAAGGAAAAAGCTGGACAGTGGGAAAATAAATGGTGAACTGACCAACATAGTATGTACCAGACACACATACAAGAGGCATGTCCTCAACATATGCAATTTGTTTTTCTGCATTTGCCAAAGCGATATCGGCGATCTCTGACCCCACTGCAAACTTAAGCACGTCCTTCGGTGCCCCAGCCTTCATGAATCTTTTAGGCAGGGGGGAGTCTAGAGTTCAAAGTTTCTGTGAACTTAAGAAATAATAAGCTGCCTGATTTGTGCTGCTAAAAATACCAGGGTGGCCAAAAGGGGCCAGGTGGTTGGACAGGCCTCTGGCCTATTTGCATGTTCACAGGTTAATCTGATATACAGAGACATTACATACAATGAGCCCTCCACCAAATTTGAACACGATCCCAGCCTGTAAACTTACATGTATGCAGAAACATCTTATATTACATTTCAGTTTTTGCCCTCCTGCCTTTCATTTTTGGTGAGATTATTTTTGCTACTGGAACGTAAAAATCAAACAAGCATGTTCAAGCAAATCAAGAGCTGAAAATATTTAACACTTCATTTCATCTGCAGAAGTAAAACAGTCAGATGTGCCAGAAATTGCCAGATTTTGCTTTCATTCACCTTTTTATTAACAGTATTTCTTATTAAAATTGCTCAAAATTGACTCGAAGTCAATATGAGCATTTGCAACCCATTTCTAATGATATATGCATGATACTGTATAATCATGCATCATTAGGATAGCAAAAAAATAGGCTTATAAAATTAAACGAGAGGATTAAATGTTTCCCATATCTTTTGTTGTTGATGCCGTGTCCAATCAAACTCTGCAGAATTTTGCTGGAAATTCATCTGTTACTTTGTATATTACTTTGGAGACTGATTTCAGTGTGAATTCAGCGACAGTAGGTCGAAAGTTCTTCAGCTGAAATCGGTCTGTGCTTACCGAACCCCTGTGACTAGTGGCCGAAGTTGGAAGTATTGTTAAACGTATGGTCATGTGTGAGCTCCAGCTTCCGGGTGAAATGTCCACAGAGTGGCGCCAATAGGGAGTTGTACAGCAAGTTGTTTTTAGAAGTAAATGATTTAATACAGTCAACAGGAATGCATATTTTATTAAAGGAATACTACAGGCTCAAAACAAGTTAAGCTAAATTCTGACAGCATTTGTGACATAATGTTGATTACCACCAAAAGTAATTTTGACTCTTCCCTACTTTCCTTAAAAAAAAAGCAAAAATCAAGGTTTCTATGAGGCTTACAATGGAAGTAAATGGGGCTGCATTTTGGAGGGTTTAAAGGCAGAAATGTGAAGCCTATACTTTTTATAAAAGCATTTACATGAATTCTTCTGTTAAAACTCATGTATTATTTGAGCTGTAAAGATAAGTCACGTTTCTATGTTCCTTTTATGGTTTTAGGGTTTACAGCATTACATCACAACTTTACAACTTTAGTGAGTGATTTTATCACACTAAAATCATGTTAACACACATATTGTTTACATCTCGTGGCTATAATTTTGAAACAGTGAGTGTTTTAACATTTACAGATTGGCTCCATTCACTTCCATTGTAAGTACTGTACCTCAGTGTAACTCAGATTTGTGCTTTTTTTTAAAGTAAAGGTGCAACATTCAAAATTAATTTTTGTGGTTATCAACATTATGCCACAAATGTTGTCGATTGAGCTTAACTTGTATTGAACCAGAAATATTCCTCTAACAATATGCCCTAACCCAAAGCTCATCCCTAAAGCTAACCATCAGTGGAGTAAAAATGCATTCTTAGAAAAGGGAAAATGGAGGTAAATACATTTGAATTGATGCAAAGGTGTGTGATGGAAAGATGGGTGATGGCACTTGTCTGTAACGCGGCAGAATGTCAGAATGTCAATAGCCTAGTTTCCATCCACTTTTCACGCTATTTTGTTATCGACAAAGTGAAAATGCGTAAAAATAATTTTGCGAAATTTGCCGTCTTCTCCCTGTTTCCATTCAAATGGCCTTTTATCGATAAAAATTGTGTGCGTGATGACATCATGGCTAAAAAAACACTTTGTCGCATAAGTTTTGGTTTATCGCAAAAGAAATCTGTCCTTAAGCCGTTTCCATACAGAAATGTGTGTTTATCGCTAATTCGCCTCCCAGATGTCCCTAATTTTTTTTCCTCCGAAGTTTTGGTAAAATGGGGAGAGTATTGAGATAATTCATTGAAATTAGCCAGCTTACTGTCATTGTAATTCACAAATAAATGCAATCAGAAGAGGAGGAATTGCAATCAAAAGGGAGCAGTTGCCCTTCTGATAGGACTGTAATATTGGTCCTGCTGTTGCACATATCACAGGTTGCCACCGGTTCCGACCCGAAAGCAAATCGTCATGGCCCTGTTCAAGCTGGCAACCTGCACCAAGATGTGGAGGAAACTTTTGGTCTTAGTGTAAGGACTATCCATCGATGTGTATATGCTGTGTGCACAGCTATTAAATAAAAATTGATGCAGTGTAACATCAGTGTTTACGATACATTCCTGATATTCAATAGGCTATTTTGAACAATCATCTAATTTAAAGCATCGCCATCACAACTGCATTATGTCCCGCATATTTCTCCAGCAACTTTTAAAGACCAACTGAACTTGATTGTTATCTAAAATTAATTTAATGTCATAATGCAATTTACATTTTCAGAAGAAGCTTAGCAAATGCGATCCGAGGTAAAGAGGGTTAGATTTAAAATATTTAAACGTTTTAAAATAAAAGCTGGTTTTCTGAAAGTGAACTCAGCATTAGACAAATAGTTCTGATAGTTTATTGTCTTGAAAAAAGTGTAGAACATTCTGAGAATGTCATTCAGTCGACTTTTTTCGCCTACAGAACAGGGTAAGGCTAATTTAAGTTTGTGTAAAGAAAAGGCAAGTATATAGGTCTATTCATTTGGTAATTAATTTTTTTAATTTAATGCTTTTTTAACTTGGTAATTTATTTAATTTAGTACCGGGAAATGTGCTGGCATTTTTTCAAAAGTAAGCTAAGAATAATTTAATAGAATTGGGCTGTTAGTGTTTCAAAAAAGCACACTGAAGCGTTTCTCTTAGTATTGTGTATTATTTTTTATTTAAAACATCTTTGTGCACATAATTGATATGTTATTTTGTGTTTTGGTCTAATTCCATGACTGCCGTCTATTATTTTGAATGGTGTGAAAAAGCAACTTTAATAAATAAACGGATGTGATTAAATTAATCACAAACAGTGGCCATTTATTTGTTCTCCGTGCACTTGTCCATGTGCATGATATGAGATATTTGTGTTGGCACTCCTGGAAGTGTCATGTTTGCAGCATCGGATCTATATGCCTTTAAGATCAATCCATAATCACGTACAATAAACTGGCTTTCAAGGATGTATACTATCGTCATGATTAACACAGGCTAACGATTGGGGCAAATTCTGTCATGTGACACTACACGTAAATGCCAATTTTCTCGACAAAAAGTGTTTCCAAACCAGATTTTCGTGACATTTGATGTATCAACATAGAGTTTATGCGCTAGAGTTAAACGGAAATATGTTATGTCGACACTTGTGAAATTTTAGCGATAATTTGCGTTTCCATCAGCTTAATTTTGATGCGCTAAAACTTTTTTGCAAAAATTCCTTGGATGGAAACGTAGTTAATGTCAGGGTACTGGAACATTCAGCAACGTGAACAACATTCATTTACAACATGTCGACTTCCCCGTGTAGAAACCATCCAAACTGTTTTATTCAGGATTTCCACAGTTTTACAGCATGGCAAGCTTTATTCTATGTCTAGTCTTTTGTCCTTTGACTGTTTAGGAACAGGTTGATCAGAGTTGTTCACAAGACACAGTGGGAGAAAATTTGGAATTGCTTGGATGAAGGTCATTTGTTTTCCTGAATCAGAAAGCTGCCACTTGCACAGACAGAATCAGAGATACTCAGTTAAACTCTCTTTATCCCACCACATGCTTGCTTTTTCATTACCAACCTCTTCTCTTTTTCTCTCTCTCTCTTCTCCTGTTTTATATTTAACTTCAACTTGTCAATTAAAGAGTGAGAGGGCAAAGAGGAAAAAAGAGAGACATGGAGAGAGAGAGACAGTAAGAAGCACAGAACTAATTAGGCAACTGTGTAATTTTAATTAGCTGTTTTGATAATTAAACTAATTAGTTCCCCTGTGTTTCCACTACATACTGCCGACTTAAGTTTTTTTTTTTTTATATAGCACAGCTTCAGAGCTCCACTCCGTTGGTTAATTAGTCACTTTTGCATCAGAAAGCTGTATTGACAGCCTTAATTTGCAGTTGAAATGAGAAATCTGCTGTCAATAATTCAGATAATTGCCCGCTGTTTGATTGTGAAGAACAAAAGTGGCAGCCTTTGAGCTTCAAGCTGCCAGAAATCCCTGGGGTTGTTTCCTGGATACTTATTCCCCCCCCGATCTACATATCAGCAAATAAATCCGCCGCCCGCCATCCGCACATCTTGACCTCGCTAATAATACGAGAATCCTGCCAAATAAGGAAGGATTGACCTGCCCCACCCATTCCCATCATACTTTCCTATTCGTCCTTCTCTCATCTGTTTCAGTCCTCCTCCCTACTCCTCACACCCAGTGTCCTATGCACGCGGTAATTGAGGAAGGGGGGTGGTAGCAAGAGGGAGAGAGACAGAAAGTTGCAGCTTTGCTTTGTAGCTAATTAGTGTCCTTGGAATTAAATGAGCAGCTCTTTGTGCACCTCGAGCTCCTGCGGCCCATGTTTATGA
The DNA here is from genome assembly GCF_019703515.2 of Myxocyprinus asiaticus. Lineage (NCBI taxonomy): Eukaryota > Metazoa > Chordata > Actinopteri > Cypriniformes > Catostomidae > Myxocyprinus > Myxocyprinus asiaticus. Next base: position 11,652,609 of record NC_059390.1, read on the forward strand.
ATTGAATAATTGATTCCCCTCCACTAACCAGAGAGCGACAAAATGAGCCAGTTTAATTAAATGGGGATCTAACCTGGCAAACACTGGGAAAATATTTGCTCGTTTACAACTAATCAGGAATAACAGAGTGAGCTGGTTGGTGTGGTGGGTGGGCTGGAAAAGAAGCCTGTACATGATTGTGCGCTTTGAGCAGGGGAATATAAAAAAAGGACATGTGTGACTGAAGGAACATTTAAGGAATGAAGCAAGGAGTTCAAATATGACTGGAGAAAGCTATCGGTTAGCATTCCCATTTATTTCAATGGCAGTTGCTCGGCTGGTGCCCCAAAAGTATGCAACCTGAAGGCTACAATCTTTGCTTCATGGGCACTCAGTTCCGGAAAAATGTTTTGAGCCAATAAACTTAGGCAAAAGTTACTGATCACATTGGAACAGCAGGAAAATGACACCATGACAGTGCTGATCCTGTCAGTGCCTGAGCTGTGATGTCTAAGGCAGCAGACAAAATAGACTTTTATTTCATGTTGTTAAGAGCCCTCCAAAAACATTTACTGGTGAAATATCTACTATAACATAATTACATTTGAATGATTTATATGTTGCTTACAAAATAAATAAATAAAATAAAATAAAAACATTTACCGGCAGGACCTAACTTTTTAAAGCTAACTAGCCAAACCCTGACCCCCTGGAATACATTATACTCCAATGCTTGGTTCAGCATATCACAATGTTGTGCTTACAGGACTAAAGAGACAATCAAGAGAGTATACTGTAACTTGACAGAACATGAAGTCTTGCAATGTGTTGGGGCTCTTTGACTTTTCTTCTGGTATTTTCAGTAGGCCCTTGGCTATGGGATGATGGTAGTAGGTTGACCTTTCCTTATCACAGGCAGAAAGGGCAGAACTCAGTAACACGTCCTCATGGGCAGGACCCTAGGAGGAGGTCGAGATAGCCAAGGTACCTCTGGGCATTGACCTCTCCTTCTCATATCACCTTCTTGATGTGCCACCAGAGGCACCACTTACCCTCTGAGGCTTGTAGATCCTACAGACCTTTAAGTATGTTAGATAAAATAATAGTGACTGAAAGGCATCTATGGCCAGAACCCAACATGGAGATGGAGAAAGATGCATTTTTTGTATAAAAAAAAAAAAAGTTGAGTTTAGGAGTCAGGGATTTTAGTCTGGCACAAACTGACATAAAAAAAAATAAAAATAAAAAAAAGAACATGTTCAAACAAGAAATGATTGTTCAAATATGACACATTTTTGATGAATTCTAAATCTTGGTGGGCTTTGTGGCCTTCAATAAAATTGACAAAATGTTACATGATTATGTTACATGAGTTGCCAGTGAAAGTTTGTATAAAGCAATAGTGATGATGGTCTCCCAGTCAAGATCCGAATTTCAATTCGGTAAGTAAATAGAATTGAGTTACTCACCAGCTGGCTGGTATCTTTATAAGGAACTATAATGCCATACATAAAATATTTGTTGCAACTCGCACATCTTCTAATGACTTTTACTTTATCTCAATGGAATATATCTATATATACACAATAAAAAATAATGTATAATAAAATAAAATAATACAAAATTATATATAAAGCAAATATACCGACTATACAAAGCGAAATACAGTTTCATGGCTGGTAAGAAATATTTATGACTTGAAAATGTTTTCAGTTCTCCTGGCACTGGCAGGTATGACAAAAAGTTAAAAAAAAAATTTAAAAAAAAAAAGTTAATTTTGAGCCCTGCTCCACTGAATCTATTATGATTATGAGGTGCATGTGATGTGCAATTCAAATAAATTTGAATTTTGACTTTATAAATATGATCTGCCCCCTAAACAACTACACATGTCATTTATATTGTGACAACAGATGTGTTATTATTAGTTTACTTAAAACTCATCACCACTATAAAAGAGTGCCGCCATTAGACAGAAGTGGATCATTGAGAGAATATACACTCCTCCTGCCCCCAACCTCCTTGCCCTCCCCAACCCCCCGATGAAAAATGAAATACTGCATTGAAATTCCACACCAGAGGAAGGAAAGAGAGAAGCTAAAGCTTTGAAGCTCCAGCCTGTCAGTCTTTTTTGTGTTTTTGTGTGTGTATGAAAGAGAGAGACAATGAGCGAGAGAGTTCCATGTTCTGGTGCTCTCTCTCTCTTTCCCTTTCTTTCTTTCCTTCTCATACCTTTCTACCTCAATGTGTCCCTCTCTACCTCACCCTAACGATTGCACAGGCCCCCTTCTCATTTCCACTGCTGTCATTCCCAAGAGTCTGCACAAATCAGAAACACAGGTTTGAAAAAGTTGGGTTTGTGGACTTTAGAAAGGGAAAACATCCCTTGCTTTTGAACTTGCCAAGCAGCAAAGCCATACCTTGCCTGTTTGATGAAGAGATGAAGAGGAGGAAGAATTAGAAAGAAAATGGGGGAAAAGTAAACAAACAAATGCAACACAGGTCAGCGTGGACAACGTTCTTTCCTTTAAACCCCGCTAGAAACGGCAGAAGTTTACAACATTATTCCCTAAAGGGAAGGGTTCTGTTGCCTGTTTTCTCCTACTTTATTTTATTCTTTTCAAACTTGCTTCTCAAATCCAAGAACTGGCATTTATTCATTCCAGAATGTCTTGATGTCAAACATCACAATCATCACACTGCAAAAAAAAAAAAAAAAAAAAAAAAAAATCCTTTTCTTAAAGGAATAGTTCACCCAAAAAATGAAACTGTATCATTCACCTTCATGTTGTTCCAAACTCATATGACTTTCTTCTATGGAGCACAAAATGAGATTCAATCATTACAAAAGTTAGCTTCAGTGACCATTCACTTTTATTGTATAGAGATAAGATGCAGTGAAAGTAAATGTTGTAACATTCTGCTTTACATCTTTTCATTTTTAGGTGAACTCTCCCTTTAATTTTTTATTTTATTTTTTTGTCTTGAGTGTTTGTCTTTGTGGCAGCGGGGGCGTGGTCAAGCATCTCTCCGGAGAGAGAGAAAGCGGTAAGGGCGCTTACACCTGAGTTAAATTATGTCTAACACCTGTCTCTAATTTCAGTGAGCACGGGGAAAGCGGCATAAATAGAGCCACACAGCAGTTAGACGAGAGAGAGAGCCTGGGCACGGACTGTGAAGTCAAAAGTTATTATTATTATTACAAAGTTGAGAGTGTATTTTGTAAGCTAGTTTGTGGATGTTTTTTAGACTGTGTTATCCAACAACGTAAAGCCCTGAGAGTGTGTATGTGCTGCAGTGAGGAAAATAAAAACGCCTACCTGAACCAGGAAATCTTCTCCTCGCCTCTTCCTTCCACTGAGAAGTGCTACACTGGTGCCGAAACCCGGGAACTGAAGTTTGGTTGAAGATGGATGGAAGTCGCCCTGTAGAGTCCTCCCAGTTGGCGGAGATCCTCCAAGCCCTCGCTGGCCTACATCGGAGCCACCAGCAATCCCTGCTTGAGCTCCAGCAAGATCAAGACCGCCGGTTTGTGGAGCTCATGCGCGCTCAAGCAGAGGACCGACAGGCGATCCGGAGCCTTCTCAGCCAGGAGGCATCCCCAGCCGCGACCCCGGACACCCACACGCCGTTACCCCCGCCTGCATTACAAAAGATGGGGGCAGTGGACGACCCAGAGGCGTTCCTGGATCTCTTTGAACGCACCGCCGAGATCTGGGGCTGGCCGCTCGACCAGTGGGCGGCCCGACTCATACCGCTACTGTCCGGGGAAGCCCAACTCGCGGCTCAACAACTACCAGCGATGAGCCTCCTGGCCTACGGAGACTTAAAAAAAGCCATCCTGCAACGGGTTGGTCGGAGTCCGGAAGAAAGTCATCAGCTCTTCCGGAGCCTGAAGTTGGAGAACTCCGACCGCCCGTTTGCCTTCGCCCAACGGCTCCGCGACGCCTGCCGAAGATGGTTGCTAGCGGGGGACCGCGGCGTCGACGGGATCATCGACCAGGTGGTACTGGAGCAATTAGTACATCAACTGCCAAAAGGGACGGCAGAGTGGGTCCAGTGCCACCGCCCGGCGTCGCTGGAGGAAGCCACAGGCTGCCCCCGACCGGGCCGGAGCGTACCGGATACCAGTAAGTGTCAAGGGGGGTACTCACCAAGCATTGGTGGACACCGGGTGTAATCAAACCACTATCCACCAATGCTTGGTTCAACCCGAGGCATTGGTCACAACTAAAACGGTGAAGGTGAAATGTGTACACGGAGATATTCACAAGTATCCGGTGGTGACCCTGACAATTAAATTCTGGGGGAAAAAGCATAGAGTGGAGGCCGCGGTTAGTTCCTGCCTCACCCATCCGCTGATTTTGGGGACTGATTGGCCTGACTTTAGAGCTTTATTAAAGGGAATTTGCACGGATGGGTCCTGTATGAAGTTAGGGAGATGGCAGGGGAGGCGGAGCCGGGGCCATCCTCGACAGCTCCACGTCATAATGACGTGAGGGGGGAGAGGCTGCAGCCCCCCCCCCTTCTCAGGCAATTCCCTGAGGGGGATTTCCCTTTGGAGCAGTGGCGAGATGAAACCCTCAAACACGCCTTTGACCAAGTGAGAGTCATCGATGGTCAACGATTCCAGCCTGACATCGCCCTTTCATACCCCTATTTTGCAATTATAAATGAGCGGTTGTATAGAGTGACACAGGACACTCGGACCATAGAGGATACAACCCAACTTTTGATTCCAAGGAGCTGTCGGGAAATGGTATTCCAGGCGGCTCATTATAATCCCATGGCAGGTCACTTAGGAGAAAGGAAGACACTGAACCGTCTAATAGCCCATTTCTATTGGCCGGGCATTGGCGGCGATGTCCGCAGGTGGTGTGCGGCATGCCGCGAATGCCAGCTGGTTAACCCACTGGCCACCCCAAAAGTGCCATTGCGCCCTCTCCCTCTGATTGAGGTCCCCTTTGAGAGAATTGGAACGGACCTCGTCGGGCCATTAGAACGGTCAGCACGCGGACATGTAATGGTCCTAGTGGACTATGCAACGTGATATCCGGAAGCAGTGCCTCTTCGCAACATCTCAGCACACAGTGTTGCGGAGGCACTCTTCAAAATAATCTCCTGGGTGGGGATTCTGAAAGAAATCCTCACCGATCAGGGCACAACGTTTATGTCACGGACACTACGCGAACTGTACGAGTTGTTAAATATTAAATCGATTCGCACCAGCGTATACCATCCTCAAACGGATGGCCTGGTGGAACGATTTAATAAAACCCTCAAAAACATGATTCGTAAGTTTGTGCACGACGATGCTAGAAATTGGGATAAATGGCTCGACCCCCTGTTATTTGCAGTACAAGAGGTCCCGCAAGCCTCCACTGGCTTCTCCCCATTCGAGCTGCTGTATGGGCGAAGCCCACGTGGTGTGCTTGATGTATCGTGAGAGGCCTGGGAGGAGGGACCTTCAAACAGTAAAAATGAAATTCAGTACATTCTTGATCTTAGAGCAAAACTCCACACTTTGGGGCAGCTAACACAGGAGAATTTGCTCCAAGCTCAAGAATGACAGCGCCGACTGTATGACAGGGGAACTCAGCTAAAGGAATTTGCACCGGGAGATAAAGTGCTTGTATTGCTTCCCACATCGAGCTCTAAATTACTCGCCAAGTGGCAAGGACCCTTAGAGGTCACACGACGAGTGGGAGATCTCGATTATGAGGTTAAACGAACCGATAGAGGGGGCGCATGTCAAATATACCACCTCAATCTCCTGAAATTGTGGAGGGAGGCGATTCCCATGACATTAGCTACGGTAGTTCCGGAGAAGGCGGAGCTCGGACTGAAGGTGAGTTCAAAACATAAACAGTTCACCCCGGTCATTTGCGGAGACCACCTCTCACCGACTCAACTCACGGAGGTTGCTAGGTTGCAACAGGAGTTTGCGGATGTGTTCTCCCCTCTACCGGGACGTACCAACCTCATCCATCACCACATCGAGACCGAGCCGGGGGTCGTGATACGTAGCCGCCCCTATCGATTACCCGAACACAAGAAGAAAATCGTTCGGGAAGAATTGGATGCGATGCTTGATATGGGGGTAATAGAAGAATCCCACAGCGATTGGTCCAGCCCTGTTGTTCTAGTGCCTAAGAGCGATGGGTCTGTGCGATTCTGTGTGGATTATAGAAAAGTCAACGCGGTGTCTAAATTTGATGCATATCCAATGCCTCGCGTTGATGAGTTGCTCGATCGGTTGGGCACTGCTCCTTTTTATTCGACATTGGATTTGACGAAGGGTTATTGGCAGATCCCCTTGACACCAATTTCCCGTGAGTAAACCGCCTTCTCCACACCGTTTGGATTACACCAATTTGTGACACTTCCGTTCGGTTTGTTTGGGGCCCCGGCTACGTTTCAGCATCTCATGGACCGAATCCTCAGACCGCATTCAGCTTACGCCGCTGCCTATTTAGATGACATCATCATTTACAGCAATGATTGGCAGCGGCACATGCAACATCTGAGGGCGGTTCTGAGATCGCTGCGCCGAGCGGGACTCACAGCGAATCCGAAGAAGTGTGCGATTGGACGGGTGGAGGTACGGTATCTGGGGTTCCACTTGGGCCACGGGCAGGTGCGTCCCCCAAATTGACAAGACAGCGGCGATTGCGACCTGCCAGAGACCCAAGACCAAAAAGGGGGTGAGACAGTTCCTGGGGCTGGCCGGCTATTATAGAAGGTTCGTACCTAATTATTCGGACGTCACCAGCTCGCTGACTGATCTCACTAAAAAGGGAGCTCCAGACCCGGTCCAATGGACGGAGCAGTGTCAGCGGGCGTTCACACAAGTTAAAGCTTCACTTTGTGGGGGGGCGCTTTTACATTCACCTGACTTCTCTCTCCCTTTTGTTTTACAGACAGATGCTTCAGACAGGGGGCTGGGGGCCGTGCTCTCGCAGGTGGTGGGGGGGGGAGGAGCGCCCGGTGCTGTACATTAGCCATAAGCTCTCGTTGAGGGAAACTAAGTACAGCACCGTGGAAAAGGAGTGTCTTGCCATCAAGTGGGCGGTCCTCACTCTCCGATACTACCTGTTGGGGCGGGCCTTCACCCTCTGTTCCGATCACGCCCCACTCCAGTGGCTCCACGGCATGAAAGATACCAATGCCCGGATCACCCGTTGGTATCTAGCTCTTCAGCTGTTTAAGTTCAAGGTGGTCCACAGACTGGGAGCGCAGATGGCTGTCGCCGATTTCCTTTCCAGGAATGGGGGGGAGTGGTAGGCAGGCCGGATGCCGCCCCGGCCTGAGTCGGGCGGTGGGGATATGAGGCAGTGGGGGCGTGGTCAAGCATCTCTCCAGAGAGAGAGAAAGCGGTAAGGGCGCTTACACCTGAGTTAAATTATGTCTAACACCTGTTTCTAATTTCAGTGAGCACGGGGAGAGCAGCATAAATAGAGCCACACAGCAGTTAGACGAGAGAGAGAGCCTGGGCACGGACTGTGAAGTCAAAAGTTATTATTATTATTACAAAGTTGAGAGTGTATTTTGTAAGCTAGTTTGTGGATGTTTTTTAGACTGTGTTATCCAACAACGTAAAGCCCTGAGAGTGTGCATGTGCTGCAGTGAGGAAAATAAAAACGCCTACCTGAACCAGGAAATCTGCTTCTCGCCTCCTCCTTCCACTGAGAAGTGCTACAGTCTTGTTTTCATAAAAAATATAAAACATCATTAAAATGAGACACATTTAATTAAGAAGTAAATTTTAATATGTAAAAAATAATGACCTATAAAAATATGACCCATTTTGAGAGAATATATCTTGAATTTTTTACACTTCTGGCAATTTATTTATTTATTATTGTTAATTATTGTTGTTTTTATTATTATTATTATTATTATTATTATTATTATTATTATCTTATTTTAAGCATAAACCTCACATCATTTGCTTAGATACATGCTTAATAAAGTACAACCACATTCACACAGCAAATTGTCAGCAGTGACAACAGTATTTAAATGCAGGAATGAATTCACTAAATTATTGTTCGTTGTATGTGCAAATAAAGGAGTCACTAGTGAAAATGTGATGGCTGACATAGCAGTATCCTTAATCCGTTGGTCTCACAACTATAAACAAGAAAAAATATCTGTAAAATGATTGTAAAATAGGACTGCAAACAGTTTAACCCATTTGGTGTTAGCGATTTTTAACCAAAGTCATATTGTTGTCTGCTCGTCGCCAAGGGCATCCTCCTGCTGCAACAACACCGGCTCCACCGCAGCCCACCCCCGCAGCCCAGCATGGAGCCACCTGCAGGAAGCAGACACTACCCGTCCGGCCACCAAGAACCCGAGTAAGGCTTTGAATTGGCCCTGAGATGGGTGACCCAGGCACGTGGAGACCTGCTGCAGGCCTAGAGATGGTAAGCAGACCACTCCATCCCCCGGTGGAGGGCTGGGAGGAGAATCCTTTGCCTTTTCGTTGATTCGCTGCATGCCCGATGGGTACAAACATGCCCACACCAGGTTGGTTCCGATGGATTGCGGGGACGATATTCCTCCTCCCCCCTCCCCGGCCGATCCTATGGTGGGTATTAGGAGCCAGGTAAGTGCTTCGATGTCCCTGGACTCAGCACGGCCATGGGGCTCGAGCCCTCTCGACGTGGTGCCTCAGGCTCCGCCCCACCGCGAGGCCCCACCCGCCGGTACGTCCAACGAGATTGTCCCCTTGGTCCCCCTCGCCCGGAGCTTGGACGTGTGGCTTGCGCTTCCCAACCCGTCATGATGGCTGACCTGGCCCGTCTGACTCGGCTACGCGATTCAGTTCACCAGGTGCCCGTACAGGTTCAGCGGCATCTGCTTCACCTCAGTGAAGGGCGAGAATGCCGCTACCTTGCGTAGAGCCTGTCCCTCTGGCCGAGATGAAGAAGGGGTTTTACAGCCCCTACTTCATCGTACCGAAGAAAGGCGGTGGGTTGCGGCCAATCTTGGACCTGTGAGTACTGAACCGGGCTTTGCACAGACTCCCGTTCAAGATGCTGATGCAAAAACGCATTCTACCAAGCATCCGGCATCAAGATTGGTTCGCAGCGGTAGACCTGAAGGACGCATACTTCCACGTCTCAGTTTTACCTCGACAAAGAACCTTCCTGCGGTTTGCTTTCAAGGGCCAGGCGTACCAGTACAAGGTCCTCCCCTTCGGCCTGTCCTTGTCCCCTCCCATCTTCATGAAGGTCACAGAGGCAGCCCTTGCCCCACTAAGGGAAGTGGGCATCCGCATCCTGAACTATCTCGATGACTGGCTAATCCTAGCTCACTCTCGGTATGTGTTGTGTGTGCACGGGGACCTGGTGCTCACGCACCTCAGCCAGCTGGGGCTTCAGGTCAACTGGGAAAAGAGCAAGCTCTCCCCAGTTCAGAGTGTCTCTTTTCTCGGCTTGGAGTTGGACTCAGTCTCGATGTCAGCGCGCCTCACGAATGAGTGTGCACAGTCGATGCTGAACTGTCTGAAGGCGTTCAGATGGAGGACAGCAGTTCCACTGAAACACTTTCAGAGGCTCCTGGGGCATATGGCATCCTCAGCGGTGGCCACACCCCTCAGGTTGATGCATATGAGACCGCTTCAGCACTGGCTTCAGACTCGAGTCCCGAGATGGGCATGGCGCCGCGGGACACATCGCGTGGTCGTCACACCGATCTGTCACCGCTTCTTCAGCCCTTGGACTGACCTAGCATTTCTACGGGCAGGGGTTCCCCTAGAGCAGGTCTCCAGGCACATTGTGGTTATGACGGATGCCTCCAAGATGGGCTGGGGCAACATATGCAATGGGCACCCAGCCGCCGGCTCTTGGACTGGCCCTCTGCTGCCTCGAGTTGTTGGCAGTACTGTTCGCCCTGCGGAGGCTCCGGCCATTGATACAAGGCAAGCATGTTTTGGTCCAGACGGACAACACGGTGATGGTAGCGTACATCAACCTCCAAGGTGGCCTACACTCCTGTTGCATGTCACAGCTCGCGCCTCAAGTCACTGCGAGCCACTCACATCCTGGGCGACCTCAACACCACCACTGCCCGCTTTGGTACACCCTGACCGAGGCACCCCTCAGTATAGATGCACTGGCACACAGCTGGCCCCCGGGACTATACAAATATGTGTTTCCCCCAGTGAGCCTACTTGCACAGACCCTGTGCAAGGTCAGGGAAGATGAGGAGCAGGTCATCCTAGTAGCACCCTACTGACCCACCCAGATGTGGTTCTCAGACCTCACGCTCCTCGTGACAGCCCCCCACCCCCCCCCGGCGATTCCCCTGAGGAAGGACCTTCTTTTTCAGGGACGGGGCACCATCTGGCACCTGCGACCACATCTCTGGAATCTCCACGTCTGGCCCTTGGACGTTACACGGAAGACCTAAATGGCCTACCACCCATGGTGGTAGACACGATCACTCAGGCTAGGGCTCCTCCTATGAGGTGCCTGTATGCCTTGAAGTGGCATCTGTTCGCTAAGTGGTGTTCTTCCCGACGCAAAGACCCCCAGAGATGCGCAGTTGGATCGGTGCTTTCCTTCCTGCAGGAGAGGCTGGAGGGGTGGCTGTCCCCCTCCGCCTTGAAGGTGTATGTAGCCGCCATTTCAGCACATCACGACGCAGTAGATGGTAAGTATTTGGGGAAGCACGACTTGATCATCAGGTTCCTGAGAGGCACTAGGAGGTTGAATCCCTCCAGACCACACCTCATGCCCTTGTGGGACCTCTCTGTAATCCTTCGGGGTCTACGGGGAGCTCCCTTCAAGCCCCTGGAGTCAGTTGAGCTTAAGGCACTCTCTTTGAAGACTGCTCTCCTGACTGCGCTCACTTCCATCAAGAGGGTAGGGGAACTGCAGGTGTTCTCTGTCAGTGAAATGTGCCTGGAGTTCAGTCCGGGCTCTCTCACGTGATCCTGAGACCCCGACCGGGCTATGTGCCCAAGGTTCCCACGACCCCGTTTAAGGATCAGGTGGTGAACCTGCAAGTGCTGCCCTGGGAGGAGGCAGACCCAGCCTTGGCATTACTGTGTCCAGTGCGTGCTTTATGCATCTATTTGGATTGCACGCAGAGCTAAAGAAGCTCCGAGCAGCTCTTTGTCTGCTTTGGCGGACAGCGGAAAGGTAGCGCTGTCTCCAAACAGAGGATCGCCCATTGGGTCATTGACACCATCATGATGGCATATCACGCTCAGGACATGCCGCCCCCAGTGGGGCTATGAGCCCACTCTACTAGGAGTGTGATGGCCTCCTGGGCCCTGACCAATGGTGCCTCTTTGGCAGACATCTGAAGAGCAGCGGGCTGGGCAACACCCAACACCTTTGTGAGGTTCTACAATCTCTGGGTTAAGCCAGTCTCGTCCGGTGTATTGTCAGGTACGAGCAGGTGAGTTCCGGGACAGCTGGCCGTGTGTACCACTTGCGCATAGTGCCTTTCCCCTCCCCTGAGGTGAAGATGTGCACTTTTGACTCCCAGTCGTGTTCACAAGTTGTGATCCCTGGATGACTTTCCTCCTAAGCCCTGTGGCAGGCAAGTTTGGGGAGAAACCAGTACATGTGCTAACTGTACGGGGGTAAATGCTCCACATGCGCTGGTTCCCCATAGGTGACCCCATGTGATATATCTGCCGCTAAATCTTTCCCTGTCAATAAACTGCATCTTCCTTGGGCAGAGGGTCCTCTGCCCCCGGTCACCATGTTTGTAGAGTTCCTCCCCTCTTGGGTAGGACCTACCATGGGACTTCCCACATGACATACTTCCGACAAGACTCGGTAAGACCATGTGACGTATTTCCACTCGAAATGCCCCCCGCCCCCTCCCTCCGGGCGGGGTGTGGTCTCCAGTGTCTTCCCCCTTGGGAGTGACCCCCCCACTCTTTTTGGGGAGAAAAAAGAGGAAAAGAGGCCACGGCTGGGCTAGCCTGTCCCTATTTGTTGGGCAAGTCGACTTGTTCCCAAAGGACCGTTCGATGCTCATAAGAGCATGCGTTGGGGGAGGTTACGTGACGGCCTGGTGCGCTGGCTCCGAGGCACACAGCGGTCTGCCCGCCTCGCACCGCCAGTCCACGTAACACAGTTCAGCTTATTGTGGTGTTTCGTATAGGGACCCCTAGTGTCACTACATCGACACAACGTTGAGTGAGTGACAGATATGGAACATCCTGGTTACTTTTGTAACCTCCGTTCCCTGATGGAGGGAACAAGACGTTGTGTCCCTCTTGCCACAATACTGAACTACCTGCTGAAATGGCCGGGACCTTGTCTCGGCTCCTCAGCACAAAACCTGAATGAGTGGTTGCGAGCCAGCTCCTTTTATACCTGTATGTCCGGGGGAGTGGCATGCAAATTCCACTCGCCTATTCCCATTGGTCTTTTTTCAAAATCAGAGGTGTTTGGGGCTCCCAAAGGTGACCCCTAGTGTCACTACATAGACACAACGTCTCGTTCCCTTCCATCAGGGAACGGAGGTTACGAAAGTAACCAAGACGTTCTCAAATGGATTAGTGCAGACGTTGCCTGAATGTTTCAGGAGAGAATTCATTTATATGGTGTGTTTACCTCATGTCGAAATTACAGTAATTATGAGATTCCGACTTGTAAAAAGCGTTCACGTCTTCATAGAGCTCTTAATTACAAGTTGTAAACTCGGAATTCATTGAAAGCTCTGACTTGACAGTCGTGACGTCATGAGAAAAGAATCAATAAGGCAGCGGCCTCAACAGTTGAAGGTAAGAAAAAAATTCTATTTAATATGCTATTTTATTATGCCATTGATGTCTAGAGCATTTCTTTCTGTTCTTAAACATTTTTCAAAAACATACATAGGTGAAATAATGAAGTGATAAAAATTGTATTATCAACAACAAAGCCATTTTGGTGTAATAAGTGTTGCCATAGCAACTAATAACTTACTAAGTCTGAGGACGTGAATGCCTCCATGTTGCCATCACATAATGACAGTAATTTTGACATGACGTGAACAGCATTAGAATGCAAACTGAAACAGACAAACTTTGTGTATACAAAACAGGATTGAAGATGACTGACAAGCATATTTACATGCAGTGTGTACAGTACATGACCAATGTTGACCCTCTGCTGCTTGCCAAGCCTTGAAACATATTATCTTCTCTAGTTCTTACTGTACCACAGGGTATATATCTTGAAGTGCTGGTCCATGTGCGGGAGAAAACCTCCATCTTTACTAGAGCAACGCATGAGTAAAATGAGACACCGTGGCTGAATATCAGACAGACAGAGGAGGATAACGAGCCTCATCCTTGCCGTTCATTAGCGCTGAGAACTCCCTAGCCCCGAGGGATGGGATAATTCCCACGGTAACCACTGAACATTCTTAACAAGCATCTATGCTGAACTTGTCTTGAGTGAGTGCTGCAGATAGCCCACCTGATTTGGTGGGTCCAGCCCACATGTGTGTGCTGTTACACGAGAATGATTAGTAGGGTCTTAAAGGATGCTTTGAGGCCCCAACTGACACCACTGGCTCATGTTTGTGCCTCTTTACGGAAAACAAGGTATTTAGTCAGAAAGCAAAGAACAATGCTTCAGCCTTTGCAAAAGTGTCAGAGACCTTTTTTATATGATACTGTTTGGTGATGTTACAAGTTCAGACTAATAATGCTTCAAGCTGATTTTTGGGTTTACTTCGTTACTTTTGAAATTAAATCAAGGATTAGTTCACCCAAAAATGAAAATTCTGTGTATGACTTTCTTTCTTGTGCTGAACACAAACAAAGATTTTTAGAAGAATATCTCAGCTAGTTTTATACAATGCAAGTGAATGGTGAACAAAACCTTCAAGATCCAAAAAGCACATAAAAGCAGCATAATAGTAATCCATAAAACTCTAGTGGTTTAATCCATGTCTTGTGAAGTGATCCAATCGGTTTTGAGTGAGAACAGGCTCAAATATAACTGTGATCATTATTTAAAGCTCAATTACACTTCCTAGCGCTATCTAGAGCTCTGCACATGCGTCAAGCACTAGGAAGTGTAATCAAGCTTGAAATCATGATTGTGCCTAGAGACTGCAATGGCAAGATGAACAGTAAAAAATTTGTTACATTTTGGTCTGTTTTCACCCAAAATCTATTAGATCGCTTCAGAAGACATTGACTGAACCACTGGAGTCTTATGGATTACTTTTATGCTGCCTTTATATGCTTTTTAGAGCTACAGAGTATGGACCTTGTATGGACCTACAGAGTTGAAATATTGTTCTAAAAATCTTTGTTTGTGTTCTGCAGAAGGGAAAAAAATCATACACATATGGGATGATATGAGAGTGAGTAAATGATGAGAGAATTTGTATTATTGGGAGAACATTTCCTTTAACAAACTAGCCTTAAGTGGTCTTTTTTGCTGGTTTCAGAGGGGTTTGAACAGGGAGACCAGCTTGCAGACCAGCTAAACATCAGCTTGGCCAAGCAAGGAGACCATCTAAACCAGCTTAAACAAGTTAAGACTAGCAAACCACCTTTTTTTTCAGCAGGATCAGCACGCATTTGTCACCATGATGAAATTCCTAATTTCTTCCATCACCTCGTTGAGGACTTACGTGCACTGACAATTTTGTTCTTGTGAAAGCAAACACTATGATTACTTAGCCTGAGGAGTGAGTCATTGCAAGAAGTGTATTTTCTGAGGGGAAGGCCTTGAAGAGCAGCATTAGCATTCATTTGCCACTTTGAGGGCCAGCCATTGCTAATCGCTAAGAAATTTCCTCTCCTTACTACCTGCGGGCCTGTCAGGTTGTGAATGAAAAGGAATTATGAAGAAATCCATATGTTTCAACATGCAGCCCCCTCCCTGTGAGTTCCCTCTCCCAGCCTGCATGCAGTGGATGAGAGTCTATCATTAGAAGACCAAATTAAACATTAGCTCTTTGGCTGATGGTAGTTTAGGCTAATTGCTAATCAGCAGTAAAAGTAGGCTGGCACAGAATATTGCTTACCATTAGCTAAAGGTAATTTGCTGCCCGAGACAAGCTAGGCCGACTCGTCTGTTGTTGTTCAGAGTCCATTCCTAATTACTGCCGGAGGGTGATGACAGTCATTCAATGGAGATTAAGACTGAGGCACAAAAATGGAAATGCACCATAATACAGGAATGAACTAGAAGTGCTTCTGTCTGCTTTTCTTTAATTTCCCCACACTCGCTCTGTTTCCCTTCTGCACTCAGTATATTACCAGGAGGGATGGATTCTTGCATGGCAAACAATCGACAGCAGGGTAGCTTGTTGATAGCCAAAGAGTCAGTTAAAAAGGTCTATCATGGATTGAGCTGAGATCATCAAAAGATAGCTTAAGTTTTTGGTTATTGGGTTGACTCTTTAGATTATATGCATGCTGGACACAGTTATATAGGGCCTATACGGTATAGATTTAGACATATTTTTACCATTGACTGGTTGTCCAAAGAAGAAGCTGACTAGTCACTGTTTACCTTATGTAAATCACTTATAATACGGCATATAGCATCAATCAAACAACTGCCTTCACCATTTTTGCCAGGTCTGTTGGCAGGTTGGCAGGTTCACCGCTGTGATTACTTCAGTCAAACGAGAGAAAGATGCCGAATTTACTGTAACTCTGTATTTGAAACCCTGTCACGGCTCCACTGACTTTCTATGAATAACAGATAATATATATAGAATATTATTATTAATTTGCATCAAATAATTACAAATATTTCATCATCACAGTTTGTGAAAAGGATCTATTACCTTGAGTAACTATTTATCATTTTGTAGCCCACGGCCTATGCATCTGTTCTAAAAGATACCACATGAAATTGCATGTTTATAGTAGTTATGACGTGTATGTGTGTTCATAGATGAAAGTACTGCATTTTCCTTCTGTGCTCTCATCAAGTGGTGCATCACCCTGTTCCTGATTGTCTCAGTGTCAGGCAACCCAGCTCAGCTGATGTCCCACAGGTCTCAGACTGCAGGATAAAATCTGAGTCTACAGCTATCATAATTAATAATCACCCACCTACAGGCTGCTCAGCCTAACCTTCAAAATCCAATCCAGCTCCTCTTCTGATCCTCGGATTGATAGATGTGCATGTTTCTGTGCGCACACACAGTAAATATGTATGTACTCATAAACTCAAACATCATTCGTGCCTTTCATCTGCACGTTTGCCGTACAGGGAGGAAAGACACACACACGTACAGATACACACTCTCGCACTTTTATCTAATGTCAGATATCAAAATGTCAAACCATCGGTTGGGGGGGAAGGAGGGGGCTGGGGCAGTACGGGTAGTCGTAGATGTCTCGCACCCCCTGGTCGAATCCCGGTGCAGTCCGATCAATACATCGTTACAGATCTTAATCACGTGAAGCGTATAATCGCCTAAAACCTATCAATTATAGAGAGTGAGATAGCTGGGCCGCCAAATCCTGGCCTGCAGCCTCCTTCCTCCTTGGATTAGGATCTGAGATTGGGTTGGGATCATAGGAGCCGCACCCTGCCCGGCCAGATAGCACATTAATGACCACTCCAGGGGCAGCTGTCTCTCAGGCTGCAGTCTGGCAAAATAAATAATAAATCATTTAGGCTGGAGCTGACATAATTACCAACTAAGAAGCTCAGTACAGGCTGGCAAGGCCAGTAACAATGGCAGGGAAGAAAGTGATAGGCCGAGCACTCTATAGTGATTAGCTTAGCTTTCTAGACATATATAGCCCTGCTTCTTTCTTTACAACATCCGCCTACCTTTGCTGCTTTCAGTTATTCCTCTGTGAAGTTTATATGCACATACAACAAGAGTATGGTCAGTACTGCACATTTTAAATAATATATTGTTGGGAATTAGGCATATTCGGATGTGCTGAATCACTGTTCAAACAGGTTTCCCAATCAGGGGCAATGCAGTCAGTCATTATTGAACAAACAGATAACCAAGGCCCTAAACTCACGCGATTGGCTGAGCCAGTAGTCATGTTGAACTGCTCAAACAAGCTGAGGAAAAATTTAAAGGGCCACAGAGCCACAATGTTTACACTTTCAGGGAAATTAGCCTACAAAACAATTTTTTTGCACGAAAACAATTATCCCTTTAAGCTAGAAAGAAATTAAAAGATGTGGCTTGTGCTATGTTTTGCTCTCTTAAGCTATATAGCCATAAGCACATAGCCACGTTTAGAATGGCTGCTTTTAAGTCTGAGATGTGTAATAATAGTCAAAAAATTACTTTTTAACTTGCCTAAAATTATTTGGTGGTTAATGCCAACCTGCCTTGAGGTAAATAAACTCCAGGGACGACATGTGCAGTGGATGTGAAAGTGGTATTGACCCAGCCCCCCTCTTCCTCACACTCTTCCCTCCACTGAAACACCTTGTTGCCAGTGGCGATGCAATTAAAGGGACGGAGAATTCATTTCACATGCGTGTCTCTCATGCCAGAATTGCCAATCAGGCAGGGCGGTTTTTGAGGTAACTCGGACAGCAGCATTTTCATTTGCGACAATGACGCAAATTCCCCATTTGTTCTCCATTCAAAGGTGTTACAGAGATATAGACAGAGAAATAAGGGGAAAAGGGAGGGCAGAAACAAATACGTTGTCTACATTTTCTAATTTACCTCACCTTACACATACCTTTCTGCTCCAAACCTTTACAAAAAAGCACCTCACTTCCCGGTCCGAATTTAAATTCAGAAAAATTCGTAAGCGGATTTTCTCAATTTAGCCATACTTTTAATCTTTGGCAAAAATGAGTGATGACTTCTTTCAATAATAAAAAAAAAAAAAAAAACCTGACAGGCTTACAGCGCACACCGGCGGATTAGTTTCCCGTGGAAATGAGGTTTTCCTTTGTGCTGCCGTGTGTCTGTTTGATGGGGGTTTAACGGGAAGCGTTCATGCTGAAATTGGATGCAGACCGGGATAGTGGTGCGATGGCCAAGTTTTGCTATGGACCCCATGCAGTAACTATGGTCTAACACACCCTCATCTTCCTCTCTCTGAGGCCTGCAGTAATGCCTATGAAGAGTACTATACTCCCTGGATATATAGTGCACAAACATACAGTGACGTTATTTTTGGCACACAGCTATATCTGAGAAAAGGCATTTGAAGTTTTCTGTGTTTACACCCTGCTGAAGTTGTTTACTGAGGAAATTTATGTCCATTTACATTCAATCATTCTCGCTTTGAGTTATTAGATTCCTTACATGTTGCTATTCTGCCAAGGATGCCAACCAGAGATGAAAATACCATGCATAATGCCGGAATCTTGTAATGTAAGAGATGATTATGACATCTTGTGTCATAGAAACAGGCAGATCATGGCTGCATAGCAAGGCTAGCAGGTTGTTTACCAGTTAAATCAGTTCAGAGCCCTGGAATGGCTTACCTCATGAGTGCATAACAAAAAGTGGGCCACATGAACGCCCCCTCCAAATTAGGAGGTTTGGCTATTTCGGCTACTTTCATTACTAGAAGGCACGTAAAATCAAGCAGACAGTCATACTGTCTTCTTAGACAAACATTGTTTTATATAATGGGGCGTACCTTTTCTCTAGCATGGTATAATGGAAATGGTTTAATGAGTTGCATGTGGAAAAACTTGATCTGCACAAAGCCCAGACATGAACCCCATTAAACACCTTTTACATCTTCCAACATCTAGTGGAAAGCTTTCCCAGAAGAGTGGAAGTTGTTAACTCAATATTAATGCCCATGGTTTTGAAAATTAAATGCTCATAAGGGTGTGATGTTCAGTTATCCACATACTTTCATGCCATGTAGTGAATGAAAACTGACATGAGAAACTTTTTTTTCCAGTGATTTTCACAATTTTGGATGAGGAAAGCTTATCTTAAACCAGAAGAATGAGTTGAAAAGTATTTGGATCAACACTTGTCCTTGTTTCACAGGCATCTAAGCCACATGATTAGATGACTACTGTCCTGGTGTGGCCCCCCTCCTGTGCTGGCCAGGGTTCATGACAGATGGGCAAAAGCAGGCCCAAGCTCAGACTGTCTGAGACACTAACCAGGGCAGCCGGCTGCCTCTGAGATTGGTATCCTTTTCTATCAGTCTCATCCTCTCAATCTTGCAAACAGACATTTGTTTCTTGATTTGGCTGCTCTGATGTCCTTATACACCTTGGGCTGACAGATAGAGAACATTGGCTTTCCAATGATTTACACAATGTTGTGTAAACAAACCAGAAATGATGACATTTCTCTTTAAAGTGATATACATTAGTTCATAAGCATGCCCTTGACAGTCATTTAGATTTATCATTTTAACTAAGTAAGGCATAATGAACAGTTAGCCGGTCACTATCAATAAACCCCAATAGGCAAAATGTTAGCCACAGTCACCATTCACTTTCATTGTTTGGACAAAAGATGCAATGAAAGTTCATGATGACTGAGTGAAACATGTTGCCTAACATTGCCTTTTTATTTTTGGGTGAATTAAATGAACAAGAAATGGACAAGAAATAATGACACAGTTTAGCCGTCATTGACAAATTGACTAGTCAGAACCATGTATTCCATTGAGCTACTTAGTAAGTTGTGCTTTGGAGGGATACTGTATGTAATGTGAAACATGCTATACAAATAAATATAATTTTAAAATTAAGTGAAATATAATTAGACCATACCCTGTTGGTATGGGCCAGAGCATCAGTGAAATGTACTAAATTGCTCATAAAGTACATCAAACATCCCTCATGGAACTTTATGGTATTGCCTAGTCTTTGAACAATATCAAAAGTGTATCCAAAATATCCTGATCTGGTTGTATCCTTTGATGTGCACATGTATTTAACTGGTGCAAGTGCTGAGTTAGGTGCAAGATAAACCAAGAGGTTGACTTGCTACTCAGCAGGTTTTAAGGAAAGAAGTAAAGAGAGGAGAAGTGTATTGGCTTGCCTTTTAAAGCCCCTGCTCTTGACCTACTTTTATTTAATGGAGATTCTGAGTGCGAAAAATAGCTATTTATCAGACGATGAAAAGCATAATGACACAATTTATTTATTCAAAGCTGAGCAGCCAGGATTCAGAATGCTGACCCTTAGGGGGGGTTGGTCAGCCTCGAGGTAGGGATTGTTGTTATGTAGGAGATGTAAAGTAAGTGTTGAAAAGTGCTTTTTTAATGCATTAGCATTTTATAAGTCTTTTTTGCACACTCTTCAATCACGTTACTTGACTTAAACGTGACGTGTGTAATGTTTTCAATGTTAAAATATGTTCTTTTATTCCAACTTAATATTCAGACAACTATAAGTAAACCATTCATAGGTTGATTCCTCAGAATTGAGTAAACACTGCTCAAAAATTTGCTCTGTTTGTTTGAGCATCTCTACCTGCTCCACATAGCAATATTGACATAGGGCGCAATAGTCTGGTTCCAGAAGTAAAAATTCCATTCATTTTTTCATCAGTGAATATATTTTTAATAATTACTTCCAAACCTTTAAAGACCTGTGAGCTCTGAGGTTGTTAATTGAAAGTACACGCTTAACATTGAAGCCATCAATCCACATAATTTCATCATAATGAAAAACAAACATGTTTAAAAGCTGAATTTTTGGTGAAGAGCAATACCCGTGAACCCGAAGGGAAATGATCCACCAATCGGTGAATCGCAGCAAACCAAGCACCAAACGAGTCGTGCAGCAACTGCCCAATTCCAGAGCCGTCCTTAGGGTGGTGCAGCCGGTGCAGTCATGCCATGCTCCGCACTTCAAGAGGCCCCACGACAATCGCACCAATCGTTTTTAATTTATATAATTCGCAAGGTGGGATTATAGTTAATGCCCTCATTAAAGATGTTAGGTACACAGTCTTGTACCTTTATCTTTTTGTCCAATTTTCAATTACATTTTTGCTTAAAATCAAGGGTAGTAATGTTGTGATTCACTCTAGAGCTGGTTGATTTGGTTCACGGCTTAGAAATCTTTTAAAAAGGATATTCTAAAATCCCTATTTGAAAAAAGTTATTCGTAAAAAAAAAAATTTTTTTAAACTTCAGGAACAAAGATGGCTGAAGAAGTGTGCAGTTTATTGAGTTGGGACTATCGTGTCCAACTTTAAATGGGTTGGGAAAATGTATTTAAATGCATTCTCCTATTCTAGCTTATATGCAGAGTCAAGTATAAGTTAGTTGATTCTAAAGGCTGATTTATACTTGTGCGTCAAACCTATGGTATAGGCTCCGTGTAGTGGCCAATGCGTTGGTTTGCATTTATAGTTCTGCACTGGTGTGTCTGCGTCATTCTGTGAGTACACAGCCAAAATGCTAATTATACATTCATAAATAAACAATAGCAATGTAAGCAACATAATTCATGGATTATTTATCAAATTATTGTAGCATTAAAACTAATTAAAAGTATGTGAATATGTTGAAATTAGGCAAATACAATTTATTATACATGTTGGCTGCCTTGGAGGGAGAAAATAAATGAGAAAAATACTGTATGCTTGCTCTTGAGTCGCTTAAATAATAATAAATACATATGTTGGCATACTTTTTGACATTTCGTGCTGAAAGAGAAATCATCAAAATAATTAATAATTACTTGCCTGAAATACACAAAATGGGTGTCGTTTAAGAACTTGCAATGCATATAGGAAGTATCACCAACTCTTAACATTAACTCATAACTTTTTAATTTGCTGACAAATTAGAAGTGTTCCATTTTCATAATTAATTAAATATGATCATTGCTGTACACCGCTGTCAAACATACGATTGAAACATTGTGCAGATCGGAAAGTTCACGAGTAGAAAACAGAATGTTATATAACTCAAATATCAAATAAATATCAAGTAAAATCCCTGAGAAAAAAAGTGTAAAGAGTTTATAAACTGTAAATAGTTTAAAGTCAGAAGTGTTACGCTTGTTACTTCATGAAAAACAAACAGAGCATAAAACCAACAGATGCTTCCGATTAAGAAAATTTCTTTAATGGTCCTGAGTCCAAATACAATGTGATATGATGCACAGACCCAAAATAATCTTGTATAAAATGCAAAGCTAACTCAGATATCCTTGTTATCATCCTGGGGGGGCGGTCTCTGGTTCCAAAGTGGACCAATCACAGCTGTGTCGATGCGACACGCAGATCAATTTTTGATGAGGTGCACATCAGGCTATGGTGTAGGCTCCGCTATAACTACATCTAGCCTACAGCACAGATTCGACACAGAAGTATAATACATAATAATAATAATATAATATGGCCTTAATACATATAAAGAAATTTTCAGGTTGATTTACCCCAAAAGTGTAAACACTATGGCTATGTAGAACTATCACAACATTCCTTTGATTGTTTGAGTGGCCCGACCAGCCAGACACACCAACATTGGCTCAACCAATGGCATGAGTTTGGTGTGGGACTTTCCGTTTGATCAACCAGTGGCAGATGGGTTGAGTGTTTGAAACCATTCATTATCTATTCAATTCTGTTATGTGATGCTAGTTGCGCAGAAATTACATACATCAGCTTTAAATAACAGTTAACTCATTAAACCACTGCAACCCTTCGTATTTCCTGTGGCGGTAGTATTATTGGTATTGGTGCAGATGATGTGGGGGTCTTCAACGAATTGAGTGGGTGGGTACATGCTGAGCTTTGGCAATTAGAGCACGTCCCGCTCATGAGGTCCGTAGCACTTCAAAAATAATTATTTAGACCATCACTTTATTTGATTACAGCCAGTCCTCTGACTTCCCCTCTCCAGCCACCACAATGCATTTCACCAAATAGCTCCTGCACCTGGCCAGTATTGATATGTTGTCAGCGCAGCATGCTTGGTGCAGAATACTTAATAGTTGTATCAATCCCCGAATTATTCACTAAAGCATATAAATATTTGATTCCTGTACCCTGTAGCTGTGTATTGGATCTTTTTTATACCCAACCTTCATAAAAACACAGATGATTAATATAAATATTTTAGGTCATCAACACTCTTTCTCTTTCCCCCCCTCACTCTCTTCCTCTATATCCTTTCCTCATTTACTATTTGAAGCAACTATTAGTGTTTTAACACCACAGGAAAGCGGCTTCATTGAAATGCAGTGAAAACGGCACAGAAAAGGCAAAGTTAACTAATGGGCTCAAATTTTCAAACGAATGCAAGATTAAAGTCAATTGAATCTCCCATTGGGTTTCGACTGAAACCCTTTGAAAAGAAGCCCCGTAGTGGTTTTCAGAAATGAAAAATAGGACTTGTTCTAAAATTTTAATAACATTTTATACCCTCATTATGGCAAAGCAATTACATTTATTCAGAAACTTACTTCGATTTTACCTTGAGGTGGTTTGCACGTCTGTTCCTCAGCAGGTAACACAGCCATCAGCCATTGGAACATCTTACCAGTCTTTTACACCGTTCTCCATGATGTATCGCACTGATACATCAGAGGAAGGGATATGATTTAATATAGGCCAAATTTATATTTGATCTGTGCATTGTAAGTTAGAGCACTAATACCCCATGTACCGACCGCCTATTATGAATCTCTGAGCATAGACTCTGGAAAGGAGACGATTCCTTGTCTCTGTGGTTGTCTATGGAGGGAATCAGAATTAGAGATCTAAGGTGCAATAAAACAGTAGTCTACCATATAAAACCTTTTGGGAAAGAATAACTAAGTTCTGAGTGTTTTATATCAGTCTTTGCACATCAACTAGCCTGGCCTAGTTTCTCATAACAGACACCATTAATTAAATATATTACACACTGTGCGGCCTCATAGATATAAATTAAGCATGCAAGACAAAAACAATTCAGAGAGGATATTAGGCGGAAAAGTTGCATTTGTTCTCTGTCTTTTTCGCCTAACTCCTCTCCCGCCAAACCCCAAGTTTCTCCCGAGCTCTTCAGAGAGTTTCGGCATATCACAAATCGCACACCACAATCCAACAAAAAGCAGCACAATTCCAGAAGCTCACACACACATACAGACAAGACTGACAAGAAGGAAGATTTGAAACTTTTCTCTTGTTCTCAACTAGCACACGCTCTGCCCGTAATGGGGTAGAAGTCATTAAAAACATCACTGCAGGCCTAATTAAGACGGGACATCTGGTCTCTCCTCACAGAACGAATCGCAGCCGAGTACAAATAACTCCTCCTTGACAAGTTGAGAGGTGTCATACATCTCAGTGATCGTCAATCAACAAGGGACTTAGGCAACTCTTTCATCGTTAATGAGCGAATGCTTTGTTTTTCTGCTATAAGAGAAAACATTTTGACAAATTTCAAAAGGGAGGGTTGGAGGCAGGATTGTCTACTGTCATTTTTCAATTCCCCTTTATGTTGCTGCCAATTAGTTGGTGTAAACTTTAAGTTGCCTTTGACGATGATGATTTCTGCGTAGCAAATGCCTGTTGTATGCCTCTTGGATGCAAGAAAATTAAGATGGATTTTCATTGCCTCTCTTGAAGTTGAAACTTGTATTAAAATTTGACCTTAATAATAATGACATTAGACTTCTCTTAAAGTTGCTGTGTGTAATTTTCAAAACAAATGACCGTTTCCAAACAGGTTTCCCAAAACTCCCCCAGTTTGCATTGTTTGGTCAATTAAGAAGTCCAGCCCCCAAAATCACACCACTGATTGATCATATGTCAGGCCGCTTAAACAGAGCAATGCTTGAAAGAGCCACAAAGCCACTGTGTTCACACTCTTCGGGGAAATCATCCCACGAACAGCTTACTTATAGTTCTATATAAAGATAAAATATATACACATTTGTGGTGATGAAATGACTAAAGGATAAGCTTCAATGAGAGCTAACTAAATCATTCACTGAATCATATAGGGATAGTTCACCCAAAAAATAATCATACTCATGTCACTGCCAAATCATATGACTGTATTTCTTTCGTGGAACACCAAAAGAGAAGTTTAGCAAATGGTCTGAGCTGCTCTATTCCAGGCTATGAAAGTAGATTGGGACCAGGGGCTGTCAAGCTCCAAAAAGATATGCAATCAAACATTGATAAGTGGATAGGAATTCACAGCAGGCCACAAAGTACTCTATTTGCAGAAAGGCAACAGTACAGAAGGTTGTATGTATAACGCAAAATGTTTAGCGTAAATCCTCCAAGATAAAGAAAAACAAAAATCCAAAAGATGCATTAAAAATAAATAAAGAACAAAGACAAAACAACCAGACCTAGTCAGAAGCTAAGGGAGACAATGCATGAAAATAATTGGAGCCCAAGGGGTGATATTTGTTCTTCTGAAAAATTAATTACTCTTATAGACTGTGTGCAAGCACTTTAACACTAACGCCCATTTCACACATGATCCGTTTGCAGTATGTATGCAATATGTACGCGGTGCGTACGTGGTGCGGAAGCAGCACGCGCTTGATTGTGCTTTCACATAAGACGCATTTGCAGTGCGCAACTGATCCATGGCTTCTATATACCACAAATACAACAATGGGTAAGTAGTTCACCATTATTTTGATTTTAAACATTTAAACATGGTACTTCTCTTACATGAAAAGGTAGTATCACAAACATTTTAAATTAAAACTTACCATACACACAAACAGCTGAGGAAACTGCCTCCCATGCCTTTTCTTTTGCATTTAAATCTTTATACAAGAAATCCTGTGGGTCATAGAGATCTTTATGTTTTTCCACCTCCACGATGAGACGAGTGTCATCCATTATGTCTTGTTTTTCCAAATGTGAGGTAAGGTGTAGTTCTCACCACCAGCCTGTCACGTGATTGCCGCTTTCTGCTGAGATGCGAGTGTCAGCAAAAAATCCACCATTACATTCCTATCAATAATCATTCCAACAGCAATGTGGTGGTACTTCATATTCTTATTTTTGCAATTCACCTAAAAATTTAATTCTATCTTAATTTACTCACCCTTATAACTTACTTTCTTCCATGGAACACAAAAGGTGAAATTTTGTGGTATAGACAACATTTATGATACTTATATGGTGTTTTTGCATCCTTTCTGAAGCTTGAAAGTCCTCATTCATTATAATTGCATTGAAAAGAGGGAAGAGTACATTTGTCCAAATTGTTCCATTTCATTTTCCACAGACGAAAGTAAGTCATACAGAGGATGAGTAAATTTTTTGGGTGAACTATCCTATTAATTGTGGTTTTCCCTTGCATTTTAACTGGATACATAATAGACAAAGAGCTCTTGGATTGAACTCTATGAACCGTTTCAAAACTAAAGGTGCTCTTCTGCACTTGATTGTGTATAATTCCAATCAGAAACTCACCATCTTATAGATAAGACAGAGTAGCAGATAATGTATTTAAAAAAAGAACCCCATTGAGTCTAAAATAAGGCAATTTCTATGTAAATCGGCAATAAAGCAGAACTTTCCCAACTGCTGAGGGCAGTCGCATTATTGACATGCAGGCTGTTCAGGAAATTGTTTAACTGCCTGATAGCAGGTATCTCGCCAGATATTTGCTTACCTCTCCTCTTCCATTAATGTTCCCTGTAATATTAAGCCATCTTTTCCTGTACGTGAATATCTGCAAGCACGGTCGCCACTCACTCTTTAACATCTGATTAGTGTCAGGTAATTCTATCTCCACAAACAACTGTGATGTAACCGAGCAAAGATTGCCTGCAATATTATGTGCAGGATAAAGAATATCCATCCATCTCAAATTGAACTCTGGGATGCATTATTGATTGACCAGTGAGATTGTGTCAGTAAAATAAGTGCCAGTGGGTTATAGTTTAATATGAATGGTAATGCACTATGGCCTTGGTGAACCAGGGGCCAATCAAAGCTAGGTCTGTTTTTATAGGTAGCCCAACACTCCTATTATGAAGCATCATGCCTATGTGCCCTCAGATTTTTTGAGTAAAGTGGACGAATGACTGACTAACCCACCGACAGACAGACAGAGAGACAGAGAGACAGACAGACATACAGACGGATCATAAAACTAGGCCTGTTTTTATAGGTAGCCCAACACTCCTATTATGAAGCATCATGCCTATGTGCCCTCAGATTTTTTGAGTAAAGTGGATGAACAACTGACTAACCCACCAACAGACAAACAGACAGAGAGACAGATAGACAGACAGCCCATAAAAGCTAGGCCTGTTTTTATAGGTAGCCCAACACTCCTATTATGAAGCATCATGCCTATGTGACCTCAGATTTTTTGAGAGAAGTGGATGACCGACTGACCGACAGACAGACAGACAGACAGGCAGCCCACAAAGGCTAGGCCCGTTTTTATAGGTAGCCCAGCACTCCTATTATGAAGCATCATTTTTTGAGAGAAGTGGATGACCGACCGACCGACCGACAGACAGACAGACAGATAGATTCAGGTGTCAGCGCTTCTCTTATTGTAACTAGGGCTTGTCTTTCCCTGCAGGCTTCCTAGAGGGATTATGATTATACAGTAGATTGACACTTTTATCCCTATCTGTGAGCAAAGAAGTATTGGTAGATGAGGCATAAACCAGCAAAATACCTTGTATGAATAGGAAACTGCTTATGATGATTTAGCCTGTTGACTTTTGACCCTAGAGTTTATCAAACTTGTCTTAAGTGTTAAAAGATGCTAGAGGATAATGTTCCCACTGAATTCTGGTGGGAAGGAATCTGACTGGACAAGAATCTTAGATGTGAAATCCAATGGCTGCACTCAAGAAGAATAATGAAGAATAATGTGATTCTATGTGAGCCTGCATGCATGTGTCTGTGAATGGCACTAAAGGCTTAAAATGTAAAGGTTAAATCTTTTGAATAAAACTAGATGAAGTTAAAGAATTAACCATTGGCTGCTAGTTCCTAAGTACATAGTGAATGGCAGTTAATTCAGAGTCAAGGTGCACAGTCATGCCTTGGTCTCTGCTGAAATTTGTTTTTTATTTCTAGTGGACACAAAAGAGTTATCGTTTATTTAAAAGTACTGACAGCTCAAGTCAAACACAGCAGATATGAGGTCTGTATTATTGAGGTGTAAATGTTAAAGGAATAATTTACCCAAAAATGAAAATTCTGTCATCATTTACTCAAAGTTCATTCAGTATACATATGACTTTCTTTCATCCTTGGAAGAGAAAAGGATACATTTTGAAGAGTGCCTGAGCTGCTGTAAATCTGAAAATGAATGAGACAAATCACAAAAAAAATTAAAATTAAATGTCTTGTGTGTTATATTCAAAGTGTTCTTAAGCCATATGAAGGCCTTGTGTGAGGAACATACTGAAATTTGTGTTTGCGCACATTCAAATATATCATAGGCGTCACAACAAATTTAAAGTGTGTTACAATCAGTAACAAGACACTGAAGAACCAAAGATGTCTGAAGTCTTTCACTTCAAGCCAGAAGCGATTCTTCCAAACAAACCATATTTGAATGTACGCGAACACAAATGTGATTTGAAGGTACAGAAGAGAGGAAGATTCTTAGTGAATCACAATATACATTTTGTAATGTTCCTCACAAAGATATCGAAAGAAAGTTATATAACTTTGTAATGGCATGAGGGTGAGTTAATGATGATTTAATATTCGGGTGTACTATTCCATTAAGACTGCCACTGATCTAGTAATCACAGTCTTATATACTGTATAAAGCTACAAAGCCTATGGCCTTAGTCTATTTGTTAGTTCATGAAACTATAAAAAAAAAAATTAAAAAAAAAATAATAATAATTAAATGATTGATATATATATATATATATATATATATATATATATATATATATATATATATATATATATATATATCAACAGTGCACACTTTAAATGTGTATTTAAAGGAAATTAAAGGGGAATTAAAGGGGCATAAAAATAAAGAAGTAAAAAAATTAATAAATAAAAATAAATAAATAGCATTAATAAATAATATAAACAATATTAAAAATGTAGGAATATAGAATAATATATAAATAAATACATTTTACTGTTTAACTCAACATTTGCGCAAGGGCTGATTGCACAACCAGAATACGATGTGAACCCATTCTCATTTCAGTATTTCATGTCTTGGAGAGCACAAGAGAGCATTCTTACTTCACATTACATTTCTGTTGTCCAAGTTCACAGGGCATCTACAGTAGCAGTGGGGCATTAATCTATTCATGTTGCTTTCTCTAAATATTCACACAGTGGCATTCTGTAGAGACTTATTGGCAGTCCCATGAGCAATGGCCGGAGCGATGCAAAGACGTGAGAAAGGGACCGATGGCTGTTAATTATTACAAAAATAATTAAATATATTTTTATTAAGTCAAAAATAATCACCAACTCCCTACAAACCACCACTGTTATCAAACCTGTGGCGTATATCTGAATTCAATTGAGTGGGTCAAAGGCACGGTATGACAGCTGCTAACAGCATTGCAACAAAAACTCTCACAGATGCACTGAGCTTTTGTAAGCAGCTACACTGAGGCTCAATAAATGATGGTTAAAACATGACCTCCATCCTACTGACATACTGTATGTCGTAACTGAAAACAACTTTCACCTCTATTTTCGTAGCTTTGTGCGTGAGATGTTTTGAGGTGGCCTCATTTGTATCTCAAGGCTGCCATAGTGGTTGAATGGGAATGGATGTACGGAATCTTAATAAAATCCTCCACTATGGGCCTCTGTTTATGAAAGCCCTTCATCTCTCATTTAAATGCCATAGGAGCTTATTTACAACATGATTGTGTCTCTCTTAAAGGTTTTTGTGAAAGTTTTTGTTCTGTGAGACAGACAGACAGACAGACAGACAGACAGATAGATAGATAGATAGATAGATAGATAGATAGACAGACAGACAGACAGACAGACAGACAGATAGATAGATAGATAGATAGATAGATAGATAGATAGATAGATAGATAGAGTTGCAATCAAAATTATTCAACCCCCTTGACCAGCAATACATTCTGGTGATGTGAATTAAAACATATCAACTAAAACCTCAGTAAACAGTCAAAGTAAGTTTTTAATACACATTTGAGTGATTTTGAGAACAAAGAGTTCAGCTTACCCAAATTTTAAAATAAAAAATAACTAATTCTCTTCACAAATGTCATGTCAAAAATATTCAACCCCCAAAATCAATCATTTGTGGAGCATCCTTTATCCTTAATAACAGCAAATAAATGTTTCAGGTAAGTGTTCTCAGGCTTCGGACACCTCTCTATTAGAATTTTTACACATTTCTCATGAGCAAAAGCTTCCAGCTCATTGACATTCTTTGGTTTCTGTGCTGCCACTGCTTCCTTGAAATCCCAACAAAGGTTTTCAATGGGATTTTAACGATGGACTGAAAGGGCCATTTAAGGACATTCTACAACCTATCCCTGAACCAGATTTTGGACAACTTGGATGTATCCTTGGTGTTATTGTCTTGCTGGAAAGTCCAGTGATCACCGAGCTTCAATTTACGCACTGAAGGCATCACATTGTTCATGCCAAAATGGCCTGATACCTGAAAGAATCCATGGCGTCAGTCACATAGTCAGGATAGCCGTTTCCTGCAGCCACAAAACACCCCCATAACAGGACCGACCCACCTCCATGCTTGACTGTGGGGATGGTGTCGTTCTTGTCATCATCTTGTCATCTTACTCCAGACGTACTGCTGACCCATGGGTCTAAAACTCATTTTCAGTTTAGTGTCATACATCTATAAAACTTCTTCCAGGACTCCACAGGTCTTTCCTAATTACTTCTTGAATATTCAAGTCAACATTTCCTTGGTGAAGTTTTGCTTTCTTCCACACCCCAAGAAGGTTGATGTTGTACCATATTTAAAAAATGTATGAATGGTTCTGCCAACTTTGTCTATTGGAAATTGTAGTGCATTGGAAATGTACTTTTAGCCATGACCTTTCTTGTGTAATGAAATAATCTCTTCTATTAGCTTTTGAGACAGCTTATTTTTAATTGCATTTTTTTGCATAGAAATACATTTTTGCTTACAACGCTAAACTTAAATTTTAAAACTTAAATAAGTGCCATTGCAGATTGATGACTTAATTGTGTTTTAAAACAATTACTTGTGTAGCCTTACATATTTAAGAAACAGCTACATGCAATAGGGGTTGAATAATTATTAAAAAAAAAATCCTTCTATTTAGAAATATTAGGTTATATATTCATACTATGACTTTGAATGTGTCACTCAACTGATATAGATGTAAAGTTTAAAAATTCTGGGTCATCTGAAAAGCTTACCTTTGTAAATCCTTACTGTCTTGGGGGGGTTGAATAATTTTGATTGCAACTGTAGATAGATAGATAGATAGATAGATAGATAGACAGACAGACAAACAGACAGACAGATAGATAGATAGACAGACAGATAGATAGACAGATAGACGGATGGACGGATGGATGGATGGATGGATGTTGTTTACGACTCACCGACGCTCTCCCGTCATCGCCCATCAGACATTTTTGCATCTGCTCCAGTGTGTTTACCTTCCCATGTGCTGCAACCAGAAGCGCGACCGAAAGGCAATGTTTCGCATTTTGGTTAAGCACAGACGACTGTTTCTGATTTCACTCTGAGATCAGTCTGAGATTTTAAACAGCCTTAATAAAAAAACTTTAGCCATAAATTATACTGTATACTGTGTAGATAGAGAGAGAAAGAGATTAATAACAACATTCTGACTATAAGAAGCAACAACCAATTAAAACATCCCATTTATATGATCCTCCCTATTCAATAAGTGTAAGAAAATAATTGGTCCATGTGTCGCTATATCCAGTTATCTTGTTCAAGTGCATCCACTGAAAGCAAAACTAATGGAATTCTCTGCGGTGGACTGTCTGGCGTTTTCTGATCACTAGAAGATTGCACTATTGACCAAATGTCAGGCACAGAGAGATGCAATGATTGAATAAAAGAGTATACATAATCGAAGGCGAGAACTCTGCCAGGGCCGCCTTCTGTTGCCTCTGTAACTACACCCTGGGAAATTCTAAAAAATCATTAAATCAACCCCAACCCCAACCCC
Source organism: Myxocyprinus asiaticus (assembly GCF_019703515.2). Lineage (NCBI taxonomy): Eukaryota > Metazoa > Chordata > Actinopteri > Cypriniformes > Catostomidae > Myxocyprinus > Myxocyprinus asiaticus. The sequence goes on from NC_059390.1 coordinate 11,684,615, forward strand.
ATGCCTCTTCTCTTCTCTTGTGATGCTCTCTTGAAATTTGTTTTTCTCATTAAAAGCAAATTTCATAAATGTCTCTCTCTCCCATGCATTTCTACTCTGTTGTCAACAAACTGCATCTGGGCATCTGTTGGAGGACATGTTATAAAATATTTTGGGCCCAAATTAATGTGCTATTACTACAGCAGAAGTGAGGTAAGATGACAGAATGCTTCGGGATATTTAGATCAGTACCAGATTGGTTACAGCAAGGAAAGGTGGAAGCTGACCCTTAGAGACCAATACACCCCCCATCTGGGGCCACCAGAAAAACATAACTCACACACTTAAGGGGGAGGAATGGACCAGCTAACAGATCAAATTCTGATTAGGGAGAAGATGCCCAAAGGAATTTATTGGTCACTTGAGAGGCTGAGTGATGTTCTACCAGTCTGACAATGGCTTGAACATGCAAATGATTTGGTTGTATTTATAAATGCAACACAAATGTGGCAAATGAAAAATGCATTCCTTCAAAAATTAAGATTTTTTTCTGCCTCTCTTCTAAAGTGATCCAAATCTGTCAGAGGTTAAATAAATTGCATCCTCTCTGGTAAGGAATGGATTTTTTTAAGGGTTTTGTCCTTCTGGAAAAATTCTATTTGTTAAAGGGATAGTTCACCCAAGCATGAAAACTCTGTCATAATTTACTCACCCTCATGTTGTTCCAAACTCGAATGACTTTCTTCTGTGGAATACAAAAAGAGATGTTAGGCAGTATGCTAGTCTCAGTCACCATTCACTTTCATTACATCTATCTATCTATCTATCTATCTATCTATCTATCTATCTATCTATATATATATAGAGAGAGAGAGAGAGAGAGAGAGAGAGAGAGAGAGAGAGAGAGAGAGAGAGAATATTTTTTAGAATAATAGTAAAGTCATCAAAACTATGGAATAACATAAATTGAACTATGGGAATTATGTTGTGACTAAACAAAATCCAAAATAAATCAAAACTTTGTTATATTTTAGCATCTTCAAAGTAGTCACCCTTTGCCTAGAATTTGCAGACATGCACTCTTGACATTTTTTCAACCAACTTCTTGAGGTATCACCCTGGGATGTATTTAAACAGTATTGAAGGTGTTCCCATCTATGTTGGGCACTTATTGGCTGCTTTTCTTTATTTGGTCCAATTCATCAATTTAAAAAAAAAAAATGTTTTTTTTTTATTTTTATTAAATTTTAGTTTTATAATGAAATAAATTAATATGGTGGCACAATTATATTTTTGTCTACAAAACTAATTTCAAACATTTAAGTATATGCCGTCAGTTCAAAAGATTTTTAAGATCATGAGAAACATTTCAGTCAAGTGTTTCAAAACTTTTGACCGGTAGAGTGTGTGTGTGTGTGTGTGTGTGTATATATATATATATATATATATATATATATATATATATATATATATATATATATATATACAGTTGATGTCAGAAGTTTACTTAGATTGAAGTCATTAAAACTCATTTTGTAACCATTCCACAGATTTCATATTAGCAAACTATAGTTTTGGCAAATCATTTAGGACATCTGCTTTGTGCATGACATGAGTAATTTTCCAGCAATTGTTAACAGACAGATTGTTTCACTTTTAATTGACTATATCACAATTCCAGTGGGTCAGAAGTTAACTATGTCTTTAAGCAGCTTGGAAAATTCCAGAAAATGATGCCAAGCCTTTAGGCAGTTAGCCAATTAGCTTCTGATAGGAGGTGTACTGAATTGGAGGTGTACCTGTGGATGTATTTTAAGGCCTACCTTCAAACTCAGTGCCTCTTTACTTGACATTATGGGAAAATCGAAAGAAATCAGCCAACAAAAAAAATTTGTGGACCTCCACAAGTCTGGTTCAACCTTGGGAGCAATTTCCAAACACCTGAAGGTACCATGTTCATCTGTACAAGTACGCAAGTATAAACACCATGGGACCATGCAGCCATTATACCGCTCAGGAAGGAGATGCATTCTGTGTATTAATTTTTTGGTGAGCTACCCCTTTAAGTGTGTTGCAAGAACTTTTTGGTTGCACCTGTGCACTCCTAGAAACAGTTAAAGACCCTTTCCCTCCCTCCTCTTGTGCATGCAATTACACCTAAATGTACTGAAACGATTGACTGAACCATGTGAAGGGCATTTACTTTTTTGTGAAGCGTGACATAATCTGAGAGGTTTAGATTCCTTTTTTATCAGGAGGCCCAGGTAATGATGAAGGCCTGGGATCCATTCAGAATTCTCATTTACAGCTAGGAGAGGATGGCCCCATCTGTTCCGTGGCAAGGCCCCTTCCAGCAATCTTTGATATCACTAAACGCTATTAGCCAAGAAAGAGGCTGGGCTAATGGACCTTTAAGAGCTCATTTATTTGAGGCAATTATTTTGAGGCGACCCCTTTTTGGAGTTGAGCATTGCCCTCACAAACGGGAAGATTATGCCGTGTTTAGAGGAGAATGCATTTTGACTGAAGGACACAAGGAACGGGAGAGGAGGATGGAACTCATTTCACTGAGGCATGGAGACCCACAAACAAGTGCTTGATGTACCCTGGTGTCAACTTATGGTAGCGCCTCCAGTTTTCAGTATTCAGAAGCACAGGATTGAAGCAATCCATTTTTAATAGAACATTGCAAAAGAGAGAGAGAGAGAGAGAGAGAGAGAAAGAGAGAGAAAACAATATTGAAAAGGAAGAATCTGAGTCAGCTGTGTTGGCATTCACATCAAAATGGAGATTGAAGAGCTCAAAGACGGTGATCATATGTCTTCTACTGCACTGAGGCATTAGTGCATAGGATGTCCCACTGTGGAATAAGTCTTTGCACAGTTCTGACTCCAGTTATGTTTACACACCACTAGGGGTGCTTGAGAAAAAATATTTTGATGGATGAATTTAAAATGTTTTTTCAGATTTCCAAGTATATCTAGAAACTGATATCCATTTTAAGCAGGTACTGTATCTAGGCCTTTGATAATGTATAACATCAAGAAAAGGCCAGTCAAGGGGTTACAGTCAATCTATAACAGTATAACATGCTATGGTATGGAGCTGGCCCTGCACAACAAAGAGACACTCTCTCTCTCTCTCTCTCTCTCTCTCTCTCTCTCTCTCTCTCTCTCTCTCTATATATATATATATATATTAGGAAGCATGGCATTACGGTATGAATGTACTCTTCACTAACGGTATTCCTAAATATTTTCGAACTTTAATTTTGAACGACCTTTCGAGTTGCATTTCGAGGGTGCAAAAAAGCTATTTGGCAGATGCCCGAAATGCGCGTGCATGTATTCGACGCAGATATTGCATATATTATATACTTTCCACATGAACACATAATGTGTTCAATTCCCATATTCCGTTATCTTACTTTTACTTTACACCTGGCTGTACTGCACTTATGTCAGTCTGAAAAATAATCAAATATTATGAAAAGACATGTGAATGAAATATAAAACCTAAAAACGGTTTAGGTTATCCCACAAAACCACCCTGCAACGTTCTGGCAACGTTAATGTATGGTTATAAAAATAAAACCTAAAAATAACCATTAGAGAACCTAAAGAGAACATTCTTAGAACGTTAGGAATTTATTCTCCACCCCCCATATAGTCTAGTCAAAAAGAGTTAATAATGTTGACATATTATAAAGATGTATAATTATAATCATACAGTAAAGACCAGTAGTTGTTTTATGTTGCATTTCATTCTGAATGTTTACTTGAATACTTGATACTGCTGTTAAAATCATTTAAAGCTGTTAAAAAAGCACTGAATTTTCTTAACTTGTATTTTGGTAGATCTTGCTGCAATAACATGATGAAAAAGTAGATTTCATTCCGTAGAACTATGAGCATCCCTGCTGTAAATGATGGCGATGGAGGCTTTTCTTTATTGGACTACCATACGTAACATAAAATATTTACCATATGACAATTATTAGCCGTAGTTGATTGCATAGGTACACTATTAGGTTGGGCATCGTTCATAATTTTAGAAAAATATACAACAAACATTTGAGCATGTAACTTAAATATCCTTTTTTTTCTCTCCGGACAAGTATTGGACAAGTGAATGACCAATTTACTTGTCCGGAGGACAAGCACATGACAATGCTTAATGTCTAACGCTGGCTCAATTATATGCTCTAGTCGATTTTGTGTTTTGACCATTTGTGAACTGCGTTAAACTCTGTCTCATTTATGCTTTGTGGGTGTGGCTTTTTTGCCGTGTCATCACCATTCATATCTGTACTACCAGCATGTTTATGATTAAATTACTACTAGAGCACAAAACTGTTTACAAGAGCACAAAGTTCTTCATAGATCTAGCCTCTTAATTTTGCTTTCAAAGTGCACCAGACTGATACATTTAACTTTAAAATGTACAAAATTGTCTACTAAAGCTCGGTCACATTTACCTTTGCGCATAAAAAAAGAGGCTACTTGGCAAGCCATTTTTGCGGGTTTCACACTTGCATCACATCTGCCCACGTCTTCTTTGCCTGTGGAATTTCGCTGTGCAAAGGTAAATGTGGCAGTACCTTTAGTACAACTGCATGACATAAGACTACATGCTTAGAATATTTACAATACACAGGCTAAATAACCGGCATTATGAAGTGAAACAGAAGGCCCAATCACACTACAAAAACGAGTGGCACTATAGTTTGACTTTATTTTTGTCTTAACTTTAAAAATTTGTGGAATACAACACTTGATCTCTAGCTGCACATAAATGTCTGTTTCTCCCTCCCTCATGACTGGGATATATTAGAGAAAATCACTCAGCTAGTATATGAGAGAGCCAAAAACTCAAAGAACATCACAATGGCTTCAACTAGATGATATTCCCAAAGTAAAAAGATCAATCAGACCTTTTGTGATTATACCACTTTCATTGAATGTTTCAGTACCAAATCTGGAAAACCTCACCCTCAAGTACAATGTCCAGTTTGTGATATACTGTACTTTGTACTCTTTTGAAATGGGTACATCCGCTACTTGCCATCCTTATTTATTTTATTTTTTTTACCTTAGCTGTATACTGAGATCAGACAATGAGCAAGTGATGCAATATTGCGGCCTGGCAGACTCAGTAATGTAGTCAATGGTATAAGTCCTACTGCAATTTAAAACTGCTTATCTGAGCTGAATCCAGATGGGAAATCACTCCCAAACAGTTTTCTCTTATAAGCACTTGTCAGGGCTTAGCCAGGTTGGTGTTCATCTCTGCGCAGAGGATGCGCAAATCGCTTTAGTAGGAAAAAAATTTTAAGGCCTCGTGAGCCATTTGATGAGACGCCAGCTCATAGGCCTCTGTCTCCTGCCTTCATTTCGGTGGGCCCAATGCCTCAGATGTGCTTCCATTCCCATTTTCAATATTGCTACTCCTATCAAGACCAAGGAGTATCCTCAAAGACACAGAGCCTCATATTGGAAAATAATGGGCCAAGCTAAGGCTTTGTGCAAGGAATGTTTAACTACCTGGCCTGTATAGTCCCACTACACAAAATGACTACTCCCTGTTTTAAATCAATACCTTCATCCCAATTTGCATACTTCTGCACTATTTCACATCACTTTGCAGTATAAGCAGTGTGATTAATGTGTTCACACTAAAAAGTATGCAGATGATGTACTTCTTCAACCCCCCCTCCCCCCAAAAAAAGAGCGTTGTATGTTGAACACATGTAAGGGGCGGGGTTATCAGGCCACAATGCTGGACTAAAATATTTTTTATAATGCCGGACATGGCAATTACCAAAACTTCTCTAGCGAAAACAGCACATTACAATTGTGAGTTTAAGGCTTTACCATCACCACACTTTGTGTGAAGCTGTTCATCTTTTGAGACACAAAGCGGGTCACACACCGGACAAAAAGCACCATGTAGTTCGATAATGTATGTCCCTTCATAAAGATTTGGGTCGAATTTAATGTAATTTAACGGAAAGCTGTGTCAGTGGCGCTGCATAATTTTGAGCAGCCCCCAAAGTTGCACTTGGGGTAAGTATTGGACTCACTTTGGCTAACGTGCTAAAACTAGCGGCAACACATCAAGGGCATTTGGAGCACCATTGCCCTAAACTAAAAAATGGCAAATCCTTCTGAATAGTTCAAAAAACACACACACACAAATCACATGTAGTGTACCATTTAATACTATTATACACTTCGAAAGTTCATACATTAGATGGCCGAGTAATTAGAGTATAGTGCAACCGCAACATCTGAGACACAACTTCCTTTCTGTTCATCTGCCATTAGAATCTTTACATTTCTTGTCAAAGATACCACAGTGCCTGAAGAGACTAGATTTCTAAAGCTTGTGGCTGCTCTGCTTTTCATTCCAATTGATTTTTATAAGGGATAATTCTGCACCTCCTTCTGTGTTTAGATTGGGTTACAATGAAGATGGCGTCAGAGCCATTTGAAATACAGTGGGGCTTGATGTGAGAGGAGGGAGTCTGAAACGCCGGTTTCACCATCCCTCCCGAGAATGGGATCTGGTCTGATCATCACTGGAGGATTTAGTAAATATTCCACTGGGTCCCCTGACATGCAAAGAGAACAGCCAATTAAAACATGAAGGAGGTGACTCTTACACGCCTACATAAAAAAAAAAAAAAACATGGGAGAGAAATAAGGGATAGGGAGAGAGAGGGAGACGAAAAGGCAGGAGTGACATGTAAAGATTCTCAGTTTGTGTGTACATCAACCCCGTTTTCGTCGCTGTGTACCATTTGAATCAGGGAAAAAAGCCCCAATCCTGGGTGACTTTGAACCACCAAAGGAAGCTTGAACTACATGGCTAATTTGCAGCTTTATGCCAGAACACATTCCCATCAAGCTCACAGGGGTTGTGACATGAGAAACCAAAAAAAAAATAAATAAATAAAATAAAAAACAGGAACAAATGTGTCACATCTGTCGGATGTTTACCATGCCCTTTTTTATTTTTCTGATGAGTTTCCTTGCTTTCTTTAGCTGATTCTTCCTGGGATTTCTACAATTCTTATAAATAATTAAGGCCCACCTATCAGAGACCATTATATAATTAGCGAGTGCCATTGGAGAGGCGAAACCACTCATTAGGAGAAAGCATGACTCTGGACCACCCTGTGTTTTCTAAAGCCGCTAAAACCATTCAGGCTAAGGGCTTCTCAGAAGTATTCTGAAACTTATGAGAATTTTATGAGAAGGTGAGGCGGGGGGAGTAAACAGCTGCCTATTTGGTGCCATTTTATGATTTTACAGGTTTGTGCAGCACCCACTGAGTGGATTGTAAAGAGTGACAGTTGTTCTAGCCACTGTGAAATTTGGCGATTAGCCATCTTAATTAGCTGTCGTCTCCCGCTCAGGCCTTCTCTGCATGATGGAAACTTGTTCTCTGAGGATCGATTATGGTGAAGAGGAAGCAATCGTCTTTGAATCCTGATTTACTACTGAAAGGATGTAAAGTTAGTCAAGGCTCAGAGAGATTCGTTGTCAGGGTCCAAAATATTAGTCAAATAATGACATCTAAAAGCCACTTCAGCTGATTTTCTTTTCAATCTTACCTATGTAGCCTTACCTTGAGAGCACTCAATTGCATGGAAACAAGTGTATTGCTTTGACTATGTCTCTTGAGTTTATGTTTGATGTCTATGAGTTTTGGAATCTGCCAAATTCGTAGGCCTCGTTGAAGGTGAAGGTTAATGCCTCTCATTCAAATTACAGAGGTGCAAGAGTTTAGAATGCATTCAACTGACGTGCAGAAAATTAATGTCATGCTAAGTATGTTTTGAAAAGCTTACCAAAGCGCAAATGCTTCCATCCCCATGGCCAACAAGAGTTTGCACACTTACCACACTCTATTCCATCTCATTTTTGTAATGAGGCCTTTGTAAGCTCTGTCTGTGCATGCTTTTATTTCATCCCGGGGACCTCACCTTGTGTGTTTTTGAGTCAATTAGAGTTGGGGAAGAGAATGAGCTAGAGGCTAATGGTACTAAACAGAGAGGTGATGTTCTTCAGTGTTTTAAATAAAGGGAGAGACTGTACAAAGTCAAAGTAGATGGAGGATGGGGCGTTATGTCATTGCCTCTTATGTCCTGATCAATCTCCCCCTCCTTGAATCACAGGCTTAATTATTTTAAGAAATGGCACAGCGCTGATCTCAGATCAATGTAAAAGGGCAACTTTTACAGTAGCAATGCCATGTCATTACACTGAGTGACACGTGTGGGTGGGAAAATTGTGGCAAGGGCACAGGAGAACATCAGTGACATCAATCATCGCTTCATCTTGCCAATTAGTGCTCCCAGATATACACACAGATGAAAATCAGAGGCTCATCTAACTGGCAGACAGACTCTGAGATCAACCCCCCAGCCCCCAAAACAGCATCAGCAGCACCAAAACTTTACAACAAGATGTCTTGTTTTGTTCCTGGGCCTGTGGTGTCATTCACTGAGACCAAATTACATATTTTAATCTCATTTTATTTGCAATCAAGACAAAGTAGACACTATTAGGCCGGTTTAATTGGCCAAAGTGTCAAAAATTGCACCATGGCTTCAATTTCAGTTTTGTGCTGTACTAAGCTTTGGTGATGAACAAGCTATTTCCACGCATGCATCTAGATTTGACTGGCAGTAACTGATGCCTTACAGTTGCAAAAAAAAGGTGATTTTAAGTGCATATGCCCTTAATATTTAATTATTTAAGTTGCAGATCAATTTGGAGTGTGTTTTCTGTCCTTAAATATTGTACACAACAGATGGCTTGTTGCTAGTTGATATGAATATTTAAGAGATTGCAATTTTATATTTAGGGCTGTGGCAAAAAAATGAATGCCCCGACAAAGTGGAATAATAGTTATTTTAGTTGTAGTTCACTAAATGTTATTGATTGGGCTGGGTAGGAGTTGGAAAAATGTATTGTTTCTGTTCATTTCACACTGGTGGTTGTGCTTGATGTTAATTATTTACAGGCAAGTTTTCAAAGATAAATCTTGAACTGAATAAATACATCTTACCCCTAAAAAAATCTACACAGCACATATGCATCAATAATTGCATTGCTTCGGAGCAGCCAAAAATCTTGTGTTGAACTTAATTAAACTAGAACTAGCTTCATGACTACTAGCATATCTTTGCCTAATGTGTACGGATAGCAATAGCAAGTCTTGTCACAAGTTTTGTGAAGTACATCAACTAGAGGTTCCACCGCAAACAAGCCTCCATTTTACTGTCAACTGATGCTCGGCACTGCAATCAGGGATTGTCGGCAAGAGATTAAAAGATATTTTCCTCTTCAGGCGGAGTAAATTGGTTTTGGATTAAGGCTGATTGATTGCCGCAGAGGTATACAGCAGTCTGTTTGAAATGCTTAGTTCCAAACACACAAGTCATTTCAGCCGAGCTACTCAAGGAAATCATGCTGGATAGAATCAATAGATATTATGTAGCAGGTACCAGTATTGCTCAAGGTTATCATTAAATGCTTGTGGACATATTATTCTAAGGTTCATCTTTTTGTGGTTTTGAAAGTGTGTGTGATTTTGTGTTAGGTCTAACACTCACAAGGCACTGACTGGTTTATTGACTGTAAAGGCTCCATAGTGATGGAAGATTTAATTGGAAAGCGTAAACGTGACCTCCAAAACTCCAAAGTGACCTAGAAAATCAAGTGTCAAATAACAATGAAACATTCATCATGATAGATATTTAATCACAAAATGTTTAATTGTGGGATGTATGTTACTTGAATTCAGGCAAAATAACAGAAGCACATTTTGTGAAGGGCAGATAGCTGTCCCAGCACTCTTTGCTTGTGCATGATACATTCACATTTGCATACTCCATAAAATCTACAGCAAAATCAAGAGCATAAGGGTAGTGATTTTAAAATGTATAGATATCTAATATTACCCTTTAAAAGGGGGCCACTTTGTTATTAGTAGTTGTTTTTAAAATGCTGGCAGTCATATTAGCATAGTTTTTTAATTCGAAAAAGTCATTTTGTGACACAAAATTTGACCCTAATCACTTTCTTAAGACATGTTCTGGGTCTTATAGTGCACAATTCATCGGTGCTCATTATTCCGAAAGAAAAAGTTTATCTTTGTAATCTTTCATCAAACTGTAATAACTTGCTCCACTTCTGAAATGACTTTTGCAATATTGTCACATTGCACTTAGATATTCTAGCTTTCAGATTGGCTGTAACAAATTAATTGCTGGTTGAATTAAGTAATCTCAATCGATTCCCTCAGCGACAATAGAATAGGGCCACTATCTTCTGGTCCGGGTATTCTTTTAATTTCAGAGGTGTCCCCTCAGGCCCATTACTGAAGGTGATTCTTTAGACTTTGCTAAGAAGAATCTCTATTATTTGCTTTAGATGTCTCGCAGACAAAAACTAAAATTGGTCTACAGGGCACGTGGAAGGAGAACGAAAGTTGTCATTAAAAGCAAGGCATTTCTTGACCCTAGATGAGGGTCACCTTCCTGAAGCAATTATTGGGTGTCTCTTTAAGGAGAGGCTTTTGTGGTCATTAGTGCAAAGTCACATGTGTCCCTCTGTGTCTGTTGGGAGCAGAGAACTGTGGGAGAGTATGTTGGATTAGAATGAGTGTGAATCTCTACCAGAGTCTGTGTGTGCTTTCTGGATTGTAGAAGCCTAGTGTGTGCAGTTGGGGATAACTAAGTTTGGAATTTTAAAAAGTTTTAGGTAAAGATAAGACGAGCTAGGATGAGAACATAAAGATGGCCCACAGGCCTGCTTTAAAATCTCAATGGGGTAACAGCTAAGCAGTGACAGTAAAATAAGGATATACATAAAGCGCCACATGTCAAGGCACCTTGAAACTAACACGTGCTGTAAGACAACTGCAGAGACTACATTTTAAACACCCTGAAGCAGCAGTCACACTACACTTTGCACTCCATTCACTCCCCAGACCGGAAATGCAAGCTCATGCAAAGAAATTCTGCATTCCGCTGCATCCCAAAGTTCAAGTTTGGCAAACTCTAACCTGCAAATTTGTATGACGAGAAGACGTGTGACCGATAGAAGATAGAAACGTCACATACTGACCTATTGGCTCAAAACAAAGGTTCAAAATTGCATGTATTTATTGGTGCAGGAAAGTGAGTAGTTTGTGTATTTTATGAATATAATATTATTTTTTATATATTTTATTTATTAAAACTAGAAGCCCTTAAGCGTGCCATCATGTCCTATCGTCATATTGCGGTGTCTAAATGAATTTCCCATGCTTATGCCATCAACCACAGCAGAAACACATGCAGAATGAAAGACACAAACTGTGAAAACAAAGTGTATGTAAAAAAGCGTGCAATTGAACTAAAATTTACATATTGCAGTATTTGCTGTCTCACAAAGCTTATGTCACGATCTGTTGCCTACACGTTTACATTTTTAAACACTCATATCACATATCACAAACTGTGGATGATCTAGAAAATTTGCCCAGCGATGATTGACACAGAGTGCACCCACCCCAGCTTCCTCCTCTCCCCTCTGTGACGAAACAGTCTCGTCTTTTAAGTAAGGAAGTGTGACATTCTCATTTCCCTAAAGTGCTCTGTATTTTAGCATGATGGATAATTAAGCGAGAGGAGGGAGTGGCTCTGATTGGCATTATAAACACTGTGCCATCACTACTCACCGTTCACACCACCTGCTTTTTTCCATCTGCACTCTAGCTCTAAGTTACCATCAGAGGAATTATTCAAGATAAAAAGGCATAGTGGAAAAAAGAGATCTTCCCCTGACAGATATCATCATTACAACCTTTTATCAAAAAGTGCAAACTTGTTTTTTTTATCAACCCCCCCCCCCCCCCACCACCACCACCACCAGCCTCCATATGTGTCTCACGCTCCATCCTTCACTCTTTCCCTGGGTATTTCTGCAAGTGAGAGAGAGGGTGCGAAAAAAGAGAGGGAAAAGAGAAAGAAAAAAGAGACACTGAGCTCTGTCAATTGGAGTGAGTGCACTACTAAGTCTGGCTTCACTACAAAGGTTAGCAGATCTGACTGTCAATACTGTCAGAGGAATGGAGTCTTAGGGAGGGGAGGGAGCAAAGGAGGTGGAGACACGAAGGTTAGGTGTTGGGGGAGGCAGGAGGGTTTGCTTTGAGAGAAAGAGATACTTTGATATTTCGGAATGTTAGAAGGGTGAATGTGGAGAACTGGAGGTTGGGGATCTAATTACCGGGCCATAATTGGGGGCTAGGGAATAGGTTGCCGTCCTCTCAACTCGCTGCAGATCAATTATGTTAAGAGAACATCTGTAAGTAGAACTTAATGAGGTCCATTAGAGCAACATGCGCTGCCTTCCCTAACGGTGCTTGTCAGCTTCTTGGATGAGCTGGAGTGTGCTGCTAACTAGGGACAAGGTGAAGGTGCTTAAATAGGCGAGGAGACGTGCGGGCCGGCTCAGGTCTGTTTTGCTTTGCTGACAGGAAGAGAACGAGACTGAGAGCGAAGAAACAGCCGTTTTGGAGAGAAGCAGGGGAGTCTTTCACTGTAGAGTGGGAGTGAGACTGAGAGCAAGCGGGAAAGGAGTTGCACTGAGGCGGGCTGTGCATTTTACCCAGTCGTCTGGAACTTGGAAAGGGAACGGGCTATATTTGAGCTACCAACTCATCTTACGCAGCACTTTTCCTTGGTACAGTATCTTTCAATCAGATTTTGCTATACTATTCTGATCAGCAGCCTCATTAAGAAGCCTGGAAACAATATTTCAATTTAACCCTAAACTGGAGGAAATGGTGAACATCTTTTGTTCACATTAAGGTTAAGATAAAGGATCTCTGGATAATTTGTCAACTAATATTTTTCTTTCCTAAATCAGGAAACAAACTGAACAGTTAGAGTGGGTTACCTTCATTATAACATGTGTGGCTGTGGTGGGTGCACGAGAGTATTAGATTTTCTGTACAGTAGCAGCAGAGGTTTAAAACTGGGATTAAGTTGAAGCTTCCATGAAATGAATGGTCGCTGGAGATGCTCAAAGGAGGCTTAAACCAGGGTAAGAGTACCAGGAAATATCTTTTCACTCCAATCCTCCCCGAAAAGATTTTCTCTGTAAAGCCTGGTAATTAAACTCCGCTTTCATTTCTTTCACAAACACATGAACCTGCATTCCTCATGCTCAAATGCGTCCGTCAGATGAAGTTGAATGGTCGTCTGTCGGATATATCTCTCTCTTCGCTGACGTTACACTGCATCTGTCTGATTAAGAGAGAAAGTGAGAGAGAAGGGCGAAATAATACGCAGCTCTTCATTTTAAAGATGTCCGTTCACAGTGACATTCCCGCCACACTGGCTGCTGGACTATTTTGCACATTGAGCATCATGTAATTTGACGGACGGCTGAGTTCACGTCGCGCGGCACAGTTTGATGATGGCACTCTCTCATCACCCCCAATAATTCAGATACCTTCGGAGAATAATTGACGTGATAATGGGTGAGATGAAGTGATGGCGGGAGAGTAGAGAGGAAGAAGGGGTTGCAGCGTCCCCCTCTACTCTCTCCCTCTCTTTCTCTTTTACTCAGCTTAAAGCGTCTCCCCCGCAAATTGCATGATTACCAAGATAGCCCGCATTGAAATAATTCAATCCATGACAAAACCTAATTACTGGCAGGTAATACCCTGTCAGCTTTAATGCATCTCATCACTCATAATGGAAGCGAGGTGCATTTTATGACCCATCTCATTACCGCTGTATTTTAAGCGGAGAGTGATTGGCGTGGGGCCGCAATCTTACCACTACCCAACTGTTAAAATGAGTTCTCTCCATATTCGCCTTTACTTCCAAACTCAAGATACAGTAAATGACTACTTTTGGGCTATGATGACCATGAATGAAAATAAACTCAATAGTGAGTGTATACACCTTTTCTTTTTCTGTGTTTGTGTGTGGGGAGTGGTGGCACTGAAGGCCTGTGATTCATCCTCGGCAACATGGGCATCAAGCAGTGCTAATAAACCTTTTTCACAGACTGTGATGACTCATTTCCGCCTTATTTAGCAGCGTAAATCTAGCAAACTTTTTATATGATCATTTTTTTAAATATCGAGTGTAATTTTATAACATTATGCTTTGTGTTATATTATCCTGGAATCAGTTTTAAAAAATGAATTACTACAGCTGCGAGACGGTTTTGATGACAGTTGCTATGAGAGTGACAGTAAATTTGGCGTCTTCTCCCATCTGACTGTCTTAATCCACCGCTCTCTATTTTATTTTTTTTGTTCTTCTGGAAAGTCATTCAAATGTAATAGTTGATTTTTTTTTTTTTTTTTTTTTCTTTTGCTCTTGGAGCAAATGGGTAAGTGAAAATAATATTTGCTGTGATCTCCCATTCACTCCCATTCACCGCTGTCGAAGTTTACCCTGCAATTGTTTACTTCCACATTCCAAAACTCAGAGTGTGAAAAAGGTCTATTAGAGCGAATATGTGTAACCAATGGGTGAGGAATAGCTTTAGAAGCACAGAGGATCAAATGTGTGCACAAAAAGAGCAATATCTGGAAGAAAAATAAAAGCACGGGGAAATTTTGTAGGCCTACTGTTTCTCTCAAACTCTTTGTCCAGAATGCAATAGCCTTTGAAGTTGCAGGTGCAGAGTCACATACCTGATGCATGAAAGCATTATGATCAATAAGGGAAAATATTTACAGTGTGTCCTGGGGTAATATGATGACTTGATGTGGCTAATAAATTTATAATGCATTCAGACAAGTTGAATGTTGCAATGACACATATCAAACTAATATCAAATAAAGTGCTACATTAATGCAAAAGAGGTCTTTTAGATCTGCTTTTTAACATTGACAATATAAAGGGTATTTTTAAATATTTCATAGTTGATTACACTTGACTTAAAGACAGGACTGTACAGGCCTCATGTTTTCTTACATTGCATTATCCCCTGTCCTGTTACGTTGTTTTGTTTTTTCTTCTGTGAATGATTAGTGATGTAGCCTAAAAGAATAGTCCTCTTTGATCACCTTGTATTAGCACACCTTTTTGTTTGATTTAACCTTTTTGGCTTATATGACAAACTTACATAAATGATTAAATGAATCAGTTATATCATTATAGTTGGTATAGTGGGTGAAATCAGGTATGTTGGTTTAATAAGGGAACAAAATTGTCAACTTTCGTGAATTTCAAAACTGATGTACACCTGACCTACTCAGAGGTGCTACACCTAAACAATGTTATTTATACATAATACTTCCAAAGTTCCTAAATTAACGTTCTCAGTAGCTATGCCAACATTCCTGGATTACAGACACCTGTATGACCTTACATGAAATGTGTATCATAAATTACACTGCATCAACTCTTTTTGTTATATAACGCTATGCATACCTGGATGTTTCATTCTATTCTACCCAGCTGCTGAAACAAAGAGAGAGAGAGAGAGAGAGAGTTCAAAATGTGTAGTATAAAGCTCATTGTTTGTGCGCGCGTCTCAGTGAGGCGAGCATTAAGTTTGTCTTGGGGAGCGCGCGCTCGCATGCTTGAGCTCCGTTACTCCGGCTGTCGGTAATAACTGAATGACCTTTTCCTCCTCGTGTAATGTCTCACTGGTGAGGAATTGGGTTTGAAGATAATAAAGCTAGGCTTCACTATTCCTCGTTCCTCACTCACAGATAGGCAAGTTGTTCCGAGCCCTCTCAGAATACCCACTATATGACGGATCGCGCGAGAACACCTGTAGCTTTTGGTGCGAACAACTACGCGTAGATGATCCATGTGGACCTCATTATTTTCAACCTGAAGATCACTCTTATCCGCGGTGCAATGTCAGATTCGTGAACTTTTGCTCCGTGGAATACTGAGTTGGAGTCTGCACGACGGTGCTCTATCCTAAATTAACCTTCTGCATAACTTGCTCAAGAAGGTGAGTGGATTGCGCTTTAATTGTGTTTTCTGAGAAGACAACGAACTTGTTTTTTGTCTATATCTATAGTCTCTGCTCTGGGTTGAGTCGTTATTACTGCCATAGTGCAAAACTACTTGCTTAATCAATCGATGCTGTCTTTGATGTTTAATGCAAATACAGAGTTTAATTTAAGATTCACGCTTGGTGATTATTTATACATCGTGTAATCAACGTGGTATCACTGGTATTGTATCCTACAAGGCTTAATTAAGAGTTGATCCATTTACTGCACTTCTTGACAGCTTGAAAAAGCTCGTAAAAGGATTTGGATATAGCTACAAAGAGGATTGCATTTGTGTTTGGTTCTAAAAATACGGAATGCGTCAAAACAAATGAAAATTCCTGGCTCCAGCAATAGTTAGTAAATATAAATGCATTTGTTATAAATAGTCAGTTTTGAATGTTGTCCTTTGCGTATATCTAACTTCGATCATTTTGCTGTTCATTACACTGAAACGCCTCGAATAGGCGAATAGCGCGAGGCACGGGATTATAAGATTACGGCGCGCGCGAAGGGGTAAATCATATGCCTTTGTCATCCGCTGTCATTTGTTCGCCGTCACTTGCCGTGCCACGGCTGCTGGTCGATCTAATTTCATAGTCGAGCACTGTTGTGACAAACGCAGTCTTCACAGCGTGTGGCGCTGAGCGATAGCGCGCCGCGGCTCGCTCTTTCTTTCATTCTCCCGTGTTTTGTTGATTGGTTTTTTCCTCGTGTTCACTCTTTCCTGGCGAAGCGAGCTGGATTGTTACTTGTAACAAAAGCGAACCACCCTCGCGCGCATACAGCTGCTCACTTCACGCGCATCTTTGGCTCGCGCCTCGTCTCTTGCATGGTGTTCCTGGGAGCCGAAGCGGGTCAACCAATGCAGAAAAGGGAGAAAAGTTTCGGTAAGAGCAACGTTTTGTGTCCTGCTTTGCACAATATCAGCGTGAGGGTAGCATGTTTAAATGTGTGCCTGAATAGTTGTAATGTTTCTGTGGGTATCAGCGGCAGTTTAGCGCAACGCATGCGAATTTTCTTCAACCCAGTACAGCTGCTTTAAACTGAAGCGGCGCTTCAGTGTGCATTTCCCCCATTTCCCTGCGCGTTTTAATTACACGCTTGTGATTTTCGCGTGGGAAATTGTAAATAACGTTATTTTGGTGAGCCGTCGCGTATCATCATTTCCAACACGCTAATAGTCTTTTCAGTTAATGGTTTCATTTCGTCGTTTTGCAAGCTGCCTCGAAAATTAGCTGCTCTGTGGCGAATCTTATTGGCCTTTTCCGTGCGCTACGCTGCCATGGCAACAGTAATTAAACTGATAAGAGGGTGAAATGTCAGCATCTCCGGCTCGCGCAGCTCTGATGTGCTTGAAAGGGGAAATCAAATTGGTACTTTGCGCCCGGTGTATGCTCGCGACGCCAGAAATGTCCCCATCAGTATCTAACAAACGCGAATAGCGAAGAGCATAAAGAGCATCCTATCGCTATGTGAACGGCACATAATAAAATATTTGAATGAGCGAGCAAAGACAAAAAAACAGACACCCATGACCCAGGCCCCATTTACGGATAGCGTTTTATTTATCCTGTGGAAAATGAATCTTTTGTTCACCGTTCGCCTTAGGACAAATCGAAGAGGCTAAATTCTTGCCACGCAGGTCCGAGCTTTGGAATAGAAGGGATAGTTAGTTTGTGCCATTGCACAAGCGATTCATTTAGGGCTAAACCTGATTGCGGACAGAGGGGGGGTGGCCGAAACTCTTACTTCTTTGGCTTGGTAATGAGAGGCGGTGACTTTGTTGTGTTAACCAGGCGAGCTGGGACGGTGCGGATGAGTGAGACAGAATAAGGACACATAGCGGAGGCAATCAGCCGTGCGCTCCTCTCACACTCCCATCCAGCCAATTAAAAGCTCAACTGCTTAAACGTAATGGGACAAACTAGGGCTAGCTCATTACCGCACTACCTGTCTGATGTGCCTCCTTGCTGTTTTCCCCCTCATCAAACCTCTCCTTTTGAATAAACTCCAAATAAAGAGTAATAAAAAGGACGGAGAGGTCGAAGGAATCCGTGGTGGGCTCAGAAAGAATATTTATTATATCAATATTATCCGTTTCGCCCTTTTTCATTGAATGTTCCTACATCTTAATGAGCATGGCCCTACAGCAGAAAGAAGTTGTTCCACTGTCTAAACCTGTGGTACTGCATCAGATATTTGCTCTAGGCTATAATTATGACCCTAGAGGGATAGGCAACCTGCTGTTCCTTTCCCTGCATTGTAATGCTCAGTTGAATTGAAACAATTTCACACCTGTCCTCAGTCTTGCTAATTGGTGCACTGTATTGTTTATTTTCGGTGAGGGCCAACTGCCATGCTTTGGGCAAATTATTTTTGAAAGTAATTATCATCAAGGCTGCACGTAAAAAAAAAAAAAATAGCAAGAAAGACACCCTTTTTTTTGTGTGTGTGTAGAGGTAGGGCAAAGTCCTAACGTTCTCCAAATGTGTAGACATTTATTGGAATTCCACCGAATCTCACACTGCATACCTCATGATATCAATTCACAAACTTTCACTACATGTCATGCAGTCCAAACAAGACTTTGTAATCTCATATTCCTCTATGAATGTATTTCAGCGAGATTGCCTGGACAACGCATCACGGCGACGAGCACATTATAACTATCCCGAGGGAGGTCCTCAATTCAGACAGAGACACTCAATTTACCACAACAGAGAAAACTCGCGGTGACCCTCTCACTCAAAGTTCGCAATTTCTCACCGCTTGCGCTCGCACCCTTCCAAGAGCGGCATATACATTAGGTGGAATCTATGGCTCTGACAGCTTCTGCTGCACAAGGTGAGAAATGGGGACTGTCATAGTGGCAGGACAACGGGGCAGAATCAGTCGTACTTGTAATGTAGGACAAAAACTTTTTGGGCTGGTACAAAAGAGGGGGCTGGAGTGCTGGAGAGGGGTAGCGCTGACTCTCCTCTGTATGGAAGGAGAATACTAATTACAGGCCTTCAGCATGAGCCCACATTGTTCCCTTTCCACCCAACAAAGCCCTTTCATGCCCTGGATAGGGCTACACAATGCCTGCAATGGGGCAAGCTTTCCCTAGCTCCTCCCTTTAAGAGGGGGAAGAGAGGGCGTTACAGAAGAGGGAGTCAGAAAGATGACGAGGATGTTAGCTAGTTTGGCTTCTTGTTAGTGATTGTGGTAAATCTGTCATCATTTACTCACCCTGGATGTTGATCCAAACCTGTGTGACTAACTTTCTTCTGTGTAACAAAAAAGGAGGCAGAATGTTAGGGACTGGCAGTCAACATTCACTTTTATTTTATGAATAAAAAATATGCATTAAAAGTGAATGGTCTAAATTTCTGCTAAATATCTCCTTTTGTATTCCATGGAAGAAAGAAAGTCATATGGGTATGAAACAACATGAGGGGTTGAGAGTAAATTATGACAGAATTAGAATTTTTGGGTGAACTATTCCTCTACATGAGTTTCAAATCTACCGACAGCCTTGTCAACATCAATAAATATTGTGTTAAATATGTGTTTTTTTGTTGTTGTTTTTTTTACATTATATATGTCAGCATTGAAAAAACCCTATCTGTTGATGGCTACTTGTTATTGTGGATAAGGAAGTGTCTGTGTCCTTGTGGATCTCTTCAATGAAATGCAGTACAACACATATTATAAGTCATACATATCTCCTGTAAACCTAGTTCTCATGATGTTACATCTTGTCGCTTTCCTTTACAGGTATACAAATGCTCTCCGTCCAGCCGGACACCAAGCCAAAGGGCTGTGCCGGCTGCAACCGGAAAATCAAGGACCGCTACCTGCTGAAGGCCTTGGACAAGTACTGGCACGAAGACTGCCTCAAGTGTGCCTGCTGCGACTGTAGACTTGGCGAGGTGGGCTCCACGCTCTACACCAAAGCCAATCTCATCCTCTGTCGGAGAGACTACCTACGGTAAGGAGAAATCACCCTTTGCTCTTTGTATTGTGACACATGCCTCTATGCAAAAGCACAGACGTGTAATTGTTGCATATTAGCTCTTTTATGTAATAAGAGGGATAGTTCACCCAAAAATCTTGTTCCAAACATGTATAATTTATGAGAAGTGACGCAGAATGTCAGGGAATAACAACCTCAGTCACCATTCGCTTTCACTGAATGGGAAAGAACAGTATTTAACATTCATCAAAACATTTTTCATGGGGAAAAGAAAGTCATTCAGGTTTGAAATGATATGAGGATGAGTAAATGATGATAGAATTTTCATTTTTGGGTGAATTAGCCCTTTTAAGGCATTTAACAATTACAACCACATTAGATGATTACTTCTGCCTAAAGAATGAACAAATTAAGCCTGAACCACAAAATAGTTAAATCTGTACCATATTCACAAGAGACCTCTAAGGCCCTTGCTTCAAATACCATGTCCAAACACAGCAAGTGCCACATAAAGCCATATTGCCTTTAACACTGGCTTTTATGGCTGCCCTTAACGCCCAGAGTTCTCCCATGCTGTTAGGTATCCTTTGCTCTCTGTAATAGAAAAGGAGCTCAAAGGGGACCTTTATGAGCCTATAAACTGCTGCCATTTCTGTGAGATTTCAATGAATTCACTTGTTGAATCCAATCAGCACACTGAGCCTTGATAGAGGGGCATTGTTTAGCAAGGACCACCCTGGTTCTTGTTCAATCAGCTTACCTTTGTCCACTGATGGAAGGGTTTCCTTAGAAACCCAACCTCCCAAATCCAACCAGTATTCAGTTTCGGCAATAGCACCATCAAAATATAGAAATTTTTTAATTCTACTTAGACAACACAATAGGCCTGTTTAATATCTTATGGTAGGCCTGGTCACCATTGCAACAGCTTGGTTCCAGAAGTAATAATCACATTCATTTTCTCCATAGACTAATTGATTTTTTTATGATAACTTATACACATTAAAGACAGACACACCGTGAGCTTTGAAGTTGTTAATCAATGGTTTATGCTTCCGTTGAAGCCATCAGTCTGTGTTATTTTATCTGCTTTAAAAAAAAAAAAAATAAAAATAATAATAATAATAATTTAAGGGAAAGAACTACATTACCCATGGTCCAGAAGGGAAACAATTCACCAATCAGAGAATCGTTGAGAACAAAACGCACAAAAACAGTTGAGTCGGTCTGACTGCACTCTCAAACTACTTATATATTTGCATATATCTGGATATTTTGCAATGATATTCCAATATTTTCTTTATATACTTATTATCAACAACTTAACAACTTAATCCTACTATGTCATTCGCAATACTTCGTGGGATTGTAGTTAATTCCCTCATTAAAAATGTTAAGCACACCGTCTTGTGCCTTTGTCGTTTCGTCCAACTTTTAAAACCTTTTTGTTTCAAATTTAACATTTGTAATGTTGTAATTCACCTCGAAGCTGGTTGATTTGGTTCATGGCTTGGAATTTTTATTTTTATTAGAATTATTTTATTGGCTGAAAAAATGGGGGGGTGGGGGTGGGTCTGCTGCACTCTATTAATTCAACTTGCACATCGCGCCATTTAGCAAAGAGTAATAGTTTTTATGTATATTTCACATTTGATGTGTACAGTTGCCTAAAGACTGAACTCAGTCTGTTTTTTATATTCAGATATGTATGTGTATTCACGTAGACCTCTAAGGTCCAAAACACAGCAAGAACACGGCCTCCCAAGATTCAGTTTCGGCAATGTCACTATGATACATTGGACAAATTTGACTCTACTTAATGTTTGGCCTGGTTGGTCACCCACAAAACTCTATCTAACAGCTTCACTTGCTTTCTCCTAATGAGTAAAAATGAAAGAATGCATGAACGCTACTCTCTTGCATGACAGGTCTAGAAAGCAGCGCATGTCACATTTCTTTTGCCTACCAGTGTCTCAGTTGTAGTTACACATACTTATGTTAGGAAACCCATGTACACGTGTGCGTCTGTGTGTACTATGTATATAAAATTATATAAATGCTCAACGGGACGCTCCAGGGAGTCACGTCTTTGTGAGCATGCTAGAAGCTACAGTAGGCAGGAGGCACTTTGAAATGGCACAGTTCATTTAATTTTGGCATGGGCGATGAGCGAGTCTCCATTAGGTGCAGTACACAAGCAGGCTTCAGGGAAAACGCGACTGTAAAGCATTGCCAGAGGGCCAGAGGCAGACTGAGATTACCATCTCACAGTAAGCCTCATTGACTGTGCCCTGCTAAACTGCATCTTCATTCACGACAACACTCACAAGTTTGTGCCTGAAACAACAGCGGCAATGAAATAGATGACACTTGATGTGTCATTAAAAGATGGCACTTTGAATCGTTTATATCTGTCTTCAGTAGAACAGCGAAGAGCTATGGCAACAGTTTGTCTCAGTTGCAACAGATAAGAATTTTAAATTGTTTCTACCCCTAGTCCTGGGCTACATTTCTGAGTGATTGTTTTCTTGTGCATACTATTTTTCAAATAAAAATTATATTTAGAATAGTTTTCTGAACACACCTCACTGCTTATGATTAGGGTTTGGAATTGAGAACTAGTTAATAATAATAATAATAATAAAACATTTTTTTAAACAATACTGATAAAAAAAAAAAAAAAAGAACGATTTTCAAAATTTGTTTCCAGTAGAGGCCCTAGAATGTTCATTCTGCTTCCAATCTAGACAGAACACTGTACAAATGGTGCATTTACGTCATGTCGAGATTATCATAATTATAAGTTTCTGAATTGTAAAAAACACTCACATCTTCGTAGAACTCTATAAATTCTATGAAAACTTAGACTTTTTAATTAAAAGTAGTTTACATATATATATTTTTGTTTGATATGCCATTTTTTAAAGTCACTGTTACCTGGAGTGATGTAGTGATTTAATATATTGATTCAATATTATTCTTGTCATCAACAACAAAACCACAAATTGTTTTATTTTGGCTTTATGATCATTACCAAAGAAACTGAAAAGTTCTCAGTCCGAGGACATGAACTGCTCAGAGTAGAATCTCTGAGTTTCATCTCGTAATTACAGCAGTTTTGACAGAAAGTGAATGCAGCATAAAGGTCACATGCACACTAATCAGTTTTTGCCTTAAAACTCCATTTTCAGTTTCCTAATATCGTCATTTTCCACTGTTATGGAGAGTGTTTTTGAAAGTATCCGTTTTCGGTGGAGAAAAATGCTGATCCAGTGTGGATGAGAGGCGCAAACGTAGCAAAATCAATGTGTTTTCAAACGAAAACCTATTAATGTGGTCATTGCCTAAAATACTCTGAAACTCTGGGATTATTAAAGGAATATTCTGGGTTCAGTGAGGCACTAACAATGGAAGTGAATGGAGCCAATCCACAACTTTAAATTACTCACTGTTTCAAAAGTATAGCAACAAGACAATATGCATTTTGTCATTTAGTGTTATAAAATCTCTTATTAACCTTTTCTGTGTGAAGTTATATCCAATTTTACACTGTAAACCCTTAAACAACCGTAGAAAGTATGATTTAAACAACTTTAGAGTTTAATTAATTTAATAAGCTTTTTATAAAATTATGAGCTTCAAATTTCTGCCTGTTAAACATCCAAAAATTGGCCCTATTCACTTTCATTTTAAGTGCCTCACTGTAACCTCAATTTTTGCTTTTTATAAAGAAAAGGAGGGGCGAGTCAAAGTTCATTTTTGTGGTAATCAACATTAAGCATCGTTTGAGCTTAACTTGTCTTGAACCTGGAATATTCCTTTAAGAGGAACCAGAATTGAAATTCAATTCCTTACAATTCCCATCCCTACTCATAAGTGAAGCGACAGACCAACCTTGCCTGATTCTTTCATCTTCAAAGTTCAAGGTGACTGAATTGATTTGATCCTGGCTATCACACGAATGGTCTTCCTGTGCCTCTAGCTTGACATCCCCTTACGAACAACAAATTAGGGGCAAATATGGCACAGCCCCAGTTCCACAAATCACAACTGCAATGCAACAAAAGAAAAGCAGTCTTCATTGATGAGCCAATCAATTGCCACTCCTACAAAGCACCCTCAACACACTCTCCCCTCGATTGGATCGTTTGCCTATTTATTTTCTTAAGTTAGTGCCGGAATCAGCCCACCGAGATAAGAGATAGACTTAATCCCTTCCTCTTTGTTCTGTGTTCTATTTCACCATTCTTATTCCAAGTAAATTATGCTTGGATTTATTATACAAGATTTCCCACCCCCACCATCCTCACAGAATCAATCCAGTTCTGTTTAGCAGAATGGCATGTTATTAAGGCTGACATAACCAGGGTTAATAGAATTCTTCGGGGGTCTACAACCATGAGCGATGTGATCCCACCAGCTGAGAAATAATAATGCCTATCGCAACACACACAAAAACAAATTAAATAAGGAAAAAAAAAGATTTATGCCTTACCAGACCTGTCTCCTTTAGTACGTATTATCAAATATGATGTGGGTTTTTTTTGTAGTAGACGGGAGATGCAGGAATTGTTTGGTCTTCAGCTGTCAGCTAGTGGGGAGAGAATATCATTCAATTCATATTCAAAGGATCGAGATGGTAATTATTGACGGAAAGCGTTATCGGGCCCGGCTCATTGCTTGTATTGCACTCAAAATATGGGTAAATGGTATTGGCCTGTCATATCAACAAATGATTCTTTTGATACTGTGCAGACATCTCCATTGATGATAAAGGTAATAACTGCCACAGCAGTGTTTATGCCAAGGATACATTTCATAGCAGGGAGCGATAAAGTTAAAAGGCCCAGACAAAAAAGGGACTGACACATTTGAGTTGAGAAACCAGCAAAAATGAATCCTAACACTGCCTACAGAAAGTAGCAACAGACAGGAAAGCCCAGGATGCAAGCAGGGAGAGGAAAGCTGTTAGGCATCAGTTAATGGAAAACTGTAAATTTCAGGCATCCATTTTAAAGACAGCACAGGGTGACCACTTATTTATTTATCTATCTATTCATTCATTTTTTTAATCCAACTTCAATTTTCCTCTACAGTGGTTTTACTAAGATTGTAAATGCAAGCAAACTCACAGAACCGTCAACATGACTGGATTTATTACCGTTATGGAAAGCTGGCTATCAGTGAAAGATAACCAACATGTAAAGCATGGTTTGGTTGTAATAACTTGTATTTTTTTCCCTCTCCTCATTCAGAAACCACTTTGTGGTCTACATATTCGTTGTGCTGTATAAACTTTCAGAAATGAACCATAAAAATGTATCTTTCACTTTTTCATATTTGCATTGTCATACTGCTGTCAGATCATAGATTGTATGCATTTATGTTTGTGCCATTTGTTGATCTGTCATAATGTAGGTCAACAAAACATGTAATCTTGAAAGTCAGGAACTACAGCAAATTGCTTTGAAGTCTGAACAGAATCTTGTTTTGAGATTCTTTTGTGCTTCATTCTGCTTGTACATTTCTGATATGCAAAGTTATAACTAAGTTTCTAGAGGAACAAGTTTCTTTGAAAGAGAAGATTGTGCAATATATAAAATAATGAACTGTACTAAAAACTGCAGATTTCTTGTATGCTTTAAAAAAGCAGAAGTGTCCCTTGGATGCAATCGTTGATCTTCACCTCCATTTAAAGGACCTATCACCCTTGAAAACATTAATATGGAAGCATCATACTTGGCTCGCTGCCAAACATTAGTCCAAAGAGACACCACCTATGAAGACAGAGAAAAATTATTACAAAAATTGCTGTATGTGGACCTCCACAGAATCTGTGTCCAATCAGCTATTTTATTTTAATCTATGTTTTGGAGGTTGTGCAGGTGGGCAATACTCATTTAAGTCTAAGGGTCCTGCTAACAGTCTCATTGTTATCGCAAAGAGTTCAAAAACGTAGAAGTGAACTTGTTAGTTCAGAAGTTGTCATGCTCTAGTTAATGCCCTAAACGTATTAGAGCAATAATTCTCAAATATGAACTTACATTTATTGTGTGATGACATGACAATAAAGTAACACAGTTGCAGCTGTGTTGTCTGTTAAAGGTTAGCATGGTCTGTCTGCCGGGACTGGTATAGTGCAGGCCGGCGTAGTTTGTCATGTGTATTCCTCACAGTGTTTTTGAAGCTAGCTGAAAGATTGAGGCCATCTCTTGTTCTAATGACCAGTGCAGATGTTTGCAAACTGTGCAAGTGCTCTCTGCCTCTGAAGGGGAGTAAGCAGGACTCGGTATTTTCCATTTTTCTACAGACATAAAGTCCACTACACTGGTGGAGTTGTTACCATAAAATAGTTATTACTACTTGATATAACCCTTAAACATTACTTTTGTTGGTGTAACCTAATAAAGTCAGGTTGATTCAGTCATTCTAAATTTTTTGTAATGTTTTCCCATGGACTACAGTTGAAAATTAACCATAATAAAACCGGAACATTTACAGAACTGTTTGTTAATGAGCACTATCCCTATAAATCTGAAGTAAATAATATTTTAACTTGAATAAAACATGTTAATTTAGATGTTACCACAATTCTTCAAGTTTCCTGACCATTTTTTTACTTATAAAAATTTTTTTCTTGTTTTGCTGTAATAATGTGTAAACATTCTTAAAACAAGATCAATTTGAGTAGCAAAATGATAAAATATTGTGTCTTGTTTGCAGAGCAATATAACAAAATGTATTAATGATTATGCTTATAACAAGAAAAAACAATTTGCCAGTAGGGTAAGAAAAATAGTTGAAATATATATATATCACAACGAACAAACAAACTAAAAATGCCTTGATGTCTTTCAGGTTTTTGAAAACGAACTGCACACTTTAACAGGGTAGCTGCTGTGCATAAATTATCTGGGCTTTGCATCAGTCTTCGTTTAAAAATAGTTTAAAAAGGATATTCATGCACAGACCATTTCAGACTGTATAGCAATGATAAACATATGAAATGTGTGGTGAGAAATGCTGTCTAAAGACCTGCGATAAAGTGACACCCTTTAAGGACACACATAAGAAACATATCAGTAGACAGATGAGCAACTTTACATTAATGATTTGAATTTTAAACATTAAGATTCTTAATAAGCAGCCCATACTACTTCTGTTGGCAGTGACATCTCAAGCTGACAAATATCTGTCTCGAGGGATGCATCTGCAAGGTCAGCTTTTCAAACATGCTGCAAACAACATGAAGCTGTTTTCTGTGGGTGCACCTGGGCTGTAATTGTTTTTTACTCTTCTGTCTGTTAAAGAATGGCTTTAAAAAAAAAAAAGAAAGAAAGAAAAAAAGGTAATTATTCAATATGTGTTTATTGTTTTAAAGTCTTATTGTGGTTGTTGCAAGCTTAAAGACTTTTCCCATCGACAGTTAATCTGTTGATGGCTTTAAAAAGGTGCTAGACACTCTACCTCTAATTAACCAAGAAAACATTTGTCTATATCAACAGGACGAATCTTCGTTATGTAGGCCTACCACTGCAGACTCCAACTGGTACTCATTGGAGAGATCGATTTACCCTATCATCAAGTTTTTTTAATCAAGAAAAAAGCATACACTCGAGCCAGCATGCAAGTTTTCATAAAACATGATGATCCATGTTATTCCAGCATGGTTTGAAAAGGAAATCAGATTTTGTAGGAGTCAACTTGGCCAATGTCACAAATTTGCTTACATTTGATTAACTGATCTAGAAATCTTAAATATTCTTCATCATTTTACAGTATGTCACAACTTTATTATTATTATTATTATTATTATTATTATTATATATTTTTTTTCAATATACTCAAACTATACTCCCATTGCAGACACCAATCAGCACTCATTTTAGAGTTTGATTTGCCCCACCATTAAATTAATTTGGACAACCAGATTTGTAAAGAGGAAATATTAATGACTTCAAGGAGGTAAATCCTTATAGAGAGGTGCTCCAATAGTGCTACTTAGTATTGCTGGATCACAGGTACTTGAGGTGTGGATTTAGCGGGTGTGCTGTTTCTCTCAGCCCAGGATAGTGTTGTGTCTCAATGGCGCTTGTTACAACAGAGCACTCAGTGTGTACAAAAGGGGCTCTCCTAGTGAAGATTTTAATGGCCTTGCGGCTCTGGACACTTTACCTCCTTATCCCCTCCGTCTCATTAGACAGCCCCTCGCCATCTTCTCTTCCTTTCTGCTGAGCTTTGGTCTTTGAAAGTGCTCTGTATATATTGCAGCCTTGTAATGACCAAATTTATGCCCACCAGGTTTTGTTGTCACTCAACTGCAAGTTTGTTTTGTCATAAAGAATGGCTGCTATTCTTTAAAGAAAAATCCCCCCCCCCCCCCCCAAATTTTTTTTTAAATAATTTACTCCTCCTTAATGTTGTTCCTAACCTGTTTGACTTACTCTCTTCCATGGAACACATAAGGAGAAATTTTGTACAAGTCGCTTTTTCCGTGCAATTGCAATGAATAGGGACTGGGGGCTTTCAAGCTTAAAAAAGGATACGTCATGAAAGTAGTTCATGAGAAAAAAATTCTCCTTTTATGTTTCATGGAAGAAAGTCATACATGTTTGGAATGCCATTATGGTGAGTAAATGATGACAGAATTTTCATTTTTGGGTGAAATGCTCCTTTATGGTGTTGAAAATGCCTTGCGCCTGAAATTGGGACGCTTGCAAATTTTGCAGTGGTGATGAGATTCATTTACATTTAAATGTAAAATTTTGTTTTCAAACTCCCAAGTAAGCACCAGGGAGTTAGTGAAATGTAACAGTGTAATCAAGGGATATTATAAATCTAATCTACGATAATGAATCCAAATAAAGTTTAAGAATTTTTGCCATCTCTTTCCTCGCTTGCCCATTCTTGTATTATTTGTTCCCCCATGGTGTGGTGTATGATTTCTCCCCCTGGAGGCTGCACAGTGAGCGTCTAAACAGCAGCGGCCATTCCACCGCCACAAGGTGAACTATTCCCCGCTGTGCGTTATTATTAATAACTGTCAGCCAGAGGGGGTCACCCACGACAACTCCTTGAAAAGAACCCAGGGCAAGGCAACTAGGCCGCAGCTGTGCGCATTGTAAAACAATGCCCCCCTCCCCCTGGCTTGCCTCTCCAGAGGATGAGTGCTTAAGGCAGGAATAATGCATGGGAGCGATTGGGGAGTAGGGCATGGCCATGTTTCCAGCCGTGAAAAATTAAGATGTCACCACCTGGCACTGTTAAGCATACCTTTTGCCAAAGCACGAAGCTATCTATTTGAACAGGACAGGGCAAAGGCAGTACGTTTGAATGTCTCCTCACAACCTCCTGTAACCATACCCCCTCCCCCATTCTCACCCCTCTCCACACCCTATTCTGCACTCGCATCAAAGTTTAGTGTTTTGTTGAAGTGAAAAAAATGTGGTGAGCCTTGTTGTAATCAGTCAGTACCTTTGCATGCACTTTAAAAGTTTGATTTCATTTGGACTAAAACAATGAATCCATGTAAACGCCACGGAAATCGATTTTTGCGAAGTTGTACTAACAGAGCTAGATAATACGATTGTAGCTTGATTTCTTACAGCATGTATACATTTTAATTGAATCACAATTGCCATCGCCGTTGTTCGCTTGCTCTGAAAGATGCGCAGAATTTATTTCCGTCAATTTCTCAGCTGACATCCTTCATTCATGTATTCGGTTACACATTGTGTCATGTATACTTTGTCAGACAGATTAAGACTGTAGCTCAGCTATGCAAAAATCTGTTGTAGCTTGATTATGACTGTGCATACTGAATATGAAGACTTCCAATGCTACAGTGGGGTCCAAAAGTCTGAGACTACTTGTGAAAATGGTTCAGTTTGCATCTTTCTAATTTAATGCAAAATTTTAATTACACATTATATCAGCATAACAATTTGAGTGAAAAGTTACATAAAAAAATTAACACAAATGTATAATTTCTTAATATTTGGTATGTCCCTCTTTTGCTTTAATGACAGCATGCACTAGAGCTGGCATAGACTCCACAAGTTTGTGCAAAACCCAATTATCCATGTTATTCCAGCATTATTTTAGAATGAAATCTGACTTTTTGTACATAGGAATTAACATGGTCAATGTCACAAATTTTTCTTACATTTCATTAGTGACCCAGAAAGGTGTAGTGTAGATTCTTCAATATTTTTTCCTTATTTTACAAAATACCTTTAATTTATTTGAAATTTTTCAAAATCCTGGTATAAATGAAAAATGCATGAACTCATGAACGTTATGTGACCGTGGCAACATTTTTGCTAAATTAATTTACGTGCTTCATTATACGTTACGCGCACGTTCCTAGTGAAATGTCCAGCAGGGGGTGCCAAAAGTGAGTGAAATGGTGTCGTAATCAGATGAGGTTTTTAAGGTGAATATTAGATGGAGGTTTCAATGAGTAAAAAGTAGGCCTACCTCTCTAACCTAAAGCTTAACCTAACCTAAACCTTAATTTAACCAGTAGTGTTCTAAAAGCAAATGAGAGGTAAACAAAGCATATTTACCCTAAACCGAACCAATAGTTTGGAAAAAGCTAATTTTCTGAAGCAACCCCTTAATTTCATGTCCTTTCTATGACACGTTTGTCTAACGTGTCAGCTTGCTTGTTTGGCTGGGCTTGATCTGCAGTCTTCCGAGTCTGAAGTCTAACACTTTGGAAGTGTTCATGAAACACTTTATCACATTGGAATAAGTGTGTAAATGTAGGTGGGTCTGCAATGCAAGCCTTAAAATGTGTCATTTTTCAAATGATGTGTGAGTAACGTGTTTATAAAGTCATAGTCAGCCATTTTAGTCGTGATTTGTGTGAAAGTGAATAAAAGGCATAGTTGTTGTAGTGCCTTTACAGTATGTTTTTTTTTTTTTTTGACCCCACTGTACAGTATGTATTTGCCAATTACACTAAGAAAGAAGGCTTTAGCTTGTAGTTGAAGTAGCCACATTTTAGATCTTCATTCACTTTTTGTCTTGACCAAGGCTTTTTTTTAAAACAGCAGATGTTGTCATTCTGTGCATAGCTGCATTGCTGTTGCCAGAGCAATTCCAAATAAGTGTTCCTCCAATCTCCCTTCACCACCTCTAATCCAACAAGTTTCCATTAAAATGAATGTTATAACTGAAACAGGTTGCCGACCGGAGATGTGTGTGGGAGGGTAGTGACAGCAATTTATTTGTGCTCACCTCCTCTCCCGTGTACTCGCACTTTGAATGCATTACGAATCCTGCTTTAATTCTCTCCACTATAGCACATAGACATCCAGTTACATCACTCCAATGAAATTGGTTTTGGAGGGGTCAGAGTTCAGCACATTGGTCTGTGTTATGATTTCCATCTAATCTGGGAGAGGACTATAAAGACCTAATCTGCCCTGCCTTTTCCAGGCACTGCCATACTCTTGTGGGTATGTATGGGAAACTTGTAATAAGCTGGGATAGCAAGGGGAAAGAGAGAGAGAGAGAGAGAGAGAGAGAGAGAGAGAGAGAGATGACCCTGTTTCAAGTCCTATTTGTTTTGTGGATTTATGGGAAGCAAAATTTTGGATAGCTTTGTGTCATGAGTAGACAGACTCCATGAGATGAGTCTAGATTAAATGTCAACTTTGGCCAGAAAGGGCCACCCAGAGCCTTCAGAGGGTTTTGATTTGGTCTAGAGGAGATATAGGGATGTCTGTGGATTTATTGTCATGGACAACCGCTGTTTCCCCAAACCTCTTTGAAAACGGATAGTTCACCCACAATAATGAAAAGTCTGTCATTTACTCAGCCTCATGTTGTTCCAAACCCATAGTCTTTTACTGAGCACAAAATTAGATGTTAGACAGGATGTTGAGGCATTCTCCATCTCTATTTACTTACATTGTATGGAAAGAAGGATGCAAAGAAAGTGAATGATGACTGCGGGTATCATTCCAATTAACATCACCTTTTCCTCCTGTTCCCCTAAAGAAAGTTATATGTGATTGTTATAATGAGATTTTATGCATCGTTTATTCTAGTTGTTGTTTGCACCTGCCAAATTATTGGGTACATTACACAGAGTGAAATTAGCCGGACAGTCGTGCTCAAGATGGACAATCACAATGTATTAAACAATTGGCTTTGAATATATGTTTGAGCCATCATTTTGTATTCACGACACCTGACGATAGCAGGTGATACTGTGTAAGACTGCTACAGTTAAAAATTTTCGGCCGTGGAATAACTCCATGCTAGAAGAGGAACACATACTCTAACTGCCTGCTGAGTGTGATATTATCTGTTATCATTGTAACAGGAATTGTTTTTCTGCAGCTTTCTATTCCTGTACATTCAGCTGTATTGATTTGTATTATTATGGGATTTTCTTCTCTGTTTTTCCTTTTTCTTTGCACAATGGCCCAAAAATGTTTTGGGCACTTACTAAAATGTATGAATGTCTTTACAATTTATAGCAAGGTTAGGTTTAGGTTCTAGTTCTGAGAAAAGCTCTAGTTTCATTTGTTTACAGATGCCACTTAGTCTGATATTTTGGAATTTCAATATGGAATGATATGGATATCTTTTGAAATCACACTGACAATTGTAAGAGTGATTTTAGTGTCCACATACTTTTTGGGGCATTTATATATGCCTACAGTTTTCTAAGGTTTGAATTCTTCGATCAACAACGCAGATACTGCAGAGCAAGGCTGCTAAAGATATTCATGACATTGACGTGTAAATGTATCGTAATGACAAGATTTGATGTAAAGTACTGTAGGTGTTTTAATACCAGGGTGATCTTCATCCATTCTCTCCTCCCCATTAAGTCAGGAGTCTTATTTCTGTTTGAGCCCCTAAATGCTTGTACAAGGTTATATTGGGTTTGAATCACCCATTACCTATGGGTATCATTTCTGATGAGATAATTTTCCCGAAATAGTTGTTGCGATACATCTCGTTGTCAAAAGCACTTCCACAGGCATTACGAGCATATGGGTGCTTCATTTTCCCCCATGCTCTTGTCATTACATTAATTTTCAGAAAGTGTGGCCGACGCTTAATGATGAAATTAAATCCTGCACCTGCTGACTAGACTCAATGGGCTGTACTCGGAAAACCAAACTTAACTTTCTTCAACAGATTTATTTTTCTTCCCCCTTCAAACCAATTGATATTCTTGCTCCTTAGAGATTAACCTTTGTGCCCTTAATAAATGGTCTATGTTGACATCAAAGGAACGGGAATATGGCGCAAGGCCAGCTAGGAAGAGGTCTTGGGGCTTCCAGAAAGAGCCTAGGCCTGGGCTCTCCTACGCGAGAATCCGTAATCTGGGTTGAACGCATGAAGCTTCCCGCTCTTCTTTGTCTTTTTAATTAAACTTGAGCACAGTTTGGAAGCTATTTGACCTTTCTTAGCTCCCTCTTTGTAAGGATTGCCGTAGGTCATTTCCATGCATATATTACCACATTTTAGCTCCTTTTTGCTTCTAGTGTGTCCATGATCTGCTCGGATTTACAGATTAAGCTGGAGGTGCGATTGAAGAATATCAGGCACATATTTGATCTACTGTGGAAGGAAAAATCTTGAAGATCTTAGAGAGGCTGCACTGACTGTTAGCTGAGGAATCTGTGAGAGATTTGCACTATTAAATGAATAGTTCATCCAAACAATTTCATATTTACAGTACTCACCCTCATGTCGTCCAATCTTGTGTGATGTTCTTTCCTCCGTGCAACATAAAAGGAAAATTTTTGAAGATTGTACTGTTTTCCATGGAATGACAATAATATACAGTGACTGGGGACTGGAACGTTTACGCTTCAAAAAGGGTGCAAAAGTATCATGTAGTACTCAAAAAGGCATGTTTTCTTTTTTTAATTTTCAATTTTAATTTCAAGTTTAAGGCAGTTGCTCTTTTAAAAGAAGCATTGACTCGTTTGGCACAGTTGTGTTTGTGCGAGGCCATGGGAGGGGGGGCGCCACTCCATCCTTGGCTGGCATCACTTCTCTGCCGGCATGTGACCGTGTGATAACCAGCCTTGTCGCTTGACATGGTTAGATATGCAAGCCCCTCTGCCGCCCCCAGAGCTTTGGCAGAAACTGATCGGCTTTTGTTTCTGAGTTCTACGCCTGGAAGCTGCCGCCATCTTGGCTTACAACACAGCCATTTGAAAATCTCATAGCTCATTCTCCAACCTGCTGGTACAATCCCTCCAAAACCAACTCCTCTTTTACCTGTGATAAAGAAAAAGTCCCAATCCAGCAAACAAGATGGATTCCCAGCCCTGAGAGGGAGCCCGAAAAAAACATTCTCCTCTGAAACATCACCTCGCACGGCCTGGTAGCTTTTTAACTATTCATGGCAAATTGTGCACAGTCACAAAGACTGCCATGTTGTTGTAGGATCAGATGCAAGCACAAAATGTTATTTTGATTGGCTGAGCAGGCCAAGGTGTCTGGTTTCTTACATTGTTTTTTTTTTGTTTTTTTGGTAAGCTGAAGAACACTACAACATTTTTGTTTTAGAAAATGTACTCAGTGATAACTTAGTAGCTTTCAAAAGACCACAATGCCTCACAATATATAACTTGAGTATCGGCCACTGCGTCTCTCACATACAAGTTTAACAACCAACCAGAACAAAGCATCCTCCAAATCAAACCATGAAATTTCTCTAAAATGCTTGCTTTAGGCTCTGTTAGTCTGTATGTGTTAGCCAGGTAAAGAACTCTCTCCTAACAAAGCTCACTCTGTAATTCCACATCTATCAATCTACTGAGTGTATGAATGTCAGCTCTACAGACCTCATCAATGTACCACACAGCAGTCAGATACGCTAGCTGACAATTAAACCTCAGTTCTTTAGGATGGGCTTGCCATCAAACCCTCAGTCATGCCCATTTTGTAATGAGCCCTTATGGAGATGAAAAAGAGGGAGGATAGCAGCAGTTTCTTTCATGGTAGTCAGGAAGTAGTGGGGGTTTAGTTGAGGAACCTCCAGCCAGATGGTGATTGGTCCATGTCAGTCCCACTTACAGGAGCTTGATTTGGATAGGGAGCGCAATGCATCGAGCCCCCTGCGCTCAACCCCTGAGCGACTTCTCAATTAGTGTGCTGCCTAGCGGAACTGTGAGATGCCAATGGATGCTCCTCACCTCAACCGTTCGGCTCCAGGCACACAGCATCTGCCAAAATATCACATATGATCACATAGTCAGGCTTATTTTACTGTGGATGTTACATCAATGCACATGCTTCTATCGAGAGCAGCAGGCCAAAGCGTAGCCTGACTGAAAAGTGCACCAGGCACTTAACAATTTTTTTCAGTGTTGGTAAATTCAGATGCATTACTCGAAGAGCACTACCAACAAGACTCTTCCAAATGGTTGACTTTTCAAAAATCATTTGATTATTAGGACTATAATTGCTATAATCAAAATGCAGTACTCATCCTTATATTTAAAGGGATAGTTAACTGAAAAATTAACAGGTCGTTCCAAACCCATATGATTTTTTTATCCTTCACTGAACACAAAAGGAGATGTTAGACTGAATGTTATGGCCTCAGTCACCAATGAAAGTATAAGATGTAATAAAAGTAAATGGTGACTGAGGCTAACATTCTGCCATATAATAGAATTTCCATTTTTCGATGAATGATCACTTGAATTGGTATTACAAAGTATCTTTTTTTCTCTCTATTAATGGTGTGGGAGAGACCAGTCAGACCTAGTTGCTGAACTGTGCTTGTGTAAAATGAGATGTAAATGCAGCCGTTTTAATGCCCTGATTTATTCATGGGAGAGCCAAAAGAAAAGGAAAAATGCAAATGAGGCGCTCAGGTTTGCCCTTGAACCGGACACATCCACAAATATGTCCATCTCACCAAAAGAATTAACAACTTTATTGAATCATCTGACAATAGCTTTCATGTAAGTGTGGCGGGTTCTTACTGTGTAACTGTATTTCAACTCTAGAAGAGCTGTTCAGCTCACTTCACTTGAACGTTCCCTTTTAAAGAGAAAATGTTTAGACTTGAATTTTTCCTTGTTGTTTGTTTTCTTTCTTTCTCTTCTTCATCTTTCCTTCCTTTTTTCTTTTCTTTCTCTCTTTCTTTCCTAAATAATCAAGATTTCAATTACAGCTGCCACAATTAACTAATCGTGAAAAGTGTCAATTATAGCAGTCCATGTAGGCCTGCTCATGTGTCAAATTTTTATTTTTATTTTTCTATTTAATTTGTGTTTTGAAGCTGTTGAGAATCGTAACCAATCATAGACAAGTCCGTTGCTCACTTTGTGTATAATTGATTCAAAATATGAATAACAGCTAAGCTTTTTATGCTTCCAAAGTGAAGTTGACCATTTAGGCAACTAAACTGATGTTTAAAACAGCAAAAAATGTAATTCAGGAACACAGTTCACAGCTTGTTTTGGATATTGTCTGATCCACTCTAAATAAATATTTTGATGTAAATAAAGAAGTAATTGTCAATTATTGTCATAATCATGCAACCATAACAGATATTTAATAATATAAATAGATATTTGTGATCAATATGAGCCTTCGTTACAATACAGATTTGCTTTTTGAATATTGCCTCTTGCTTATTTAATCAATGCATTCCTAGAATCACACTGAGACTCTACATTAAACGTTTATCTGACCATGCAGAAAACAAGACATTAAGGGATTATTTTAACTGTATGTGTGTGTATGACTGAGAGGGAGGGAGAAAATAGAGACGAGGCCATCACTACTGCTGCCATCACATTGATTGTGCTGAATCTCTGCCACTTTTCCATATACTTTTAATCTCTCTCCAATGCTAAAGAGGCAATCAAAGGAAGTCTACATTATGCATGCATGTTGAAGGCCTGGCATCTGTGCACGTCAGCGCCGGTGATTTCTCAGCCTAGCTCCTCTGCATTAGCCCCGTGTGTCCTGATCAATCGCACTCACACCGGTTTTCTCCTTAATGGCAGCTCTGCCTGAGAGTGTGCTAGCATTCTTAACACTTTCTGTGCTAAATGCTATCACCAACTGGCTAATTTGACACCACGGAGAAGACAGAGTCCAGAACAGAACTGCAGAGTCTTGGGCTCTTCATGTGGTTTTAACACTGTTCTGTAGCACTGACCAACTGTAGCATTGATCAGACTTAGTTTTGAAAACATTAATGTTAACAGAAAAAAAGAACATAACTAGAAAAGCAGCCTGTAAAATAGTTGGGTATCTTCCCTCCAATCAAAGTTACTGCAGCTTTTACCATTCCCGCATTCTACCGGTTCCAGATCTCTGAATTTGATGAGACCCAAGGTGTTTGTAAGCTCTCATTAGAAAAAACAGCCTGCCCTTAGTCTGTTTGTTAGAGACCTCTCCATTGTCAGGCTTGGATAGCAAGATCATTTGCCCTGATTTGCTTCTCTCTACCACAAATCTGCATAAAAAAAAGAGGCATCACTGCGGGAAGTGTAGGTGCTGCTGTCCGTAATGCATTACTCTGATACCCATATGTCCCTGGCACAAAGCAGCAGAGGGTTTTGATACTGAGAGGAGTGCATATTATTAATTTGATTTTCAAAAGAGAGAGGTGGGTGGAGAGAGAGGACGCCGGTTACAGTATTGATCATGAATTCATTTGGCTTTATCTTCATTCTATTAATTACTTTACTCTGAATAAT
Organism: Myxocyprinus asiaticus; assembly: GCF_019703515.2. Lineage (NCBI taxonomy): Eukaryota > Metazoa > Chordata > Actinopteri > Cypriniformes > Catostomidae > Myxocyprinus > Myxocyprinus asiaticus. The sequence goes on from NC_059390.1 coordinate 11,722,298, forward strand.
ATCAAGGTGGTTTTCATTTGATCTGCCAGTGGGAATTCCTGGAAAAAAAATACATCCAATCAATTTTATCAGTGATTAAAACATTTCAATCATTGGATCCACAAAAACACCCCTCAAGCGCGATGTGGGGCAGCATTCAGAATTCTGTCTAATTAAAATCCTACATTAAATATTTCTTAATTATCTTTTCCATGAAGAGAAAGTAAAGGGAAATTAATCAGGTTGATTTTGAAGACCTTTTCACAGATGGGATCTGTAAATCTAGTCCTGAAACAATATGGGGCTGTTATTGATTTTCCCCTTTTCTACAGAGCTATGACAGACTCTGTATAGTTAACAATGATGTTGTTTTATACATTTTATTGGTTTAAAACTCTGGTTATTACTAATAAATTTACAAACCTTGAGCAGTTACCATACATAAAGGAATTGCAATCGAAGTGGGAAAACTTTTCTTTGATTAGACATTTTTAAAAAAATCTCTGTTATCAACAGGGTTAACTGAAAACAACCTGGACTGACTATCACACTACAGTTTGAAAAATGATTCAAACCTATTTTAAAACCTATAAACATCTAACCTGATGCTATTCATTTAGAAATATCTGTAAGATGATACAGAATGTATTAAATATCCTGCTATCCAAAAATTCTGCACTGACACATGATATTAGTCTTTTGAGAACTGAATATAATGCAGGGGATAGCAATCCTACCCATCATTTGCTATGATAACCGAAGATGCAAAAATCACTACTGCATAAAAACAAAGGTCAAATGTTAATTGGCATGATGTCAGTTCTTTGGCATTTTCTGCGTTTGAACTTTTGCTCTTTATTTTTTAAATCCCATTTTAATTTTTTTTATACAATCTGTGAATCGAGTGACAGTTTGACAGTGTCAAAGATGTTTATGACATTTTAATCAAAGTTATTTCTGTGCAAACAATAGATTAGCCAACAAGCTACATTGACAAATTACCTAATGTACTGTATATACATATAATAATTATTAAGATTTTTTATTCAAAAAGGTTAAGAATATAAATGCTATCATCTATTCCATGAAGAGACATACAGATTGCTATAAAATCAAAATACTGTTATCTTCTTAGGCTTTAAAGGGAATGCGTGTTATTTCTGTGCTTCTAACAACATCAATGGAATGACAAAAATAACGTTTTCAAACTGGTTCTCCAATCAAACCCTCTGTCTGTCATTGGTTGGAAAAACTGATATTGCTGCCCTAAACTCACACTATTGGTTGAGCCAATGTTGCTGTGTCGGCCAGGGCTGCTTTCCCAAAAGCATTGCAAGCTTAAGTTGATCGTAGAGACCACTGGCGCCAATGGTTTCTACGATCTACTTAGGCTTATGATGCTTTCGGGAAACACAGCCCTGGTCGGGATACTCAAAAATTTTTAATAGCATCACGGAGACAGTGTTTACAGTTTTTGAAGAAACCAACCTAAAAATGGCTTATAGTTGTCTCTGCATATTAAGCTTGGATTTAAACATAATGCACACACTATGTTCAGTCATTACTTTTCTGACAGTCCCAAACTATGATTGTGATCCTTGAATGTGGCCCAAGATATTCTTGTATTCATTTTGCTCCTTTTTCTCACAGTTTCTTGTGGTTTGTGACATTTCAAAAAATTCCTCTAACAAGAGGCCTCCGTATTATGAACAAAACCATCTGTTCTCCAGATGAGAATTAAGTCTTGCATCCTTAGAAAATAAATTAATAGATAAAGATACGGAACAAAGAAATCCAGCGTCCCCTTTCGCCTCTATTTTGTGTTAAATGAGATGGCGTGGAGATGTTGAAAGCTTTGAAGGCGTCCTGTAATTGCTATGTTGTGCTTGGAAAAAAAGCTTTGCCACCATTAACCTCTCAAAACAATTCACTTCACATGTCTAGCAATTACGTAGTCAATAATGCTCCATTCTTGCGAGTGTGTGTTCTTGACTTCCTGTAATTAAATTGGGCTTTTCACATGTAATCTGAAATTGCAGAGGGGTCAAAATGAGCACTCGTAATCACCATCGATCGAATTTGAAGTAGAGGTGCAAGTACTTAATGTTCTATTTTTCTTCCACACTAAATTGTCTTGATGGGAAGGTCAGGGATTCAGCGAAGGGGTCAGAGGTAGGACGGCGTTGTTTTCTCTCTCTCTTTCCAGTCCTTGGTGGAAAATAAGTTTTGTGGCAAAAAGAAGAATGGGCCATTTTTTTTGACAGCTCTTTTAACTTAAGGACATCTTTTATTTGAAAAGACATAATCTTTCAAGTGGATCGGAATAAGAGTATCGAAAAGCTGTAAAAGTAACTTTGCTACCTCTCTTAAAATGACATTCTTTGCTGTACAATGTATTCTCAACAGAATTTCATGTAGCCGTAACTATCATTCACTGAAGGCTACATGCACTGCAATGCATCTTTCCAACATAGTGCGTAAAGTTAGACCTTTAGAACAATCCATTTAATGTGCCAACAGCTACACAAATGTGACAGCTCCACAGCTTTAGAGGTGAGGGAAAACCTCACAATACTGTCGATTTTCTAATGCCAAGAAACAATGTTTTCAATTAAATTTTACCATTAACATTAATTAAAGAACCATCAATTATTTCTAGTTGACCAAAATGCAACCTCAGAACCAGCTTAAAATAATAATGTCAGAATTACATGTCTGATACCCGACCCAAAACCAAAGGGACCCTACAAACCATAGGGTTTCTGGCCGGGTTCGGGTCAGGTTTTGTAATTAATGTAAAACTGCATGAACAAGTGGGCTGTGGGCTGCACAAGTCTGCACTGCTTTTTGGTTGCTTTTCTATGTAAACGTGTTGGATGGACATATTTGACCCTTGCGGCGTATCTCACAGTTTTTTCAGCATCTCGTGCACAACTACCACGTTTTTGACACTGTGTCAAAAATTTTAATTTTTAAAAATGCATCTCCAGACACCTGCATTTTGTTGGGGTCAGAATCAGGCTGAAAATTTGATGGTACAGGTCACGTCTCTCCCTCAAGTTGCGTTTTTTAGCGACACTGACTTGCCTGTGCTTTACTGTACTTCTGTGGCTCTATGATAAAGTAAAGCAGGAAGTTCGGCAAAAATCACTGAACTTCAATAAAGATAAATGAAAAACGAGTTAGTAAAATATTGTAATTTATCACAGTTGTGAGTCACAATAGATAAACAAAGAGTTGCACCCCATATACAGTGTGTATATATATATATATATATATATATATATATATATATATATATATATATATATATACACACACACACACACACACAGTATACCTACACAGAACTCTCCTCTCTGCGAGCCACCCTTGTTCACATTTTGTTTTGTTTTTTCAAAAACGTAAAAAGCTCACAATGCTGGCATTTCCATTTAAGCTTAACACTTTTGAGATCAGTCGCCTGGACACATTATGTTTTTGGATGGTTCCCTCCAGTTATGATTAGCTTAATTAGCTGTGAAGAGCAATGACTCGTGGGACTGCACATGTTTGGTGCAGATAATTGCAGGGCTTGCGTGGCAGACCCCGGTGCCCAGCTTGCAACTGCAGGTGGGTTGGCACTGAGAAGTGCCTATCAAAGTGCACATCTGGACCCTGCGGGGGTTGAAAACTTTCATCACACCCCTCTTCAAAATACCCTCTCTGAATCCCCGTACACTCATGCCAGATTCTCTTGCTGAAAAGCCCTCCAAAGCTTTTGGATGTTTGTAGTTTGTGAAGGCATAATTATTTTTGTTTCACTATGATTTTCCCTTGAAAGTGTTTAAAAAAAGAGGCTGTGAACCTTTCATCTCAGCTGTTTATTGAATACACAGATGCAAGAATATATTTGACCACCATTGTTTTTCAGGAGTCAATTAATGTCAGTGTTTTATCTCCCGGTATGCTTGTCTACATTATTATCTCATAAAAGAAGTTTCTAAAGTCAGTTCCTTAAGTTATTGCCTTCTTAGAGGGTTGTTTACAGTAATTACCCTGTAGAGGCAGACAGAAGCAGGAACTTTAGATGTCAGTAGACAATCATACTCTACTTAAAATGGACAGTTCACCCAAAAATGAAAATTCTGTTATTTTTGTTACTTGTTTACTCACCCTTTATGTTCTTAAGAATCCATATGACTTTCTCTCTTCTGTGAAACACAAAATAATATAATTAGGCTAACGTCACCTTTTGTGTTCCATGGAGGAAAGAAAGTCATATGAGTTTTGAACAACATAAAAGGGTGAGTAAATTATGACAGAATTTTCATTTTTGGATGAGCTATTCCTTTAAGAGGGAGCATTTCTGTGCATAAAATTGTCTCTGCTGTGGTTTAACTGAGGGAAGAGAGGCATAGACAGATTGAAAGGCCTAATGAGTGAATGATGTTCATGTGATGCTCATGAGTTTTAACCATGCACATGGTCTTTCTAGGTAATTATTGTGGGTCTTTGCCTCAGCCTAAGCAAGCTGACAGGTCAGTGGAAAGCTCTTCTATGTGCCCTGCAGTAGAAAGCAGAGAGGCCCATAATTCATCATTAGGATATCAGAGTCCAGGTGCAGATTAGAACTGATTGAGCAAGCAGCCAGGCAAGTCAGGGCACTCAAGGAGGAAAATCTTATCCCACAGACAATTCCCAGGTCACGCCCACTGTAATTGAAATAATTTTGCCCCAAGAGTTGTTTAATCTTCGAAAATCACACATTTAGGCACTTGACTGAAGAAAGTACACATCTGATCCCTTCTGCCAACCAACGTCTGCTCTCTGTTTCCAACCAGCCCCTCCTTTTCCTAATTTTTTACAATGATGGGCTACTTTTTTCTCTTTTCAATCCGAAACCAAGTACTATCAAGACCAAAATCTATACCAATACCTCTATCATTGAAAGCTTTGATGATTTCTGAGTATAAAACAGGTACAGTAATTAGAGCCATTTAACATTAAATTATCAGACTCCATTTTTGTTTTCCATTTATTAATGACAATTGTAGAATATGATCCATCAATTTACAACTTCTAAAAATCTGCAGTACTAACCTATAATAAAAGTCACATTTAGCTTGGTCATTATTTAGTGGAAGTGACATCACTCCAGATGTTGCTCTTTTTCTTTTTTCCTGTTTTTCATATCCAAGCTTGTGGAATGCGTTCATTTTTAATGCTAAATAGATAATAAAACCACCAGCAAGTTCTTAAAGGTGAAGTGTCACCACACAGAATTGCAAAAATAACTAGATAGTAGGGATGTACCCTAAGCGGAATACCTTAATCGGAAAGGCACAAATAATGACTTCAAAATGAATAATGAATTAATCCGAATAATAGGAAAAATATTAGTCCAATGAATTAAGCGATAATTTAAATAAACATATCAAAAATTACAAAACAATGATGAGTCTGTGAAGCCAATATTACTACAGTGTAAACCTTATGAATAAAAATATGCACTGTTATTTCAAGTTCATCGGATAACCGCAGACTCGTCTCCATTAATTGTGCGCATCTCAGAAATCTAATCTTGTCATGAGTAACGTTAACGAAGATACGTTAATATTATATACATTTTCCACTTTTTAAAATGCCTGTAAATACATAAACACCAAATGTTTCTCACAATTCAAACATAAGGATTCATAAACCAACCTGAGCGCGATGTTGAATTCCTGACCAGAGACATTATGACTTTATAGCGGAGCTCATCTGCCCATCTCTTAAAGCTGATTACATTTGCATCCATATTGCCAATGAAGGTAATTGCATGGTTTAGTCTTTATCCTCAAAAATTTTAAATGCCCCAAAGAGGTTTAAATACTTGTAAATCTATTCAGAATATTCCTGCACCTAGAGGATTGCGGAGAAACCAAAACATGCGTTTTTTTCCGCTTTTCTCTTCTAGAAATATAGAGGCTCACTCATGCTATTTATTCCACTGCATTTCGTTAATTCTGCACATGTAATTTAACTAAATAATTATGTCCTCCACATTGTTAAAATTTGTGCACACAGTGTAGCCTACCATAAAACCTTCTGATATAGATTTATGGTGCTTTCACCTGTTTATAGACTTAAAAAAAAAAAAAAAAAAAATCTAATTTCTTTTAATGTTTGTATTTGTAGGCTATTTAATATTCGCTGCAAAATGTGTGCTTGACCTTTCGCAATTGCTTGACACCTCGTGCCTCCAGAATAACATTGTTATACTTGCACACTACACAGACTAGGCTAAACGAAAATTCTGTTTCAGCAGATATTAATGTCAGAAATACCAGGAGAAACCAAAGTTAAAAACACATTCCACTGTTAATGAAACCAACATCCAGCTTCATCTATTGAGAAAAATAAAGAATATATCAATAATATAATTAAATATTAATAATTATTATTAGGCTATAATAATTATAATTATTAATAATAATTATAATTATTATGAAATTAAGATTGTCGGATGGATGGATGGATTTTTCAAACCAACATAATGGGTCTGTTCGAAAACTTAGTGAGCTGCCTTACTGTCTCCTGCTTACATAGGCAGCTGTCTTCTATGGCAGCATCCTACCTAAAATGATGCCTCATAAGGGACCTATTTGAAATGCTTTACAACTCCTCACATTATTCAAATAGCGGTAAGCGCTCCGCACGCGCAGCACATGGGAGACTCGACTCTCGACTGATTTCAATACAGGTGTCGTGAGAGAAACAACGCCTTCCTCTAATGAACATAAATACGCACACAAACATTTTGGGTAAAATAGTCGATTTTTGTATTATATTAAACTGTTATTTATTGATATTTTTCAGTATTGAATGGATTATAAGCATATTTCTAATCGAAATTTCTCTCGCTTCGTCTGCCATCTTGGATTTATTTTTTGACCGAGCTCATCACGGTGCATTCTGGTATCACCTACCGGGAGAAGAATACAAATGATGCTACCTTAGAATTTGGCCAAAACAGCATAATTAAGATACCTACCTTTTGGAACAGCCTTCACGTTGGGAGCGCACCTATGCTTCCTCTGGAGGACGTTCACTTGGATTTGGAACAGACCTAATGATTGTTTTCAAACAGGTTTCCTGAACACTCCCCCCTTCTGTAACTGTTCAGACAAGAAGGCAGTCCCTTTAAATTAGGAATCAAAACAATGTTACGTATTATATTTTTATGTGATTGTGAATATATTTAAGTGAGGATCAATGCTCTCGATAAAACAGTATCTGAAGTAGTGTTGTCACGGTAACAAAATTTCGGTAGTCGGTACCGATACCAGTGAAATTTCACAGGTCTCGATACCAATTTTGATGCCACAGCAAAAATGTGCTAAAATGCTAATGTGCTATTGAACACACCAATTTAGTTATTTTTTATTATTTAATAATTATTATAACAATTATAGTTTAGGCGAGGTAATTAAGGCCTTGCCTACAGACAAGGCTCCGGGGCCAGATGGCTTTGCTGCTGAATTGTTTAGATCTTATGCTACAGAACTGGCTCCATTTTTGTTAGAAGTTTATACGGAATCACTAAAGAATGGAAAGCTTCCGCCAACCATGACACAAGCCCGGATCAGTCTGATCCTTAAAAAGGACAAAGATCCAAGTGAGTGTAAGAGTTACCGTCCAATTTCGCTGATCCAGCTAGACATAAAAATGTTGTCAAATATTTTGGCTAACCGATTAAGTAAAGTTATGACATCTCTTATACATATAGATCAGGTGGGGTTTATTCGGGGCTGCAGCTCTTCTGATAACATTAGGCGTTTCATCAATATCATGTGGTCGCTGGCGAATGATCAGACTCCGGTCGCGGCCATTTCACTTGACGCCAAAAAGGCGTTTGATATGGTAGAATGGGATTATCTTTTTAAGATGTTGGAAATATACGGGTTCAGGAAGACTTTTATTGGATGGATTAAGTTACTTTATAGACACCCGATAGTGGCGGTACAAACAAATGGATTAATTTCAGACTATTTTAGTCTGGACAGGGGCACCCTGGCAGGATTGCCCTATTTCCCCATTATTGTTCTGTCTTGCCCTGGAACCATTAGCAGATGCGATAAGAAAGGAGAAGGATTTTCCAGGGGTGATGGCAGGAGGTATGGTACATAAGCTTTTGCTTTACGCAGATGATATATTGTTATTCGTCTCTGACCCCACTAGATCTATGCCTTGCCTCCACAGAATTATTAATTCATTTTTCTAAGTTCTCAGGTTATAGAGTCAATTAGTCTAAATCCAAAGCTTTGGCTCTGACAGCGTACTGCCCAGTAACAGATTTTCAGCCGGGCGCCTTCTAGTGGCCCAAACAGGGCATTAAGTATCTGGGCATTTTATTCCTAGAAAATTTGTCTGATTTAGAGATAATTTTGACCCTTTAATAAAAAGTTTTTCGAGTGATGAGAATAGGTGGGCTTCATTACATTTATTGAAGATTGGAAAGGTTAATGTTATAAAAATGAATTGTATTCCAAAATTCAACTACCTACTACAGTCTCTCCCTGTAGATGTCCCCCTCTCTTATTTCAAGCAATTTGATAGCATAGCGAAATCCTTCATTTGGAATGGAAAGCATCCCAGGTTACATTTCAATAAGTTACATAGGCCGGTTGACAAAGGTGAGCTAGGCCTACCCAAGATTTTGTTTTATTATTATGCATTCGGTCTCAGACATTTGGCTCATTGGTCACTTCCACCTGAGATAGCCCCTCCCTGGTTTGGAATTGAACGAAGTTCTTGCCCCTATTTTACTATTGCAAAGCCTTTCTATTAAACTAATAGGAGAAGTTAAGTTGCACCCCGTTATCTCGCATCTGCACGCAATATGGACAAAATTGTCCAGAGTGTTTAATTCAGACATTTATTTAAATGTTGCCTCGCATATGGCTAAAGCCAAAGTTGCATATTGGTGAGTCCCCTTTCTGCTAGTCGGAGTGGATTGTGAGGGGTGTAAATATGCTCAGTGACCAATATGAGAGTGGTGGGTTGAGATAGTTTGAAAATTTGGTCCAACATTTCAAGATTCCCAGATCTCAGTTCTTCAGGTACTTACAGCTGCACCACCTGCTCTGTACTATTTTTGAGAGTAGATACACCAAACTAAAAGGGCAGATACTCTAGAAGTGGTGATTACTGCTTTTGGAAAAGGTCATGAGGCATCAGTGTATTTCTCCCTGTTAATTCAGAGTCTGGGGGATGGAGCTTCAACTTATCTCAATAGATTATGGGAGAGAGATTTAAACTTGGTATTGGAGGAGGGAGTGTGGGCTAGGATTCTAAAAAACGTCAAGTCTACATCTAGAGATTCAAGGGTGCGTCTGATGCAATTTAAGATTTTGAATCAATTATATTGGACACCCTCTAGATTGTATAGACTTGGTCTTAAAGACACACCCACCTGCTGGTGATGCCAATCAGAAGACGGGGACACAACCCATGTTTTTTGGGGATGTGTAAAGATACAGGAATTTTGGTTGAAGATTCAAATAATTATGTGTGATGTGTTGGAAACACAATTTTCATGTTGCCCCAGACTCTGCATTTTGGGTGATGGGGAGGTCATTATTTTTGGGGATAGCCACTTGAAAGGTTGGGTCTTGGCCGGAGTTATGGTTGCCAGGTGAATCATTCTCAGGGGGTGGAAGACGGCTGGATCACCCTCGTTTCGGGAGTGGTGCGGGGAGATGGGTGAGGTGATTCATAGAAGGTTGGGAAAGTGGGATTTGTTTAATAGGAAGTGGGGTGGATATTTAGATTTTTTGGAGGGTTCTCGGGGAGGGGCAGTGAAGAGGGATTTTTGATTTTAAATTTTTAGTTTGATGTGTATGTGCACTTGTTTTTTGAAAGTATATATATTTTTTTTTGTGTGTTTTTAATTTTTTTGTTATAATTGTAAGTGACCACTGTAATGCGTGTTTGTATTAGGTGGGGGGTGGGGGGGGGGGGGTTAATTTCTATAACTGATTCTGTATTTTATGTTGTGTTTATTTGTTTTTGTGGATGGAATCAAAAAAAGTTAATAACAAAAAAACAATTATAGTTTAATAATTATTATTATTTTCCAGAACTTTTCAGAAGTTTAATTTAATTTCATCATCAAAATGGCATCTAATCAATAAATTCTATAAACTTTTAACAAGTGAAAATAGAACTTTTCAACAAGTCATTGCATTTTTTTCCCCCATAAAATTTTATTCAACAGATGTCTTGCTTGTGATACTTTAATTATTATTATTATTATTATTATTATTATTATTATTATTATTATTACAGTGAATAGTCTACTATACAGTTGTAATATATTTGTATTCAATTTGAGGCATCTAGCTTTTATTTTGAATCGTGCTTTTATTATGACGTGTGTTTTTTGCCGGAAGCTTTACTTTTCCAGATAAACAGTTCGCAACACTGCTCAGTGTGATCACTGAAGACTTAAGTCACGTCTGAAATCTCATCTCTTTACACTGGCCTTTGAGTCTGACAAATGAAATGTAGGACACAGTTTTGGAGTGTTTGTATTTTAGATTACTGGTGTTTGTGTATGTGGTCATTTTTAAATGTTGCAATGTTTTACATTGTATTACTGCGAAGCACTTTGGTCAACTCTGTTGTTTTAAATGCAATATAAATAAAGCTGAGCTGAGATTAAAGCGCAGATGCTGTGATTTTAATTATACAAATATATATTTTAGATGATTCACAATGAATTAGTGCTCTGCTCTTTCTGTCATCTCAAACAACGTGAATGATTCTCAATGTCTGTGGAGTTTCTAGCGGATGAGCGGTCGGATTTATTTAAAGTACGCAGCTCGTCCACAGTAAGATTGCAGCCTTTAGTGGTTTAATAAATCACACAAGGACATGTCAAACTTTTAATTTGATTAATTGTCCATTTCAGTGTACAAGGAGTAACAGAGCACGCATTCAAAATAAGCCTGTGAGCATTTTAAACCAGTCGTGTGTCAGTCATATTGCACGCTGGTACCAAATAGAGTCAGTGCTCGGTACTACCAGTACTGCAGAAACACTGGTATTGTTACATATTTTTTAGTTTAGTTTCGACTTGGTACCGAAGTACCGGTACTTTTGACAACACTAATCTGAAGTATTAATATTTCAGGATTAATCCACCCATCTCTACTTTTTTAGTCTCTCCAGCAACATGAACACCACACTTTCCTCCCTACCCCCCTCCATAGTAAACATTGATGTTAAAAGTTTGCGGTGACACTAGCTGCAGACACAGTGCCACACGTTAGCAGTGAGAGAGTCTGCTGTTTGAGACGCAACAAATCATTTGTCTGTTATTAACCCTGAGCCTGTAATTATGCAGATTGCCATAGATTTTCCCTGGGTGCTGAGAAGTGAGATCCAGGGGTTGCTCTCAGTGTGGCAGGCGGACGCAAGAATGGCCGTGCATTACTGAACTTGCCACATTCATCACGGTGACTGATGGCACAGGCGGCCGGTCCCTGGGTCCCGGTGGTTAATGTAGTGGGTAATTAACTGTCATTTGCCTGGTAATAGGCCTATGATCAATGGTTTGTGAGGAAACAAATTCTAATTCGGCAGCTGATGAATGCACGCTGAAGCCGAAGCAGACGCGGGGGTGGCGGAGGGAGAGAGGGGGAAGAGGGAGCCGCTGTCAGAATTTCAAATGCTTCTGGAGGTGGCAGTGTTATCATTCTTCTTTTTTCCCCTTAAATAAAAACAGAAAAAAAAGGAAAGGAAAAAGTAATGCTTAATTTGTTGCCCTTGATTTTCAGAAAATGCCCAAATAAGTAAGGGGGCCTGGGTAGCTCAGCGAGTAAAGACGCTGACTACCACCCCTGGAGTCACGAGTTCGAATCCAGGGCGTGCTGAGTGACTCCAGCCAGGTCTCCTAAGCAACCAAATTGGCCTGGTTGCTAGGGATGGTAGAGTCACATGGGGTAACCTCCTCGTGGTCGCTATAATGTGGTTCTTGCTCTCGGTGGGGCACGTGGTGAGTTGTGCATGGATGCCACAGAGAATAGCGTGAAGCCTCTGCGTTTCCGCGGTAATGCGTTCAACAAGCCACGTGATAAGATGCACGGATTGATGTCTCAGACACAGAGGCAACTGAGATTCATCCTCTGCCACCCGGATTGAGGCGAGTCACTATGCCACCACAAGGACTTAGAGCACATTGGGAATTGGGCATTCCAAATTGGGGAAAAAAAAAGAAAATGCCCAAGCAAACATAGTGAAACAAATACAGGCCTGTCAATTCAGATAAATGATTTGTTTTGTTTGAAATGCGTGAACATGCACAATCTTACACTGATGCTAAACAAGACGATCATGCATAAGGTCATGTGGACACCTAATGGGATATTTCACCCAAAAATTTAATTTGTCATTTACATACCGTCATGTTGTTCCAAACACGTATGGCTTTTTTTTTTTTTCGTAGAACACAAAAGGAGAGTTATGCAGAGTGACAGCCTTAGTTCACTGTTGTAGTAGATATAAGATGCAATGAAAGTGAATAGTGACTGAGACTGGGATTTTTGTCCGGTTACCCTGATTTTGCTTTGCATGTAAACTCCTTTATTGTCACTGTTTAGGTTTTGATGTCAAGACAAGGGAAATACACAGTACTGTTTTTTAATAGTTGTCAGTGTTAGTGTTATGCTTGTTAACACTCTCGCGGATTCACTTTCTGTATTAGGGAATCTAAAATTATACAGTTTGGGCCACATTTTTTTGGCTTATCTGAGTTACTCACATATTAGAATCCCAGAGGGGTCTAGTTTAATGGGGAGTAATTTACCAGGGTTTTGTAGCTCGATGAGGAGATTGAGGTGACATCTCTCATGCATTTCCAGTGGGGCACTGTCTAATGATTACAGTAAAGCTGCACGCTTGTGCCTCGCTACTGCGACCACTAGGATAAAGCCTTGTGGAATAATTTAATTGGTGTCTCTTTTCCTCTCATCAAATAGGTGCCATTCGACTGTGAAAAGCCGCTGTGCACCTCCAACACTTTTTGAGTCCAAACAGGTGCTACTGATTGTGCATTCTCTTTTAACTTACGAATCCGAGCCGTGATGAATTTTAAGTTCACGCCACTTCTACAGCCTGTTGAAATATACATGCCATTTTGTCAGCCTTAATGTCGAATGCAATGTGATTTCCTTCATAATGTTTTACTTATATTAGACAGCCTCTGACCACTGAATGAAAACTGGACTGAGCTATGAACTCGATTGAACCAAGAAGAACAAAACATTTAGAGAACACGTATCTCTGAATTCATTACAAGCCAAGCACGCTTAATTTGCCGCCTCCCTTGAGAGCCATTAGTGTCTGCAGCATCAAACTGGCAGACCGATGAAAGACAAGTGGCAGGTAGGGCTTCATCCATCTTCCTGTCCCTCCCCTTTTCCTGTTGGGCTAGAAACAGACCTCTCTGAAAGTGTCGTTAGGTGTTTAGGACACAGTCCCCTGATTGTAGCTGCAGCTGCTCTTTCTAATATCTGTGGAAGTCTACCACCACCTTTCCTACCTTCTTAACCCAGGGACCCAAGCATAGAGATTTGTTTCCACCAAAACAGTTGTTGTGATAAAGATCAGAGTATTATGTTACTGTTATGTGTGTGTGTGTGTGTGTGTGTGTGTGTGTTTTACCATTTTTATAAAATAAAATAAAAAATAGCCTGTAATAAAAAAAAAAAGGTACAATTCTGCTACGCTGGGTCTCTGAAGGTTAAAGAAACGTTCCAGGTTCATTACAAGTTAAGCTCTATTGACAGCACTTGTGGCATAATGTTCAATAATTACCACAGAAAATTATGATTATTGTCCTTCAGGGTTTTTTTTTTTATTTTATTTATTTATTTATTTTTTTTTGTGGTCACATGAACTTATAATGGAAGTCCACGGAGCAAATACACATACCTGTAGTAATACAGAACCTGGTCTCATAGAATGAACATTACTCTATATACATTTTTGCAAACTGACATTTAAGTGCCGCTTCATACATTTTTTTCTGCTTTTCCTGGTGAAATGAACATTAGAGGTGCTACAACAACTGTGTGGTTTAAGCATTGTCACACAAATCACGAGGACAATTGCCGATTATGACTTTATAACAATGTATTTTTCACTCTATTTCACCCCCACTATGTTATGATATCAAAACACTTTTACTGTGACCAGGATTTGAAAACCGAAACATTTTAACACTTGTATTACAGACCCACCTACATTTACACACTTATACCTTCATCATTAGCTTGCTTGGTAGCTCACCTTCTAGAGCGTTGGACTTTGGATTTGACAACCATGGTTTGAGTCTAGTCAAAGATGCACAACAGTGATAATGGCATAGAAGCGACACGAAAGGATATGGTTGCTTTTTGTATGTTAAAACAATATCAGTTAGGGTTAGGTGTTGGTTAAGGGTCAGGATGTATGTTTTGTTAAACTCTCATGTATCTATTACAACCACATTTTGCTCAGTTTTGGTGCCCCCCACTGGATATTTCACTTGGAAACTGCAGTCAAATGTGTAATGAAGCACGTAATTTCAGTTTTGCAAAAGCATTGCAATGCTCAAGTAAATTTCATGAAACCAGGCTGGTATTACAAGTTATAAATAACCACAAGACTGTACAAGAAGTTCAACCACCTAGAAAAGTATTCCCACCTCAAATCCTAGAAGATTTAGACAATTTAGACAACTTTACAGCTTAAATAATAAACAGGATTTAACTGAATAATTAATGTAACTGCTTTAACAAAAATACTAGCTGCACATTTCAGCTTTTAAATGCTCCAAAAGCAGTTCATTTCCTGTGTAAGTGTAAGTCAAAATATTTTCTTTAGGAATCAATATTTTGCCAGAAAGGCGGTTAATAAAGCTCAACTTTTATGGAATCTGGAACATTCCTTTACTGTACCTGATTCAACATCTAGTGTTTTATACAAGATGCCCAGTGCATGTGTTACTCTTCGTAATCACGAAGACTGAAGATATGTTTTGTATCAGTTGGATGGCAAAACCATTTTAGTGAAGTGCCAAGACGTTTTCTCAATAATAAAGGAATGTAATGTGTGAAAATACTGACCAGAAGTGAATCCGTTTTTGAAACATGGGAATAGTTAAATTCTGCATGAAAGAAGTTGGGAAATAAATCCCCAAAAGATCACCATTGTGTATCAAGATCTTCAACTTATTGCTGGTTTAATAACCATGTAAGAAAGTGTCACCCTTCAGACATCTGTACTTCTCATGATTGTCATTTGCAGAATTCAAGTTGCATTGAATCAAAGTTTTGTTGTAGAATTGTTTGTGTAAAATCCTGCATGACCAAATACTCAAAGCAAAAAAGCATGACTGTCCTATTCAAAGAATGGTATTGGTTACTTTAAATTTGCACATAATGAAAAGTCTGAGCTCACATCTTGCTAGAGTGGCAAAAGCAATGCTGCTTTGATTCAACCTGATAACAAAAAGACCTTCAAGCATCATTTTTTCATATGGATATCATCTATCATTCATTAGCTGAAAGCTTTAGTGCACTTTAATGCTACTCTAAACCAGTCTTTCTTACAAGAAGAGTTTTAAAGTATTTAATACCCACAGCATACTCATTTTTTAAATTCATTATTTATGCAAGTCAGTTGAAGAGTTATCTTACAATTAATCTATCATCTTATATTTATGTTTAGATCTTTTAGATCAAGTGCAAGATGGGAGTAAAATTTGTCCCATTTCATACTGAGGCCTTCTGGCTATGCACTTTTTCCACTGAAAATACTGAAGACGAGATAACACAAATGTGTCTACAGTATATTTAGACAGCTCAAAGGAAACTACATAATTCCTTTAATTAAATCGGCACCAATCCATGGAAAGAAGTCTTGTTTCCTCCTTCCCCGTTACTTAGAACGCAATAGGAGATATCCTTCATTGTCTGAAGGTGTGTTGACAGTAGCCCTTAATTTTGTAGGTATTCATGAGGGCACAATCTATCTGCTTCTCTCTTTTTTATATTTGCCTGTGGGAAACATAGTTTCTGAAGGTTAATAAACAACCCTGCATATCCCATGCCCCAAGATCATTTATCAGATTGCGATCTCTTACAGAGCCAGAGAGTGGCATGTAGTTTTATCATTTTAACAACGACGGGTAAAAGTGCCCGAAGAAGTCCGCCTAATAGGTTATTTTCTTATATGATTTCGTTATCAGATATTTCTTTTTCCCTTTCCCCCTTTTACTCACTCTAGGTCGCAGTGGAGTAATAGCCATGAATCCCTAATGAATCCTCTCTCTAATGTTCCGCGAGCAGGCTAGAAAATAATAGGGTCGTCCCTGGGCAGTGACTACTGTTGCGTTGAATCTCTTGCTCTGTGATGCTAACCTTACTTAGCCCAGTCATCTCTGTGATATTACCATTGCAATTGACTAGTCATTTCTAACCTTACTCCCAGAAATCATGTAAGCATCAGTTTTATGGAAGCTACTTTGAAATTGTACTGTAGATTTCCAAGCTACAAGCTACTTATAAAGCAATTTAAGGAATGTTCCGGGTTCAATAAAACTTGAGCTCAATCAACAGCAGTTGTGGCCACTCATTTATAAAAATATTAAAAAACAATAAGCAAAGTCTGGGTTACAGTAAGGCACTTACAATGGAAATGAATGGGGCCAATCCATAAACATTAAAATACACATTGCTTCTAAAGTATAGCCACAAGACGTAAAAATAGTATGTGTTAACATGATTTTTAGTGTGATAAATTCACTTACTAATCTTATTTGTGTAAATTTATTTCCAATATGACAACTTTGTTGTCATGACGACATAACGTGAATAAAACCCTGTAATTGGGTAAAACCTTGTAACATCGGTAAATGTTACATTTTTTTTTTTTTTTTTTTTACGTCTTGTGGCTATACTTTAGAAGCAATGTGTATTTTAACGCTTATGGATTGGCCCCATTCACTTCCATTGTAAGTGCCTTACTGTAACCTTGACTTTGCTTCTTTTTTATTTTTATTTTTTTTTATAAATGAGTGTTCCTAAATCTTGTTCCTAAACTTTAAAACAGTGTGTATTTTAATGTTTATGGACTGGCCCCATTCACTTTCATTGTAAGTGCCTTACTTTAACCATGATTCTGGCTCTTTTTTTTTTTCTTCTTTTTTTAAACAAGTGAGGGACGAGTCAAAATGAATTTAGGTGGTAATGAACATTATGCCACAAATACTGTTGATTGAGCTTACTTTTTTTTAAAATTCGGAACATTTCTTATACTTAGACCCTTAAAAGTTACTTACAAAATGTAGCTAACTACATTGAAGCTATTTAATATCTTTAAATGTATAACTAAGAGATTATCTAATTTATCTTTAGGTGATGGCATTAAACTTTATAACATAATTATAGTGGGGTAGCTGAGTCAAAACCTACCCTATTTTGAAAACAGCAGAGATACTGTCTCACTTCTGAAAAATGTAGTTAAGTCAGTAGTGTCACTACTTTTAGTTGGTTCTTCACCTACACTGATAAGGATGCATCATGAAAGAGTGAAGAGGCCATGTGTAAGCCCTAAAAACTAGGAAAGTATGCCCCTGCAACCTATAGTAATGCCGTTTGACCTCAGCATAGATATGGATGGTCAGATGATTTCAGGGTGAAGGCTAAAACTCTTTTTAAATCTACCAGGTTGTTTGGTGTGACGGGGAACTGTGCAGCGTGCAGTAAACTCATCCCAGCATTTGAGATGGTCATGAGAGCCAAGGAAAATGTCTATCACCTGGACTGCTTTGCCTGCCAGCTGTGTAACCAGAGGTAAGTCCTGCCAACCCATGTTTTTCATATCTGGGGACTCTGAAGTCTTGATCACATTCTACAGTATTTTTGCAAGTAAAAAAAATAAAACTGTACTTAATATTTGTGGAAAGATTTGTGGAATTTAAAGAACAACTCAAAGCTCAATTGTAATTTGGATATGACCGTTTTTTTATCTATAGCATCTTACAGTATATGTATTACATGGACAATCCCTTTAGCACTCCTTTTGTTTCTTGTTCGAGGGCACAATGCTGATAGGGAATCCCAGTATCTCTCCAGTTCACAAATTGCCCATTCTGGGGTTTGAGAAATGACTTTCAGATTACGAGCCCTGTTGTTCAACAACAACTTCACCACCAAAAGGTGGTTTTGGCTGCCATTTTCTTATCCAAAGCATCTGAAATTACAATGGTATAAGTACTACAGCCCCCCTAGAGCAAAATCATTGCTCAAGGGCATAGCCGTGATAGGGGCTAACTCTCCGGTTCATGAATCACCCCAATGGGGCTTGAAACGGCTACCACTGGATTGCTGGCACATTCAAAAGGTGGTGTATGGCACATTCTTGTTTGTCCAGAGGGGTTTAGTGCAGTTTACTCCAGGGCACAATGGCCAAAGTAAATCCCACCAACTCTGTAATGAACTGCTCTTTCTGGTGATTTGAGCCAACGACCAATGGACCAAAAATTCTTTGTGCAACAACCACCTTACCACCAAAATAAATAACTTTTTTATCCAAAACAGCTTAAATACATCTTCTATTGGAGAAGTGACCTTCAAGCAACATGAATTGTTTGAGAACACAAAATAACCCTCCAATTGATGAATTGCCTCTTTCAGGATTGGAACTAATAACTTTGGGATAACTTTAACCACTGAGCTACTACCACTGCTGATTCATTCTAGGCTTAAAAAGTATGTTAAAAAGGCCTGTTCATGACCTCTGACCTTATTCAGTAAAAATACAACATACCCAATCATGCTAATTTTCAATACTTACAATTAAAAGAAGTTACAAGAAAACCAGCTGGCTCCAGAACCTTGGAAAATGATAACCCTCCTATCAAGCTCTTGCATTGTTAAAACCAAAGAAATTTCTGTCTCTATTATATAAAAGTACAATATCCACAGACAAATATATAGCAGCTCCAACCCTACAATGGATCATTGACATTGGCTTTCAGAGACTCTTGGCCTCACCATCCCTGAGTGACCCACAATAGTTCTACTTGGAGATCTGTCTGCATTAAATATTTCTAAGTATCTCAAACCATTCCTTTTTATTTCTTTGACTGAAAAAAACAAGATACTTTACTAGAAAGTTATAACAAAACTTTTAATAAATCAGTGGCTCAATTTGATAACAATGCACTCCAACCTGGAAAAATTAGCTACATATATTAAAGATAACTATGTATCCTTTAAACAAACCTGGAACCCATTTTTTCAATACCTACAGAATAGCAATACAATACTTTGAATATTATATGTTCTGCAGTTTTATCATTGTGTGATTTGTTGACTTCATCACATTGGGCAAATTGCGTTGTTTGTCCTCATTCACTATAAGAAAAAAAAAGGCCATTTGTCTTAGAATCTGCAGAAGTCCTTGTAAAGTAATGCCAAATAAAGATGAAAACTCATACACAGGTTTAATACACAAAAAGGCAAACACACAGGTGCCAGAGGGCAGTACACATAAGAGGGGCATATTGCAGGATCCGGTTACGCTCAATTAGCAACGGGTTATTGTCTTGCCACTTCACTTGACTGCACGAACCAAGCTCACCTAATCTAAGAAGTCAGCTAATCTTCATCAGACAGGTCTACCCACTTGGGCAGCATTAAAGCCCATTTAGACTCAGGCAAAATCTTTCTTTTTACATTAGGCCAGCCAATCAACTGTTTAATAAATCTGTCATTATTCTGACGAGGCCTCGCTGCATCTTTCATCTACCCATCACAATTTCACTGGTGTTCACCACAAGATTTATGGCATGGTGCTTGTGCTACAACGTAATTGCCTATATCTCAGACTGGGACTTGAACATTCTGTCGGTTTATTGACAATTTTGGATGTTTTGGTGGAATGATGGATTTACTTTGGTGTCCTCTGAAGACCTTTGGCACAGATTTGACACAACAGAAATACAGTAGTCCCAAAAAGTACTTGGACACTTTAACCACACTTAAATGTATGAATTTCATTGCATAACAAATATCAAACCACATGGCATTTATTTTTATGAAAATAAGCACACCTTTAAAACAAAATGTTTCACAAAAAGACATTTGTTAGGTCTTAAATTATAACACAACAGATATACGGTTTCAAATTAGACAAAAAAAGAATTTGGACACTTTGTGGTTGTTTAAAGTTAGCAGAACATGTATATAGTTAATGTACATACACCTGTCGTTAGTCTGAGCTTCCAATAAAGAAGCTCAGACTAACGACAGGATACATCCAATAAAAATTGCCTTGGCACCAGTTGATCAAAAGTAATTGCAAAAATGACTTAGAAAAGTGTGATTAGTTCTGAGAAAAGAATAATTTGTTTGCAGATGCTACTTTGTTTGATATTGTGTATGTAATGTAATGACATTCAGACATATTTAAGTGTCGCTTAAAGGTGCAAAAAAGTTTTACACATTAACAAATGAATTGGCACATGAATGTTTTTGTGAAGAGTGATCTGAATGGTGTACACTCACATGAGATGAAGACTGTTCTCATAATAGTTTTCTATAAAAAGTGTTGTTATTATTTATGGTGCAGGTTACCCCTTCAATGTGTTTCGCCATGTTGAACGGACATGACCCGCAGTGTTTCACTAAACGTTGAAGAAGAGAATCTTCGCGCTCATCGGCTGCCGCCTATGTAGATACACTTGGCTATGCTTAGAACAGTGTTGTATGGTGAAGCGAAGAGCAAAAAGAATACAATGGGACAGATTTATTATCGTGTTTTAGTAGCGAAGACAACAGGAGATTCAGTAGCTGTCCAAAGGTCCAAAGCAAGAAGTCAAAGACCGGCAAAGGCAAAAATCTAGAGTAAACATCGGTACGGCATACACAAATTGGAAAGATTTGATAACGGAGAAAAACCTGAGTAGATATACAATGCTGTTTTTTTTTTTTTTTCTCCCAATGTTGGAATGCCCAATTCCCACTACTTTAGTAGGTCCTCGTGGTGGCGCAGTTACTCACCTCAATCCGGGTGTGTCATGGTTTTATGTGTTTTGTTCTTGTTTTCATGTCTTTTATTTTAAAGTTTAGTTCCTTTTCCTGTTCATGTCATGTGGTTTCATGTCATGTGATTTCCTGTTTCCTCATGTGTTCCTGGTCATGTGATATCCTGTTCTCCTCCATGTTCATGTTCATGTGTCTTGTTTTCATTGGTTCATTGTCTTGTTATCTCTTTATTAGTTCTGTCTGTTCATTGGCTGTCTTGTTACACTTGGCCATGTATTTATACCCTCATGTTTGCCATTGTTCAGTGTCAGGTATTGTTTGTGTAATGTCATGTTATTGTTTATGCCAAGTTCATAGTCTAGTCATGTTAAGTCAAGTTCATGTTCATGTTTATGTTTTGTTCAAGTCAAGTTTAGTCAAGTTCATGTTTTTGTTCACGTTTGGAGTTATGTTTTTTTTTGGATATCACGTTTGTAAATAAAACTGCACTTGGGTTCATCACACATCATCGTCTTCATCATTGCCAGCAACAGCGTTACAGGGTGGTGGAGGACAAATCTTAGTTTCCTCTGCTTCTGAGACCGTCAATCTGTGCATCTTATCACGTGGCTCACTGTGCATGACACCATGGAGACTCCCAGCATGTGGAGGCTCATGTTAAACTCCACGATCCATGCACAACTCACTACGTGCCCCACCGAGAGCGAACCACATTATAGCGACCATGAGGAGGTTACCCCATGTGATGTTACCCTCCCTAGCAACCAGGCCAATTTGGTTGCATAGGAGACCTGGGTGGAGTCACTCAGCACGCCCTGGATTCGAGCTTGTGACCCCAGGTGTGGTAGTCATCATCTTTACTCGCTGAGCTACCCAGGCCCCCCAAGTAAGACATTATTAATTGTTTAGACCACTCTCTAAAATAGTATCAGTGGAATTCACAGAAAACTCATACAAGTTTCCCTCGATCTTTTTAAAATTATGTGTGTAGTCAACGTATGTTAGTAATGGACAGTTTTCAGCAGTGTTTACAAACGCAACTGGAAAGCAACATGTAATTGATTTTCTTTGTTATCACAGCTATAGTAAGGGGGGCCCATCTACCTCCACCTCTGTGAAACGGCATACGTCTTCATTCGTTAATTAGCTTGGCACAGCGATTGACGTTGGTTTGCTTGGAAACAAAACGAGTTCTTCAAATACAGTATGCATGGACATGTTAAATTTGATCATCAAAAACAATTCTAATCTTTCCTTTACCATAACATTCTGAATCGCTAGATAATTGGGGTTTATTTCACGCTAAGCAGTTCTTTAATAAAGGTAATAACTGTCTTTAGAAATAACGTGAAAGGTAGGGAGTCTCCAAAGATTATTAATATGAGGGACAATAATAATCTGTCCTTAACCATAGAAGTCTGTTTACTTGAATTCTGACGTTTGTTTTTAGGCAAAGCAATTATATTATAGTAGTAATAAATAACTTTAGAAATTACCTTAAACTCCGAAATTATCCAGATGCAAATGATATTCCAAAGCTGGCGGGTGCAGCAGAGATGATCATGCTTATCCACATCGATAGATGGCAGTACAGCATCTAACACCACTGTCACATTGGTATTTAAAGTACATGAAGAAGAGCAATGCTAACGCTAGCTAGAGAACTACTGAATGCCCCTTTAAGTGTCCAAATATTTTTTGGTGCCACTGTACATACAATAAACAAACCACCTTATGTTTCCCTTGACTAAACCTGGTGCTTTAGAACCGTTAGTGAATTTTTAATTGTCAAGAAGAGAATCAACATCAGATCTCGACTGATTCAGCATTACCCGAGAGAGCAGCGCATCAACAGTCTGATATGCAAATACCCCTCATTTGACAAAGAGCAAATTCCTTTGTCAACAAGCTGATGAGACATTATCTCCATAGACACATGCCACCCGACGTGTCTCAGACACTTTGTTTTTCTGCCAGTGCTTTTTGAGAAAGCCTCGCAAATTTTGATGGACTCCTCGAAAAGAGAAAAGGACGATTGAGGAACAGCAGGGCTTTTCATGATGCGTCCATCATTGTGACAGCTTTGAACATTAGTCGAATACAAGCTCAGACCAGTGCAGTGATCACTGTGATGCTCTTTGATAAACATCAACACAAACAACAAGAACCTTTGATGGTAGAAGATATTTTAGGGAAATACAATATTAGTCGCTATTTTTTTTTTTTTTTTATAATTTATTTTTGAAGAGCCAGTTGAGCCAAATACAGGTTTAATTTTTGGGTTTTGTTTCTTTTGTATTGTGCACAACATACTGGTGAGTCAATGATAGAAAAATAAAAAATTTTGGTGAACTATTCCTTTAAATAAATTTTTTTTGTGTGTGCAACTTAGATTGCCTTGAAGTTGCTTTTGTCTTCTGTTCCCCCTCTGTCTTTTTTCATATACATCCCATCTCTGCACTCTGCATTCTCATTTCCCTCCCTTAAACATTATTAAAGAGGTCGTGGCCTTTAAAAGAGCCATCTAATCCATTTTACCAAATGCTCGGCAAAATGCTCTGCTCGGCATCAATGATGTCGAATAGACATTCTGATGCTGAGAGCAGGCTATTGGGCCAGTAGAGGTCACACCGTATAATTATTCTCTTCCATGAGGGTCAGAAATGGCCCGACATTGGCGTTTGATGCTTAAATGATTACAATCAAGCTTTTATACAGCAGGGCCACCCCGCTTTTCCCACACACATAAGCAAACCCATCAGCTCCTCTAGAGCAGGTTCATTAGTCAGGACAGCCCACACAAATGCACAGTTAAGACAAGAAAATGTTAAACACAAGCCGTGATTAGCTTGATTTTAACAAAGAGGATGTTGAACTAGTTTTAGCTCTGTTTTTAAATCTGAAAACCATAAACTAAAAGACAAACTTTCATATACTGGTGTACATCATATTAGATACTAAAGGTGTAAGTCAACATGAAATCAAAAAGACCCTATTTACTTTAAAGGTGCACTCAGTAGTTTATATATATATATATATATATATATATATATATATATATATATATATATATATATGTGTGTGTGTGTGTGTGTGTGTGTGTGTGTATATGTTGTTTTGGACTTAAACTAACATCTAGTACAGGGGTCGGCAACCTTTTTGTCATGGAGTGCCATTTTTATTTTCCTGGTCAATGGCTGAAATGTAGAAATTGTCTATTCACAGTCAGTCATGATTAAATTAATCTACTAGTGAAAGTGTCCAATAACATGGTGGTTACTGTGATTAAGCGAGTAGTATTCAGCTGGTTATGTGATCCTAACATGTCAGCCCCCATGAGGGGACCCTCTCCATGTAGAATAAAACAGATTTTATAAGGTTACTAACATGACTGGAGTCTTCATCTCATGTGAATGGTCATGATTTTATAAATATGTTTCAAAATTGCAGTTCATTTCTTAAGGAGTACAACTTTTTTAATGAGGAAAACATTTATTAGTGCACCTTATTACATATTTCTGGTCTTATTGTGTATGATATAGCGTCGAAGTCATTCCAAAGAAGAAGAAAAAAAATGCTTGTCTTCGTAATCTCTCATCTATATGTAATAACTTGCTCCACTGAAACGGCTTTCTTTTTCAGCCGATGTCATGAAGTTGTCATTATATTACAACTCCTCCACTCCAGCCACCTAGTATGGAAACCCACGTTTCACAATCCAATCAAACCACAGTGAAATTATAAAAATAAAAAAATCTCACTTAATAGCCTGTTTCACTTTGAAATACATCACATTAGGGAAGTAAAATGGATTGCCAAAGTAGTTTCGTTTTGGTTTTAATCACTCACTCCGCATTGAAAATTACGTTCCAGTTTGGAGTTTCCCATTAGTACTTGTAAGTTGAATATGAATCTGCTCACCTGACTGGTGGTCACACCTTCAGCTTGGTTAACAGGGATTGGGGTTACTGCCACAGTGGCATGTTTGTGTGGTCTTGAGACTCTAATCAGCTGTTAGCCACAGATCAACCCTGGGGGGACAGCTAATCGTTAGCCTGTCGTCCGCTCGGGCCTCATCAGCCAGCCTCAGAAGTCCCAGTTCCTGGTGATGAGCCTGGGTTGCACTGCTCAGAGACCTCCCAGGAGATGCACAGAAGGCCAGGGCCTGAGTGGCAGGGTAGAGAGGTCACTAGTACAGGTCACTGTCCTTGTCGAAGTGTCTGGAGAACTCGAACCAAATTGGGCCACGCATGCTCAAGGACTGCAGTTTCGGCCTGTACACCATAGAC
Source organism: Myxocyprinus asiaticus (assembly GCF_019703515.2). Classification (NCBI taxonomy): domain Eukaryota; kingdom Metazoa; phylum Chordata; class Actinopteri; order Cypriniformes; family Catostomidae; genus Myxocyprinus; species Myxocyprinus asiaticus. The sequence continues at coordinate 11,747,631 of NC_059390.1, forward strand.
AGTGGTCTCTCAGAGGGTTCAGTGTACCTCAGTTCTAGTCTTCACTCATTTGAAGAAACCATGCCATTGCGTCCCAAAGTTTTGTGGCTTTTAGTCCATGTCTATCCACTATATGCTAGTGTACTCCTAAACATTGGCAAAATTCACATATAGATTTACGTATTTAAACCTCCCTTTCAATCCCATCCCATAACACTACCTGCATCTGAATAGCAGGTAGCAAATCAAGGTTCATGGCTGTGACGTAAGCCTATTTAAAAAAAAAAAAAAAAGTACAAGCACATCAATATTTCCTGCTCAAACTACCTGATTTAATTGGAATGTCAAAACAGGAAAAAAAAATTGCACTCGCCAAGCCATTTCATGGGCAAGTATTTAAGGCGAGTCAGCTCACTCTGCGTCCATCTTGATTTTCTATCTAGATGATAGGCATACAAGTACAGCTCCTACCTATTTGAACTGAAAGACCGAATTCTCCAAAATTGTCAAGATGCATTTTGATAATATCTTTTAAATTAGCAATAAATTTGGACATTAATTGTATCATAAATTTAGCCTCTTAAGCTCAAATCATGCTAGCAAAACTAATGCACATGTGCATTCTAGAGTAAACAAACAAAGATAATGCCTATATCAAAAAGGTGATTGGCTCTTTTTACTGAAAGGTGGGACTTCCATTCTTACAGCCATGATGGCTGTAAAGTCCTATGAGTGGTCTCCTCCTCCATTATACAGTCTCTGCATTCCATTTTTTGAGCTTCCGCATTCAGTTCCATTCTATTCCATTCTGTTCTGTCCTATAATGTCTTGTTCTTATCTCTCTATCTATAGACCTCCCTTCTTGATTAATTTCCTCTCTCTCTTTTTCACTCACTCTTTCTAGTGCTCTCACGGCCACTCAGCTCCAGCATGTTATTTCACAGAAGAGGAATGTTACTACTCTAGTTAACACAGACCTCAGAGGCAAATAGCTGATGAAGCCATACATCATTAAGTCCACTGACTTGGAAGCCATCTTTTCTTTAACAAGATGGGTCTCAATAGACATATTTATCATTACTGTCACACCTGAGGAAAAGTAGAAAGAGTGAGTGAGAGAGAGACAGAGTCAGCGAGGTATAAATGGGGGAACGTCAAAGAAAGAAAAGAAAGAGAGTCTGGGAGAACGAAGAGGCATTGTTAATTAATGCTACTGTAGGTATCAACAACTACCTCATGATGCGATACATGTGTCACAATTCAATACATCATAATAGCATGATAGAATCACAAATGAAACCTATTCTTTCATTAGCTGAACTTTAGGAAATATGAATGCACATCATATCATGTCAATGCGAGGATCTAAATTATTGAAACAATATTGTGAGGGAAAAGAATCACAATATATTGATACAGTGGGGTCCAGAAGTCTGAGACCACTAGTGAAAATTCCTGCATTTTGCATTCTTCTTAGCTAATACCTTTTTTTGTGTGTGTTAAAAAATTATATTGTCAGCATAGCAATCTGAGTGAAAATCCATGCTATTCCAGTATGATTTGAGAATGTTTCAAAGAGCATCTTGTGTGCTTCAGTGGTTGCAAGGAAATCTGACCTTTTGTACAAAGGTGTTAACTTGGTAAATGTTACAGATTTGCTTATTCGATTAGTGACTTAGTGATTAGGTCATAATATTAAATATTTCTTATTCATTTTACATCATAAAGCTTCTGTTTGTTACATTTTTTAAAATCCCAAAACTTTGTTTATTTCCAGGTTTATATTAGATTTTGAATTCCAAATCCATGTGGACTCCCAAAGTGGACCCAATTGTATGTACCTGCACAGCCCTATAGTTAATTGTGAAAACACATAAAAATGGTTGAAAATGGTCATACCTGACAAACTCTTTATATCAGGCACATTTACTTTTTTCCCCTCCACTTGATGGAAAATACTAAAAAGCAATTAAAGCAATCTGAAGTTGACCTCATCAGGGAGGAGAGATTGAACGGGGAGGGCAAGGGGGGATGCATCAAGCTAAGGGTAATGTAGGTGTTCGGAACATGTGGTGATCGGTAATGACTGCACACGCAGAAAGACGGAGGGCAGAACAAGGGCATTTATTACTGCTACCTCTGATGGGCTGACTGCAATATCCTCGTCATAATTGGCACACAGATGTCACAAACGCTGTTGACATTTCACCAAGCAGAAACAATTTGGGCGTTGTGAAACAGGGCGGCGACAAGGCTAAGAGGGAACAGAAAACACGGGCTGTAAATAAACATAGAAAGATCCTATTAGCCTAGAGAGAGAGAGAGAGGGAGACAGAAAACGAAAGGACGAGCGAGATGGAGGTGCTCAGAAGAGGAGGTGGAGAGGGGCAGCATGTCACAGAAGAGAGACACTAATGGATTCTTAGCAAGAATGTGTCATTTAAACAGGACGTTTTTATTGGAGTGAATGACACCATTACATTAAGCACACCTCTGCTTTGTGTTAATCTCCATGTCAGCAAGCGCGATTAATGGATATTACTTGTTGATACTTGCTCCAAACTAATGGCTGTGCCTTCCTGCTTGACATTGCCATGTGTAACGAATAGAACGTTTTTCATGTTTTTTTTTTGTTTTGTTTTGTTTTTTTGTGAGGGAGGGAGGAAGAAAGAAGAGAGCCGTTTACGAAGTATTCTCTCGCTCACTCATTATATTCAAGAATGATGGAAAGGGTAATAGTTCTTAGATGAGTTCTAAACTTTTTGAAACACGGTTTAAAAGTAGGGTGCAAATTATGAGGAGTAATCTTAAAAAGTAAGGGTGGGGGGGGAATCAATAAAAGGACTTTTTGTCCTTTTCCATTGTCTTCAGAAAATGTAATTGTTTTATTTTTTAAAAATAATAATAATAATAATAATAATAATAAGTTGATGTTTAGCTACAGTAACTGTGCAGAGATGAAAATTTAGGTAAACCCTTATAAAATGTCCACCACCCTGAAAGTCATTGCGTAATTCACTCACTGTTTTAAAGTTCCTAATTGGTGATAGATTGGGACTTTTAAGGGGGTTGTATATCTCTGTGTTGTTTGCTGAAAAATTGCATTTTACATACAGCCTCCATCATAGACTTTCAATCCGAGTTAAAATTGTGATGATGGACTCTTAGGCACCAGCAGGCACACTCAAACACTTTCTTTTCTCAGTCCTCCATAAGATAAATCAGGGAGAGAGGGATTGGGTTGGGAACAATGGCCATCCACACCAGTAAACATAAGCACTCGCTGGCACGCCGACCTTGTCGAACTCTCACTGCGAGCAAGATAAGCAGCCCTCGGGACAACTCGACACACTAAATGCACTCTCACTCTCGTTCCCTTGCTCCGCTGTTCTTTTTGTCTTTCTCTTCTGCCTGACCAACATAATCTTCTTTCCAAAAGGTCAAGTGAGACAGTGGCCCGTTGGGCAGCGCTAAAGCAGTGGAGTCTGCGCTCCGTCTATGGGGTTTATTTATGAAACCACTGCAGGTGAAAAAGATGCTGTGTACTCTTATGATACACTCTATAGATACTCTATCCAAGCCATGTGTCCTCAGGACAAGACACATACTAATATTGAGGGGGTGGGATATGGAGAGTTAGCAATAGCATGTCTTCATCGGTCTATGGGGAGGACTACAACGTTCGGTAATAATGAGTACTTCTTTTTACCTCTCGTGTTACGGTTGTTTCTTTAACTATTGGCACTTTTGGCCTTGTGGATTTATAGAAAACTCATTAAAACAGTTCAGTTTTCACACTCACACTAGTTAAATATATGTTCTAACAATGTCCAACAGTGGACATAACATGCATCACAGCAGAATTCTGTCTTTTTATAATTTGTCTGAACCAACAAATGTCATTTCCACCACATCTCAAATTATATATTTTCATTGATAAAATTTGTTCATGTATACACACAAATTACACACAATTTAATAGTGTTTGTACTTTTTTCATAATTTGACGAAATTAAATTGTGATGCACAATAAAAAAATTGTAGCTTTTTACCTTGATTTTCCAGTTTTTTTTTTTGTTTGTTTTTTGTTTTTTTAACACATCACGTCTCATATTTCATCTCAAGAATGCTCTTTACTGACATTTGTCATTTCACTCATTAAATATTGAAATGGTTAATGTTGATTTCACTCTTTGTTAAGATTATCAGATTTAAAATTCTAATATTTTAATTATCTTTTAAGATTAAAAGTCTGGGTTAGGAAGATGGGTAAAACAATAAAATATATAAAATAATGTCTATATTTCCTCCTTGTTCATTGTTGCACAGAAACACAAACATATGAATTCATATTTACATGTATTATACAAATTATTTTGGAAATATATGTAAAAATAATTAAAAGTCAGTAACTGTAATCTTATTACAATTTTGTTTTTTAATCTAATGTGTTACACTACTTTTTTACTTTTGAATATTAGATTATAGTACCTAATAATTTTGTAATCAGATTACATCCAACACTGCATAAAAGTGCATGTAGTTAACAAAACATCCTTAAATTAACTGCCTTTTTCCTTGTTTTGCCCATGCAGGTTTTGTGTTGGAGACAAGTTCTTCCTGAAGAACAACATGATCTTGTGCCAGACAGACTACGAGGAAGGGCTGATGAAGGAGGGCTATGCGCCGCAAGTCCGCTGACCCCGCTTCGACCCTGGCATATGAGGGGAGAGAGCTGAGAGAGGACCTGAAGGGGACATGCAATCAGACACAAAAAGCACTAGTGTCCTCTCCAGCCCCTGTCCCCAATCACATTGTATATATGAAGACCCTGATAAGGGATGATACTGTACAGATTAGACATAGAGATGTTTTTTTGTGGGAGAAAGTTTAGGAGCCCTCGAAAAAGTGGTCACGGACCTTGACTGTGGTCTTAATGACGCTGCCTGATGGCCTTATGAAGACCCAACTTTTGTGAACATACACACACACACACACAGACAAATACAGCCCTACTCCAAAACCCCTGTCCAAATCACAATGATGCCATTTCAACTTCCTATACAGGGTGAGGACCGCAGAGTTTATAAAAAGATAGAAATCAATCTAGATATTTAATGGTGAAAAGGCATGAACAAGTTTGTAAGGAGAAAGGGAGCCATGTCAATGCAAGATCTCAGGTTGAATGGGGTTCCTCATTTTCTTTCTATCACTATTTTCCATACTTTTTTCCTTTCTCAGAACAGCCAGAGCCAGCCATCCTTACACTTTAATTTTTAAGGCAGTGTTCAGCTCTCCAGACTTAACTCTTACCACATTTATGGAAAACCTGGAAATATCAGGGAATTTTAAAGTGTGTTTTCCAGGCCTGGAAAAGTCATGGAAATGTCTCTGTTAATATAGATTTTAATAGTTATTCACAGTTCTAAATTATTTATTTGGCTAGAAATTGATCTATTCGAGTCTAATGTCTTTGGAAACACTTAATAATAATGTTGTGTTTCATAACATTAGCTAACAACATTTGTTAACATTAATAACAATGAAATACTTTTATGGCAGTTGAATACATTGACATTAGTTAATGCAATATGAACATGAATTAACAACGAACAATTGTATTTTCATAAATTAACTTACCAAGATTAACAGGTGCTGAAAAAAAAAAAATTGTTCATCGTTAGTTCATGATACATTACCTAATGCATTAACTAATCTTTACAAATAGAACCTTATTGTTAAGTGCTACCAAATATTTTGTATTATTATTATTATCTACTAATCACAAATGATTGGAAAATTAATGGTAAAATATGGCATATCATTGGTCAAAAGGTGTGGGAACCCAGTTTCTGACCGGAACATCATCAACATCTAGTGATGTGATTTCATTAGTGAAATTGTTCAAACTTTGCAAAACTTTATCACCCTGTTTTATACCTAAAAGACCCTAGGGATCAAAAGAGAACACTAAAACATTTGGGTTTGGCACATATGTGACAGGGTTTGGTGGGCTTGAAAAACAAGGGGGGTTGTTACTTTCTTCACTGTATTTATTTAATAGGCTTTTTGCATTGCGCGTAATTCCAAGGCTCTATCCCTCACATGTTTATACCTAAATTTAATCACTGCTCAGTCACCAACCATCTTCTCTCCAGATGTGACGAGTGTCAGTTTCTGAATGTCGTATTTTTTGTGCGGCTCATGTTGATCAGCTTGCATAATCCTCTTTAAAACACAGTCAGGTTGCATAAACTGTAGGCAACAACAGAACACCTGAATGCCTGATCTTTTCCAGGTTTTGTTTACAAGGTGACACTCAAGCGCAAGAAAATCACCACTGTAACCTAATACATTGAGGCGTTATTCCTTGATAATCCTTTTATTTGCTGTGTTTACCCTTTTGAAACTGAGGGCATAGCCTAGAGAAAATATGAGGACAAACTTAATTTGTAAATGTTGGTTGTACATATAAAAAAACAAAAAAAAAAAAAAAATCCTTTTTGCTTGCTATTGTATATGGATTTTCTTTTTATGTGTTATCCAGCATGAGATGTTTATTTTTAGGACTGTAAATACTGTACTGTAATCATTTTAAGGACAAATGTAATACAGTTTTATTGTGTTAGAACTGTGTGGTGACTTTTGTTTTGTTTTGTTTTGTTCCCCCCCACAAAAAGAGGGTATAGCAGTGGTTCTCGATTGGTGGGCCGTGACCTAAAACTGGTCACAGGTCTGTTCTAAAAAAAAAAAAAAATGCTAAATGCAAAATTATAAAATGCTTTAATGATATAATCGTTCGTAGTGTTATAATCAAATGGTAAATTAAATAGTTTATAAAAATTTTAAAAGCAAGAAGCAAGCACTTCCTATATCTTTTGTTGGTGATATCAAAGGCCGTGCATTCTTCTGCCACTAGACAAATTTGAAAGATGCCATGGATAGGTTGTGTGACACTATTCCAATCAAAAGAAACCAGACATTTAGTCCGAGTGTGCTTGCAATAAGGATATACATGGTTAGTGACAACCACAATGTGTTTTGTTCATAAAATGATTGGCTTAATAAATTCATAAAATAATAATAATTTTCAATATTTAAGAACATTTTTGTTTACTTTTATATGATAAGCCACTTGGGTCACCACTTGAAGATTGCCAATGTAAAATTTTGAAACCATTTCTACGACGGAGTGTTTACTGAAGCAATTTGGGTTAAGTGCCTCGCTCAAGGGCAGCACTGTAGATGCCGGGCAGCCAGTGGTGAACCTTACGGTCTCCACTCCATTAGCCCATCCACCAGACCATACTGTACTTCCGGCTCCATGATTGATCATAAATGCAATTTGTCATTTTGTCAGCCATTTTCAAAAAATTCCCACCCCTTTAGTCTACAGGTAGGGAAAAAGGGCAAGAGGGAAAGAAATAGATCTACGAGTCCTGCTGAGAAATACTGAGTGTTTAAGTGTTTGTTTCAGGAGCTCTTAAAGGAATATTCAGGATTCAAAACAAGTTAAGCTCAAAACAGCATTTGTGGCATAATGTTGATTACCACAAAATTAATTTAGAACCTCATTTTCTTTAAGAAAGCAAAAATTGAGGCTGCAGTAAGGTACAGGGCGAAGGGAAAAATATCAGTGAATAACTACTTAAATGTAAAAAATGTAAAGACTTTAACAACTTAAAGTCTGTTCCTCAAACAACGGCTTCAGAAAACTTAGAATACTGTATATCTCAGATGCCATGATGACATAATTTGTGGTGCTATTCTGCCTTCTTGGAGCTTAGCAGTAAAAATCATCCTCCACTTTCATTGTATACAGAAAACAGTGTCACAAACATTCAATGTCCCCTTTTAAGTAGAATGAATAAAAGAAAGTCATCCCTTTAACATTTACACGTTCATGGAAAATAAAATCTCTTATGGTACATATGAACGACTAAAGCATGGAATATCTCTTACCAATAAACCTAAACACGGACCTCCACTCTCTCACTTAGGCCCCCACTCAAACCATTTAAAACCTTTTGTAGCTTGCTTTGCAAACAAAGCCAGAATATTGCTTGAATATCCTCATCACCTGTACAACTGAAACATTGAGATTAAAGTTCTCCCTGTAATTAAGAAGGCTGTTTAAAATGGCCTGTGAAGTTTGACAACAGCAGCACTCACATCACATTACAGCCTATAATTAGCAGACCAATTAAACTAATTGAATTTCTTTAGCCTGAAACACAGAAGGAAAAATGTCTTTGATTAGACTCAAGCTGTTAAATCCTTAGATAAAAAGCAGAAACTGCTCTGAAACCTCAATAGATAACAATCCAGTCTGGAACAGGAGAATCTACTTCACTAATTTACAGTAATTATCTCATATATTGAGGTGTTTGAAGAAAGATATGATGAAATCACACTGTTAGCTGTAACACCTTTTTCCTGGATTTAGAGTGATGTGACTGTGAAATAATATTCACTCTGCCATTTCCTGATTACTGAAAGATAATTTAGAATAGTCTCACAGGAACTGTTTGGGGGAAATGATGCATACATGCAATTAAAAAACATATTTTGAAAGTGTAGGAAAATTTTTTTGGAAAAAATGTTGAATGTAAAATAGCTCAGTTGTTTCTCCTAGACAGCAATGAGATTAAATGGAGAACAAAATCCCAAGTCTCCCCCTCAGAAATCCCTATAATCTCATGTGTCTCTTAAAGTTTCAGGGTTTACATTTTTGATAAGCGTGCAGGGGACCTAGGATCACAGTCTGACGTACTGTATATAATATGACAAATTATAAAATATATATAAAAATATAATTATATTAATGGTAAGAAATCAAAATATATAAACCATAAGTCATAATATAATTAAAAAATATATATATTATATTAATATAAATAAATAAACACTTATTATTATTTTACTGTTATAATAAACAGCAAATTCTGAACATGACAGTCAGTCTGTTTTTCTTTTACCCACAATAATTGTGAAAATTCTTGTTTTTCTCTCCAATATCTCTCCAATCCTTCCAGCATTAAAAATCAATTTAACTCAAAATTCAATGCCCAAGTTTATTGAATATCAGGTTTGTCTCTTGAGGGGAAAAAATCTCAATAATCTCACACATGTCTCCTCTAGAGTTTCAGAGGAGATCTCAATGTTGTCTCCATCTCAGATTTGCCAAGGCATTCAATCAAAAGTCAGAGATCTCAATATGAACTCAGACATTTCTCATCAATATTTCCAAGTACACATTATCTGAGCTATGCCATTAACTGTAATCGTATAGTTCTATACACATACTGTGTGTCATTCTTGTCTTTTTGTTTCTCTTATAAGGCATTTTAGGAAAAACATCCAAGACAAAGTTGATAATTTAACAAAACATGTCTGACACCAACATTAATTCTCCTAAGCCATGAAAGAGCATCAACTGGCCAATAAAATGTATAACTTGTATATTGAAAAGACCTCATAGGAATGCACGGTGTACAACCTACTGTTATAAAAACTCAAAGGAGATTCCACAGCACTAAATTCTAGTCTTTATTCTCCTAAAAAGTCCTTCATCAGCTCTTTTAATGCTTAGAGACCTGATCTTAAGATCACTCTCTGAAAGCATAGCACAAACTGTGCCTTATTTAACACACTGTTATTGTTTTATCAGTGCTTTTCACAAGGGTGTTTGTTAAAGGTCTGTGCAATTGGACTAAAGAAAACTTAAAATTAAAAGCAAGTGTCTTTTATAAAATAGTCATTAGGGGTATTTAGAAAGAGGATAAGCTGCCAGGCCGCTCTCCCCCACACACACCGCAGCAGACCGCCGATTTTTAAGCGCCCGCTCTGCTCGCACGGCTCTTCTCGTTTGGCAAACGGCTCCAGGGGCGAAAATAATGATCTGCGTAGACATGCCAATGCTATCTGGACCAGATAATGCTGTCTTAATGACTCCTTATCCTTCGGTCTCTTCGTAGAGATGGGTGCCACGGCAAATATATTTTCCCGTCGTTGGGTCATTAGTTCTTTTTTGCAGCGATAATGGACTTAAGAATTTTGGGTAGAAATCGAGTTTGTGCTACCCAGTGGAAAACAGCCCACAGAGTGATTACTCAGCAGCCGGTAAGGAACTCAAGGATCTGTTTTCCATTCCAGATTAGAAGATCATTAGCTGGTATTGGCAAAACACAATTTTATCTTCAACAAAAAAACACTGATCATGCCAGTGTATACAGGGACTGGACATGACCAGTGGGGCGGGGGTTGGGGGGTAATGGTCAAAAGTAGTTGTGTATTCTCACAAAATAAAAATCTTGCACGCAACAAACAAATCATAAATATTTCATTTTATTATAGTACATGATTTGCCAGTGACTTTCACATCAAAACTCAGGATAGTCGCTAGCGAAGGGCTAAGGACTGTGTGTTCTTATGGTGCCAGTAGCCAATCAGCGTTGTCATGATGTAATTTACCTGTGGCTACAGAGTGATTAGTCACATGACATTTATAGCTCAGATGACTGGCAAAAAAAAACCTAGATGCGGAGTGCCCATGAGCAAAGATGGTAAATTTCAAATCACTTACCTTATGCACTAGCCAAACTGCCATTGAGATTAATGGGAATGCTAACTCTATAGCTTTCTCCAGGTATTACAGACCTCCCTGTTTCTACCCTGCAAGTCCTTGGAAATGAACCTGAATTATAAATCTCCCTAAATCAAACATCATATTTACTAATCTAGCTTGAGCAAGCCTCGTAGATTAGATTAGAGGAGCCATTTGTGGGGACTTTTGCCACGATACATTGATTCAGTTATCACTGCTTATGCCATTACCATCATCATTAACACAACAAACTACACATGGTACAAGATTAAAGACCTTTCAGGGGCCGTAATTAAGATGCACACACCATGAAAACTCCACACCTAACCTCACACACACACACACACCACACACGCCTCGCCACCCAGGAGCATCACTTTTTTTCTAGAGGGGGCACCAGTGGCAATCCTGGCTCCCTTAGTGCCCTAGGCAAAATAAGTAAAAAAAAAAAAAAATACTTTTTCACAAGATCTCCTAATAAATGTAAGTATCATATATATATATATATATATATATATATATATATATATATATATATATATATATATATATATATATATAGTATACTGTATGTACTTTATATATATGGAGGACAAACATGCAAAAATAAATAAATACACAAATACACATATAAATATGTAAATAAATCCATATATTTGTGCATAAATAAATATATAAATAAAAATAATTACATAAATACATGCATAAATAAATAAATAAATGCACCCATTAATGCTAAATAATGCAGTATAAAACGGCTGAGGAAATGCAAAAATGTTAAAGGAAATGTAAAATTGAAAGTTGATTTTTAATTCTATATTTCTTTAATCATTCTTTTATTTCTGTATTTATTTTTCCTTCGTGCAATGTGCTAATGAGATTAAGTCAATCAAACATCAGTAGGCGGACTTTATGACACCATTGGCTGATCATTGTAAAAGTGCTTCACTTAACTATAACATTAATAAGGACAATTTTCACAATCAATAAATTAATAAAAGTAAAGGATCTTGCTTTTATGATTTTCCAAACTATTCGCTGCCTCGCGGAGCAACTCTGCTATCGACTTTCTCTTCACCATGGTGAAACTGCAAACTCCCACCAAAAACCATTTCACCTGGTATCGATAGTTTGACTGTGATGCCTGAACAGCTGTTGACATCCTCTCATTAGCATGTTGTGCAAAGGAAAAGTAAATACACAACAGCAAACAGAAATAAATGTATGATTAAATAAATCTAGAAATGTGGAATAAAAATCAACTTTCAGTTTTGCATTTCCTGTAACAGTTTGCATTTCCCCAACCATTCATTTATGTTTTATATTGTATTATTTTTGCATTGATTAGTGCATTTATTTATTTATTTGTATATCTCCTAGCACATTTAATTATTTATATATTTATTTATGCATGAATATGCAGATTTATTTATTTATTTGTGTTTGTATTTATTTTTTGTTTTTGCAGGTTTCGTCCTCAATATATATACAGCACTATACCGTATATGATATGATATATATATATATATCAACTCAAGTCAAATTTTTATTTGTATAGCGCTTTCACAACACACATCGTTTCAAAGTAGCTTTACAGGAAATCATTCATTAACAAAAGATTTAACTGAAATATCTATAAAGTCTTAGAGTGATCATTGTGTAGTTTGATTAAATATGATTGTAAATTGTGTATAAAAATTAAATAATTAAATAATAATTGTATTTAGAACCCCTGTGAGCAAGCTGAAGGTGACTGTGGCAAGGAACACAAAACTCCATAAGATGTTGGTTAATGGAGAAAAAAAAACTTGGAAGAAACCAGGCTCACTGTGGGGGCCAGTTCCCCTCTGGCTAAACAACATGAAATTAATGCCAGTATTACTTATTTATGTGCAGTGCAAGTCATGGTTTTAAATTTGTAAATTAAGCATTAAGGTCCATTGTTTAAATTTATTTTTTTTTAATTTAAAAAATGATTTTGTTTGAACTTTAAGATTAATGACTAATGTCTTTTTGAAGTCCATCCTGGATTAACTGCAGAAGTTCACATAGATGCATTGTCCTTTGTCTATTGATGTACTACACTCTTGAAATGGAATACACAGACTATCATTTAAATGCCAGCAATGCCTTCATCAGCCAACTAACAAAGGTGATGCAGGCAGAGATTAATGAGGTGCATCGCAGTTCAAACTGCAGGTCATTTCGGTGAGGTTCGGTGGGGTCCATCCTAAATCCAAAGTTCAGGCAGTGGCATATGAAGTATCCGATGTCTTACAGTTGGAGTTGGCATCAGTTCATCCTCTGAAGTCAAAAGACTGAAGTGATGTTTGGCTAGCACCGGCTATAGTTTGTCGTCATCTTTCAGCGACACATACACTACCGGTCAAAAGTTTTGAAACACTTGACCGAAATGTTTCTCATGATCTTAAAAATCTTTTGATCTGAAGGCGTATGCTTAAATGTTTGAAATTAGTTTTGTAGACAAAAATATAATTGTGCCAACATATCAATTTGTTTCATTATTAATCTAAAATTGTATTAAAAAAAAAAAAAAAAAAAAATGTTTTTGAAATTGATGACTTGGACCAAATAATAAAGAAAAGCAGCCAATAAGTGCCCAACATAGATGGGAACTCCTTCAATACTGTTTAAATGCATCCCAGGGTGATACCTCAAGAAGTTGGTTGTGAAAATGTCAAGAGTACATGTCTGCAAATTCTAGGCAAACGGTGACTACTTTGAAGATGCTTTATTTATTTTGGATTTTGTTTAGTTACAACATAATTCCCATAGTTACATTTTTGTTATTCCATAGTTTTAATGACTTTACTATTATTCTAAAATGTGAAGGAAAAAAAATTATAATGAAGATTGAGTAAGTGTTTCAAAACCTTTGACGGGTAGTGTAGCAGTGGAGTCCGACACCAAGCAGGAAAGGAGCTGGATCTGGCTGGCTCTGGTAACCTCGGGATATAATCCCAAGGTTGAGACATGGAAACAAAAAAATAATATTAGTGTTGATGCTATTCAATTTTATGCAGAGTTATAGATCATGATGGATGTTTCATCCAAAACATTAACATTCAGCCACAACATTAAAACCACCTGCCTAATATTTTGTAGGTCCCCCTCGTGGTGCAAACCTGCATCTCAGAATGGCATTCTGAGATGCTATTCTTCTCACCATAATTGTACAGAGCTGAGTTACCGTAGACTTTGTCAGTTCGAACCAGTCTGGCCATTCTCTGTTGACCTCTCTCATCAACAAGGCATTTCCATCCGCAGAACTGCCGCTAACTGGATGTTTTTGGCACCATTCTGAGTAAATTCTAGAGACTGTTGTGCGTGAAAATTCCAGGAGATCAGCAGTTACAGAAATACCCAAACCAGCCCGTCTGGCATCAACAATCATGCCACACTTCAAATCACTGAGATCAAATTTTTTTCCCCATTCTGATGGTTGATGTGAACATTAACTGATGCTCCTGACCCGTATCTGTATGATTTTATGCACTTTACTGTTGCCACACGATTGGCTGATTAGATAATCGCAAGGATGATTGTTGGTGCCAGACGGGCTGGTTTGAGTATTTCTATAACTGCTGATTTCCTGGGATTTTCACACACAACAGTCTCTAGAATTTACTCAGAATGGTGCCAAAAACAAAAAACATCCAGTGAGCGGCAGTTCTGTGGACGGAAACGCCTTGTTGATGAGAGAGGTCAACAGAGAATGGCCAGACTGGCTTGAACTGACAAAGTCTATGGTAACTCAGATAACCACTCTGTACAACTGTGGTGAGAAGAATAGCATCTCAGAATGCTAAGATGTGGGTTGGCGCTGTTTTGGTGACACGAGGGGGACCTACACAATATTTAGGCAGGTGGTTTTAATGTTGTGGCTGATCAGTATATATATACTTGTGTATATTTACTACAGCTTTGGGAAAAATTAAGAGACCACAAAAAGAGACCATTAAAATTATCATTAAAATTACAATTTAAATTAAAGTTAACCATTACATTTATTATCTGATTTACTATTTATAGGTATGTGTTTGAGTAAAATGAAATATTTAGTTTTATTCTATAAAGTACTGACAACATTTCTCCCAAATTCTAAATAAAAATATTGTCATTTAGAGCATTTATTTGCAGAAAATGACGATCCTCCACCTGGTCATCTAATGGTTAGACGGTGATCTGGAGAGGCCTTCAAGCCACATTGTCTTGCACCCACTCTGAAATTTGGTGGAGGACCAGTGATCTGGGGGTGCTTCAGCAAGGCTGGAATCGGGCAGATTCGATTTTGTGAAGGATGCATCAAATCAAGCCACGTACAAGATTATTTTGGAAGAATACTTGCTACCTTCTGCTCTGATAATGTTCCCCAACTCCAAGGATTGTTTTTTCCAGCAGGACAATGCTCCATGCCACACAGCCAGGTCAATCAAGGTGTGGATGGAGGAGCACCGGATCAAGACCCTGTTATGGCCAGCCCAATCTCCAGACCTGAACCCCATTGAAAACCTCTGGAATGTGATCAAGAGGAAGATGGATGGTTACAAGCCATCAAACAAAGCCGAGCTGCTTAAATTTTTGCTCCAGGACTGGCATACCGTATATACATATATATATATATATATATATATATATATATATATATATATATATATATATATATATATATATATATTTAAAAAATACAGCATATAAATATGAAAATAATATAATCTATAAAAAAAATAAAATTATTTTAAATTTGTATGTATTTTTTTTTTTAATCAAGCAAAATTGCTACTGAGCATGACACTGATCCCTAAGCATTCTAAACAAAAAAAAATTTTACTACAATAATTGTGCAAATTAAAGACACTTTTTGGAAGTTTCATTACAAAATCTATTTGATTTAATAATCTAAGAAGGTTTGAATGTGCCAAATGCTTCTGTCTCCATCCTTGCGTCAATCTCAACTCTGCAGATGCACATAAGTGGCTCACATCATACCCTGTTAGGCGGCAAGAATGCTAGTTATTTCACCTTAAGCACACTTAAATGTCACTGGCAATTTATTCCATGCGGCTCATTCAGCTGATCTGTGATCTGTTATTTAAAGAATGCAAGACGTGTTATCGAAAGAGACGGATCTGCAAAGGCAGTCTGCCATTATCAGTAATGTGCTCTGGATAGCAAAGCACCGACAAACGACGGAGTGAGATTTAGAGTCCGAAAGCCTTGTGAAGTTCTCTCTTTTGATGTGGCATGCTAACCTATACCAGATGGACCACTACTGGTACGCCATAGAGACCCAGCAATGACACCGAAATGCACATGCCAGAGAAACAGCCACAGATATAAGGATACAGATGCATGCACACAAATATAATTACACAAAGAGCCAAATTTAAGTTCCACGCACACTACTATTTGCAGTATAAAGTGTGTTTACTGTGCACAGCATGTGCAATTTTGCATGGAATACCTAGATGACCTTCGACAACAGAAAACATGGTGCAGAATACAATACAATGTGCTTAACTTGACCTTCCATTTCTAGTGTAATGAATGAACCAGAAGTATATCAGCTAAAGTTTTTAATATCTTTTTCTTAAGAGATAATTAAATAATTCTGTCAATACTTAAAGGTTTTGTTGCTTTTAGTCCATGCCTGTTGTTCCCTCCCCCTAATAACACCACCTTCTGACTAGCAATAGCAAGTACCACATCACGACTCATGGCTGTGACATAAACTAAAAGCTACTGGCTATTTAACAAAATGGATGAGCCCTTCAACAGATACCACCCAAACTTCCTGTTTCAATAGGAAATATATCAACACATGACAGAAAACTGAACTCGTCAAGAAATTTCAAGGGATCCTGAAGACATTTACTGTAGCATAGCAGACGGTTTTCAATGTATACTGCATAATATGCAGTAAACATTATGCTAGTATTCCATTCGGAACATAGCCCAGATCTACACATCACTCTTAGCATGTCATCATGTCAGCACATACTATGCTAACCTTCAGATATACAGATAAATATCTATATTTGTGGACAATGAATAAGGATTACAAGTGATGCACCCATGCAGAGCACCACTAATGGCTATTTCAGTTCCGTGGTTAACACCCGCTTTCAAGTAAAGCTACTCAGCTGGAATGGAGTATAGCTCTAGCCGTTTATGATGGGCAATTCCCATTTTACCTAATTTATACTACATTGGAGAGTTGATTGTATTCGGCAGGGGGTGCGAGTCACACGTAACTCCTGACAACTCCCTCACAACACCCTTTCAAAGCAAATATTTGAGATTATTTGAGGCAATTTTCTACCGTTCCTTCCTCAAGCCTGCGTGTTTTTGGACAGGCATAACGACTTGAAACATCTTATTTTGCTGGACTGAAATGGCTGAGGTAACAGGGAGAGCTGAGGTCTGAGTTCTGTGATTTAAGAGTAATCAAACATTGCAGCACTTCTATGGGAACCGGCTAAAGCCTGTTAAACTGAGGTCCAGTGAGATAAGAACAGCACTACCTCATCTTTATCAGCAACAGAAACAAGTGCAAAGTCTCCTCTGAGACTTATTTGTGGGAGATGGGCTTGTGATTAGAGGAGAACACAGTGAAAGACCAGATGAGCAATATGAGAAGAATGTTGATCTGATAGGCATTAGAGCTTGAAGACCTAGACCAGCGTATACGTGTGGCCTTGAGTGTCGAGCTGAAGCCTTCGGTGGACGAGAGCTTTATTTCAGGTGCGTAAGAGGACTCCTGGCTTTTATGGCCGTATTTAGAGGGGGAGTGCTTGTGTGCAACCACATCTGTGAAAGTTATGTTTGCAGCCAAGGATTTCACTAGTGTGATTTGAGCCCATGTAGGACTACATTTATGTGACTGAAGTTGACTCTAAAAGCATGAAGTCAACACTGAGGATGCATTCACAATAGGGATTTTGGTGTGGACCCACGTGCATTTGACAATTGGTTGGTGTGAAATCGGTTTTACGCACTAGGGTGTGCACTAGCAAACCGCATCCGAGTTTGCTAAAAAGGTGGTCAATTCAGTTCCCAGTGGGTATGAAAGCAATCTGTCCTAATTTTAACATATATTTAGCATCTTTGCATACTCACAGACACACATTATCTTGGCTTGACAAAGGGTTTTTCCAAAATCCCTAAATGAAGACCAAAATTTCTAACTGTAAGGCATCTTAGCTTTAAAGCTACCAAAATTTAAAGCATACCAAATTTGGCACAGACCTTCAGACTGTTCTAACATAGTGTGCTATATCTTTTCAGTCCCACTTTACATTAGGTGTCTTTAACTACTATTTACTAACATTAAATACATACAATACAATGTTTTTTATTGTGTAACTACTAGGGATGTCAATTTAACACGTTTATTTAGTGCAAATAATTATATAAAAAAAATAAGCATAAAAAAAATGAGCAATTAAAAAATGCCCATACTTTTATCCGTAATAAAAGTATAGATTTTCCTACCATAAGAGCAATTCAAGCTTCAAGTATATATGTTTTTATGAGCCGCATCAATAAGCGGCAGTGGGCCTCAACAAACCTCACAAGCAGTGCAGCCACAGAATGAGAACCTCTCACTTAGGAGGAAGCACAAAAGGTGGGCAAAACTCAACAGAATACAGGTATCTTGAGACGTGATTTTCAAAGTTTCCACTACTTTTTAGTTGACACAGCATCCTTAAAAATGTGGCATTTATGACTCTGAATACCAGTGAGCAATCCAAACGCATCCATCTGAGGCATGTCTACATTGAGCGACAATTAAAACTAGCGAAGATGGAACAAAAGAATGCGTACTGTGAGAACTGGATACATTGACAAATTTAATGCAAAACAGATTGCTGTCAACTCCTTGTTCAATGATATGAGAATAAAACAAACAATATAGAGAGAGTTCTTAAGCTACTAGATTAATTGTGACTAATTCGATTAATTAATTACCATGTTATGTAATTAATTCGATTATAAATTGTCATCGATTAACAGCCCTAGTACCTATATGTCGTTCTGCAAAATTCACACAAGATTTACACTTGCTGCTACTGAGGTTGAGGTATGGTAGGTTTAGGAGTAAAAGTATGGGTAAGGTTAGGGTCAGGTTTTAGAGTAAGTGTTGGTGTAGGGTTAGGTTTAGTGTTAATGTTAACAGTGTAATTACAGATGTAATTAAATTCATGTACTTTAAATGTAAGTACAATGCAACAACATGTATGTACATAATAATTCCATTCTATCAAATTAAGTACATAGTAGTTAAAGACACCTAAAAGATAGTGGGTCTGTCTTTTCAAACTGATCAGACTTACAGTTTTTCCATATTGCAGTAAAGACCCAAATAATACAATGTGAACAGTAATCTGAAGGTGCAAGGGGAATGGGGTGGAGCTGAATTTGGGTTCAATCCAAGCAATTGATCCAAGAGTGAAAACTGTATAAAAAACAATGACCACAAGCTCTAAACACAGTAAGCTGTCTATACCAGTACTGTTCCCTATCTGTCACTCACTCGACGTTGTGTCGATGTAGTGACACTAGGGGTCACTCTTGGGAGCCCGAGACACCTCTGGTCTTTGATTAAAGGCCAGTGAAAATTGGCGAGTGGTATTTGCATGCCACTCCCCCAGACATATGGGTATAAAAGGAGCTGGTATGCAACCACTCATTCAGATTTTCTCTTCGGAGCCGAACAGTCATGCTCACTGAGCTGAATTACTACTGTTCATTCACCTCTGCTGGATCTGACGGCACGTTTCAGTGGCTTCTCCCTCCTCTGCACTGGTGCACTGCAGAGAACGCCCCTGGGTGCTTCGGCAGAAAAAATAGAGTATATTTTCTGAAAGAGTTTATTTCTCTAAAAGAGTATATTTCTCTAAAAGAGCGGCACACACGGAACGTCTTTTTAAAGATGCGTCTTTTTAAAGATGCCTTTCCGATTGTGTGTTATTCCTGGTTGCAGTCGTTATCTCTCAACTTCGGATGGTCATGATCGCTGTCTTTTGTTTTTCATCTCACGGCAAGTCTGACCTCTTGTTCGGAGCCCGCAAAGATGATGAGCTTCATCATACTGAAAAAAGGCGGTGGGTTGCGGCCAATCTTGGACCTGCCAGTACTGAACTGGGCCTTACACAGACTCCCGTTCAAGATGCTGATGCAAAAACACATTCTGGCGAGCGTCCGGCATCAAGATTGGTTCGCGGCAGTAGACCTGAAGGACGCGTACTTCCACATCTCGATCCTTCCTCGACACAGACCCTTCCTGCGGTTTGCATTCGAGGGTCAGGCGTATCAGTACAAGGTCCCTTTTGGCCTGTCGCTGTCTCCTCGCGTCTTCACGAAGGTCGCAGAGGCAGCCCTTGCCCCGTTTAGGGAAGTGGGCATTCGCATTCTCAACTATCTCGACGACTGGCTAATCCTAGCTCACTCTCGGGACATGTTGTGTGCACACAGGGACTTGGTGCTCTCACACCTCAGCCGACTAGGGCTTCGGGTCAACTGGGAAAAGAGCAAGCTCCTCCCGGTTCAGAGCATCTCTTTCCTCGGTTTGGAGTTGGACTACGAGCGCGCCCAGTCGGTGCTGGCGTGTTTGAAGGCATTCAAACAGAAAACAGCGGTTCCACTGAAACTTTTTTAGAGGCTCCTGGGGCATATGGCATACTCAGCGGTGGCCACCCCGCTCGGGTTGATGCATATGAGACCGCTTCAGCACTGGCTTCAGACTCGAGTCCCGAGATGGGCATGGCGCCGCGGGACACATCGCATGGTCATCATGCCAGTCTGTCACCGTCTTTTCAGCCCTTGGACCGACCTCTCATTTCTATGGTCAGGTGTTCCCCTAGAACTGGTCTTCAGGCGCGTCATGGTCACGACAGACACCTCCAAAATGGGCTGGGGTGCTGTTTGCAACGGGCCCGCGACTGCATTGGCACATCAACTGCCTCGAGTTGTTGGCAATTCTGCACGCCCTGCGGAGGTTTCGGCCGTTGATCCAGGGCAAGCACATGTTAGTTCAAAATCAAAATCAAATCAAAACACTTTTATTGCCACACAGCCATATACACAAGTGCAATGGTGTGTGAAATTCTTGGGTGCAGTTCCGATCAACATAGCATTCGTGACAGTGATGAGACATATACCAGTTTACAGTAAACATCAAATTTACACAACACAATTTATAGTCTAATATACACATATTTACACACAACACAATATACAAATAATAACATACACTGTACAGTATAAAATACACACAATATAGATACACATTATTCAATAAAAAAAGTATATATAGTATATATAGAATGTAAAGTAGGTTGTATTGTACTGTATTGAAATTCAGGCTGTCGGTTGATAGTAAGTTGTTAAGAAGAATATAATATAATAATAATATAATTTATGACAGTCCGTGAGATATAAGAGTAAGAGTAATAAAGTGCAGTGCTGATGTATTTTGATTGTGGGAGATCAAGAGTTCAAAAGTCTGATTGCTTGGGGGAAGAAGCTATCATGAAGTCGGCTGGTGCGGGTCCTGATGCTGCGATACCGCCTGCCTGATGGTAGCAGTGAGAACAGCCAATGGCTCGGGTGGCTGGAGTCTCTGATGATCCTCCGAGCTTTTTTCACACACCGCCTGGTATATATGTCCTGGAGGGAGGGAAGCTCACCTCTGATGATGTGTCTGGCAGTTCGCACCACCCTTTGCAGTGCTTTGCGGTTGTGGGCTGTGCTATTGCCATACAAGGCGGAGATGCAGCCAGTCAGGATGCTCTCTACAGTGCAGGTGTAGAACCGTTTGAGGATGTGGTGGTTCATTCCAAACTTCCTCAGCCGTCTCAGGAAGAAGAGGCGCTGATGAGCCTTTTTCACAACGACTTCAGTGTGGATGGACCATGTGAGTTCCTCAGTGATGTGGACACCCAGGAACTTGAAGCTGCTGACTCTCTCCACTGGTGCTCCATTGATGGTGATGGGACTGTGTTCTCTGTCTTTTCTTCTGAAGTCCACCACAAGCTCCTTTGTCTTACTGACATTGAGGTAGAGGGCACTATGGTGTTGAATGCTGCGCTGTAGTCTACAAACAACATTCTCACATAAGTGTTCTTTTTTCCAGGTGGGAGAGAGAGCAGTGTATATTGTAGATGCAATGGCATCATCAGTGGAGCGGTTGTTGCGGTAAGCAAACTGCAATAGGTCTAGAGAGAGAGGCAGCACAGAGCAGATGTAATCTCTGATTAGTCTCTCAAAGCATTTGCTGATGATGGGGGTCAGAGCAACAGGACACCAGTCATTTAAGCAAGTGATTTTTGATTGCTTTGGAACAGGCACAATGGTGGATGTTTTAAAGCATGTGGGGACTACAGACAAAGAGAGGGAAAGGTTGAAAATGTCCGTAAAAACACCAGCCAGCTGGTTCACGCACGCTCTGATGACGCAGCCCGGAATGCCGTCTGGACCCGCGGCTTTGTGGATATTCACCCATCGGAAGGATCAAGTTACATCCGCTACAGAGACGGAGAGTGAACTAACCTCTGTAGCTACGGCCGCGAGAGCTCTCTCCGCAAGGGCGGTGTTATTTCCCTCAAAACGAGCATAAAAAGTATTTAGCTCATCCGGGAGAGAGGCAGCGGTGTTCATTGCGGAGTTTTTATTCCCTTTAAAGTCTGTGATGATGTTAATTCCCTGCCACATGCTTCTAGAGTTGGTGGTGTTAAACTGTCCTTCAATCTTGTTCCTGTATTGGCGTTTTGCTGTTCTGATTTCGGAGGACATAACTGGCTTGTTTATGCTCCTCCGCGTTCCCGGAATTAAAAGCGGCGGTCCGCACATTAAGTGCCACGTGAACATCGCTATTTATCCATGGCTTCTGGTTCGGATAGATCCGTATTGTTCTGGTCGGAACGACGTCCTCTACGCACTTTCTGATGAAACACATCGATGTCGCCATCAGAGGCGGACCGGAACATCTCCCAGTCCGTGTGATCAAAACAGTCTTGTAACGTTGAGTCTGATTGGTCCGACCAGCACTGGATCGTTCTGAGGGCGGGTGCATCCTGTTTCTGTTTCTGCCTGTAAGCGGGCAGAAGCAGAATGGAAGTGTGGTCCGATTTGCCAAATGGTGGGCGGGGGAGGGATTTGTAGCCATCCCGGAAGGGAGAGTAGCAATGGTCCAAAACCCGGTCCCCTCGTGTGTTGAAGCTAATGTGTTGGTGGTATTTTGGTGCAACTGATTTGAAACTGGCTTTATTAAAGTCCCCGGTCACAATGAACGCAGCCTCAGGGTGCGTGGTTTCCTGTTTGCTTATAATCCCATACAGTTCCTTGAGTGTCCGGTCTGTGTCGGCTTGTGACACAGCAGTGATAATGACCGCTGTGAATTCCCTCGGTAGCCAGAATGGTCAACACAGAAGCATGAGGAATTCCAGATCAGGAGAGCAGAAAGACTTGATAGAATGTACGTTCCTCTGATCACACCAGGATTTGTTGATCATAAAACATACACCACCACCTCTGCTTTTACCTGAGAGGTCTTTTGCTCTGTCCGCTCGGTGCACGGAGAACCCCGTGGGTTCAATGGCTGAGTCTGGAATCTCAGCAGACATCCAAGTTTCCGTAAGGCAGATAATCCTCGTCACTCGTTGGAAAGAGATCCACGCTTTCAGCTGCAGAGCTTGTTATCCAGAGACTGAATATTTGCCAGTAGAAAACTGGGTAGCGGGGGTCGATTTGTGCGCCGTCTTACTCTGATGAGAACACCGGCTCTGTTTCCCCTTTTCCTCTTGCGTTTCTGCGTCCAGGCTGCCCAGACAAAGGGCTCTGCTTGCGTGTTTGTAAACAGCGGGTCGGCATTGAGGAATGTGAAGTCCGGTTTACGGTGTGTAATTGCTGAACCAATGTCCAAAAGTGTTTGTCTGTCATAGACAATAAGACAGTCAACATTCAAGACAAAAAACGTAAGAATTGTAAACAAAACAAACAAAACACTACCATGTTGTGTCGGAGCTCGCAACGCAGCAGCCATACTCGGCGCCATCTTGTATTAAAACCCCCAGACAGACAACACGGCAATGGTAGCATATGTCAACTGCCAAGGTGGTCTGCGCTCTCGTTGTATGTCACAACTCGCCCGCCGTCTCCTCCTCTGGAGTCAGCAGCACTTCAAGTCGCTGTGAGCCATTCACATCCCGGGCAATCTCAACACTACAGTGGACGCATTGTCACGGTAGGTTACCCTCAGGGGAGAGTGGAGACTCCACCCTCAGGTGGTCCAGCTTATTTGGAGTCGATTCGGACGGGCAGAGGCGGACCTGTTCGCCTCCCAAGAGTCCTCCCACTGCCCGCACTGGTACACCCTGACCGAGGCCCCCCTTGGCATAGATGCGCTGGCACACAGCTGGCTCCCTGGCCTGCGCAAATATGTGTTTCCCCCAGTGAGCCTACTTGCACAGACCCTGTGCAAAGTCAGGGAGGATGAGGAGCAGGTCATCCTGGTAGCACCCTACTGGCCCACCCAGACGTGGTTCTCAGACCTCACACTCCTCGTGGCAAATTCCCCTGAGGAAGGTCCTTCTTTATCAGGGACAGGGCATCATCTGGCACCCACGACCAGACCTCTTGAATCTCCATGTCTGGCCCCTGGACGGGACGCGGAAGACCTAAGCATTCTACATAGACACGATCACTCAGGCTAGGGCCCCCTCTACAAGGTGCCTGTATGCTTTAAATGGTGTCTGTTCGCTAAGTCGTGTTCTTCCCGATGGGAAGACCCCCAGAGATGCGCAGTCAGATCAGTGCTTTCCTTCCTGCAGGAGAGGTTGGAAGGGAGGCTGTCCCCTTCCACCTTGAAGGTGTACGTTGCCGCCATAGCAGCACACCACGACGCAGTCGACGGTAAGTCTTTAAGGAAGCACGACCTGATCATCAGGTTCCTGAGAGGCGCCAGGAGGCTGAATCCCTCCAGACCGCACCTCGTTCCCTCATGGGACCTCTCTGTAGTTCTTCAGGGTCTACATAGAGCCCCTTTGAGCCTTTGCAGTCAGCTGAGCTTAAGGCACTCTCCTTAAAGACTGCCCTCCTGACTGCGCTCACTTCCATCAAGAGGGTAAGAGAACTGCAAGCGTTCTCTGTCAGCAAAACATGCCTGGAGTTTGGTCCGGGCTACTCTCACATGATCCTGAGACCCTGACCGGGCTACGTGCCCAAGGTTCCCGCGACCCCTTTTAGGGATCAGGTGGTGAGCCTGCGAGCGCTGCCCCAGGAGGAGGCAGACCCAGCCCTATCGTTGCTGTGTCCGGTGCTCAATTTACGCATCTATTTGGATCGCACGCAGAGCTTTAGAATCTCTGAGTAGCTCTTTGTTTGCTTTGGTGCACAGCAGAAAGGAAGCGCTGTCTCCAAGCAGAGGATCGCCCACTGGCTCATTGACACCATAGCTATGGCATATCACGCCCAGGACATGCCGCCCCCGGTAGAGCTATGAGCCCATTCTACCAGGGGTGTAGCGGCCTCCTGGACCCTGGCCAGGGGTGCCTCTCTAACAGACATTTGCAGAGCAGCGGGCTAGGCAACACCCAACACCTTTGCAAGGTTCTACAACCTCCAGGTGGAACCGGTTTCGTCCCAGGTAGTGGCATGCAATACATGCGGATAAGCCCGGGATAGCCAGCCAGGTGTATCGCTTGCACATAGCACCTTCCACCTCTTTTGAGCTGAAGACGTGCACCATTAATTCCCAGTAGTGTTCACAAACTATGTTCCCTGGTTGACTTCCTCCGAGCCCTGTGGCAGTCGAGTGTTCAGAGAGACTCGCTGCCGGCCCAGTACACGTGCTAACTAAGAGCCCTGTTCTGGGGTAGGTGCTCCGCATGTGGCGGTTCCCTGTAAGGTAAAACCCCATGCGATGTATATCTTCTGCTAATTCATTTCCCTGTTGGCAAACTGCGTCTTCCTTGGGCAGAGCCCCTCTGCCGCAGTCTCCATGTTTGTAGTAACTCCTACCCCGTTGGGCAGGATCAACTTTGAAGACTCTGCACATGGTCGTCAAGACCATGTGACGTATTTTTCCACTTAAATATGCCCCCCTCTCTTTGGGTGAGGTGTGGTCTCCGCGGTGTCCTCCCCTTGGGAGGGACACTCCCCGACTAGACCTGGCGGCCCAGTCAGATAATCCCCCTTCTTTTTTAGGGAGTGGAAAAAAAGAAGGGGAAAAGAGGCCACGACTGGGTAAGCCTGTCTCTATCTTTTGGGTAGTCGACTTGTCCCCAAAGGGCCGTTTGATAACTATGTTGGGGGAGGTTACGTGTCGGCCTGGTGTGCTGGCTATGAGGCACACAGTGGTCTGCCCGTCACACACCGCGAGTTCACGTAACACAGTTCAGCCAGTTGTGGCGTTTCGTATATGGACCCCTAGTGTCACTACATCGACACAACGTCGAGTGAGTGACAGATAGGGAACGTCATGGTTACTTGCGTAACCTCCGTTCCCTGATGGAGGGAACAAGACGTTGTGTCCCTCCTGCCACAACGCTGAACTACCCGCTGAAATGGCTGGACCTTGTCTCGTCTCCTCAGCATAAAATCTGAATGAGTGGTTGCATACCAGCTCCTTTTATACCTGCATGTCCGGGGGAGTAGCATGCAAATACCACTCGCCAATTTTCATTGGCCTTTTATCAAAGACCAGAGGTGTCTCGGGCTCCCAAGAGTGACCCCTAGTGTCACTACATCGACACAACGTCTCATTCCCTCCATCAGGGAACGGAGGTTATGCAAGTAACCATGACGTTATCCACACTAGTGTGCTAGGGGAAAAAATAATATAGTGTGCTAATCAGACTGGTGAGCTCGTTTATAATGGGCATTCAGGAGACCATGGACCAGTGGACCCTGCTGATCCACAGCATCCTTTTTGACACAGGAATCTCCGCCGGGCAGTGGAGCCATATAATTACTGACCACCGATAAATTGTGACAGCTGTAATACCTGATGAGACTGGTGCTAGCTTGACACTGGACCTGGTGACTAATCACTGATCCATGACTAACTGATCATAGATTGTGAGCTAGCATCAAGAAATAAAGAAGTTTTAGCTAACATTCCGCTATAGAACTGATCAGTGATGATGTCTATATATACTGTATGCCAACCCTGAAGACTAATTTGCCATGGGTTTCCTTGAAAATTTCCAATGTGTTAGAATAGTGGTTTTCGAGTTTGTGAATTAAGATTTGTGGTTAAAATTACTTGAAGGGACTTTCACGTTTTGTTCTTCAGCATAAATCATGATAAACCGTCATACCTCAAATGTGAATTTGAAAGCCACTGTGTTTAAAAAAAAAAAAAAGTACGTTGCTAGCAAGTTGCTACATAAGAACTAGAGCGGTTGTCTAATTCATCAAGCGTGGAAAATCACATGCTTGTGGTAGTTATAGTCCTTATTTTGCAACTTTAATAACAAAATCAGCTGCTTTACAATTCACATTTGAGATATGACTCTTAATGTTTAATTTATGTTGTAGAACAAAAAGAGGAATTCTCTGCGAGAAATGTTAACTACAGACCTGTTCTAAAAAAACCCATTGGAAATTCCAGAGGGAACCCATGGGTTGAAAATGCTAATTTTCTTCTGTATTTTTTTGGACTGCACACAGCATTTGTTCTGGGATGGCAAAAGTTAAGCTAACAAGTTGCAAAAACAATAGTGCTGTTTGAGATTAATATGAAACAGCATTCACATATGTGGTAAGTAAAATAGTATATTCAGTGAGAAGAAAAAAAAGTATGGCAGGACTTGTTTTTATCCATCAGTAAGTGATTGTATAACGTAAAGTGGTCTCTATCTGACAGGTGTTTGGAGAATAATAAAAGGGGATGGTGTCATCAGCCGAAAAGAAAGTTGTTTCAGATGCGGATCAAGTTATTTTATTCTAATGAAAGAATACGAAGACAAACATATTCTCCTGGGAATAACATGCATTGAAGAAATGCTCCATGTAAGACTAGGAATGTCAAATAAGAGAGTAAATATTTTCAATTTTGAATTTATGTTGGATTTATGTATAAACAAAGCAGGGTTTTTTCATTACATAAGTTATTAAAATGTATTTTATTTTAGTGTCACTATGCATCACTCTCTTATAGCTTGCGTCCAGCAAAATAAAGGACGTTGCATTCCCCTCAACACTATTGTTTGTTTATTTGTCAGTTAAATGTGTTGATATTAGTAATGTGATAAAAGACGTCTGTTTTCCTCCTCGACTAGTGACCCGTGACTTCTGGATGAAGCTGGAAAAGTCAGCCCACACTCCTGCTGTGCATTCTGGTCTTGGGTCAGATACGTGGGCTGGGCAAAGACAGCATTAGAAAGATGCTGTGTGAGTGTTGCTCACTCTGAACCTTCAAGCAAATTCTAAATGTGAGTGATTAGTTCTTGGATGGTTGTCTGAAAGCTTTACTATTGCCAGCACACTTCAGGCTTTAGAAAATAAGCTGAAGATATTTTCTGTCTTTGGACGTCACCTTTGAGCACCTCTCAGCAAAACTATGCACAAGTTCAATTCACACAGTACCTGGACACAACAATTGTTGCAACAGACCACAGTAACGTGTTCAACAAATGGAGCCATGTCAAATATTGTATAATATTCTATTTGCCCATATCTATTTTTAATGTTCCGACACTTTTTTAGAGTCGTTGGCAAAAGCAAGCATGCATTACTTTTACTATTGCTCATACTAAGAGTTATTAATAAAGAAATATTCTGGGTTCAATACAAGCTCAGCTCAATCGACAGCATTTGTGGCAAAATGTTGATTACCACAAAAATGATAATCAATGATGCACTTACAATGGAAGTGAATGGGGCCAATTTGTAAATGTTAAAGTATGTAATGTTTCAAAGGTATAGCCACAAGGGGCCTGGGTAGCTCAGCAATTATTGACGCTGATTACCACCCCTGGAGTCGCCCCATTCACTTCCATTGTAAGTCACGAGTTCGAATCCAGGGCATGCTGAGTAACTCCAGCCAGGTCTCCTAAGCAACCAAACTGGCCCGGTTGCTAGGGAGTGTAGAGTCACATGGGGTAACCTCCTCGTGGTCGTAATTAGTGGTTCTCGCTCTCAATGGGGCACGTGGTAAGTTGTGCGTGGATCACGGAGATTAGCATGACCCTCCTGTGCTGTGAGTCTCTGCTGTGTCATGCACAGCAAGCCACATGATAAGACTGAGACTGACTGTCTCAGAAGCAGAGGCAACTGAGACTTGTCCTCCACCATCCAAATTGAGGTGAGTAACTGCGCCACCATGAGGACCTATTAAGTAGTGTGAATTGGGCATTCCAAATAGGGAGAAAAAGGGAGAAAATAAGAATAAAAAAAATATATAAAAAAAAGTGTAAAAAAAAAAAGTATAGCCACAAGACATAAACATGACGTGAAAATTGCTTGCTAATCTTTTCTGGGTAAAGTTATATCCAATTTCACAACTTGGTTGCAATGATGATGCAACACTATAAAACCTAAATCTATGCCCACATTAATCTGGATAAATGTGAAAACTGCATTTTCTTTTTCAAAACGCTCTCCGTCCACACTGCCGTTTCCAAATATTTTCGAAAAGTTACTCGTCCACACTGAAAGTATGAAAACGCTTAATTCCCCTTACTGCTCATGCGGAAAATAGCTGTTCCATGTACAGTTTAAAATGCAATAATCCTGGAGTTCCGCCGCCGGACACCAATTTCGAGTAAACTTCCCGTCGCCTTTGAAGGAGTGCTATGTTAAGGTTGTACAAAGTAACATTTATCTTTAACAAGGCTATCAAAGTGGATATCGGGTACAACAAAGCCGCTACAATATGGGCCACCATCTTGATTTTTTTGGGTTGAATGGATCACATGACTGTGTCACATGAAAACATATATGTCATCATTTTCCAATGTCTCCGTTTTCCCTGTCCACACTACAAAGTGAAGACGGCATTTTCAAATTTATGTACTTGGAAGAGCCTTTTTAAAAAGCTCAGTTTTCGTTGTCAAAAACACAGTATCAATGTGTACGGAAGGCCAAAACGTAGAGAAAAAGATGCAATTCAAATGAAAATGCATTAGTATGGACATAGCCTAAAACGACATTATAACTATGACTAAGACAACTTTACTGCTCAAATAAAACATCAGTTTTAACAGAATAAATTATGTAAGTTTTATTCACTAAGTGCAAATAGCAATAGATGCTATTTACACTAAGTGTAAAAAGCAACAAAAAGCATCTTCATTGCACTAAGTGCAAATAGCGTTAGATGGCAGATACTATTACACCCCTGTTTAAATACTAACATACAGTATAGTGGCATCACTGCAGCATTTTTATTGTTTATTCAGAGTGCGAGGAATCATTTTTATTTATTATCATAAGTAGTATTATAGGAAATATTAAGAGTGGAGACATGGGGGAAAAGTATGACAAAAGGCAGGATTTGAACATGGATCACCAGCATAACAATACATCCCCACACCGTCTTAAAACTTTGAGCTACTACAGCAACATGTGAGGGTGCAGTTTGATGTAAACACATCTGTTTCAACCAGACTACTGGAGCACAAATCGTCACTCCATTTTCTGTTCTCTTAACACATTTAACATCTAACCCATTAACCAGGTCAACATTTCTGCCCCATAGTGAAAAATTAAATTATGTCCGCCTTCATTTGACCAGCAGTTGACCCCTAAGACATTTTTCGTGGCTGTCTTGAGCTTGGTCTCAGCAATGGTGGGCGGAGTTAGTGTAAACAGCCTTTGCCAACAAGATGGGCTATTTGCACTTAGTGTAAATAGACACTCCGTTTAAAAATTTCTGATTTTAAACCCTCCACAACTAGACCTTATTCACTTCCATTGTATGTGCTTCACTGTAACCTCGATTTTTTATAAAAAGAGGGACTAGTGGAAAATAATTTTTTTGTATTCAACATTATGTCACAAATGCTGTAAATTGAGCTTAACTCTTATGTTCTTTGCTGAGAACTTTTATTGATGCTAGACTTGATATGATTTTTGCCTGGTGGACGATAAACTGGGCAAAAGAAATCACACTGACTTATATTGAAAGGAACTCAAGCATTTTAGGCCACATTCAAACTAAACCATTTACATTTGAAAACTTTGTTTTTAGTTTCCTAACATCATCGTTTTCTAAAGTATGTGGTAATAGATAGCGTTTTCTAAATGTGGCAACCGAAAACGTATTAGTGTAGAGTCTGTGGATGGAGAAGAGGGGGTCTTTTGATTTTGGCCACTAGGTAACAACCTAGCAACTTCTCAGAAAACTCTAGCAACTACATAGAAACTAAACTAAAAACCACACAGTACACCTTTTCAACCACAAAGCAATACCCTGGCAACCACCCACGACTTACTGATGATGTGTGCACAAGCTAGCAATCTAATTTATTTTATCATCTGTTGTTTAGTTTTAAAGAAATAAAGTTACTGTAACTGGAAATACTAGACACAAATGACCTCCCTGAAGCAACCCACAACACTCATTTCCATTGCAACTAGAGCAAGGAATCGCAGAACATCTGCTAGGCCTAATCTCCGCCCACAATCACAACACTTCTCTTCTAAACGAGAACCACGTGGGGGAAGAGTGTCCCTCTGGACAATACTGAACTACTGATACCCTATGAGCACCCAATCAAAAAAAAAAAGTGTCTTTGAGGAGCTATTTATTAGCTTTGCCATTTAAAGCTTTTTATTTTTTCCACAATACTCTCCTCCCTAAACTTAATCAAATGATGAGGGGTGGAAACAAGGGCTGGTAGATGAAAGTGTTAGGATAGTAATGATGCCATGTAATGATTTCCCCTGAGGAGATCCGATCTATTGCCGGGGGAAGAGGGGGAGAATAAAGACCTGAGGGAGAAGGAGAACGAGACGAGTGTTGGTGCGAAGAAAGCCGGAGATTCCACATCAACATTTCATACGAGCACCTCTGTCATGAAAGAGACTTAGAGCAGTAGGTGGAGGCCATATTAAGATGAGAACAATTCAGTTCACACCCTGTGAGTCTTGATCCCTCATTTGCCATCTCACTTTTAAAGGTGGGTAAAATATCAAGTGTTTGCACACACTTGCCGGAATGGAACGTGGGAGAGGCAGCAGGCGATATTAAACAGCTGAAAGGTATGATTTAACAATGCGCAAAACTCTGTATAAGATAAGCAACAAATTAGATGTGTCTGTGCTGGGGAGATGAGAGGAAGGGGCTAAAAATCTCTCTCGATCGATTGTGTCGTCAAAAATTAATCTTCCACCCTATGCCTGGGACTCGCTGCCAAGGTTCGAGAGAAGTAAAGTAATAAGCACTCAGAATGTAACTACCTTTTCTCTCTCTCTCTGCTGGTTCTTTTCCAGTTCTCCTTTCAGTCCTCAACTATTTTGTAACGCTCAACACAATGTATGTTAGGCTTAAAGGAATAGTTCACCCAAAATTGAAAATTCTCTCATTATTTACTCACCCTCATGTCATTCCAAACACCTATGACTTTTTACTTCTGTGGAACACCAAATGAGGATTTTGAAGAATTGTACTGGGCTTCAAGCTTTACAAAGGAAATAAAGAACCATGAAAGCATCATAAAAGTGGTACATTCGAAATTTGCTATATTCCAAATCTTCTAAAACCATACAATAATGTTGTGTGAGAAATTTAAGTTGTTATTCACTGTAAATCTTGACATCCTCCCTAGCTCTCCTTGGCGAGTTCATGACAATAGTGATGTCCAATTTGTGAGTGAATTATTTGATAATTTGAGTCTGATCTTGTCATAGAATTGGTTGATACTGTTTACAAAATCAATCTAAATGATTTGTTTACCAAATCGGACTGATCCGTATATCAAGTTCAATTTACGGATTCAAATATTTGACTGCAACGGTTAAAAGCCCACTAGAGGGGACTATTTTTAATTAATAATGACTTTTTAGTCTGTTCTTGACTCAAACTCTATCATATGGGCGCCAAAGTCTTGGAATATAATGTGCAAATCATTTGGATTTTCCTTTATAGGTACTTTTTTTTAATCATTTTGGAGCTTGACAGTCCAAGTCCACATTTACATGGGAAAAAAAAAAAAAAATATGGCAAAGGATTCAACAATTCACCATTTGTGTTCCATGTTAGGAAAAAGCTCAAACACGCCAAAGGCTTTTTTGAAAGGAATGATGGATGTTACACAATCCATTCTTTAGAGCCGTTGTTCAGTGTCAGTGGTAACAAAGCAGGTGCATATGGGCAATAAGTGTATCATGTCTGTCAAGCTAAATGGTAGTGCATCAAATTGAGAGGTGACAATGCACGCTGGCACATTTGCACCACATTAAGGCCTGTTACTGGCAGAAAAGTGCCTTTCTGCGTTTCACCCCTCTTTACCCTAAAGTAATGGAGCTTTTTCGCAGCTCACTGTGGTTTTTGCAGGCTGTGCACTTAATGGTGTCCAGTTATCACCTGCCTGCCTGCTCACTGAGTTCATCGCTTTTTGTCTACAGGAGGATTTCTGTCATTGTTTGTACCACAATCTCCAAAAACATATCTTTACCATAGTATTGCATTCAGTACAACTCAAGCAAGCCACCATATGTACTGTGATCCTGTTGAGAATGTCATGCATACAATGTCTACTACCTGACAGATATCACTGAAATATATGTCCTAAGAAATGGCACCTATCTCTGGCAAGCCTTGGCTCTATAAACAGCATAATAAGAGTCAGGGGAGTGTCCCACACTTTCTTAGCCAATGAGAAAACTTAGAGAATCAGACAACACACTAGGCCTTTTTTTGTGTTTGAGTTTCACACTGTGGGCTCTATTTTTGTGTCTGCGCTATTGTGGGTGTAGGTGCGCAAACTGTGGGTACACTGTAGGTAAATGAAGTGCAGCAAAGCGCAATATGCTATTTTTCTGAGAAACAGGTTGTTGTGTTAAGATGTTTCAATACAACTTCTTAACTCGGTGCAAAGTTCAAATTCAGTTCCTGCATTTGCAGTTTGGAGATTCCACCAGCAGGTGGTAATAAAGATCACAATTATTCAGGGGTAATCACTTGAGTTTTGTATTAAAATTTTCTAGAGGTCATGGTTTATTTTTTCAATTATTTTTATTATTATTTTTATTGTTATGTTTATATGTATTATTATAATTGTATATTTACAGTTGTATTTATGATTTAATTTGTAGCCTACTAGTAATTTTCCACCTGTTGTTGAGGGGCCGGTGGAAAAGTAAAAGTCCACTGCAAAAGGGGCCGGTGGAAGGAGGAGACTAAAATGTTTGGATTCGGTATGATTTTTGTACCACTTCGTTATTCTGATTATATTTTCGTTTTGTTTAAAGTGTAATTTGACTTTAGAAATATTTTTGTTTTATTTTTTTAAGTGTTTGAATACATACATTTTTTAAATCAAAATCGACCGGTAGAAGTGAAGTGCATGCGGATACAATCACCGTTAATACTAGCCATGATTTGTGTGTCAGTAGATGAAAATTATTAATAATACTTACATTCCTTATAATTTAACAGAGTGTACATCCAAATTCAGAAGAGAATCACATTTTATATGCATATAAAAGGAGCATGTCACTGACATAGATATGCCTGGCATTCATCAAGGATGCAGTTAATGCACATTTTCTATTCCTCTAATTCATAACATAGTCCATTTACACTACCTACTCCTTATGTGCTGTCTTTGTTTATATCGCTGGTGCTTGACAGGGAATGGACTATAGTACGATGCAGACGGTGGAAATCCCAGAGAAGAATCTCAGAATTCAATTGCACTTAATTCAGCCCATTTGTGCGTTGCGCGGGCGATTTTGCCAAACCTACTTGCTACAAGACTTAGCGCATGCTTGCATGAAAATACAAAAATTTAATGGCCATGCCCACTGACTTTGCGCTTATGACTTATGGCATAGCGCTGTGCTTAATGCTAGTGCTCATAAAATAGGGCCCAGTATATTTGTCTTTTTGAAAGTACCCTTTTCTTACTTATGAAGTAGGAAGCGGGGGCCAGGTGAACAGTCCATGTGAGTCTTTTATTGACAACACTTTTCAGCATTACACAAAATAGTGCTTTTCAGCAGAACATTTAAAGCACTGTAATGAGCGATAATGAGAACAAACTGACCCAAGAGCAGAGGAACAGTTCAAAGGATTTATTAACAGCAATAATGAGCAGTCACTGGGTTGAGGAACAGATTCGTAGAATCCTTTGCTGAAGCTCAGTGAGGTGCAGAACAACGGCCAGCAGAGATGGGCGATCTTAACTCCCGACACGTGGGCAGAGACGAGGTATCCTCCATGGAAGACCAGCTGACACGCAGCAAAAATGGAGGGCAACCACACACCCGAAACACGGGCAACCAACAGATACACGAGACAGGACCAACTAGGCAGAGAGTGTGAGGTTAGTACTCAACATCAAACAACAATGCTCAAAACTCAGTCAACACTGAGCAACATTAAACATTCAACATCTAACTACATTTAACAATCCTGCAAAGGACATGACACACGAGGGGATTAATATAGGCATGAACAAACAAGGGACAGGTGCCGCTCACAGCAGAAAGTTGGCATGATCAGCTTAGGAAACAATCAGGTTTCCAATGGAAATGCTGATTCCGCATGCCAGCAGCACCTGAAACACTTGAGGGCAAAAACGTGAACACGCTTGGAACAAAACAAACAGGGAACGATGATGCTACGGTCCTCGTCAGACAAAACCCAACCTGACCAGGTGACAGGACCGTGACATCACCGGAGAGCCCACGGTGGTAACCAACAACCGGACCCGTGCGCTCACACAAAGAACGTACATGAAACATGAGACAGACAGGGGATGATGATGCCAAAGTCCCATCAGACAGAAACCCAACCTGACAAAGTGACAGGACCATGACACACACACACACAAGATGGCTTCGTGTGTCGCTCTCTCTACCCTCCAGTGTCTGGACTGCCCTTATATTCCTCTCTAGCTCTCACTGCAACACAAAACAGCTGTTAGAGATAATTTGCCCCAGGTGTCAATCTTTACCGCCTTCCTCACTCTCCACAGAAGGTCGATTGACCATGCCCCCATCTCCACATATATTTTTTTTATTTTTTTTTATTATTATTATTATTTATTTATTTATTTGTTTATTTATTTATTTTAATTTTTTGGCTAATTTGCTAGTGGGATAAGAAAAATAAACTTGTTTTCCATTGGCATTTTTCCCATTTTAAGTGTAAACCACACAAAATTTTGTTAGATTTCTCTGAGCACGGTGCAAATTCACAAAAGTTGCAATTTCCACCGTTCTATTACTAACCAAATTTTACTATATTTTAGTAACTACATTTTATTTAAAAGAGATGTTTGTGTACATTTTATATTGGAATATCAACATCGGAATTGTGCGTGCAAAATGCTTTCAGTAGAGATTTTATGGACGCGTTTGCATAACCAGTGCTAAACCAGCGCAGACTGCACTTTTACCAGGTGCAATTTATTCTTAGTAAATTCCCCCCTTAATATCTTATGTAATATTCCTTCTAATGTAAATATATTTTGTTTAAAAAATGTTTAGATAAAATGTTTTAACGTTTTGGCGTCTGACTGGAAGTGATGGGGTGTTCTCTTTGAGGACATTCAATACGCTTCAATACGGAACACAATGTCTTCAGTACAGCCATACCGGACATTGCACTGTCCGACTAGGGCAGGAATGGCGCCGCTTAAA
Source organism: Myxocyprinus asiaticus (assembly GCF_019703515.2). Lineage (NCBI taxonomy): Eukaryota > Metazoa > Chordata > Actinopteri > Cypriniformes > Catostomidae > Myxocyprinus > Myxocyprinus asiaticus. The sequence continues at coordinate 11,784,055 of NC_059390.1, forward strand.
GGGATAGTTCACCCAAAAATGAAAATTATTTCATCATTTACTCACCCTCATGCCATCCCAGGTGTGTATGACTTTCTTTCTTCTGCAGAACACATTTGAAGAATAATAGAAAAATATCTTAGCACGGTAGGTCCTTAAAGGTGCACTCAGTAACTTTTTGCTCGTGTCATCTTGGACTTACAGTGACACCTAGACAGATGCCGTTGTAGAAATTCACTATTCACAATCATCCATGATAAATTTAATCCAATAGTGTAAGTGTCCAATAACAAGAGATTACTGGAGTAGTATTCAGCTGGTCATGTGATTTTAAAATGACAGTCCCCATGAGGGTGCCCCTGCCTCATGTAGTATAAAAGAGCTTTTATAAGATTACTGATTTGACTGGAGTCCTCATTTTATGTGAGTGGTCATGATTTTATACATATGTTTCAAAATTACAATTAATTTCTATAGAAGTAAAACTTTTTTAATGGGGAAAAATTTACTGAGTGCACCTTTAAAATGCAAGTGGACTTTTGAAGCTCCAAAAAGAACAGACAATCAGCATAAACGTCATCCATCGCTTCTGGTCAGCAACAGTAAGCGCGTGTGACATAATCGCATTGGCATGTTCACGTGAGAACTGCCGCTTGTGGGACACACCCGGAAGAGCAACGCTGTTAACAACTGTGAAGGAGGAAAGCTCTACAGAAGCTTAGTTGGTTTTGATCTGTATTTATCTGTTTCTTTATTCATAATGGCGTGTTTGTGTTCTTATCCTGGATGTCTCAACTGAGATAAAAACATGAGATTACATCCGTAACATGCTAACACGAATTTGTTACATGAGAAACCATGTGAATTCAACTCTCTCGTGAATTCGTATTCTGCTGCTGATCGGAAACGATGGTTTATAGTTAAAAAGTACTTAAATATTGATTGTTTTCGTACCAAAAGTGATTGTATCACTTTAGATAACATTAATTTAACTTCTGGAGTCATATGGATGATGTTTAGGCTCACTGTCTGTGAATTTGTATTTTAAGAACCTACTGAGCTGAGATATTTTTCTATTTTCTTCCAGTGTGTTCTGCAGAATAAAGAAAGTCATACACACCTGGGATGGCATGAGGATGAGTAAATTATGAGAGAATTTTCATTTTTGGGTGAACTATCCCTTTAAATACAAGACAACAGGCATCACGGATGGGATGTCTTCATTTAGGCGAAAATACAGGACATACCCACTAATACGGTACAGTTGGCAACCCTAGTTGCTGACGTGTCTTTGGAGGGTGAAGTTTTGGATACAGCACATGTAGTTGGGGTGGAGGCAGTCTAAATCATTGGCTAGTGGGAGTTAGCAAAATGGCTGAAAATACTTACAGCACCTTTATTGCCATCATTACCCAAGTTATTATCACTGCTTTTACACATTTGTAAAGGGGAGGATTCTGTAAACCTAATAATAGGAAAAGTGAATTTTTTGAGTGTTTGTATGGGGACAGAAACTAGAATCCAAGGAAATGAATTTGGCCATAGGTATTCAAGTAGTGCTGGCAAACATTACAAAGTGTAGGTCGCTCTGAAGTTCTCTATCCTTCAAAGAGAGGCTGCATTTGGAATTCAAGCAGCAATTTATTTCACCTACAGATGAGTTTCTCTTGTGTTCCTGCATGTTCAGAAACAGTGTGGTGTGAGTAGAAGCTATTATCCTCGGTCTGTTCAATTATTGATTGGTGAGTGCCACAGGGTGAGCAAAAGCATAGTACACAAAGACCAAATAAATCTCTGTTTGGAATTTTTAGGCCGTGCCTTCGACTCCCTGGACTTCTAACTGTAATGGGGTTTGCTAAAACCACAATTACTTGTCACATTAGGAAGAAATCTAATTTGTGATTCAAAATTTAAGGTGTCGAAATTATTTTCCAACACTGGAACAATGTATTCTCTGCCAGACTCAATAGTTTGAGTGGAGTGTGCTTCCAAAATGTAAGTACAATGCTGCAACACCTTTGTAACCTACAGTACAGTCTGTTATGGTCCAAGGCTATAATTGACAGAGTTGGACAAAATCCTTTGGAAATTTCAATGTTGCATAGGCTGAACGATCAACATTAAGGTTTACAACTATAATCATATGGTACATTTTCATTTAAACTTAAACATGTGTCTACCTTGTTTAAGGTCCATTAAAACATCTAGTACAAGCTGTGTCCAGTACCGACTATTCCAAAAGGAAGTTTTCTGACAGGATTTGAATGCTATTTCAAGAGTGATTGAGCTGCCAACAGCCTCCCTCAGGTACCTCACAGCCTCTGAAGCAGCTTTTATTTCTTTCAGAAAACTGGGAAGATTTATCTATTATTAACTCTGCTCCTCATAACAGCCACATTTTTATGTTTTGCTAAAACAGGGCTAAATGATTTTCAGTTAATTAGCTTGCCTGCAGGTTATTGATTTTCCCTCAAAAGGCAGCAGAGCTCCAAACAGGGGCATTTGAACGGCTTCAGCACCTTCTCTCTGATCATGGCCGCATGGAAGGATAGCCACTCTGATGCTGAGATACAATCCCATTGCATCTAGGCTGCAGTTTATACCATCTCACTAGAACTTTGAGCACAATTGAGAGGTTTAAAGCAATGAGCCACAAAACATGAGAAAGTCTAGAATGTTCTGCAGAGGCTACAATTTCGGTGAGAAACTCACATTAAAAAACATTCACATTAAAGTGTTTTAAGTTGTTGGTGTGCAGAGAATCTACATCACTTGAATCATCTACCATTGTTGAGGCACAAGGACTCGAATCTGATGTGTGTATGCCCAACAGAGTCATGAAACAAGTGTATTGAAGGTCCACTGCTGCACATAGTAGAGAACTGAATAGATCTGCAACAAAACTGTGGTAAGAACCTATATGCTCTAATCCAGGGGTGTCAAACTCCATTTCTGGAAGGCCACAGTCCTGCAGAGTTTAGCTCCAACCCTAATTAAACACCTGAAACAGCTAATCAAGGTCTTCAGGAGTGCTTGTAGATTACAAGGAGACATTTTGGAGCAGGGCTGGAACTAAACTCTGCAGGGTTGTGGCCCTCTAGGAACTGAGTTTGACACCCTTGCTCTAATCAATACAACAGTATTGAAGTTTTGAATGTTTTGAGATGAAATTGTTGATGTAAAGGCTTGTAATTCGTGTGCTACACTTTTAACGTCATGCTGACATTAAGACTGTCAAGTTTGTAGGTTAGCTGAGTACAGCTGAATCTAGTTAGCACCTTGTTGAAAAGACCAGCACTGCTGGTCACTGTGTACAAGACTGTGTACATAACGTCTTTAATGAGGGAATGAACTGGAATCCCATGATGCACTGCAAATGATGTAATTTAATTAAAAACTATAGTGAAATATAAAATTAATGATTTAAAGTTGTTAATTATAAAACTAGAATCAATATACTGTATATATATATATATATATATAAGAACTGTACAACACATTATTAAAACCTGGAAGGATAGTGGTGAACCATCAGGTTCACGGAAGAAATGTGGTCGGAAAACAATCTGGAATGATCGTGATCTGAGATCACTAAAATGCTTGAAGTCACATTGTAAAAAATCGACAGTAGAATTCACGGCTATGTTTAATAGTGAAAGTAAGAGCATTTCCACATGCACAATACGATGAGAACTTACAGGATTGGAACTAAACAGCTGTGTGGCCACAAGAAATCAGAAAAAACAACTTCAATTTGATAGGGTGCATAAAGACTGGACTGTGGAGCAATGGAAAAATGTCATGTGGTCTGATGAGTCCAGATTTACCCTATTCCAAAGCGATGGGCACGTCAGGGTAAGAAGGGAAGCACATGAGGCAATGCACTCGTCATGCATAGTGCCCACTGTACAAGCTTCTTGAGGCAGTGTTATGATCTGGGGTTGCTTCAATTGGTCAGGTCTAGGCTCAGCAACATTATGCAGCAATAAAATTAAGTCAGCTGACTACCTGAATGTACTGAATGACCAGGTTATCCCATCAATGGATTTTTTTCTTCCCTGATGGCCCGGGCATATTCCAAGACGACAACGCCAGACTGGTTTGAGCTGACAGAAAGGCTACGGTAACTCAGATAACCATTCTGTACAATTGTAGTGAGTAGAACAACATCTCAGAATGGTCAACACGTCGAACCTTGAGGCAGATGGGCTACAACAGCAGAAGACCACGTCGGGTTCCGCTTCTGTCAGCCAAGAAAAGAAAGAGGCTACAGTGGGCACAGGCTCACCAAAACTGGACAGTTGGAAAAACATAGCCTGGTCTGATGAATCTCAATTTCTGTTGAGGCACACAGATGGTAGGGTCAGAATTTGGCACCAACAGCATGAATCCACGGACCCACCCTGCCTTGTGTCAACAGTCCAGGCTGGTGGCGGTGGTGTGATGGTGTGGTGAATGTTTTCTTGGCACACTTTGGGCCCGTTAATACCAATCAATCATCGCTTGATTTGAGCCTATTTGAGTATTGTTGCTGATAATGTGCATATGAATACACAGCTGACAAATCTGCAGAAACTGCATGATGAAATCATGTCAACATGGACTAGAATCTAAAAGGAATGTTTCTAACATCTTGTGGAATACATGCCATGAAGAATTGAGGCTGTTTTGAGAGCAAAGGGAGGCCCTACCCAGTATTCGTATAGTGTTCCTAATAAAGTGCTCAGTGAGTGTATTATCACTGATGATCAATTTCCCCTATGGAAACAATGAATGGGACTCTTCTGGAACTAGACTAATGCACTCTATTGAGGCGTCCCTGACTTTGATTGGCTTAAATCGAGATGACATCACATCAACCCTGACAGTGCTGTATGAAGGCAAAAAAGTGCTTGTCCTTTTCACGACAACAGACTCCAAATGGTGATGGGTGGCTTTGAGCGAAGACTATTCTCTGCCTCATCAATGTTTCAGACCTGAGTAATGAAGTTGAATGTCTTCAAGTCTCACGCACTGCTGTTATCATGTCTCTAACACACACAAATGTGCACACACATGTGGCTATGTGAGGATGAATTATGGCAACACCCCCCACTTGACTTCCACAGAGTTGGGCTCTCTGACAAACATAAATTATGTTAATAGAATGAAATAAAAAACACTTTATTCCAAAGGATTCAGTACTTTGAAATGTCAGGATGATCTAGTGTGCTACCTGCAGAGTTCTCTGAAGCTTAAGTCAGAGCGCTAAAATATTAAAACAAGAAATTTGCACACTCTTCCGAGGTGCTGGAAAGGTGGGTGAAAAATGGAAAATGCACGAGCGAGTCTCCCAGGTGGACTTTTTCCATTCATTAATTGATCTGAGCGCCAAATATAGCTCCATGTAAGAGCATGGTGGACTATTGGAGATACAGAAATGTATTTAACTGTGCTTTCATTAGAAGAATTGCCATTAGCTCTGTTTTTTGTCCTGTTGCCTCAATCAAGTGCTTAGTCAATGTTATCTAAATGCCAATTTATAATTATCGTCCAAATTAGCCGCTTGATTTAAAAGAAGTTGATTAACTCCCAAGGTTATTACACTAGGGGGGTTATCTAGCAGGGAGCTCTCAGGAAACAGCATTTTCTTCTATTATTCTTTTCCATATGAGAAACAAGAAGGACGTTTGCATCCAAATTGGAGGAGAGGTCCCACTGCTACCTCAATGTTCCCTGTGTATAATGTGAGGAGAGCCAGGATGCTAAGCAGCTAAGTTAACCAGAGATAGGATATTAATTGAACAATTCCCTTGTTGCCGTGGCAAACTGCCAATTGATTGGCCCTTCAAGACCCAATCCTCCCCTCTTTATGGATGCTCCTCAGGCTACCAAATGCATTTACTTTAGAGGATAATGCGAGAGAAGAGAAAAAGGTGGTGAACGGCAAGCAGTGGAGAGAAGGAGAGGGTGCAGGGGCTTGGTCGTGGTGTTCAATTACAGCAGTCGGGAGGATAAATCAATATCATTTAAATTGCTTATGGTAATCACCTGTGATCCAATCACTAAGATCAGCATAAGAGATCTGCTGACCCCAGCCAAGTCTAACAGTCCCCGAGCTCCAACTCTCAAAATCTCTTACTGAAACACGTGCATAAAGGTCATGCTATCCAATGCTTTGAGTACATATGGTCAGGGCGTTGCCTTAGTAGCAGTTATAATGGGATTCAGGAATGAGGTGCGAGCAGAGACAGTTTAAAGGACGAAGAGACGTACCACTCATAGAAAAATGTTTGTGAGAAATTGTAACTCTCATTGTTGTTGTAGAAGTGTCATTTAGGCGAAATTTGTGTTTTTTCCATTTCAAAAGGGTGATTTTAAAAGAAATTTCTGTACAATTTTAAACATTCTGTCAGACAAGGAATGTCTTGAAGTGTTAATACATTGTACTGTGCCATCTCAAGCTAAATAAAAAAAAATAAAAAATTATATGTTGCGATACAGCTATGCCTTTGAAAAAGTAACCAGATTGACAGTTTTACAGTCACATTTTAATTATTAGTTGTTTTCTGTACAAAATCATGGTAATAGGGAACACATTTTAAGATTATCCCCTACTAACAAACCTAACAAAATACAAGATAAAGTAATGAAAAAATTTAGGAGACACTTACGTATATGTGTGTATTTATGGAATTGTACATTATTTTAATCATATGGTAACATTAACCCAACAAAGAAATGCAATCAAATTGTGCATATTTGCTAATACCTAAGGAGAAGTTGCAAGCACAGGGCTGGGGACAGGCCAAAAGACATCCTCATAATGAGAGAAAATGAAAAAAGAAAACAGTTAAAAATAAGTTACTGGGGAGTCACGTGATGCCATGTGAGGTTCGGACGTGTGAACGGCGAGCTCTGCACACTTTGCTAGTTTTAACACTATTAATAACATAAACCGTTGAGATTCAATACACTCTGTTCCATAACTGTTCTAGGAGGACAATATGTCAAAGAATTCAAAATTTTCGGGCCCTGGAGACATTAAAAGACACTTATGTGCTCAAGCTGACACCCCTGAGCGAGCCCCAAGCCCGGGAGTCGATTTGGTTGGAGAAATGAGGGAAATTCGGCGAGAAATGACGAATATGTCGGCAATGCTGATGAAGGTCATTGCTGACTTGGAGGATCTTGCTGAAATACATCGATCTATCACTGCCATGGAGATGAAATTCACTTAGGTGGTTACAAGAGTGGGAGATGTCGAGAAACGGATCGATTATCTGGAGTCATCGGAGAGGGAACTATCTGCTAATCCGCTAGTGACCAAGGTGGATTTGGAGCATGTCTGGGATAAGTTGGAGGACATGGAGAACCGTAGCCGTGGAATAACGTCTGAATCATCGGAATTCCTGAGGCTGAAGGAGGTCAGGAAATGGTGAAATTCCTGGACGGGCTCTTTCCAAATCTGCTTGACATAACAGGCCATATGCTGAAAATCGAGCGAGCTCACAAGGTTCCGGCTCGGCAATCCACTGAGGGAGACAGGTCCTGATCAATTCTGGCCAAATTTCTGAGATATCCGACAAAGAGGCGAGGAGAAAAGGAAGGATTTTTTGGAAGAACCACAGCATTTTCTTGTTCCCAAACTTTGCGAACTCGACAAGAGAGAAATGTGATCGATTCAACGAATGCAAGAAACTCTTACATCAAAGGAAGGTCGCTTTTGCAAGGATGTGCCTGGCCAGATTTTCACATTCACCTGTCCCCAGCAAGCGATGTCCTTCATAAAGTCAATTGAGTAAGTTATTTAGTGGTACTCACATTGCAGCCAAGTGGACCGACTCACTGCTCATTCACTTGACTGTTCGAGGAAACTGAACGCCTTTTTTGTTTCTTTTTGTGCTGGTTCCACCTAGCGGCTGGAATTTGTTTTGTGGAGTAACACTCCTTTGTGACAGTTTTGTGGATGAATCTGCACATTCTTTGTGCTTATTCCGCCTAATGGCTGGAGTTTGTTTTATAGATTATCTTTTGTTGTGTAATTCTGGCTCTCATAGGTGTACATGGACTGTTTGAGTTTAGAGGGATGGACGCCAGTTGGCGCTGTCGTGCGCGGGGTTAATGTGCACGTTTTTCCTTTTTCTGTTTGTTTGGGTCTGGGGGAAGTTCAGGGTTTGATTGCTGCACTAATGTTGGAATGTGGTCATAATTTTGTTTTTGATACACAATCTATGTGTGTGTGCAGTGGGAATGCGCTCTATATTTGTAAAATCTCTGTGTCCGTAACTGTGAGCCTGTGTTCCGTAGCTGGAAGTGTGATGGTGTTCCAGAGCATGCAGACCTTTTGTGTGTGTTACTCCGGCACCGTTAAGTATGAGTTTAATATGGTGTGTTGTAATCACAGTGTTGGGTTTAATGTTTATGTTTGAATGTTTATATGCTGTTGCGGCAGGTGTGTGTGTAAGTTGGAGGGGCGTGTTTCTCTGTTCATCTTCAGCCTTGAAGGGTGTGAGCGTGTGCTGACAAGGGAACGCAGATCCGGGCTGCGCTGCTGTTTTGTCCTTGTTGGGTTTTGTTTGTTCTTGTTTATTTGTTTTCCATTTGTGTGGTCTTATGATGTTTGTTTTGAATTTGGTTTTATAATGGTTATTAATTTGGTATTGTGGAATTGTTTTTGTATATTTAGTGCTTAATTTTCTGCTGCTTTTACGGAGCAGTTTGGTTTGTGGAGTCACCGATGGTGGTAATGTGAAAATATTATTATTATTTTATTTTATTTTATTTATTTTTTTGCTTGTTTTTGGAGTGAGGTTATTAATCAATAACTTTTAATATCCATCTTTTTAGGGAGTGCTGTGGGTCTGCCCCAGGGAGGCTGAATAGAGGGTATTTTGCCCCCCTCCCCCGTCATGGTGTGCTGTGAGATTCACCTTTGAATACAAGTTTATTTGGTTGTGTAGCGTGGGGCACTAGTGTGAGTATAGGGCGTGGTCCTCTTTTTCTTTGGGTTGGTCTGGGGACCTTCCTTTTTTAATGCTCTCGCCTATCAGTTTGCAGGTAATTGAAAAGTATTGGAATGTATTGAGTGTTTCATCTGTGACTCCTGATGTTTTATGTTGATTTTGTTTCTTTTATATTAAAAAAATATTATATTGTTGATTTTCTAAACCGTCTCAGTCCTCACTGGGTATAACGAGCCTGGAGTGTCTGTTTTAGTATAAATCCTTGGGTGAGAGTCCCTAGGTGGCGTAGTTGGCTGCATTCACAGTAGTGAATCTCTCTCCTTCAGCTCTCAGTCCCCCCCTCGTGCCACATAAGCGTCTACAATTCAAATGTCTCAAACAGATTAAAGATAAATTAGGAAGAGTCATTATTGTTTTAGCAGAAATTCAGGGGCAAAGTCTTATTTTGGCTAATATTTACGCACCTAACGTTGATGATCAGGGCTTTTTTATAGATCTTGAAGAGATGTTGCAAGCCGCTGGTACCCCTCATGATAAAATATTGGGAGGAGACTTTAATCTTTTGATGGACTCAGTCCTTGATCATAGTGAAGCAAAAGTGTGCAAGCCCCCTAGAGCAACACTGACGCTTCACAGGATGTGTAAAAATCTTGGTCTTACAGATATTTGGAGACTTTTGAACCCATCTGGTAGGGACTATACATTTTTTTCATCAGTCCATAAGATTTATTCTAGAATAGATTTTTTTTTATATACAGGTGCATCTCAATAAATTAGAATGTCGTGGAAAAGTTAATTTATTTCAGTAATTCAACTCAAATTGTGAAACTTGTGTATTAAATAAATTCAGTGCACACAGACTGAAGTAGTTTAAGTCTTTGGTTCTTTTAATTGTGATGATTTTGGCTCACATTTAACAAAAACCCACCAATTCACTATCTCAAAAAATTAGAATATGGTGACATGCCAATCAGCTAATCAACTCAAAACACCTGCAAAGGTTTCCCGAGCCTTCAAAATGGTCTCTCAGTTTGGTTCACTAGGCTACACAATCATGGGGAAGACTGCTGATCTGACAGTTGTCCAGAAGACAATCATTGACACCCTTCACAAGGAGGGTAAGCCGCAAACATTCATTGCCAAAGAAGCTGGCTTTTCACAGAGTGCTGTATCCAAGCATGTTAACAGAAAGTTGAGTGGAAGGAAAAAGTGTGGAAGAAAAAGATGCACAACCAACCGAGAGAACCGCAGCCTTATGATTGTCAAGCAAAATCGATTCAAGAATTTGGGTGAACTTCACAAGGAATGGACTGAGGCTGGGGTCAAGGCATCAAGAGCCACCACACACAGACATGTCAAGGAATTTGGCTACAGTTGTCGTATTCCTCTTGTTAAGCCACTCCTGAACCACAGACAACGTCAGAGGCGTCTTACCTGGGCTAAGGAGAATAAGAACTGGACTGTTGCCCAGTGGTCCAAAGTCCTCTTTTCAGATGAGAGCAAGTTTTGTATTTCATTTGGAAACCAAGGTCCTAGAGTCTGGAGGAAGGGTGGAGAAGCTCATAGCCCAAGTTGCTTGAAGTCCAGTGTTAAGTTTCCACAGTCTGTGATGATTTGGGGTGCAATGTCATCTGCTGGTGTTGGTCCATTGTGTTTTTTGAAAACCAAAGTCACTGCACCCGTTTACCAAGAAATTTTGGAGCACTTCATGCTTCCTTCTGCTGACCAGCTTTTTAAAGATGCTGATTTCATTTTCCAGCAGGATTTGGCACCTACCCACACTGCCAAAAGCACCAAAAGTTGGTTAAATGACCATGGTGTTGTTGTGCTTGACTGGCCAGCAAACTCACCAGACCTGAACCCCATAGAGAATCTATGGGGTATTGTCAAGAGGAAAATGAGAAACAAGAGACCAAAAAATGCAGATGAGCTGAAGGCCACTGTCAAAGAAACCTGGGCTTCCATACCACCTCAGCAGTGCCACAAACTGATTACCTCCATGCCACGCCGAATTGAGGCAGTAATTAAAGCAAAAGGAGCCCCTACCAAGTATTGAGTACATATACAGTAAATGAACATACTTTCCAGAAGGTCAACAATTCACTAAAAATGTTTTTTTTATTGGTTTTATGATGTATTATAATTTTTTGAGATAGTGAATTGGTGGGTTTTTGTTAAATGTGAGCCAAAATCATCACAATTAAAAGAACCAAAGACTTAAACTACTTCAGTCTGTGTGCACTGAATTTATTTAATACATGAGTTTCACAATTTGAGTTGAATTACTGAAATAAATTAACTTTTCCATGACATTCTAATTTATTGAGATGCACCTGTATATCTAAGTCCCTCATTTCATTTGTTGTTGATTGCTCAATTGGAAACATTTTAGTTTCAGATCATGCCCTGGTGAGTTTAGAGGTGTTGTCACATATGGAGAAAAGGAAATCTTATCGTTGGCACTTTAATGTATCCCTTTTGCAAAATCCTGAAATATATGGAGACCAGCTGGTCCTCAGTATTCTCTGTGGTCATGGCTTGGTAGGCACTTAAGGTGGTTCTTAGGGGCTGGATCATACAGTATGCCTCATTCACCAAAAAATCCAAAGCACGAGAACTCAAGCGCCAAATGTCGTCTGATGGCCTCAGAGAATTGACCTGATTGAAATACAGCTATAATACTATTTTGTCATGGAAGGTGGAGTTTTGGCTATTCAGGGAAAGACAGAAATACTTTGAGTCAGGGGACAAGGCAGGAAAACCTCTGGCTATATACATATATAAAACAGAGAAAGCCTTTTTCTACCATTCCCTCAGTGATTCTGGCTATATATATATCTGTATATATAAAAATTCTGAGATAACCTTGAAGGAGCTTGGTTAGGTAATTAAGGCCTTGCCTACATGCAAGGCTCCGGGGCCAGATGGCTTTTCCACTGAGTTTTTTAGATCTTATGCTACAGAATTGGCTCCAATTTTGCTAGAAGTTTATGCAGAATCATTAAAGAATGGAAAGCTTCCGCCAACCATGATGCAAGCCCGGATCAGTCTAATTCTTAAAAAGGACAAAGATCCAAGTGAGTGTAATAGTTACCGTCCAATTTCCCTGATCCAGCTAGATGTTAAAATATTGTCAAAAATTTTGGCTAACCGATTAAGTAAAGTTCTGTAAATGATATCTCTTATACATAAAGATCAGGTGGGGTTTCTTCGGGGCCGTAGCTCTTCTGATAACATTAGGCGTTTCATCAATATCATGTGGTCAGTGGCGAATGATCAGACTCTGGTAGCTGCCATCTCACTTGACGCTGAAAAGGCATTTGATATGGTAGAATGGGATTATCTTTTTAAGATTTTGGAAATGTACAGGTTCGGGAATACTTTTTTTGGTTGTATTAAGTTACTTTATAGACACCCGGTAGCGGCAGTACAAACGAATGGATTAATTTCAGATTATTTTACTCTGGATGGGGCACCCGGCAGGTTGCCCTCTTTCCCTATTATTGTTTTGCCTTGCCCTGAAACCATTAGCAGCCACGATAAGAAACGAGGATGATTTTCCAGGGGTAGTGGCAGGAGGTGTAGCACATAAGCTTTTGCTTTATGCAGATGATATTTTATTATTCGTCTCTGACCCTACTAGATCTATGCCTTACCTCCACAGAATTATTCATTCCTTTTCTAAGTTCTCAGGATACAGAGTTAATTGGTCTAAATCCGAAGCTCTGGCTCTGACAGCATACTGCCAGGTAACGGCTTTTCAGACAGGTGCCTTCCAGTGGCCCAAACAGGGCATTAAGTATTTGGGTGTTTTATTCCCAGCAAATTTGTGTGATTTAGTTAGAGTTATTTTTGACCCTTTAATATAAAGATTTGAGAGTGATGTTGGCAGGTGGGCTTCATTACATTTATCTATGATTGGGAAGGTTAATGTTATTAAAATGAATTGTATTCCAAAGTTCAACTACCTGCTACAGTCTCTCCCTATAGATGTCCCCCTCTCTTATTTCAATCAATTTGATAGCATAGTGAAGTCCTTCATTTGGAATGGTAAACATCCTAAATTACATTTCGGTAAGTTGCATAGGCCAATTGACAAAGGTGGGCTAGACCTACCCAAGATTTTGTTTTATTATTATGTATTCTGTCCTAGACATTTGGCTCATTGGTCACCTGAGAGAACCCCTCCCTGGTTTTGTATTGAACAGGACGTTCTTTCCCGTATTGCAAAGCCTTTCTATCAAACTAATCGGAGAAGTTAAATTACACCCCGTTATCTTGCATTTGCACTCGGTATGGACAAAAGTGTCCAGAGTGTTTAATTTGGACATTTATTTAAATGTTGCTTCAAACATATGGTTGAACCCAAAATTATGTATTAATAAGTCCCCTTTCTGCTGGTGAGAGTGGATTGTGAGGGATGTTAATACACTCGGTGACCTATATGAGAGTGGAGTGTTGAGATCCTTTGAAAATTTGGTTCAACATTTTGGGATTCCCAGATCTCAGTTCTTTAGGTTTTTACAGCTGCGCCACCAGCTCTGTACTATTTCTGGGAGTAGCATACACCCCTCTAAAGTGGCAGATACTCTGGAAGTGGTGATTACTGCTTTTGGAAAAGGTCATGAGGCATCAGTGTATTACTCCCTGCTAATTTAGAGTCTGGGGGACAGAGCTTTAACTTCTATCAAGAGATTATGGGAGAAATATTTAAACTTGTTATTGGAGGAGGGAGTGTGGGCTAGGATTCTAAAAAACATCAACTCTGCATCTAGAGATGCAATGGTGCGCCTTGTGCAATTCAAGATTTTGCATCGATTCTATTGGACCCCCTCTAGATTGTATAGGCTTTGTCTTAAAGGCACACCCACCTGCTGGTGATGCCAATCAGAAGATGGAGACACAACCCATGTTTTTTGGTCATGTGTTAAGCACTAAGAATTTTGGTTGAAGGTTCAGAGTTTTATGTGTGATGTATTGGGCACTCAGATTTAATTTTGCCCCAGACTCTGTATTTTAGGTGATGGGGCGGTCATCAATATTGGGAATAAACACAAAAAATTGGGTCCTAACAAGTGTTATGATCGCCAGATAAATTGTTTTAAGGGGATGGAAGTCGGCTGGAGCGCCCCCATTTCAGGAGTGGTGCACGGAGATGGGGAGGGTGGCGGCTTTCGAGGAAGTGTCAGCTAGAAGACTGGGGATCTCGGATTTGTTTGTTGGGAAATGGGGCAATTATTTGGCATTCTTGGAAGGCTCTCGGGGAGGGGCAGTGGAGAGAGAGGTATAGTTATAAATGTGTGTGATTATTATTATTATTTGTGTGTGTGTGTGTGTGTGTGTGTGTGAGGGGTAATAGTGGGGGTTAAATGTTGATTCTGTGTGTATATATATATATATATATATATATATATATATATATATATATATATATATATATGTTTTGTTTTTCTTTGTTTACTGTATGAATCAATAAAAAATGTTAATCACAAAAAAATAAAGTTGCTGGATTTTTGCTGATGTGTTAAGAAAATTGCCTAAAATAACATGTAAAAGTTGGCATCAGCAATTCATTGTTAAAGTCATTGTTTACACATTTGTTAATAAGGGAAACACAAAGGGCACCGATTTCACTGACTGACCCTGATATAGTTTGTTATGCTCATAAAATGGACAAGTCTTAAAAATGCAGGGGGTTTTTTTGTGTGTGTGTGTTATTTGAGCTTAAGAAGCAACATTTATAATACCATTGTTGTCAGATTTTATTGCTGATTGGACATATGTTATTTAAAAGTACATAGGAACTTTTTACCTACAGTACATAAAAAATAGCTGCCCAGGGGCACTAACAAAAAGGCAGACAGGTGTTTTTAAAGGAGGGTTCACCCTAAAATGTTAATTGTGTCATCATTTACTCACTTTCATGTTGTTTCAACCCCCTATTTCTTTCTTTTATCCATAGAAAACAAAAAGAGATGTTAGGCAGAATGTTAGCCTCAGTCACCATTCACTTTCATTGCATTTTTTTTATTCCATACAGTGAAAGTGAATGGTGACTCAGGCTAACATTATGCTGAACATCACAGTTTGTGTTCTGGAAGAAAGTCATACTGGTTTGGAATAACATGAGGGCAAGTAAATGATTTTGCCCCTTTTGCTCCACAGGCCATTTACAGTATAAGGCGATATGTTGAGATAATTATGTTTAAATCATTGAGGCATCTGCTTCGGTGAGCATTTTAGGTAGATTTATTTGCCCCTTCAAGTGGCTATTTCAATGTGAGTTTTACCCCACATAAGATAATATGACTTCCTGTGTATAAATGGCACTGACAAGTATAAAAAATGCAATTCTGTGAGCACAGTAATGGGCTTTGGTGGACATGAAGGGCAGAGGGGAGAGCAGCAATGCGAAAGGCATTAGTTAATCCTTAATATATTCGCATTCCACTCAAGTCTGTTCTACTGAGAAAGCAGTCCTCAGTCGATTGCATGGTCCTGACCTGCGTTCTATAATGTATCATGTCGTATCAACGTGATTACGGCTGATCTCTACACCCATAATCACTTCACATAAATTCACAAGTTATGTGTGTGTGGTGGAGATCACATGTCATCATAGCAGAAGGCTTACAAGACCACACGTTCACATCTTCCCCCCCAACCTAACTTTCTGTGATGACAAAGAGACCATCAGCATCCACAATCAGCCACCTATGCACCTCCAAAAATGCTCTAAAAATGTGTAGTCCTGCAGATACAGCGAGGCTCAAACTCACATTGATTTATATTGTGCCTTGTCGCCCATAAGTCGGATCCCTGTTAAGCATTCATTAATTTTTCAGGACACATGGGGCCATTGTGTGATATAAATCTCTGCTAAACCTTGATACTGGCCCACGCCATGACTTTGAAGTGCAGCCTAATTAAGAGCCTGTACAGTTAACGAGCCTTACAATAAGGTATTGGGAAGATCTAAGAAATATATGATGTCTGTTGTAATATACAAACAGTGTGGGTGGAATACACCATTAGACATGAAGATGCAATGCGAGAGCAGGTGTCTTTCGGTATATGTAGACCATCATCGCTAACACGGGTGGCTTTTTTGAGCCTGTGTCAGTCTTGGGTCACCGTAAATTTGATATTCCTTGATCAGTGTCTTTTGTTGGTCCTGGTACAACATTCCTTTCAAATAAACATAGTCCTAGCCATAAAATACCCCTAAATATTAGGGTGTGATGGGTTAAAAAGAATGGTGTATAAGAATCTAAACCTAATATTAAACCCAAAAATAAAAATTCTGACCATGCATCTTTAAACGCGCAAAATGCGCATGCACCTGGAATTGATCCATAAGGTGGCAAAACTCACATTTGAGCCATTACTGTCATAAAGAAAAGCTAGAAGACGACATAATCACAAGTAAACCAAAGGAGACGAAGGTAAAAACAACAATAGTAGACGTGCATGTCAAGAGCGTGTGTGTGAGGAGGTCAGGAGATACTTGCATTTGTATAACTCGAGCCTGAAGGAATATAAAGACATCTTTAAGGGTCTAAACTCCTGAAGAGAAATTGTCCAGCGTCTCATAGCAGTCGTAGCACACATGCGCCAACCGCCTGTGTATGCGCACACAGTAAATAGAGTATACTTTGACAGGCTCGCGTTCGACTGTACGCAGGCACTGAGCGTTCACGTCAAAAAAGAAGTATACTTTGGGATTTTGTGTCCAAGGAAAGTCATACAGGTTTAAAACAACAGGAGGGTGAGTAAATAATGACAGAATTTTCATTTGTGGGTAAACTCCCCCTTTAACCCTAAAATCTTATTGGTTGATTTAGGACCAACAAGGGTGTTGATTCAGGAATATGTGCAAATTGGAAAAAGCACAGTCAGAGTCTTCTCTCTGTTTTCAGAAATTCAAAGAAAAGTCCATGTGTGGAACAGCTTCAAGATTGATTCCAAAAACCTTGAGATGCCACCCCCAAAACAAAAAAACAAAAGCAGGCTTTAAGTAGCATCCCATCCAGGCCAGGGCTTTTCCCTACTGCCAGCCAAGAGCGCCTTGTGGGCGGATCAGTCATTATTGATCACAGAGCAAGGTTTAGTTGTTCTTCAACTGGCCAGATTGTAAAATGCTTGGCTTGACTGAAATATTGCACACCCTGAAGCTGGGCACAGACCCAAAACAAATGAGAAAAAGCCTTTACAGGGCATACTGTATGCATGGCCAGCCATGGCGACCTTGGGGCTAAGTACTAGTATTTACTGTGTCACCAAGAGAGGGCCCATGTAAAGAGAGGGATAAAGCAGGAGGATGCTGAAAACTGTCACTCCTCACCTTGATGTGGAGATGGATGCGTATTTATCACCCAGTCTCAAGACAGATGCTAATTCAATACACAGGATTAAGGTAAAATCCTCCACGTGCAGCAATGACAGCTTTGCACATCCTTGGCATTCTAGCTGTCAGTTTGTCCAGATACTCAGGTGACATTTCACCCCACACTTGTAGCACTTGCCATAGATGTGGCTTCTCACACACCTTACAGTCTAACGGATCCCACAAAAGCTCAATGGGGTTAAGATCCATAACACTCTTTTCCAATAATCTGTTGTCCAATGTCTGTTTCTTTGCCCACTCTAACCCTTTCTTTCTTTTTTCTGTATCAAAAGTGGCTTTTTCTTTGCAAAAGTTTTTTCTTTACTGTTGTACATGAAACTGGTGTTGAGTGGGAAGAATTCAATGAAGCATTCAGCTGAAGACATGTGAGGCGTCTATTTCTCAAACTAGAGACTCTGATGTACTTATCCTCTTATTTAGTTGTATATCTGGGCCTTCCACATCTCTTTCTGTCCTTGTTAGAGCCAGTTTTCCTTACTCTTTGAAGACTGTAGTTTACACGTTTGTATGAATTCTTCAGTTTTTTGGCAATTTGAAGCATTTTATAGCCTTCATTCCTCAAAACATTGATTAGAGAAAGCTGTTTCTTTTTTGCTATTTTTGACCTAATATTGACCTTAAGACATACCAGTCTATTGCATACTGTGGCAACTCAAAAACAAACACAATGTTACGCTTCATTTAACGAATCAAATAGCTTTCAGTTGTGTTTGATATAATGGTAAGTGATTTTTTATTACAAAAATTTGCAATTTTGCATGATTACTCAAGGATAAGGTGTTGGAGTGATAGCTGCTGGAAATGTGGCCTGTCTAGATTTGATCAAAAATGACTTTTTTCAAATAGTGATGAATAGTGAAATAGCTGTTTTTTACATCAGTAATGTCCTGACTATACTTTGTGATCAGTTGAATGCCACTTTGGTGAACTAAAGTACCAATTTCCTTCCGAAACAGCAAAATCTGTACATTCCAAACTTCCGCGAGCGTCGGTTAGAGTGGATTTCACTGCTCTTCCCTGAACCCTCGTAGCTCATTGGTTCCTGGGCTCGCAGCGCCGCTCAAAGCCACGCCCCGCCCCGGTTCCTTTCTTCCCGGAAGTGCATGAAGAGCTGACAAGGTCGCGGGAGGCACTTTTTACTGCCCGGTCCCGATCTTTTCAGCTTCCCCGCCCTCACTACCCTCGATGGTGGGGCGGCCAAGGGTTATTTGGCAATCCCCCGGTGGATAAAGGTGCTCACGGTGCACCTATGCCCGCAGAGCGCCGCCACCTGGCGCGGGTGCCCAAAGCCCCCGTCCAAGGCCTGTAGGTTTACATTGTCTCTGACGGCCAAGGCCTACGGTGCCGCTGGACAAGCCGCCTCCACCCTGCATGCCATGGCTCTCCTGCAAGTCCGCCAAGGCGCTAAAGAAACTGCATGAGGGTAGTTCCGCCCCGGGATTGATGCAGGAACTGCGCTCGGCGACTAACCTCGCTCTCCGAGCGACGGCGGTCACGGCGCGGTCTCTCGGGCGGACGATGGCCACACTAGTGGTCCAGGAGCGCCACCTTTGGCTCAACCTGGTCGAGATGGGTGAGGCCGACAAGACACGATTCCTTGCTGCCCCCATTTCCCAGGCGGACCTATTCGGCGACACCATCGAGGACTTTGCCCAGCAGTTCTCGATGGTAGAGCAGTAGATGGATGCTAGCCGGCATATCCTGCCCCGGCGCGGCTCAAGATCCCGCACCCCGTCTACTCATCGCCAAGGGCGTCCCCCTGCGGTGACTGCACCGGCTCCGCCGCAGCCTACCCCTTCGGCCCAGCCCCGGCGTGGAGCCCACCGCAGGAAGTAGACGCCACCCGTCTCACGGCCGCCCAGAACCCGTGAAAGGCTTCAAAGCGCCCTTGAGATGGGCGACCAAGGGACAACAAAACCCGCTGCTCTGGAGCTGGTAAGCAGATCTTCATCTTTTTGTTACCTTTTGCATTTAATTGCGCTGCATGCCCAAGTGGCTGCAGTACTCAAGAGCTCAGCAAGAGTGGTTTCCTTGTTCCCTGGGTCACGTATCCGGTGTGTATGGCTGGCATCACGACCACCGTCCACCACTCCATTTGGCAGGTTGGCGCTCCAGCGGCGGTCTCCTGCCCCTGAGCGCCCAGCTGTGGCACAAATCTGCCCCCGATGTGACAGTCTCCACGGGTCACGAGGACAGGCCTCTTCCTCCCCTGTCCCAGGCTGTTCCGGGGGTGGTCACAAGGAGCCAGGTAAGTGCTTCGATGTCCTTAGACTCAGCACGGCCACGACGTGGTGTGGCACCTCGAGCTCCGCCCCGCCGCGAGGCCCCACCTGCCGGTACATCCGATGACATTGTCCCTTTGGTCCCCCTTGCGCGGAACTTGGACGCATGGCTTGCGCCTTCCAATCCGTCACGAGGGCTGGTCTGGACCGTCCAACTCGGCTGCGCGATTCACTTCGCCGGGCATCCGCCCAGGTTCAGCGGTGTCCACTTTACCTTGGTGAAAGATGAAAACGCTGCTACCTTACGCGGAGATCGCTACCCTCCTACGGAAGGATGCAATAGAACCTGTCCCTCCAGCCGAGATGAAGAAAGGGTTTTACAGCCTCTACTTCATCGTACCGAAAAAAGGCGGTGGGTTGCGGCCAATCTTGGACTTGTGAGTACTGAACCGGGCTTTACACAGACTCCCGTTCAAGATGCTGACGCAAAGACGCATTCTAGTGAGCGTCCGGCATCAAGATTGGTTCGTGGCGGTAGACCCAATGGATGCGTACTTTCACGTCTCGATCCTTCCTCGACACAGACCCTTCCTGCGGTTCGCATTCGAGGGTCAGGCGTATCAGTACAAAGTCCTCCCTTTCGGCCTGTCCCTGTCTCCTCGCATCTTTACGAAGATCGCAGAGGCTGCCCTTGCCCCGTTAAGGGAGGTGAGCATTCGCATTCTCAACTATCTCGACGACTGGCTAATCTTAGCTCACTCTCGAGACGTGTTATGCGCACACAGGGACCTGGTGCTCTCACACCTCAGCCGACTAGGGCTTCGGGTCAACTGGGAAAAGAGCAAGTTCCTCCCGGTTCAGAGCATCTCTTTTCTCGGTTTGGAGTTGGACTCGGTCTCCCTGACGGCGCGCCTTACGAATGAGCGCACCCAGTCGGTGCTGGCCTGTTTGAAGGCGTTCAAACAGAAAACATCGGTTCCACTGAAACTTTTTCAGAGGCTACTGGGGCATATGGCATCCTCGGCGGTGGCCAGCCCGCTCGGGTTGATGCATATGAGGCCGCTTCAGCACTGGCTCCAGACTCGAGTCCCGAGACGGGCATGGCGCCACGGGACTTACCGCGTGGCCATTACGTCAATCTGTCACCGTCTTTTCAGCCCTTGGACCGACCTCTCATTTCTACGAGCAGGTGTTCCCCTAGAACTGGTCTCCAGGCACGTTGTGGTCACGACAGATGCCTCCAAAATGGGCTGGGGCGCTGTTTGCAACGGGCACGCAGCCGCCGGCCTCTGGACGGGTCCGCAGCTGCGTTGGCACATCAACTGCCTCGAGTTACTGGCAATTCTGCTCGCCCTGCGGAGGTTCCGGCCATTGATCCAGGGCAAGCACGTGCTAGTTCGGATGGACAGCACGGCAGCGGTAGCATATGTCAACCACCAAGGCGGTCTGCGCTCCCGCTGTATGTCACAACTCATCCGCCGTCTCCTCCAAAGGAGTCAGCAGCACCTCAAGTCGCTGCGAGCCACTCACATCCCGGGGAACCTCAACACTACGGCGGACGCGCCATCACAACAGGTCACCCTCAAGGGAGAGTGGAGACTCCACCTTCAGGTGGTCCAGCTGATTTGGAGTTGATTCAACAGGCACAGGTGCACCTGTTCACCTCCCAAGAATCCTCCCCACTGCCAGCCTCGGCATAGATGCGCTGGCACACAGCTGGCCCCCTGGCATTCGCAAATATGCGTTTCCCCCAGTGAGCCTTCTTGCACAGACCCTGTGCAAGGTCAGGGAGGACGAGGAGCAGGTCGTCCTGGTAGCACCCTACTGGCCCACCCAGACGTGGTGCTCGGACCTCATGGTCCTCGTGACAGCTCCCCCCTGGCAAATTTCCCTGAGGAAGCCTTCTTTCTCAGGGAAGGGGCACCATCCAGCACCCGCACCCAGACCTCTGGAATCTCCATGTCTGGCCCCTGGACAGGACGCGGAAGACCTAAGCTGTCTCCCACCTGTGATGGTAGACACGATCACTCAGTCTAGGGCTCCCTGTATGCCTTTAAGTGGTGTCTGTTCGCTAAGTAGTGTTCTTCCTGTCGGGAAGACCCCCAGAGATGTGCAGTCAGATCAGGGCTTTCCTTCCTGTAAGAGAGGTTGGAAGGGAGGCTGTCCCCTTCCACCTTGAAGGTGTATGTTGCTGCCATAGCAGCACACCACGACGCAGTCGACTGTAAGTCCTTAGGGAAGCACGACCTGATCATCAGGTTCCTAAGAGGCACCAGGAGGCTGAATCCCTCCAGGCCGTGCCTCGTTCCCTCATCGGACCTCTGTAGTTCTTCAGGGTCTACAGAGAGCCCCCTCTGAGCCTTTGCAGTCAGCCGAGCTTAAGGCACTCTCTTTGAAGACTGCCCTCCTGTCTGCGCTCACTTCCATCAAGAGGGTAGGTGACCTGCAAGCGTTCTCTGTCAGCAAAACGTGCCTGGAGTTTGGTCCAGGTTACTCTCACGTGATCCTGAGACCCCGACCGGGCTATGTGCCCAAGGTTCCCACCACCCCTTTAGGGACTAGGTGGTGAACCTGCAAGTGCTGCCCCAGGAGGAGGCAGACCCAGCCCTGTCATCGCTGTGTCCGGTGCGTGCTTTATGCATCTATTTGGATCGCACGCAGAGCTTTAGAATCTCTGAGCAACTCTTTGTCTGCTTTTGGTGCACAGCGGAAAGGAAGCGCTGTCTCCAAGCAGAGGATCGCCCACTGGCTCGTTGACGCCATAACTATGGCATATCTTGCCCAAAACATGCCGCCCCTGGTAGGGCTACGAGCCCATTCTACCCGTGGTGTAGCGGCTTCTTGGGCCTTGGCCAGGGGTGCTTCTCTAACAGACATTTGGAGAGCAGTGGGCTGGGCAACACCCAACACCTTTGCAAGGTTCTACAACCTCCGGGTGGAACCGGTTTTCGTCCCAGGTAGTGGCACGCAACAAGCGGATAAGCCCGGGATAGCCGGCCAGGTGTATCGCTTGCACATAGCACCTTCCACCTCCTTTTGAGCTGAAGACGTGCACTGTTAATTCCCAGTAATGTTCACAAAATTTGTTCCCCGGTTGACTTCCTCCAAGCCCTGTGGCAGTCGAGTTTACACGCGCTAACTAAGAGTCCGGTTCTGGGGTAGGTGCTCCACACGTGGCGGTTCCCTGTAAGGCTAACCCCATG
This sequence comes from Myxocyprinus asiaticus, assembly GCF_019703515.2. Taxonomy (NCBI): domain Eukaryota; kingdom Metazoa; phylum Chordata; class Actinopteri; order Cypriniformes; family Catostomidae; genus Myxocyprinus; species Myxocyprinus asiaticus. The sequence goes on from NC_059390.1 coordinate 11,806,811, forward strand.
CGATCTATATCTTCCGCTAATTCGTTTCCCTGCTGGCAAACTGCGTCTTCCTTGGGCAGAGCCCCTCTGCCCCAGTCTCCATGTTGTTGTAACTCCTCCCCCATTGGGCAGGATCTACCTTTTAGGCTCTTCATATGGTTGGAAAGACCATGTGACATATTCTTCCACTTAAATATCCCCCCCTCTCTTGGGGCGAGGTGTGGTCTCCGCGGTGTCCTCCCCTTGGGAGGGACACCCCCCGACTAGACCTGGTGGCCCAGTCAGATAATCCCCCTTCTTTTTTAGGGAGTGGGAAAAAAAGAAGGGGAGAAGAGGCCACGACTGGGTTAAGCCTGTCTCTATCTTTGGGTAGCCGACTTGTCCCCAAAAAGGGCCGTTTGACACTGTTGGGGGAGGTTACGTGTCAACCTGGTGTGCTGGCTATGAGGCACACAGCAAGTCTGCCCACCACACACCGCCAGTTCACGTAACACAGTTCAGCCTTGTGGCGTTTTGTATAGGGACCCCTAGTGTCACTACATCGACACCAACATCGAATGAGTGACAGATAGGGAACGTCATGGTTACTAGTGTAACCTCCGTTCCCTGATGGAGGGAACGAGACGTTGGTCCCTCCTGCCACAATGCTGAACTTTCCGCTGAAATGGCCGGACCTTATATCGGCTCCTCAGCGTAAAACCTGAATGAGTGGTTGCATACCAGCTCCTTTTATACCCGTATGTTCGGGGGAGTGGCATGCAAATACCACTCGCCAATTTTCATTGGCCTTTTATCAAAGACCAGAGGTGTCTCGGGCTCCCAAGAGTGACCCCTAGTGTCACTACATCGACACCAACATCTCGTTGCCTCCATCAGGGAACGGAGGTTACACCAGTAACCATGACATTTTCCCCATTCAAGCTGCTGTATGGGCAGTGCCTGCACGGCATGCTTGATGTCATACACGAAGCTTGGGAAGAGGGACCTTCAAACAGTAATAATGAAATTCAATACGTTCTTGGTCTTAGAGCAAAACTTCACACTCTGGGGAAACTAACACAGGAGAATTTGCCCCAAGCTCAAGAACGACAGAGCCGACTGTAATGACAGGGGAACTCGGCTGTGGGAATTTGCACCAGGAGATAAGGTACTCGTATTACTCCCCACATCAAGCTCCAAATTACTCGCCAAGTGGCAAGGACCCTTTGAGGTCACATGACGAGTGGGGGATCTCGATTATGAGGTTAAGTGAACCGATAGAGGGGGTACACGTCAAATATATCACCTCAACCTCCTGAAATTGTGGAGGGAGGTGGTCCCTGTGATGTTGGCTTTGGTTGTTCCGGAGAGGGCAGAGCTCGAGCCGGAGGTGAATACAAAACACAATCTTTTCACCCCGGTCACTTGCGTGGAGACCACCTCTAACCGTATCAACTCGCAGAGGTTGCCAAGTTGCAACAGGAGTTTGCAGATGTGTTTTCCCCTCTACCGGGTCATACGAACCTCATCCAGCACCACATCAAGACCGAGCCGGGGGTGGTGGTACATAGCTGTCCCTACCGATTGCCCGAGCACAAAAACAAAATTGTCTGAGAAGAATTGGATGCAATGCTCGATATGGGTGTTATAGAGGAATCCCACAGCAATTGGTCCAGCCCGGTTGTTCTAGTTCCTAAGAGCGACGGGTCTGTATGGTTCTGTGTGGATTATAGAAAAGTCAATGCGGTGTCTAAATTTGATGCGTACCCACATCATATTGATGAGTTGCTCGATCGGTTGGGCACTGCTCGATTTTATTCGACACTTGATTTGACAAAGGGTTATTGGCAGATCCTCTTGACACCAATTTCCCATGAAAAAACAGCCTTCTCCACACCATTTGGATTACACCAATTTGTGATGCTTCCGTTCGGTTTGTTTGGAGCCCCGGCTACGTTTCAGCATCTCATGGACCGAATCCTCAGACTGCATTCGGCTTACGTCGCTGCCTATTTAGATGACATCATCATTTTCAGCAATGATTGGCAGTGGCACATACAGCGATCATGCGACGAGCGGGACTCACAGCAAACCCCAAGAAGTGTGCGATTGGGCAGGTGGAGGTACAGTATCTGGGGTTCCACTTGGACCATGGGCAGGTGCGTCCCCAAATTGACAAGACTGTGGTGATTGCAACCTGCCCGAGGCCCAAGACAAAAAAGGGGGTGAGACAGTTCCTGGAGCTGGCTTTTATAGGAGATTTGTGTCTAATTATTCAGATTTCACCAGCCTGCTGACTGATCTCACTAAAAAGGGAGCTCCAGACCCGGTCCAGTGGACGGAGCAGTGTCAACAGGTGTTCACGCAGGTTAAAGCCACACTTTGCGGGGGGTCGCTTTTACATTCACCCGATTTCACTCTCCCTTTTGTCTTGCAGACAGACGCTTCAGACAGAGGGCTGGGGGCCGTACTCTCACAGGTGGTGGAGGAGGAGGAGTGGCTGGTGCTGTACATTAGCTGCAAGCTCTCGCTGAGGGAGACTAAGTACAGCACCGTAGAAAAGGAGTGTCTCACCATCAAGTGGGCGGTCCTCACTCTCCAGTACTACCTGTTGGGGCGGACCTTCACTCTCTGCTCGGATCACGCCCCACTCCAACGGCTCCACCGCATGAAAGATACCAACGCGCGGATCACCCGTTGGTACCTGGCTCTTCAGCCGTTTAAGTTCAAGGTGGTCCACAGACCAGGAGCGCAGATGGCTGTCACCGACTTCCTTTCCAGAAATGGGGGGAGTGGTAGACAGGCCGGATGTCTCCCTGGCCTAAGGCAGTGGGGATATGTGGCAGCGGGGGCGTGGTCAAGCATCCATCCGGAGAGAGAGAAAGTGGTAAGGGCACTTGCACCTGAGCTAGATTATGTTTAACACCTGTCTCTAATTCCAGTGAGCATGGGGAGAGCGGCATATAAGCAGCCACACCATCAGCAGAGGAGAGAGAGAGAGTCTGGCACAAGGAAGGCCACGGTGTTCCTTAAGCTGTTGCGTTTAATCTGTTGTGTTTGTGAAGCTGATGTGTCTAACTAACTACATGCCTGTGAAGCTGATGTGTTTAAGTGACTACGTGCCTGTGAAGATGATGAGTTTGTGAAGTTGTAAAGCATTGAAGTGGCCGATTAAACGTCTTACCTGAGCCTGGAAAACCCTCTTCCCTGTGTTCTCCTTCCCTTCTGCTGTGAAGTTGTGTTACAATCACATTGACATAAGTAGTCAGACCCTTTGCTGTGACACTTGAAATTTATCTCAGGTGCATCCCAATTCTCTGGATCACGTTTGAGATGTGTGATGAGGAGGAGGGTGTGGCCGGGCAGTGAGGAGGCACGCCTGGCACTGAATTGTCCTAATCAGCCAGGAGGGGGATAAAGACGAGCCGGAGGTGCCAGTTTGAGAGAGAGAGAGAGAGAGACACACGCGGCCGCTGTGTGTGTGTGTCTATGTGTTTATGTTTGTTTAAGTTCAGTTATGTCATTAAAATTATGTTGACTATTCTGCCATTTTCTGCCTCCTCCTTGCCCATCCTGTGAACCCCCGTTACATTGGTGCCAAACCTAGGAAGGAGGAGGGATGCGCTGTCGTTGAGTCCTCGCCGCTACCGGCCGCCGGGTTTCGGAGGAACTGCTGCCGTACGCCAGGAAGGGGAGGATCCGTTACTGTCCGCCAGAGGTCGGAGGACTCGCTGCCACCCGCCAGGGGAGGAGCGGCTGTCGTCTGCCAGAGGGTGGAGGAGTGGCTGAGGACCAGGCGACGGCGTCTCCTGGGACCGGCGAGTGAGTTTTACTCTCTCTCTCCTCTCTCTCTCTCTCTCTGTCTGTCTCTCCCCCTCGCTCTTTCCCTCTCCCCTCTCCCTCCCCTCATCTCTCCTAGGGCTCTAGAGAGGCGGGGAAGACCTGCCGGCAGAAGAACAGCCAGAAGGGCAACACCTCCCCTACAGGAAGGGAGGGGAGGGGAGTACGTCAAGCCGGAGGGTCCCCGGCCTGAATGAGGATGCACGCCTGGTGCTGAATTGTCCAAATCAGCCAGGAGGGGGATAAAGGCAAGCCGGAGGCACCAGTTTGAGAGAGAGACACACGCGGCGGCTGCTGTGTGTGTGTGTGTGTGTGTGTGTGTGTGTGTGTGTGTGTGTGTGTGTGTGCTTGCTTTATGTTGAGTTTTATCATTAATCATTATGTTTACTGTTCAACTGGTTCCCGCCTCCTCCTTGCCCATCCTTTACCTGTTACAGTGGCGCTGAATCCTGGGAGGAAGGAGGGATGCGCTGTCGCGGAGTCCTCGCCACTGCCATCCACCAGGGCAGCAGCCGTGGCCGTCTGCCTGGGGACGGAGGGGTCGCTGCCAGCCGCCGAGAGCCGGAGGAACCGCGGCCGTCTGCCGAGAAGGGGAGGAGTGTTTCTGTCTGCCAGGGGCCAGAGGAGCGGTTGTGGACTGGGCGACAGCACGTTCGGGAGCTGGCGAGCAAGTTCTTCTCTCTCTCCTCTCTCTCACTCTCTCTGTATGTCTCCGCTCGCCCATTCCCTCTCCCCATGCCTCCCCTCGTCTCTCCCCCAGGTTCACAGGAGGCGGGGTGGACCACCGGCTGACAGAACTGCCGAAAGGGTAGCATCTCCCCTCCAGAGATGGGGGTGGAGTTGGTCAGACCGGTGGCACCCCAGCCTGAATCGGGCGGGGGAGGAGTGTGACGAGGAGGAAGGCTTGGCCAGGCCATGATGAAGCACAGCCAGCGCTGAATCAGCTGATCAGTGGGAGAGCAAGATAAAGGGCAGACGCAGGTTTGGGAGAGAGAGAGAGAGAGACGCACGCGGCCAAGCTGCATGTGTGTCTGTGTTCGTTTATGTTTGTTTTATGTTGAGTTTTATCATTAAACATTATGTTTACTGTTCAGCCGGTTCCCGCCTCCTCCTTGCCTGTCCTTTACCTGTTACAAGATGTTTCTACACTTTGACTGGAGTCCATCTGTGGCAAATTCAATTGATTGGACATGATTTTGAAAGGCACACACCTGTCTCACAGCTAAAAATGCATATCAGAGCAAAAACCAAGCCATGAGGTCAAAGGAACTGCCTGCAGAGCTCAGAGACAGGATTGTGTCAAGGCACAGATCTGAGGAAGGCTACAAAAAACATTCGGCTGCATTGAAGGTTCCCAAGAGCACAGTGGCCTCCATAATTCTTAAATGGAAGAAGCTGGAACATATAGAAATTTTTCTAGAGCTGGCTGCCCAGCCAAACTGAGCATTCGGGGGAGAAAGACCTTGGTAAGAGAGGTGACCAAGAACCTGATGGTCACTCTTGTTGAGCTCCAGAGATCATGTGTGGAGATGGGAAAAACTTGCAGAAGGACAACCCTTACTGCAACACTCCACCGATCTGGGATTTATGGCAGAATGGCCACGAGAAGCCTCTGCTCAGTGCAAGACACATGAAAGCCTGCTTGGAATGTGCAAAAAAGCACCTAAAGGACTCTCAGACTGTGAGAAACAAGATTCTCTGGTCTGATGAAATGCAGATTGAACTGTTTGGCCTCAATTCCAAGCGTCATGTCTAGAGGAAACCAGGCACCGCTCATCACCTGTGCAATACCATCCCAACGGTGAAGCATGGTGATGGTAGCATCATGCTGTGGGGGTGTTTTTCAGTGGCAGGGACTGGGGGACTAGTCAGGGTTGAAGGAAAACTGAACGCAGCAAAATACAGAGATATCCTTAATGAAAACCTGGTCCAGAGTGCTCAGGACCTCAGACTGGGCCAAAGGTTCACCTTCTAACAGGACAATGACCCTAAGCACACAGCCAAGACAACGCAATAGTGGTTGTCCTTGAGCGGCCCAGCCAGAGCCCAGACTTGAACCCAATCTAACATCTCTGGAGAGACCTGAAAATGGGTGTCCACCGACGGTCCCCATCCAACCTTACAGAGCTTGAGAGGATCTGCAGAGAAGAATGGCAGAAAATCCCCAAATCCAGGTGTGCAAAGCTTGTCGCATCATTCCCCAAAAGACTTGAATATGTTATCAAAAATCTGGTTTTTGCTTTGTCATTATGGGGTATGGAGTGTAAATTGATGTGGAAAAAAACTATTTAAAGCATTTTAGCATAAGGCTGCAACAACAAAATGTTGGGAAAAAAATGAAGGGGTCTGAATGCACTGGACAATCATTGTAGATCCAATGGATCTACAATGATTGGACGGTTCATAAGCAGTGGCATGGAAAACATGTAAAAGCTATTCATAACATATCAAGATAATGTAAAAAAATAAGTCAAGCATTAAATGTAGTATATTTTAATGGTGCTTTAGAAAAGCAATACTCATTTAAATTTGAAAATGACATTATCATTCCATAGTCTGTTAGGTGTCTGTTGGCGCGTGTTTTGAAGATAACTTGAAGATAATGCGTATAGCATTATCTGATGTATTGTGGCTATTTGAAATAGTTTAATTTATCTGATGAGGGAGAATACAATCAGACACTGAACAAAGTAGAAAAGGTGTTTGCATGACAAGTATTGGGTACAATTATGGATGTGTTTCATATTAATTAAAGGAATATTCTAGGTTCAACAGGTTGATAGCACTTGTGGCATAATGTTGATTAACACAAAAAGTAATTTCATTGTCTGTCCATTCTTTACAAAACAAAACAAATGTGGGTTAAAGTGAGGCGCTTACAATGGAAGTAAATGGGGCTAATCCGCAAACGTTTAAAATACTCATTGTTTCAAAAGTATAGCCGCAAGACATCAAAAATATGCGTTGACACGTATTTAGTGTGATAAAATTGCTTACTAACCTTTTCTGTTTAAAGTTATATCCTATTTTGCAGCTTACTTAACATGAAAACATGACGCCACAAACCCTAAAACGACTGAAAAATTATGATTTAAACTTTAAAGCTCAAATAATTCACAAGTTTTAGATTTAATTAAAGTGCTTTTATAAAAGTATAAGCTTCACATTTCTTCTTTTTAACCCTCTAAAAATTGGCAAAAGACAAACATTAATAAAACATCAATAGGCTTCTACTTGGGCTTTCAGATAGCTCCCTCTAGTGGGTAAAACACGCACTGCTTTCTTTCACACTTGCAACATTAAACACATTTAAGATCCTTGCAACCCATTTCAGAAACATTTCCTTTTATTTACTCCAGTCAATCCTTTAATAAATGCAAAAAAAAAAAAAAAAAAAAAAAAAACACAAAGATTACTGAAATCTTTTGACAATGACTATCAAGTTTTAATGATGTTAGTGTTCATTAGCATTAACACACTGCATGAAAGAAGTTTCTACAAATTAAACAGCTTCATGATATCATTGAAGCATGTCTTAACTACTGAAATAGAACTGCTAAATATCTGCACAAATTTAGGTAGTTTCCAGTTACTTACATAGGCCTAGTTATGAATTATTCATAGTATTAATTATTACTAATCTGAGACAATCCGAAGTAGTTATTCAAAGTTTGTGATTAATAAGTAACACACACACACACACACACAAACACACCAAAACAAATGTCTGTTCAATGTACAGCATCAAATTAGATTCATCCCACTGTGCATGCCAGGAGCTGTTAAAGATTATCCAGCAGTATAAAGTGGTGTTTCAGATTTGCTATCTGCTATAAAGGACATTGCTGGGAGTGTTGCACAGAAAGCCAACAGATTAATGAAAAGCTGAATAATAAAAAATTTAAAAAAAGACAAAATTAGATTCTTCTTTCACGCAAGACTGCAAAAAGCATGTAAACAATAACAAAAGGTTTCCAAAAGAGGTAAGTGCTATCTTTCAGAGAAAGAGAGCAGTGGTGAGCACCCTGTAGGCCATAGAGAAAGTTGTGAATAGCCCCACCATCCAGGCCAAAGCTCTACTGGGCTGCGGCAGAGCCATCACGTAGACCACTGTGTGGATGATACGTGAGCCCACAAACACCCGGAAATGCAACAGAGCCGAGGAGAGATCCGGCCCCGTGAGGGCATACAGAAGACCAATTACCACAAAAGGAATGATGTTCTCCAGGTCATTCTGATGGCATCTGTGATAAAAGAGGTGTGAAAATAGCTGAAAATATCACATTTGACTGTTTAAATCTGGTTTGACTGGTCCTTTGCTATTACCTTCGAACACGCTCTACATCAGGATTGGTCTGAAGCATCTTCTTTCTCTCCTCTGGATTCTTATTACCCACTGCGGTGTCCTCCCAATTTGAAAAGGCCTGTATAATGAACAGAACGACTTTTGGTTAAGACTTACCTCAAATACAGTACAATGCTGATTTATGAATTTATTTTTAGCAATTATGACCTTTTACTGACTATTTAATAAAATGTTTAGTCATTATGTGTCTTGAACAGCAATTAAGGTATAACATTGAGAATATAATATACTATAAATTAAAGTTTATCATAATTTTAACAAAATAAATGGACAGTTTTAAAAAATTTCGAAAATGCAACACATACTGTATAATCAATGGGGCAGACTGGGTCTTTTATCACTATTATACAAGCCAAGAGGGCAAATCTACCATTTTTTTACAGTATTGCAGTATTACTGTTTCCAAACAGGAGTATGGGAAAAAGTGTCAAGTTATATAAGACAAGCTATATTTATATTCTTGCATTACATTTAATGGACAAGTTAATACTGATATGCAGAATGAATCAGTCACTTCTTGCATATAATTTTCTAAACAGAGTGCACCTTTCTGGTCATCCTGAAGTATATAGTCAGGAAGGACATGAGTATCATTTTGAGGATGACAATGGTGGCATATGTGGAGAAGGCCAGGAACACATCACTGTTTATCAGATGGGCCATTTCCCAAACTTTCCTGAAAAGGAATGCAAGGGCAACATATAAGATTACTAAACAAAAGTAAACTAAACCCATTAAACAATAACCCCAAAAGCTTGCAAAATTTGAATAATGAGCAATAACAAAGAGATGGCAGAAATTAGCACAACAGGCAGTAAGATATCTCAGAAATGCATATAGGCCTACAGCCTAGACATACACATTTAATGTTGGGGATCCTGTTTTATTCAATATAGCCTATTAAAGGAATATTCCGGGTTCAATACAAGTTAAGCTCAGTCAACAGAATTTGTGGCATAATGTTGATTACCACAAAAAAACAATTTCGACTCATCCCTCCTTTTCTTTAATAAAAGCAAAAATTGAGGTTACAGTGAGGCACTTACAATGGAAGTGAATGGGGGCCAATGTTTGAACATTAAAATACTCACTTTTTTTAAAAGTATAGCCAAAATTCATAAACAATATGCATGTAGACATGATTTTAGTGTGATAAAATCACTTACTAACCTTTTCTGTGTAAAGTTATAGCCAATTTTACAACTTTGTTGCCATGACGATGTCAACAAACCCTAACATGAATGTAAAAATCATGCTTTATACAAATTTACAGCTCAAATAATACATCCGTTTTAACAGAAGAATTAATGTAAGCCAACATTAATTTTTTTTTAATTATTATTATTATAAGCTTTACATTTCTGCCTTTAAACCCTCCAAAAATTGGCCCCATTCATTTCCATTGGAAGTGTCTCACTGTAACCTCAATTTTTGCATTTATTAAAGAAAAGGAGGAACAAGTCGAAATTAATTTTTGTGGTAATCAATCAACATGCCACAAATGCTGTCGATTAAGCTTAACTTGTACTGAACCCGGAATATTCTTTTAAATGTCATCAGTGAAATGTAACCAGTAGTTTTGTTAATAGTTTCCTTCTAAAGGAAATGCCACTTTATTGAACTTGCTCAGGGTTATATTTTCATCGTATAAGTTAATATACAAATAATAAACAAAACGCTAATTAACGATGCACATTTTGGCAATGGTATAACAGTATTTGTATGCTCTTATTTGACGAGAAACTTCCATACGAGTTCCTCACAGTCGTCCATTGTTGCCTCTTTCACTTTCTAATACGTTTTACTCTAGATTCGGATACTGATACCGAGCTGCGCGACGCGAAATTAAATCACTCCCAAATCAACGGAGCTGTTTACACTGCACGCGAGCATATCGAATATAATGCAGCGCGCGCAGTTAATTTATGATCAGAGCTTTGCATATCACCTTTCAAATCAAAATGTAGAAATCTAAATCAGCGCAATTTAGTAAATGTTGCTGCATGCTTACCTCGAAGACGATTCTCTTGGATAACAAGTGTTAGTGAATCCCTCGTGGTATTTCAGCAGTGTATGGCGTAAGTTAAAGTGTATGACAGCCTACTTGGACAAAAGCCAATGCATTTCTCCATGTTCGTTCAACTTTCAAGTGATTTCTTTCTCTCTCTTTTTCTTGTAGTTATGACAGTTTAACCATTTAATATCTTGTAAACTTGTGGATTAATAATCTTAAATTATATCCGTACAATAAGGTTATACAGCTAAATTAAACAGCCCAATAACTGCCTTTTCTACAAATGCATACAGTAATACTGCTGGCAAGTGCATGCATTTTTATGGTTAAGTTACTTCTCAAGCCTGTTTGTCACCTTTAGCACAGCAGAGAGGGGGGGTTTGCAGTTTAATACAAATTCAAACCACAGTTTATCTGGAATATCATCTTGTCTGCCTTCTACCCAGGCAGTAATATGGTGTGTTTATGTGAATATTGCTGAGTCACTGCAACACTATCAGAAAGAATGTTTGCAATTACCCATGTGGCCCCACCTTTCCCCAAGCAAAGCAATCAATACTGATCCATCTCAAAATCTCAGAGGCCAATTATTTTTCTGTAGTGCTCTTGTCCAAACTTTGCAAATGAGCGCAGTCTTAAAAGGTTGGAGTGTAAATTTTGTCTTCTCAGACAGTGGGGTTCCAAAATCTAAATCCACATTTAAAATGTGGGATTTAAAAACTAAATTAAACCTTGAAATAAACAAATAATCTTTTAGAATTTTGAAAATTGTAAAGCAAAGAAACATTACGATGTAAAATGCATAAGAATGCATGCATAGAGATTCTGCGCTTTTTCTAAGTCCCACACATTTGTGACACTGACAATGTTAACTCCATTCTAAAAAGATCCAAAGAGGAGAATAACAGGTTTTGCATGCTGTCATTAATTTAAAGCAAAATGAAGAAATTTCTTTAAAAATAAATAAATCATGTAAAGTTTTTAAGATAAACTTTTCTCTCAAAATGTTATACTGATAGTATACTGTAATAAAAAAAACAAAAAAAAACTGCATTAGATAAAAAAAAAAAAAACATTTTCATTAGTGGACTATGGCAAATTGGCGCATATATATATATATATATATATATATATATATATATATATATATATACACACACACACACACACACACACCAATCAGCCACAACATTAAATCCACCTGCCTAATATTATGTAGCTCCCCCTTGTGTCACCAAAACAGCGCCAACCCGCATCTCAGAATAGTATTCTGAGATTATATTCTTTTCACCACAATTGTACAGAGTGGTTATCTGAGTTACCGTAGACTTTGTCAGTTCGAACCAGTCTGGCCATTCTCTGTTGACCTCTCTCATCAACAAGGCCTTTTCGTCCACAGAACTGGTCAGGAGCTTCAGTTAATGTTCACATCAACCATCAGAATGGGGAAAAAATTTGATCTCAATGATTTGGATTGTTGGTGCCAGACGGGCTGGTTTGAGTATTTCTGTAACTGCTGATCTCCTGGGATTTTCACGCACAACAGTCTCTAGAATTTACTCTGAATGGTGCCGGAAACAAAAAACATCCAGTGAGCGGCAGTTCTGTGGACATTTTCAAACAAACAATGAAATTCACAAGGTAAAATTTAATATAATGTACAGTTGTAGCGCTTTCAATATAGCAAAGGGTGAATATAATTTACAAATCACTCCTTTTTTTTATTAGCATTTTTCATACTGTCCCAACCTTTTCGGAATTGGGGTTATATACTGTATATACATATATACTAATATATATATATATGCTACTTTGCCATATGCTATTTTTATAACTTTTTATAACTAAAATATGATTAAAAAAACACCAGTGTTCAATAGTTCAATAGTTACATTCATTAATAGATAATAATCAAAATCAACAAATGTTTCGCCAAGTAATATAGTTTGGTCCACCTTTTTCCTCAACATGGGAGTGTTCCACGATTCATAACAGAAGCCTGTTTCCGTTTTCCGGTCTCCAGTGATTTCACTTGCATTGGCTTATGTTTTTAGCGAAAACACAAAAATTGCCAAATAAACTTGTGGCTCCATAGTGCCGATACTTTACAAAGTCACAATGACTGTTCAAAAAGTGTGTAGATAACATAAAGCCAAGGTCAGTTACATTGATAGCTTTAACTACTTCGAGTTGTTATGGCAGCCAACAACAGCACAAGTTGAGCCTGAACTAATTTTTGCTCCAATTAACAGTTAAAATTGTTGTTGTTCTCCATCTGGATCACTTATTTCTGTAGTTTTTACATAGCTGCATATGGAGACCGAAACCAGAAAATAGTCCAGTGGCAATAATACAATTATCATGGTGCCGCCCAGTGTTTGGTCATGCAAAATGTGGATAACTGTAGGCTGCTTACGGTTACCAAGCAACCTGGTGCATTAATAAAGACTGTGCAGTCACATATGTACATTCATATATATTTTACAGTGGCTTAGAACATGGTACATGCAATCAGAATTTCGAGTCGGAACTATCCATTTTGTAACTAGCATTTAATTTCTTCTACTGAACAGAAAACATGCATGTTACTTTATGTTCTCATATGTGTCTTGTTATGTTTTCAGAATCAGAATTAGCTTTATTGCCAAGTATGCTTACACATTCAAGGAATTTGTCTTGGTGACAGAAGCTTCCAGTGCACAAACAATACAACAACAAAACAGAGATAATAATAAAAAAAATAGAATAAAAATAAAAAGTGAATAGAAAATATAAGTATATATAGAAATACACAATAAGAATATATATATATATATATATATATATATATATATATATATATATATATATATATATATATATATATATATATATATATATCCAAATACAAATCTGTTATATACAGATGCAAGGGAATGTATGGCAGAAGAGGTATGGTATATTGGATGAATATAAATAGACTAGCTGTGTATTGCACATAATTATTGCTCAATGGGGCGGTTTTAACAGTTCATGAGATGGATAGCCTGAGGGAAAAAAAACTGTTCCTGTGCCTGACGTTTCTGGTGCTCTGTAGCGCCGTCCAGAAGGCAACAGTTCAAAAATGCATCATATCTAGTACAAAACACATCACTAACAACCTAATAATACACATTACGGCTGGACTATTGATATGTTAGACCCATAAGGCAAAGCAAAACAAGATAACTATGGTATGTGTTTGGCCATACAATCTCTTGTTTACTGTTTTTGTATAATTTACTCTGTTTTAGAGAGACATAGGGAGAGAGAGAGAGAGCTTTTACGAGCAAGAGACAAACACAAATAATGCAGGATGATTTCCCAAAAGGACCCCTTAATGGCCAACACATGAATTGATCTCTCACCAGTCTCACCAGTAATTGGGATCCCGGCTGTGGTGTCATTTTATTGATTTTTCACTGGTAGCCAACTTGCACTCGGGTTGTAGGACAACGATGACTAAATAACAGCCAGACCAATGATCTTAATACTAGGAGCCAAGCACAGCTATTGATTTCATTACTGAATGCCTCCTAGGCTCCGAGCACATACATTTTTTTATCGACCCAAGGCGGCGTCTACATTTACTCCCTGCACTGTCACATACACTGCGCCTGGGCATTCAAAGGCAGAATGCTGAGTATGTACAAATACATGGCCTTAGTGAATGCATACGCCATAAATTACCCATTGAGCAATCAGTGTTTGGAGGTGACTCATTTTTATAAGTGATTGAGAACTTATGGATAGAGGCTAAGTTGAATGATGAAGATGTCTATATACTGTAGACATCCTGAAAGCAATTAATAGGTTTATGGAATATTATCAATAACTTTGTCTTGCACTGGAAAGACAGTTTTATTTTAATCAAGAAAACACTTTGGACACTCTGTTTTGTTCATAATATTAAAAATATTTAGTATCATATAAAAAAATCATATAACGAGCCAACTTTTCACCCTGCCTAATGATCCGAAAACAGTGTAGTGGAGACTTATGCAAGTATCATCATTACTATTGCTCATACATATACTGTACAATTTGAAAAAACCCTATTAAGTATTAAACTATTGCTAGGTGATTGCCTACTGGAACCAAGCCAAATCTAGGGCAGAATATCATACTGGGGGTGGGCTCTTTAGACTTGGGCCAGTAAGGAACCACCTAACAATGCCTTGGCAACCACCCAGAACACCCTAGCAACCACAAATCATGCTAAAAACCACTCAGAACACCTTAAGCCTGCGCCACACTAGCCGATGTTTCCAGTGATAATCAGGTGTGAGCTTCATTAACTAGACGCCAGCCAGGCAGGGTAGGAGCATGCATTAGGTTTGCCAGTGGGAGGTCGTTAATCACTTGACCATCTGGAACGCCTGCTGAGTTAATGGCTTCAAAAACTGAAAAAGCACATCAGGCTTGCTTGAAAAAAATCGCTTTGTCTCCGGGGGCGGGCTCTTGTGTTCTCGTCAAGTGACCAATGTACTTCTTTTACTGAAGACCTGACATCAAGCTGATCTTTTTTACTCTGGTCCATTTTCATCACACTAAGCTGCATATCATCACAAACACTGATTGTAATCCATAATGATTCTGTCACCAAGCGTTTTTCCTGCCTTTATTTCTTACACAAAAATAAGAAAGCGTAGCCACAACAGTCTGTTTTATTGAATGAAATTTCTAACTCACTGAATGTTGCATATGGACATACGTGTTCTATTTCAAGCCTCAAGGGGATAAATACACAAACACACACTTTCACAAGGTAAAGTTACTCAATGAATCGCTTCTAAAGGGCGTTTTCACACCTGGCTTGATTGAAGCATTTGTTTCGGAACCTGGTGCATTTTCTCCCTTGGTTCAGCAATCGCACTTGGATCCGCACTAAAAGAATTGGTCCGAGACCACCTGGACAGAGAAGAAATCACTGTAATTCATCATCAAAATATTAAATATATGTCGATCATCACAATCGCTTCTCTCTTTTGGATAGCGGCAGAACAGACACGGGTAGAATGGTGTCAGCAACTTTTTGACAGATGAAAACGTGGCTTCTCTCTTTCTGTGTATATGTGTGTGTGTGCGCAAGTGTGTGTGCACAAGTGTGTGTGTGTGCAAGTGTGCGGGTGCAAGAGGGCGAGAGAGAGAGCTCTGTGACCGTGAGTACAGGAACATTTTGAAATATTACCTTGTGAAAACGAACTTAACCATGAAGTAAATTGTAACTATTTAATCCGCTGTTTTGGAACAAATCAAGCAAGCAACAGGTCTGACAATGACCAAAATCATTCTATTACAATTGTTTATGCTCACTCAGTGTTACTCATGAGCTCCACGTGACAGGGAATCCGAGCGAGAGAGTTGCGAGGAGTTGGTATGTTTGTTACCCCAACGCCATTTTGTATCTGCAAGGGTGTCATACCTCCAAGTGAAGAGAGCGAGATCTCAGCAAAACAGTCTGCATGTATGACACCCTCAGCCAAAATCAAGTTGTTTGGAGTCTGCTAGTGTGGCGCTGGCTTAATCAACTGGATGGCAATGCTCTGGTGACCATCCACAACACCCTAGAATTGTGGTGGTAAGTTGTGCAAAGGCAGGCACCACTTGTAAGTCTAGTTCCATCTGCAATTGCAAACAATTGGCAATGTCACCAATCTGAGTAATACAACCGATTTTTCAAGGATGTTGCAAGGTAAAAGCTGCCTTATATACTTTGAAAGTTGTTCTGCAGATACTGTAGGCTTTAACTATTCATCTACAATGACCCTTAACAAGCAGAGCCATTATGAAAAAAGGCACTTGTTCTACACTTAATTAAGGCAAAAACTAATGTTCATGATCGTAAATGGCTCAGCCTCACCTAACATTTTAGTTTGATTACAGAATTAGTGAACCTGTACAATTGTGCGCTAATGATCTATTATGAAAATAGAACACATAAGCCTCAGAAGTCATTCTGAAACATTTCTACCATGAAAGCACTTTTTTATTTTAGTTATTACATATTTAAAAAAAAACAATATTAATCGAAATGTCAAATGTTTTTTTCTTCTAGGGTTTTTTTTGTTTGTTCATGTAGCTGAACTGTTACAGCATGGCATTAGCTACACCAAGGTCATGGGTTTGATTTCCAGGGAACACACGTACTGATAGAATAAATAGAGCTGTCAATTAAACATGTTAATTCATTGTGATGAATTTTATCAAATTTAATGTGTAAAATATTTATGCAATTAATCAAGTCCCCAGGCCGTAATAAGGAATATCCCTACCATTAGAGATATTCAAGCTTTAGGTATCACCTGTTTTCAGCAGGGGGCAGGAAGCAAAAATCCAGCTGTATTGCCACTGCGCAGCTGTACAAGCAACAAACCAAACTCAGGCTTGCTTGAAACTAGTGAAAGAACAAGATGAGGATGGACACGTTCTTGCGTTCAAACACAGCTGGACAGAGCACAATTTTGAATGCAGAGATCTCAAGACATGTTTTAAACTCAACAAAATGACCTAAAAATGCTGTGATTATGACGCAACGTGACCAAAGTGAGACGCTCCAAAAGTATCTGTCTGAATCGAGTACATTGATGCGTACCTAGAAAATCCCTTATAATGAATCTCTCACAGATGGATTGACAAATTTAATTGCAAAATGGATTGCTGTGGACTGTAGGCCAATGATGGGTTAATGTTTAATATGGAAGTAAGACCCCCTCTAGATTATATAGGCTTGGTCTTAAAGACACACCCACCTGCTGGCGATGCCAATCAGAAGTTGGAGACACAACCCATGTCTTTTGGGGGTGTGTGAAGATCCAAGATTTTTGGTTGAAGTTCAGAGTTATTTGTGTAACGTTTTGAGCGCTCAAATTTTACTTTGCCCCAGACTTTGTATTTTGGGCGATGGGGCGGTCATACATTTGGGGGACAAATATATAAACAATTGGATTCTGACTAGTATTATGTTTGGCAGACAAATTATTTTATAAGGGGTTGGAAGTCGGACGGAGCGCCATCATTTCCGAAGTGGTGTGCGGAGATGGGGAGGGTGGCAGCTTTTGAGGAGATGGCAGGTAGAAGGCTGGGGTTTGGGGACTTGTTTTTCAGAAAGTGGGGTAGGTATTTGGTGGTTTTGGAGAACCCTCAGGGAAGGGATGAGGAGAGAGAAGTTTTTTATGTATGTTTATTATATATTTTATTTATTTATTTTTGGTTTGTTTGTTTGTGTGAGTATTATTTTATGTGACCACAGGGGTGTTCGTTGTGGGTTAGGGTGGGGTTGATGTTTGGGGAGGGATATTAGTGGGGGTTAAAAGTTAAATGTTGATTCGGTGTGTATGTGTTGTGTTTTTCTCTGTTGGGTTTTTTCTTTGAATCAATAAAAAATTTTAATTACAAAAATAATATGGAAGTAAACAATGAATTTCCTTCTAAAGCCACTTTTTGTTTTGTCTTATCAATGCTTCACTCGTCTGCCACAACAATGTAATGCATTTAAATTATCTGAATTATATTTATAATATATATTATAATTATTTAAATATAACTATTTATAATAATTTAATCATTATATATTAAATTACTGTTATTTGAGGGCTTTTCTCAGCAAATATTTATATATGCGATTAATTCAGTTAGTTAATCTGCATATATAATACATTCCATTTAAAAAGGAGATCAAAATAAAGTGTTAGCCAAATGCATAAATGTAAATGTTAAAGGGGATGTTTTTTTAAACAGAAAGAACTGCAGCTGTGTACTGCCAACTGCAGTAATAAATCATTTGAAAATTCATATTGCTGTTATCCTTGTCACTTCAAACTTAAACTTACTTGGACAAATCAAGAGATAAGACTTTCCTTTGTACAACAACTACATGACCTACAGCCAGACTGTGCATTCAGGTACATTCAAGTTATTATTCCAATTTTCAACTACTGTAAGTAACTACAGGCAAACTTTTGCAAAAACTAA
Source organism: Myxocyprinus asiaticus (assembly GCF_019703515.2). Lineage (NCBI taxonomy): Eukaryota > Metazoa > Chordata > Actinopteri > Cypriniformes > Catostomidae > Myxocyprinus > Myxocyprinus asiaticus. The sequence goes on from NC_059390.1 coordinate 11,824,981, forward strand.
GTATCTCATCTGCTCTTATCATGAACATACTCTCAGTCAATGAACTCTCTGTTAATCTACTCATATTCCCGACAATAGCTTGACACCTTTCCATGGCACGGGCCTACAAGTGAGAACAGTCATGGGTGGAAGGTCTCATATCGGATATGGCTCCAGGGTGCAAATTAAGATAATTATGGACTGTGAATTCCTCGATAAGTGGCCCTCCAAACACAGACGATGCCATGTTCGTGCTTAATGCACATCTGAACAAAGCGGGTGCTCATGCTAGGTGTAACACTTGGACCTGGCGCTCCGCAGGAGGGCTCGACTTATTAGGATGCTTATTTTAACAAAGCGTCTCCACGCTGTACATCACTGCGTGGCCCCACAGATCCACTCTGCTCCTCACAAAGGGAAATAAATCTCTTTTCGGCAGGATAATTACCAAGATAATTTTATCCGTAATGATGCTTGTCAGTCAGGAGAGCTGATGAAATTAGAGATGTTCTTGTGTAAGAAATAAAAGAGAATCCCAGCAGATTTATCTGTCAGGAAGAAAAAGAGATGAATAAAGAAACTAGAAAAAAAAAAACTTTCTTGCATTTCTGGCAATCTTACGCATAGTGGTGTTCAGATAGGGAATTTGATACAAACATTTGCATGTTCTTAAAGAAATAGTTCACCCAAAAAATAACATTTTGTCTTTATTTGCTCACCTTCATGGTGCTCCAAAGTCATATGCTGTTATTTTTTCAGTGGAACACAAATAGACATTTTTGAAAAAATGCAGCTCTTGCCATAAACGGCAATTCTTAGTGACCACAGCTGCAACAACATTAATGCACATAAAAGCAGTGCATATGACTTGTTAACTATATTCCAATTCATATAGTGCACGAGTCATTATTCATTGATAGCCGGAATATACATTCTTCTGCATTGGGCAGCCCGAAAGTCAGCCAAGGCAGGCTGGAGTTGGATTCGCTGTGAAGACATCATTGCTATCATTCCTAGAAGCGCAACCGCGCGGCCTGTCGCCAAGGCTGATGACCTTGCAGCTGATGCTCAGGAGTGGTAACAGTGCTGTCTTGATTAGTGCCTATGCACCCGCAATGACTGCCAGTGATGACCGGAAGGAGTCTTTCTATGAACACCTTAACACTGCCTTTCATTCAGTGCCTCATAAACACCGGCTCTTCATCATGGGAGACTTTAATGCGTGTGTGGGACATGACATCATTGCATGGCCGAAAGTCTTGAGGCAACGCTCAGTGGGAAATGAGAATACAAATGGCACTCTGCTGCTGGAGATATGTGCACAACATGAGCTGGCGATCACAAATTCCTTCTATCAGCAGGCGAACAAGTACAAGACCACGTGGCAACATCCTCATTCAAAGCACTGGCATGTGTTGGATTACATCATCACTGGCAGGAGCATCTCAGGGAGGTCCATATAACTAGAGCCATGTGCGGTATAAGCTGTTGGTCTGACCACCGACAGCTGCGTAGTGTGATGTCTCTGGACCTAGCTCCATCACGTCGACATAGAGCCAAAAGGCGGAAGCGACTGGATGTTTCTAAGCTTCGTGTTGACTCATGCCATATTAACTTCTGTCAGACTCTTTCTGACAGGCTCAGCACCTTGGACAATCAAACTGCCATCAATGTTGAGGAGACATGGTCCAAAATCAGGGATATCACATACAACAGTCCTCGGCTTCACCACATCTAAACATAAGGACTGGTTTGACAATCAGGATGTTGAAGCACAAACCCTGTTGAACACCATGCATGCAGTTCACATCCAGCACTGCGAAGAAGTCAGCATATACTCAGGCAAGAAATGCAGCACAGACCCGCCTGTGTGAAATGAAGAACAGATGGTGGCAGTCAAAAGCTGAGGAAATTCAGTCTGCTGCAGACCAATATGATATGAAGGCATTCTACCACGGTCTTAAGGCAGTCTATGGGCCCACGAGAGCTGGTTCTACACCTGTACGTGCCACTGATGGAACCCTACTTCCGGACAAGGCTGAGATCCTCAGACGCTGGGTCGATCATTTTCAATTGGTATTGAACCAGCCAGCTGCCTTTGATAAATCAGTGCTTAGCGACATAGCGCAGCGGCCAATGGCCTCAGACCTGGATGATATTCCATCCAGGAAGAAGTTGCACATGCCATTAAGCAGATGCCCTCTGGTAAATCCCCGGGCTCTGATGGCATTTCAAGTGAGATGCTGAAGGAAGGTGGACCATCTCTTCTCGCCGCACTCAATGCATTATTCAGCAAAATTTGGAGCGAGGAAGCTGTGCCTCAAGACTTTAAAGATGTGCTGATTGTTTACATATATAAGCGCAAGGGGGACAGAGGCTGCTGTGACAACCATCACGGCATCTCGTTGCTCTCCATTGTAGGCAAAGTGTTGGAACGTATTCTGCTGAACCGGCTCCAACAACACATTTATGACAGTGACATCATCCCGGAAAGTCAGTGTGGATTTCGTGCAGGCCGTGGTACTATGGACATGGTGTTTAACATTAGGCAGATTCAAGAGAAGTGCCGAGAACAACACCGTGATCTTTATATGATCTTTACTGACCTCACGAAAGCCTTTGACTCAAGTTTCTCTATCTTATTCTGTGTAAGATCGGATGCCCAGCGAAATTCTTTAACATCATCCGTTCATTTCATGATGGCATGCTTGGTCAGGTGCTGGACGATGGCGAGCTGTCTGACCCATTTGACATCTCTAGTGGCACCAAACAGGGCTGTGTGCTCACCCCACTGTTATTCAGCATCTTCTTTTCCATGATGCTGTCTGTGGCTTTTAAGGACTGCGACATGGGCATTCCAATCCAGTTCCATACAGATGGCGGTGTCTTCAATCTACGCAGGCTTCAGGCTCGCACAAAGACACATTCCGCAATTCTGCGTGACCTCTAGTATGCAGATGGCTGTGTACTGATGGCGCACACTCTTACCGAAGCTCAGATACTATTAGATTATTTCAGTACTGTAGCTTCCCGGTTTGGCTCACTGTCAGTCTAAAGAAGACAGAAGTCATGCTTCAAGCGGTGAACAAGTTCTGCTACCTCGGTAGCATTCTTGCAGCTGATGCGTCAGCGGACTCCAACATCAGTGCCCACATCGCAAAAGCTAGTGTTGCCTTCGGTCGACTGTCCAAGAGAATATGGGATGAACACGGCATCTGGCTGGACACAAAGGTGGCAGTATATTAGGCAGTCATCCTCACAGTTCTGTTGTATGGATCTGAGTCCTGGAACATTTATCGCCGGCAGAAAACCAAACTTAATCAGTTCCATATGCGCTGTCTCCGTCATATTGCATATGTCATATGGCAGGATAAAGTCCCAAATACTGAGGTACTCCAGACCTGTGGCATCACTGGTATTGAGGCCTTCCTGCTCACTGCTCAGTTTCACTGGTCTGGACATGTTGTACGTATGGCAGATTCACACCTGCCGAAGCAGGTTTTCTATGGCCAGCTCCAGAGCGGCATGCGCTCTCAAGGAGGGCAACTCAAATGTTACAAGGATGGCCTCAAACCAATTTGAGTCTATGCAACATGGACCCAAATGACATTGAAGAGATGGTCGCAGACAGAACATCATGGGGAGCACAGTGCCATACTGCCATACACTCCTTTGAGCCCAGCCGGATCACCGTTGCGGTAGACAAACGAAGACGCCGAAAGCTCAATACCTTAAAAATAACAACATCTAGCCAGTTTATGTGCGACACCTGTGGCCGGCCATGTGCTTCGAGGATCGGCCACTATTCACATCGTAGGACGCACCAACAACAACTGTGACGAGGTCTGTCATGATTATTAAACTGCAAAGGCTGTGATTTAATGAGATAAATATATAATTTGCATGTGCTGTGCACTTCAAATGTCAGCACTTGTGAATGTGTGGGCCAGTGTTGTGTCGAAGCCTGCTGCTTTTAGAGCTCCTTGGCTCATACACAGAAAACCAACGGAGGGCCTCTGCTTTTCTCTTAACATATGCTTCCCCTGGGAGATATTATCAGGAATTATGGAATAAGTTTCCACTGTTATGCCGACGATACCCAACTTTATATTTCTTCGAAACCCAATGAAATTTCACAATTCTCCAAATTAGCAGAGTGTATCAATGAAATCAAAGATTGGATGGCCAGAAATTTCCTTTCACTTAATTCCGACAAAACAGAGGTACTAATTATTGGATCAAAAACCTCTAAAAATAAGCCACTAAGTTATAATTTGACTATCGATGGATGTACTGTTACATTGTCTTCTACAGCGAAGAACTTAGTTGTTATATTTGATACCAATCTGTACTTTGAAAATCCAATTTCCAATGTTTGTAGAACAGCATTCTTCCACCTCTGAAATACTGCTAAGCTACGACAAATGCTCTCTGTTGCTGATGCCGAAAAACTAATTCATGCGTTGATGACCTCAAGACTAGATTATTGTAATGCATTACTGAGAGGATGTACTGCAAGTTCAATAAAGAAACTTCAGTTGGTTCAAAATGCAGCTGCCAGAGTGATGACTAGAACCAAGAAATATGATCATATTAGCCCTATTTTATCATCGTTACATTGGCTACCTGTTAAATTTCGTATTAATTTTAAAATTCTGTTAACTACATACAAAGCTTTGAATGGTCTAGCTCCGCAGTTCTTAAGTGACTTTCTACCATGCTATGTTCTATCACGTGCTTTACGATCGCAAAATTCTGGCCTGTTAATAGTTCCTAGAATATCCAAATCCACAAAAGGAGGTAGATAATTTTCCTATGGAATAGTCTCCCCAACACTGTTCGGGATGCAGACACACTCACTCAGTTTAAGTCTAGACTAAATACTCATCTATTTAGCCAGGCATACACCTAATTTATCCATCAACTCACAGTTTAGGCTGCTTTAGTCAGGTTTGCCAGAACCAGAAACATTTATCATGCTCTATAACTCTGAAAAAATGTAATGGCATCTACACTAATATTATTCTATTTGTTTCCCTGTCTCAACCTCGGGATTCATATTCCGAGGTTACCAGAGCCGGCCAGATCCACTTCCGTTCCTTCTTGGTGTCGGACTCCACTGCTATGTGTCTCTGAGTGATGACGACTAAACGCAGCTGGTGCCAGCCAGACATCACTTCAGTCTATTACGATGTACTTCAGAGGATGAACTGATGCCAACTCCAACCATAAGACATGGGATAATTCATATGCCACTGCCTTAATCTTGGATTTAGGACAGACCCCACCGAACCTCATCAAAATGTCCTCCTGGTTGAACTGCAATGCATTTCACTGATCTCTGCCTGCATCACCTTGGTCTAATGATGGACTACACTCTTAAAATGGAATACGTAGACTTTCTATTATTTGCCAACAAAAGCCTTCATCAGCCAACTAACAAAGGACAATGTATCTATATGAACTTCTGCAGTTAATCCAGGCTGAACTTCAAAGACATTAGTCGTTAATCTTACAGTTCATACAAAATCTTTGAATAAACACTGACCATTAAAACTTACTTAGTTTACTCATTTTAAACCATGACCTGCACTGCACATAAATAACTAATATTGGCATTATATTCATGCTGGTTATCCAGAGGGGAACTGGGTCCTAAGTGAGCCTGGTTTCACCCAAGGTTGTTTTTCTCCATTAACCAACAACTTATGGAGTTTTGTGTTCCTTGCCACAGTCGCCTTCGGCTTGCTCATAGGGGTTCTAAATACAACTATTATTTAATTATTTATTTTTATACACAATTTACTATCATATTTAATCAAACTACACATTGATGACTCTAAGACTTTATAGATATTAGTTTTCATTTTCTGTTAATACATGATTTTCTGTAAAGCTGCTTTGAAACAATGTGTGTTGTGAAAAGCGCTATACAAATAAAAATGACTTGACTTGGAAACACCATCATGAGCATTGCACGCTCTGTTTTTTTAGCATATAATTCACTTTGTAGCGCAAGGCACATATAGATTATTTAATTCAATTAAATAGCAGCCTTTTGCACTTTAATAATCGCATTGGGTCATGGGACCTGCTTTTCCAGAAGTGAAAAGCTACCGTGAAAAACACACTGAAACGTCTTCACTCCAAAATAAAAGCTTCCACCAAATTTAAATGGAAACAAGGATGACAGAAATATATCACTAGTGTATACAGTAGTTCTGTAATATTAATTGTAATACTACTATTACTAATAATAAATATATAGTAATTGTTTTATATTTAAGCAATATCTCACATCTGTTATGTACTGTTATGAAACACTATTTAAAAAAATAAATAACTCCAGTGTTGTATTTTGGATTATGCTATGAGGTTCTGTATAAAAGCACTTCATTTGATAAAAATAATACAATATTATGTTGAAAATTAATTGTTCTACTTTCATTTGATTAAAGTTTTAATAAATTCATTTATTTAGACACTATTTTGATGATAAAACTGAAATATACTGTTGAAATGGGACTCAGAAAAAAACAGGTATTGGTACTCATGCACATTCTCAAAAAAAAATAGTATTGGGACAACCCCACTTTTATGGTGCTTTTTTGTGTGTTGCTGTGTCTTTTGCAGCTTGACACCCATGGTCACTATAATCTGTCATTTATGGCAAAAGCTGCACAATGACTCTTCCCAAATGTCTCCATTTGTATTCCACTGAAAGAAATAACAGCATAAGCAGCATTTAAAATGGCATAAGGGTGAGTAAATAATGACAGAATTTTAATTTTTGAGTTAACTATCCCTTTAATCTGCCTGAAGTCAGCCATAATGTGGAAAACATAATATTAACTAACAGAATGAGTGACCATTGTTGACATTACATTAACGTTGGTCTAAAGAGATAAAGCAGTCATTTGGCTGGTACACAATAACAGCCTGTTTTCATCGGTGGACAACATATATCTTGACACTTCATTTGCTGTTCATACACAGTAAACATGTAGACATGCTCAACATTATTTGCAGTCTTTTAACAAAGAAAAGCACTTGATCGCAATTCAGAAAAAGATAAATCCAATACTTTAGTGGCACTGCAACAGCAAAGCTTTGATCTTAGATATGAATTATATTAACTTGTCTGGGCTTTCAAAAAGGGGCTACTTAAATTATTTCAGAGACGCCGCTTCTCTCCAATGTGGCAAAGGTAGAGCCCTCCTGTGGATTTGGGAAGATAAAAAGTGCTCAAATAGACATCACGACAGGTTTGTTAGATTACTTAGCATAAGCACTGCCAAGCATCCCTTAAAGGAATAAACATCTTGTGTTTTTCCCTTTAAACAAAAAATTAACAGAATGGAATTGGGACCCTACTCTTGTGTTGTATCACTCAGCAAAGGCGAGTGAATAATTGCTTATTATGTTGAACCTTGACAATGACAGAACTGGAACAGGGCTTCTTCAGTGCTCCGTCCCCGACTGGGAGTCCCCCACCCCCACACACAACTCCGAAAAGAAAGTTTACTTTTCCTGTCATGTGAAATTACATTCATTTGCATTTGTAGAGCATATCAGGCCAACACAATGGAAACTAGTAAGGTGTTGTGGAACTATAAGGGCTCTTTCAGGTTGGTCAGACTAGCTCCTTAGGCTCTTTATTTTAAACACAGGTAAATGTGTGTTTAATTGTTTACTTTTATGCATTTGGCAGACACTATAATCCAAAGCAACTTCAAAGTACACATTTACTGTACTTTTTAGTATGTGTGTTCCCTGGGAATCAAACCCACAATCTTGTACTAGCACCAACAACAGTAACTACCAGAACTAAGAAAATGTTTTGAATACATCCTACAGCAATAAAGGCTGTGTTTTATTCTGTTATTATGGCTTTCGGGATTACTTCATTCCGATTGGTCAATTGTGGCCTTCTAAACTGTATAATTGACTGTTGTTCCAGGCTACAAATTTCCTGCTAGTTTCATGGCTCTCAAATTACTCAGTGGTCTCTTTCTTCTCACATAATAAATGATTTCAAATCAGTTTACTTATGTCCATTTATTTATTCATTTGGCAATTAGACGGATAATAAGTGGGATGATTTACAGTCAGTCATTTTCGTAAAATAATTTAGTTGGGGTCCTGATCACATATCCCTTGCTTATGCTTTTAAAGTAGTTCTAAAGTCAATGTTTTTTAACCCGGTCTCATGACAAATCGTAATAATTAGTATGAGATTGCGAAATCATGTGGGAACGAATTACTTTTACTCACATAGAGAAATAAAAATGAACCGCCAAACAATTTTATTGTGACTTTAGTTTAAGTTTAACGCCTAACACAAACCTAAACCTACGAGACGAGGGATGCGTATTACAGGTCATTCACATACATCATTCATTTGTATTGCATAAATAAACATGGAATGAGGAACAATATTTTAATAAAGCAAACATCTTTGTATAAAATAAGTAGGCTACCTGAAATCTGATGGCTGTATTGTATCAATTTGAAATTCTGTTTGCTGATTGGTTGGTCTCTATGAGAATAAAAGTTGTACCTTTTCATACAAGCTAAGTCATATGATATCTTATGATTTCGCCTTCTAGAAATAATTATTACGAGTTGTCATGAGACTATGCTGAGATTTTAATAAAATGCTAAAAGTTAGTTTCACTAACTCAAATATTAATATTATGTAAGGATTAGCTTACCATTTAAACAACTAAACTTTACCTTCATGCCAGCAATAAATCTTCAAACAAACAACAACAAAAAAAGCACAGAAATTGTGATATGGAAAAAAAAAAAAATATGAAGACACCTCAAACACAGATTCATTAGTAATAAAACGTTCACAAATTAAAGCAGTACAAGGGACTGGTGATTGATTCTGGGGGATTTTGGCTGGCATGGCACAGTGTGAGAAAGCCAGTCGAACGTTTGCCATGCTATAAGGAGGGGTCTGGAGCATACGCTAACCTCCATTTAGTGTGACCGCTGGCGGCCCTGGCCATTGACAGGAAGGAGCAGGCCGCCAGAGCATTGATTGATTAATCAAAGCCAATGTTCTTTTGATCATCGGGGACTGCCCTATTAACCAGCAAAGGCAAGAGCGGGAGAAGCGCTCCATCTTTTATTTACCCACTCACAAGGTCCCTGGTTGGCTTCCATTGCTAACTTCAAAGCAGTCTGTGACAATTCTGTCACAGTTTTGACTGATAGAAAAAAAAAGAAGTTTTGTATATATTTTCCCTCGACAGTAGATTTTGTTTAATCGTTCACAGCCTTGTTCGGTTTTAATATGTGTTGAGGAAGAGAATAAAAGTCTCATGTTTTCTTCATGACTGTTTCCTTTCTCGAGTTGTCCTCTTTTTTGCAGTGTGCCATTTTCTGCAGTGTGCTTCCTGTCACAAGGACATCCAGGGAAACTTCATGCTACTTTTTGTTGTTTGCTATAATTTTTCCCCATGTTTAAGTATCAAACATGTGTTATAAGTGGCCCAATAGCAATGCTATGTATTGTATGTACATACTACAAAGAATGAGCTGTATTTATTTACATTTATGCATTTGGTAGAAGTTTCTATCCAAAGTGACAGAGAGCATCCAATGTATTTTTCAGTGTACTTGTTCCATGGGAATTGAACCCATAACCTTGGCTTAACTTGTAAAAAATGTAGGATATGCCACTGTATAAGTTTGAGAGACACTTAAATGAATAGTTCACCCAAAAATGAAAATTCTCTCATTATTTACTCACCCTCATGCCATCCCAGATGTGTATGACATTCTTTCTTCTGCAGAACACAAATTATGATTTTTAGAAGAATATCTCACCTCTGTAGGTTCATACAATGCAAGTGAATGGGTGCCATAATTTTGATGCTCCAAAAAGCACATAAAGGCATCATAAAAGTAACCCATACGACTGCAGCGTTTTGATCCATATCTTCAGAAGTGATATGATAGGTGTGGGTGAGAAACAGATCAACATTTAAGTGCCTTTTTTTGCCAGAAATCCCTGCCCAGTAAGGGGGTGATATGCATGAAGAATGTGAATCACCAAAAACACAAGAATGTGAAAGTTAAAGTAGAAATTGACTGAGCAGAGAGGAGACTTAATAGTAAAAAAAAGGACTTAAATATTGATGTTTCTCACCCACACCTATCATATCACTAAAACATTGATTTGACCACTGGAGTCTTATGGATTACTTTTATGTTGACATGATGTTTCGAGCCTCAAAATTTTGGTACCCACTCATTTACATTGTATGGACCAAATCAGCTGAGAAATTCTTCTAAAAATCTTAATTTGAGTTCGGCTGATGAAAGAAAGTCATACACATCTGGGATGGCGTAACGGTGAGTAAATGATGAGAGAATTGTCATTTTTGGGTGAACTATTCCTTTAAAATCGGTAGGCCTACAAACATATCCAACTCAAGTTAAAGGGCAATGGCTTGTTCCCAGCTTGTGTCTGCAGTTACAATAAGGTAATCAATTACACACACATAAACCCCAAAAGGGATAGTTGCAGGCACTATGCAAACAACATTTTCAAAGTCCTTAAAAGTACAATAGTTTAGATGTGGTTTTAAGTCAGATAAAAGGGAAACCCACCTGAATGTTGACTGAGAAATGTCTTCTTCTTAACATCCATGTTGTTTCATGTAGGGTGACTGTAAAAGTGATAAACTGGCGAATTTTGTCTGTATGTTGGATTTAAAAGAAAGACTTCAGGTTTTTGCATGGACCTTGAGGTTCAGATGTTTCTCAGGCCTTCTGGAGGTCTCTCAGGGAAACGGTTATTTCTTATATTTAATAAGTACAGAAGCAAGTCTCTCAACACATATACAAACAGACACAAGCAACTATCTTAATATACAATTCAAATCTCTCCCCTGCTCTGCTTCAAAATAAAATGCCACTTACAAGTTCTTTAGTGAGCTCCCGTTTGTCTTTGTTTTCTTTGCTGCTCTCCCTCCTTCTTGCTTTCTCATTTGAGAGGCTGTTTCCAGCTCAACCCCTGCCCTTGACTTTTTCCAATGTCAGCGAAAACTTCAAACACCAACTGACAGGCTCAAAGTCCACTGAGAATCACCATTCCAAACAATTACTCTGTATCCTGCTCACTTGCAGATCTCTTCCAAGAGTATTAAGAACAATCAAAAGATCCCTTTGACTCATCAACAACACCATGGACATGCAGATACTTTTGTCCTTCATTGGTAGGTTTGGATATAATACTTGCACACAATTTTGTTATTACAGATTGTCCAGATCTTTTAAATTATTCAAGAAATACATTACAAATGCAATTCAAACAAAATAATTACTTGAATACACCTATTCTATGATGAACATATTTTCAATTACTGAGTTCACAGTCATTTTGATATTTTTTCTGGGGCTTAAAGTAAAAGATGTCAAATGGTGGAACCATCCAGGGGCAGTAAAAAAAATAAAAAAAATAAAATAAAAATAGTGCATGATTAGTGCAGAATAATCTAAGCAGAATAAAAAACAGTGAAAATTGTATTTTATAATCTGATTAATATTTCTATAACTTTTGTCCACCAACATTCATTTAAAATTTTTACGAAAAGGCAATTGTTTTCCGGTCATTAGGTGTAACCCTGAGAAAACTTCCTTCTAGTCTTGACTCAAAAATCCATGGAACTTGTAAAAATAATAACTGAATATTTTTTAAATTAATGTTAAGTTGCATACATAATCATGCATTAAAGATGAAAAAAATAAATTAATCTTACCTTTTACTAGATGGTTACACCACATGACATTTTAAAGTCATTAAATCATTTTTTTAGAACAATTATTGATTTTTATCAATGTTTTTCAAAAATTTGTGAAACCAACATGAACACAAAGATTAAATTACTATGAACTTCACACATGCATTTTAAACTACACCGATTAGCAACAACATTAAAACCACCTGTCTAATATTGTGTAGATCCTCCTCGTGCCACCAAAACAGCGCCAACCCTTATATCAGAATAGCATTCTGAGATGACATTCTTCTCACCACAGTTGTACAGAGCGGTTATCTGAGTTACCGTAGACTTTGTCAGTTCAAACCAGTCTGGCCATTCTCTGTTGTCCTCTCTCATCAACAAGGCATTTCCATCCACAGAACTGCCGCTCACTGGATGTTTTTTTGTTTTTGGCACCATTCGGAATAAATTCTAGAGATTGCTGTGTGTGAAAATCCCAGGAGATCAGCAGTTACAGAAATACGATTCTGAGATGCGGGTTGGCGCCGTTTTGGCGGCACGAGGGGGACCTACACAATATTAGGCAGGTGGTTTTAATGTTGTGGCTGATCGGTGTAGATCTATTAAAGATTTCTCATTATCATCACCTCAGACAACCTTTTTGTCAATGACCCTGGTCCAAATGTCTGATGCCACATTCAAAATCTGCTATTTAAACTTTAATTTAAATCTGGAAATGTATATTTCTAGGTTATGACAGTGACCATGTTAACTTCTTTGTAGAAAAGGACAGATTTCCTTGCTTTCATTGAAGCACACAAGATTCATTCTCAAATTCTCAAACATTCTCATATCATGCTGGAATAACATATGTAATCATACATCATTCATATTGAAATTCATGTTAATCTTACGATTCAACTTTTAATTCAAATTGTTATGCTGATAACATAATTTATAATGAAAATATTTGTATCAAATAATAATAAAAAAAACAAAAGCTAAATAGATACATTTTCACAAGCGACCTCAGATTGTTGGACCCCACTGTATGTTTAATATACACGAATGAACGGCATTGATGCCAGTTTTGAGAGTCTAACTATAGACTTTCACACCATGAGAACTGAGGATGCCTGGAGAATCTGTTTGGATCGTACAAAGTTTCTCTCCCTGTCTCTTACACCGTTTGCAGTTACCAGTCTGTACCTGAGAAAGTTTTGTTAAACAAACAACAGGCTTTCATCTTGTGAAACTAAATCATGTAAAATAGATGAAAGTGTTTTACACGGGAGCAAAAGACAGCGAAACCTGTCCACAACCAGCTAGGCCATGCAAACGCTGCTCCACCATGAATGAAAAGCTTCATTTTTTATATATATTCATTTCTTACTAGTATCTGCTGGAGGAGCCTCTTAACTATCTGTGGTACTATATCTATCTTCCACAGAAATGGTTTCGTTTTTGGTGTGTGCTTCCCCAAAATCCTAGCCAAGCCTAGCTTTTTTAGTCATGATCATCTAATTGCATGAATGACCTCACAGGAGTCCAAAACTAAATCAATAATTATACTCACTGATTAGAAAGAACAACGATCAATAAAGATCACTGCCATGTTTTTGGAATATCCATCAAATCATGTAATCTGTGAATGCGGCTTGATCTGTCGGTGCCCCTCCCTCAAACTCATCTCCTCCATCTGAACCTCCTTGGCAGGGATTTTCATTTATTTGGAACACAGACAAGAATTTCCATATTAATTGCATTGTGACTGTGGCCTTTTGCGCTTGGTAAACCTAAACGAAGTCTGAAATATGGCTTTGCAAATGTATATCAGGTGAAGCTTAGGACTTGAACTTGGTCACTCTGAACACCAATTACGAGCTATATCCATTGTTTGTAGCCATACAAAGGGAATTTTTTCTTACCTCTTGTCAAAGACACTTTGAGTGTGTAACCTAGAAACCAAGAATTGTCAATAACTAAAATGGATAGTTTCAGTCCTGTTGCAGCCATGCTGAAATAATAAGTAACAGCTGATGTAAATCACCTGTTCACCTATAACTAGTGGTATTAACCTTGGTTTACGTGTCAGGCAGGGACTATATCTTCTAACGAAAGGATGGTATGAAATGTCAGTTCATGAATTTACTTAATAAAATAATGTATTAGTGAAAATGTGTGACCAAAATATGTAAAAACAGTTTGATAAAAGCAGTATGGTACTGTACATAACGCTCCTTTTGCTGTGACTATATTCATAATATACTGTAGTATGGCCTCTTGTGCCTATTACTTTATAAAAGCTTAAAGATAAATAATTGAACAAAAACTTCTCCAATTTTTTAAGGGCAGTTTCCCATTGTTGGCCAACATAATATTTTGTTAAATTAGGAATTATTGATACTGGCTAAACATCAACAGTGAAAACAATGTCAGACTTTGCAAAAGACATTCACCTTCTATTTTATGGACCCTGCAGCACTGTAATGGATTAAAAATTCTCATCTTATCTGTCAATGACAAATAATTTATCCACTGCAGAGTTGAGAGGGATCAAAGCTAATTAACATTTCCTTGCTAATTTCAGCTGTAGAATTTGACAAGTGTGGTGGAAGCAAAGGCTCTTTGGAGAGTCAGACATCAGACTGCCAGTGCCAGGTGAGGCCCGATCGCAGGTTTGATCTCGTATACATGTATTCCTTCACTACTTAGTCGCTAGGGAGCTCCATGCCAAGGTCAACATTCAAAGACAACTGCGCGCAGCGCAAGACACTCCTGCACGAGCCGCATGCTGTGAGCTGTCACATTCTTTTGTAGTGTGCATCACGACAGCATCAGAGAGTGCGGACTGACACTAGTGAAGTCCCCGGACAGCAGCCATCGCTACTGGTTTCCCTTCCTTTGCAGGAAAAGATCACATTTGTTCTAATTGCATCATTCAAATCATAACAATTAATTGTCTTCTCCATCTGGTTCATCTGTGAGTGTTGATGACCTTCAACCAGGGGCGGATGGGCCATAGGGAGAACCGTGACTTTTCCCGGTGGGCCAGCCACAAAACGGGGCCAAACGGGCAGCGATAACCTGAAACGGGCTGCCGTGTTATGCCAAACGGGCCGCGACTGGCTGAAGAGGGACACAAAACGGGGCCGCAATATGCAGAAAAGTACACCAGGGTGCAAATAGCATCTACCTTAAATAATCTGCATCAGCCGATAAATTTTCCTGTTTGGCCGATTAGTTTTACAAGCTGTGATGGCGACGAGAATCACGTGCTTGCATGTGAAGGAGTTATTATTTCCTACTTTCTTGTTTTAATTTCTTCATGTGTGAACTAAAATAGTATGACTGATCAGAAACCAGGAAAAGCTGCTTATATACAAACATATACATTATATATATACATATATATATATATATATATATATATATATATATATATATATATATATATATACACACACACACACATGTTCAGCCACAATCATTAAAACCACCTGCCTAATATTGTGTAGCTCCCCCTTGTACCGCCAAAACAGCACCAACCCGCATCTCAGAATAGCATTCTGAGATGCTATTCTTCTCACCACAATTGTACAGAGCAGTTATCTGAGTTACCGTAGACTTTTTCAGTTCGAACCATTCTGGCCATTCTCTATTGACCTCTCTCATCAACAAGGCATTTCTGTCCGCAGAACTGCCACTCACTGGATGTTTTTTGTTTTTGGCACCTTTTGGAGTAAATTCTAGAGACTGTCGTGCATGAAAATCCCAGGAGATCAGCCGTTACAGAAATACTCAAACCAGTTCATCTGGCACCAACAATCATGCCACAGTCCAAATCACTGAGATCACATTATTTCCCCATTCTGATGGTTCATGTGAACATTAACTGAAGCTCCTGACCCGTATCTGCATGATTTTATGCACTGCACTGCTGCCACACAATTGGCTGATTAGATAATCGCATGGATGATTGTTGGTGCCAGATGGGCTGTTTTGAGTATTTCTGTAACTGCTGATCTCCTGGGATTTTCACACACGACATCCTGTCAGAATTGAAGCAGCACAGTACTAGATATTTCATATTTTATTGAAATACTTAATAGTTTTTAAGTTTCCTTACAAATTTAAGGCACTCTCAGACAAATGAGAGAAATATTTGTGTATACTATTAATCACACTGAATAACATGCTTCCATAGCAATTGATTATAGGGTGGGTTAGTACTGCTGCTAGGTATATGAAAAGCACACACAAAAGACAAAATGCTGGCCTATAATAAATGTTGTTGACAGGTCTCATGTGTCATTAAAAATTATTATTTTTTAGCCTGAAAACACCACCCCGAGCCCACCATTTTTCACAACTGCTTCGACGAACAAAGAAAAAAAAAAACATTTATAAATAAAACAGCAGCAAAGCAATCAATCTGAAAAAAGAGATTTGTCACAAGCGAGTGAGTGGCACTCCGGCCACCTGACAGAGTCAGTCGGATTGTTTCAAGAACTGTCAGAATGTGCAAGAGCATGTGCACTAGCCACCTAATCTATGCCAAACAAACAGGATTGAAATACATATTGAGTCCATATTGACTCCTCCTCCTTTAGCTCTTAAAGGTGCACTCAGTATTTTATTTTATTTTTCTTGTCAAAAAGATTTACCCTAATAATTTAAATTATACTTTTGAAAAATAAGTTTAAAAATATGTTCATATGAGATGAACATTCAAGTCATAGCCTAATAAAAGCAGTTTTAGTTCACCACAGCAGTGCCGGGATCACATGACCCCAATAATACATGGTTTATCACAGTAATCTGCTTATTATTGAACACTTTTGTTAACAGAATAAATTAATCAATACTGACTTTAAATAGCACATTTCTACAATGGCATCATTAAGAGAAACCCATTGCTTTTGCATGAAGAGGCATCTATACCACTAAGGGTCAGTATACTGGAAGTCCATGATGACTGCCATAATGCAACTAAAAAAAATTCTATAATCTGGACCAGTGATGCTGGGAAATTTATCATTAAAAGATTTCCATGTGGGATCTTAGGAACTGTGTTAGACTGTGTGTCATATACAATGAAAAATGTCAAATGCAAAACAGAGCCTTGAACAGTAGACCTACATATTCTAATGAATAATTTACATGTAATTCAGTCATTCCCTTTGGCATTTCAGCTGTTTCCTAGGTTAATTTACATTTCATTCACTACATGACCCCATAATCAAATTAGACAGTGATAACAAATGGATATGTTCATAAAGATTAGATTCATACAGTCTGTAAAGAAAGAAAAGATGATAATGGTCCCAATAGTAGTTCTCAAACTAAAAGATGATTTTAGTTAAAAACATGATATGAATGTATAAGGGATTGGGAAACTGTATATTTTAGGTGTTATGACTGGTCACTATTTTCATTTCAAGATTTTCATCATTTTTTTATCCGTTTTTTTTTTTTTTTTTAATTGTAGTTCACTTGAATGGTCTTGCAGTGTAACAATAAATCTATAACAGTCAATGCGTTTCAGTGAATTTACCATAGGTAAGGGGTGTTCTTGGGCACGATTCACACCTTTAATGTGTTAAAAATCACTGTAGGGTATAAGTGGCTTTTTGCTTTTATAAAAGACAACAATTACTATTACTTAGATTAAACAATTCTTCCAACAAGTACTACAGTTCATTATCTTAAAGGTAACACTTTACAGTAAGGTTCCATTTGTTCAAATTAGTTAATGCATTAGGTATTATGAACAAACAATGAACAATATATATATTTTAAAGCATGTATTAATCTTTGTTAATGTTAGTTAATAAAAATACAATTGTTCATTGTTAGTTCATGTTCATTCATAGTGCATTAACTAATGTTAACATATACAACATTTGAATTAAAAAATGTATTACTATATGTTGTAATTAACATTAACCAAGATTAATAAATGCAGTAAAAGTATTGTTCATTGTTAGTTCAGGTTAACTAATATTGCTAACTAATGTTTACAAATGGAACCTTATTGTAAAGTGTCACCATCTTAACAGTAGGCTGTTTGCAGTTGCCAAGCAACATATCAACTTGCCGCATTAATATAGATTGTGCAGTCACATATGTGCATTTATAGTTATTTTACAACGGGAATCAGAATTTAGAGTCAAAACAACAGGTTTTGATGATTTTTTCAAAAGTAAATATGTGTTCTTTCAAACGTGTTATAAAACAGATAGGGCTGCAACTAACGATTATTTTGGTAATCGATTAATCTTCGATTATTTCTTCGATTAATCGTATAAAAATCTAAATTAATTTCCTTTATTTCATTAAAACATGATTATTATTATTTTAAAACAGAAATGATAAAGGCTGTATGGATTTGGTTCATTTTACAGTACTGAATTCACAATTCTATACTCACAAAACTTTGAACAAAGTCTGAATCATGAAAAGTTAAGTTTGAATTTATTATTGTTATTATTTTACTTTCAGGACATATGCTAAACAGTTCCTTTCCTTTACTTCTAAAACTTAACAAAAAGTACAGTTCATTGTTCATATGATGACCCATTGGGAATGGAATGGGATGAAAAAGTCAGCCCAGCAACGGTGACACCAGAAGAGAAATATTAATAATTCTGCACAGCTGAAAATACATAATTATGTTAGATACATATGCTTGAACACAGTCACTGATTACATACATTTTTAAGTATTTTAAATTAATACTGTACGTTTTAAAATAGTATTGTCACTGATTACATGTTTCTGAACTATTCTTTTAAAAAAAATATGTGCATGTTTATCCAGTAACATTTGCATGGTATAAATTTACTGGAGAAATCAGACATTACATTTGGCATTATCAGGAGTACTATCAAATATCAGGACCCTTAGCATATTATACATTATATTCAGCATTATATATAGAGTTTAATACAGTATAATCATCGGCAAACACAGTGCAGATTCACTCTCGCGCTGAGTCTCATCCCGGTGCTCATTGTATTACATGCGCTCGCATGAGGAGAAAACATCTAAAACACTTTAAAACACCTCCACACCTTCACTTTTGAGACATCAGTGTTATATCCATGAGCTGCACAAATGATTACATTAAAACTGAAATCGCGATATGAAGTTGCACGACTTAAATCAAGTTGATTGCGCTCCACTGCTCCCTTCCTCGCGATCGGTTTGATTGACGCGATGCGCGCGCTCGCTAGCTCAGTGAAGTTTAAGAATCGCATGGGGTAAAAACAAACAGTTTTGCGAAATACGCAAACATACGTGCGTGATTTTGAATTCAAAACATGTATACATGTGTAAAACACAGAAAATAGCGGTAAAATGTAAGTCATGTGCTGGAGATAAACAATTCACCTGAAGCAGCAACCGACTGTTTGCTTATTATGATCTTCTTTGAGGTGTTTATTAAGTGATCTTGTGCGCTGGACAACTTGGGTCGCGGTTTTTTTCCGCTTCAGCTTGTCTCTGTTGTTTTTCAAATGAGTTACATCATGCAACACATTTTTCACTGAGCTGTAGTGACGTCACTGATGGGGCTTCTCCGTGCTGAATATATCCAACTAATCAATAATGCAATTCGTTGTCGATGTCCATTTTCGATAATTATCGATTTTATCGATTAGTTGTTGCAGCCCTAAAAACAGATCATTCTGACTCTACATTCAGACTGACATTTGAGCCCATTGTAACATGACAACAAATTACAGCTCCTTAAATTTATTTTATTTTTTCATAAAACATGTATGACAATTATTTAAAAAATAAATAAAAAAAACTTTAATGGCCAACACATTTTCATAAGGATTTCTTTCCTATTCATTACTTTGTTAAATTAGTTCATTTCCGTTTCGAATGCTCAATTAAAGTGCTGTATTTTGTAAGACAGTTATAGAGGACTCTTAATAATAAAGCATATTTATATTACACTGCATCTGCTAGCAGGGTTGGGGAGTAACGGAATACATGTAACGGGATTACGTATTTAAAATACAAAATATAAGTAACTGTATTCCACTACAATTACAATTTAAATCATTGGTAATTAGAATACAGTTACATTCAAAAAGTATTTTGATTACTGAAGAGATTACTTTGCATTTTATTTGTTTCATTTAATATTTAGTCTTTCAGATGGAAAACATTTATACATATAAATGATGTGATCCAAAGTGCGTTTGAACAGCGGTGAAACACTTTCTTCTGATGTGTTACATTCATACGAGCAGACAGAGAAGTAAGTTTGAAGTAAGTTTGGAGCAGAAGAAATAGAAATAAACCTTGTGTAAATTGTCAGCTTTACACTAATCTAAAATGCTATTTCTAGCCATTTTACATGCACGTTACCAGACACAATCATATTTTTTATCAAGAAAATTCACATTGGATCATAATTTCTTTTTTTCTAGTAAGACCTTTGATATTAGGGCAAAAATCATATTCTTGATAATAATTTTTATATTGTTTTCCTGTAAAAATATCTAAAAATCCTTAAAACAAGATCAGTTTGATTTATCTTGTTTTAGAAACAACACTGCATAAGATATTTAGGTTTTTCAGAGAATGTATTTTTAACATGTGTATTTTGTCTTTCTGTACTGGCAGAGTTTTTATAGTCAAAACAAGTGAAAAAATCTACCAGTGCTGAAGAAGTAATCCAAAGTATTTAGAATACATTACTGACCTTGAGTAATCTAACGAAACACATTACAAATTACATTTTACAGCATGTATTCTGTAATCTGTAGTGGAATACATGCTAGCTATATGAGCTTGGATGTAAAATATCACCTTCTCGGCAGGAACCATGATACAAAGTCTTAAGAACAGAAAGTGATGCCAGTAAAAGAGGCAAGAGCTAGAAGAAAAAGAAAAAGAAAGAAATAGAGTGTTGTCTGTGGAGGGGAGAATCATTCTGCAGGCTAAATTAATCCCTCAGCGTTATCTGGCTTGGTGGCGCAGGCCACAGGTCCAGATTGCTGATGATCTACATGCCTTTATGTAAGTGAAGCTAATCTGTCATGGCCTCGGGGAGGTGGGGAGAGCCAGACAGAGCGCTCAGGCTCCATCACTCTTACTCAATTCTGCCAGTGTGGCCTCATAAACTACTGGAGTCACTGCTAATGAAACACACTCGCAAACACAGCTGCCAATCAACGGCACAGCCAATAAGCATTAGGGGGTAATTTCAACAAGTAGTTGAAAATGTAGTTCTTGCATATTTTAACATCTGTGCTTTAAAGGGATAGTTCACCCAAAAATGAAAATGTTGTCATCATTTAATCACCCTCATGTTGTTCCAACCCCATATGACTTTCTTTCTTCTGTGGAACACAAAAGGAGATGTTTCGTTTTTGGGTAAACTATCCCTTTAAGTGAATTCAAAATAATTATTTTAGAGCATTAATTAGATTAATTCTTTCTGCATCCTGCGGCTTGCACAAGCCATCGCGTGGGCCTCTTAGGAATGCTAATACCAGATCTAAAATAGTGCTTATGCGGGTATTATTAAGCTCTTGTGAGAATAGCTTTTAGTGTTTCTCAGTGAATACAAATCTATTCGTGCTCCAGTTTTCCGATCCTATTTGACTGAATTTACCTATTTCCCGGAGTTTTCTTCTCGCTCTACTAACCTCTCAGCTCATTCCCCATTCTACAATTAATTCAGTCATTTATCCTCCATTCCAGTCAAGGGCACGGCCCGAGAACTCTTAATTAAAGAAGAAAGGAGTAGAAGAGAAAGTTCCTCTGTCTTCAAACGGAGCTCAAATTGGCACGAAGCTTTATCTGATCATTTAAACTCTCTTAACCCTACTTAATTAATCCCAAACACACACTTCAGACAGCCACCTCTTGATTAATGAAATTAGCACTTGGAAGTCAAATAAGATCAGCAGTGGACAGTGATATTGTAACCCCAGTAGCATCTTATATGAGATGTGTAAGGGGCTGCTGGGATTTCAGATTGAGGAAAGTGATGCGAGATGCCTTTGCACTGATGTAAAGTGAGCAGTTTTACTTCTGATAGCTCAATAAACAGACTGCGCCATGTCATCCAGAAATCAGGTATTTGTTCTTGTATTCACATTATTCTAAGATAACTGTAAAAGTACATCCAAGTCTCATGTTTTTACAGTGTAATAATACTGTATATTCTCTTTGTTTATGATGATGTGCATATTGGAAAGAATCAGGTGACCAAAAATAGGACAAATGATGACTTCAGTCATTACCTTAATTTCAGTATATAACCATTTCATTTCTTTCAAATTAATATCCTAAAAAAACATTCCATCTTTTCATTGTGTGATTGGCTGATTTTAATTAAATAGCTCATCCAAAAATGAAAATTATGTCATTACTTACTCCTCCTCATATTGCTCCAAAACCATATGTTATTATTTTCAGTGTAACCCAAAACTAGAATTTTTATGGGGGAAAAAAGCTCATTGAACACACCTGTTAAAAGGAATATTCTGGGTTCAATACAAGTTAAGCTCAATCGACAGCATTTGTGGCATTATATTGATTACCACACAAATTTTGACTTGCCCCTCCTTTTCTTTAAAAAAAAAAAAAAAAAAAAAAAAAAAAAACTGGGTTACAGTAAGGCTTAATTTGTATTGGACCCCAAATATTCCTTTAAGCTATAATAATAATAATAATAATAATAATAATAATAATAAAATAAAAAATGTTGGTGCAGCTATCATTATGAGGACTCTCCATAGACATAATGATTTTTATACTGTACAAACTATAGATTCTATCCCCTAAACCTAACCCTCACAAAAAACTTTCTGCATTTTTACATTTTCAATAAAACATCGTTTAGTATGTTTTTAAGTGATTTAAATTATGCGGACACTAGAAATGTCCTCATAAACCACATTTATAGCATAATACCTTTTGTAACCTAAAAAAAAAAGTCCTCGTAAACCACTTAAACCTGCCCATACACATAAAACCATAAAAGCACCATTAAAATAGTCCATGATTAAGTCATTAATCACTGATTACCTTTACCTCCACCACAGCTTGCGTCCATGTTCAGATTAAAAAAAATGGCTCATTGACGAAACTGCCATCAAAATTGCACTGCTTTTCATGTGCATAGTAAGCGAACACAATGCGCCATTTTTTAATTCTGCATGCAAACGTAAACATAATACAATTTTTTAAAATAATAGAATACAGGTCTGAAACAATATGAGAGAGTGTAAATAAAATAATTTTCACTTTTGGTTAAACTATTCCCTTTAACAGTTCATTGGCCATGAGGATTCAGGAGTTCACAGATTTAGGCCAGAGGAAGTTCATGATAGGCTGGATAGCGTCCAGTTACATAGTGATAAATCTGTAACAATAAAGAGACAAGAAAATGGTCTGATTGACTCAGTTAAACAATCTAATCTATTAAAAGCTTTGTCAAAAGGCAGCTACATTAAGAACTTTAAATAAGCAAATGCATAAATAAAGGAGCTTATCTAGATCCGATTCACCACAGGAGTCCAAGACCATGAAGCTACACTGCCTGAATAGCTTCTGTTTCCTGCCATAATGGCCACTAATTATCAGTTTATCACACCTAAAGCCAGAATAGACCAGCTTTGAGAGTGTGAAACACAGTGTTGGTTTAATTACCTGCCGCTCGATGTCAGCGAGCAGGCTACTCGCACCCAGTCGGAAAAGGTGGGGATTCAGCCACTCATCCCCGAGCTCCTCCTTCATCAGGCTCAGCCACACTACTGACTCCTGCGCCGTTCGGATGCCTCCCGCGGGCTTGAAACCCACCTAAGGCAGACAAAGACATCACTCAAAGAGGCTGGTGGATAAAATGGATGATTTATGTTAAGAATGTTGATTTACAGGTACAATAGGTCTTCTACCTTGTGGCCTGTCCTTACGTAGTAGTCACGAATGGCCCGCACCATTACTATGGCAACAGGATAAGTGGCGTTGACAGACTCCTTGCCAGTTGAAGTTTTGATGAAGTCAGATCCTAGTGGTTAAGAAGCACAGCAGACATAGTCTCGCAGAGCCAAACTTTTGACTATCAGAATAAAGTCTTGTTCACTTTGCAGCTTATTTTGGCCAAGAACCGCCCTCTTAGACAGGAAGAGATTGTCTGACTGACATGTAAAGTGACCAACCACAGTTTGTTTAGTTGTTATGTACCACTTAGAGTTGGGTAAATCTAAAATTGTTCAAACTTCAAAAATAATACTGACTTTCCACAAACCTTAAAAACTTTGGCAAAACTAGTTTTTAGTTCTTTTCAAAAATGCTAATTTTTGCTGCCAATACGGCAAACTTTTTTTTTTCCAACTTTTTTCTATGGTAGATTCATAAAAAACTGTGCACTCATGGAAACTGTATAAAACCAGCCAATCAGATGGGCCATCCTTTACCCTAATTTCATAATTTGTACTATTTACAAGTATTTAGATTTGATTTGTAGAAGATGTGCCAAATCTGTACTGTCTCTTTAAGACTACTGGAATCAGTCAGTAAGCCACTTGGAGTAAGCGCATATAATGAGAGGATGCGTTTCTTTAGCGCATCCATGTGTGATTAGAATTAAATGTTTCTAAATGACAAATGACTGTAAAGAACAAAGTTTATTAAAAGAGACATTATTTAATGACATATGGATTGCATCTTTGGACACACAGAATGAGTTAAACCAATCTTTCACTTTTATTAAAAAGAGAAATTTTCTCTATGCTAATAACTTCTTCCTCACTATACTACTCAATGACTGGTGAGAGAAATCTGAAAGTTTACCAGCCAGTGGCTTATCACAGCCATTTTTAGTCACAAAGCATGAAATTTGGTCACACATGCGAGCGATTTACTCGTATTAAAGAATGTTACCACATAGAGTAAAATATCAGTCTTGGGATTTAAGAATCAATATCGAGATTATTCAAATGAAGATCACAATGCATCGTAAAATCAATATTTTACCCAATCCTACTTGCCAGCAAAATGACAAATATCAAGGGGTTGGGAACCAAGAACAGATTCTTATTCAGAAACGGTTCCATTTAAAAAAAATAAATAAATACTGGAACCCAGGGGCGGATCATCCAATGGGTTTTATGGGTGTGTGACCAGGAGGCCAGGCCACTAGGGGGCCCACACAAGCAATAAAATCAAGCTGTTGTAAACAAGGAGACAGTGCGCAACAGCAAAATGTGTCTGTGTAGCGCATGGTCATAGGGTAACGTTATGGAACACACTCACACACCTCCCACCCTTTGGAGAGGTGTCAGATTTTGCACCCTGACAGGACATTAGTCGCAAGGCCAGGGTAGGCTAGACAAGAACATATGGTCCCGTCGGCAGGACACAGAGGGTGTGCGTTCGTTCATCAATAAGAGCCTTCATTTCTTTCTTCCTCTCCTTCATAGCCAATTACGGTTTATCAGCGTTCTGATAAAAATAGAAGATAAAATGACGCTTCTAATGGATGAACCACAAACTGTGGACCAGTCTAACCCCCAGCACCCCCAGTCCCGCCTGCCTTTCCTCATGTCTAATGACTGTTCATTACCGCACAGAACAAGATGAACATTTTCCAGTTCATTAAAGATATGTTCTATGTGTTTTCCACTCTTTTTTGCATCCCCCACCCCTTCTGCCACTCTTTCAGTCTATTGCTGGCCCTCTCCCTCGAACTGACATAATCCCTGAGATTCGTTCTGTGGAGTCTTAATTACACAATAATGGATAACGGTTATTAAACGCAGGCGACAGTAATGAAGCTCTATTCATTTGCGGCAGAGCGCTGGGACACTGCCGGAGAGCGTGGGAGTAAAATAGCTTCGGTGTCGCAGATTAATAGGTGAAATTATCATTCAATTTCAGAAACCTCATACGCAATTCATAGGAACAAGGGGAGATTAAGGAATGAGCACGGCGAAAAAAGCAATGCATTTTAATAACGATCCCTATCAGAGCCGCTGACAACTGGTACAGTAATCGGCTTAATGTGCAATGGCTATTTAAGCATACAGTCACTAGCCTGCTGTGTGGGAGTGTATGTGCGTGTGGCCATCTGGATGTGCAGTTCGTAGGATGAACAATCGCGCCACAATGTAGACAAAAGATCTTGGTGTGCACTTGGTGTGAATTGTAAATTGGAAACGGTGAATGCTTTGAAAAAGACTTGATAATAACATGAAATAAAGTAGTCTATATGAAAATATAAATTTACACTTTGTACATTTTTCATTCAAAACAAAAGTTTGTCTTCGTAATCATAAAAATGCAATACTTGCTTCGCTAACAACTTTCCTTTTCGGATGATATCAGCAAGCTCTCTTACTTTTTAACCCCTTACCATTCATTTTTGAATGGAACACCCAGTTTTCATGATGCAATTAATTCCAGATGGATAAAATTACGCGGGAGCCCGATATTTAAGTTATGAAAGCCATTAAATGTTGACTTTACAGGCAAGTGGATTTACTCTTTATTCATAAAGACTTCTTTAGACAATCTGTGATTTTCTAGACACAGAGTCTTAAAGGGATAGTTCACCCAAAAATGAAAACTCTCTCATCATTTACTCACCCTCATTTCCATCCCAGATGTGTATGACTTTCTTTCTTCTGCAGAACACAATCAAATTTTTTTTAAAGAATATCTCAGCTCTGTAGGTCCTTACAATACAAGTGAATGGTGATCAGAATTTTGTGGCTCCATATAGATTACTTTTATGTTTCCATTATGTTATTTGGAGCTAAAAACGTTTGCTTTGAAGGTTACTTTTCTGCTTTGAAACGATGTGTGTTGTGAAAAGTGCTAAACAGTTCAAAATGACTTGACTCGTAGAACGACGCAGATACACCAATGCAGAACTATGAACCTATGGCGTAAATTTGACGCAGAATTATAAACCGGCCTTAAGTCTACATTCGCCAACTGAAGACATATAGGAAATACTTTAAGTACAATTTTACATCAGAAAAGTACATCTAAATTGGCCTTCTGAGATTTTGGCCTGTCTGGGATCTTACGCTTACTGTCCTCACCTGCCATCATGGACACCAGGCTGGCCTTATAGACATTTGTGAAGGTTCCCAGCTCTCCCACTGCCAGGATAGTCTTCATATGAGCTTCTCCACAAGCTTCTCTGAACTGCCGGATCTCATCATAGAGGGCTGAGATTATAACATGGGTGGACATAAATAACTCAGTTTAGATGTAAATCGGTGCTAAAAATAGAACTAAAGAAACACATACTTTGGGAACATTATTAATAGTTTACATATAATGTAAAGAAGGACATTGATAAATGTCATGCCTACTGTACACACATTCCCTAGATACACATACCTGCCCATTGCCCAGTAAGTGCCAAAGTCCGGTTTATGACGATATCGATTTCCGTAGCACCATCCTCCACAGCCATACGAACTTCCTCGAGACGGGTCTTTAATGGCGTCTGTCCAGCAGGGAAACCAGTGGCCACTGGAAGGCAATGGTATAGAGATGTATTAGAGAATATAGGTTGCACCCTCTCAGGGATGATGTGTGAAGGAAGAGAGGTTTAGGAGGAGTGGTTTCAAATCTTTTACCAGATGCAACAGGAAGACTAGACTTGGCTGCCTTCAGAAATTTCACTGCATCAGCCACTCGTGATGGGTACACACAGACAGCTGCAGTTGTGATGCCTTTGAGCACAAACACACAAAGATTGTCAGACAAAACTAGCATGCATTTAATAAGTCTGTAAAAGCAGCAACAGAAGAAAATGAAAGAAAAAAACAACAAAAACACTGAAACATTGTTAAAGGGATAGTTCACCCAAACATTCTCTCATTTTTTTCTCACCCTCATGATATCCCAGGTGTGTATAACTTTCTTTCTTCATTAGAACACATTTGAAGAAAAATAGAAAAATATCTGAGCTCAGTAGGTCCATAAAATGTGAATGGTGATTCTCTTTTGAAGCTCCAAAAATCACAGACAGTCAGCATAAATGTCATCGATACGACTCCAGTGGTTAAATTAATGTCTTCTAAAGTGATACGATCACTTTTGGTGTGAAAAAAAATTCATATTTAAGTACTTTTTAATCAAATGCTTCCGGTAAGCTTCACTAGAGGGTGGAGTTCACGCGGCCTCTCTTATGTAATGTATTCGCATTGCCATGATACAGAAGTAATCTCATGTTCTTCACTTGGTTGAGATATCCAGGATAAGCACACAAACGCACCATTGTGAGTAAAGAAACAGATAAATACAGATCTAAACCAAAACCAACCAAGCTACTGTACAGCGTTCCTCCTCCTCACTTGTAAACAGTGCTGTTCTTCCGGCTGTGACGCATGTGCGTCAGTTCTCCTGTGTTTCAAATGCCAATACGATTACGTCACACATGCATACCGCTGCAGAATGGAAGTATTTAGAATTAAATAAAGTCCGTAAATATTTATCTTCTTCGCACTAAAAGCGATGCCGTCGCTTTAGAACACATTAGTTTGTGTAGCTGGTGTCGTATGGCTGACGTTTATGCTGACTGTCTGTGATTTTTGGAGCTTCAAAGGAGAAATTGCCATCCACTTGCATTTTAAGGACCTACTGAGCTAAGATATTTTTGTATTTTTCTTCAAATGTGTTCTGGTGAAGAAAGAAAGTCAAACACACCTGGGACATCATGAGGGTGAGTAAATAATGAGAGAATTTTCATTTTTGGGTTGAACTATCCCTTTAATTTCAGGTGCCTCTGATTCTACATACTTTTGTTTTATTGAGTATTATGGTTGAATTTAAATTGCGAGAGTCACAAATGGAGCTTTGTCTCCCTCTTGTGGGCAGATGTATCACTACACATTTGTTATCCATCATCAAAACAATAGAAGTTCCAACTATGGTTAGGAATGACAGGTCAAAGCCATCTGATAATCATTTACTCCAACTGCCCTCTGCATCTCGAGGCACATAACATTATAGTTTATAATTTAATGTTAAATTTGCACTACTGCTCGTGCCAATGTGCTGTGTGAAAACTTCAGCACCAACTGACCTTTGTCATGCATGTCCATACTCTTCAGAAGATCATGACGAATTGGCTGTGTGGCCTTCATGCAGAGTCGATGGACATTAGAGGGGGTGTCATCACCAGCAAGGGTGGTCAAATCAATGCATGTGACCGCTTTCAGCAGCCAAGCAGCCTACAGCAGAGAATTATCATAGTAAAGTTAATGGCTACACTGGATTTTACAATGCATATATAGCAATGCAATTCAATTAAATGCACAAAGCAAAACCAATGATCAGTGCCACAAATTCCCTTAACTATTTACCTGCCACTGTTTTTTGGCCACCTTGTGTCCCTGGATCTGCTGGGCTCTTTTAAGAACAGCCTGAGTGTTGACTTTCACTTTTGACACCCATTCCAGATCTAAAATAAGACAAGAATAAACACGAAAAAAGATCAGTATGGTTTTGTTATTCTTCAGTGCTCAATGTGAGTCATGAGACATATGGGTCATGTGAGACTCAGTTGGAGACCTCCATCTAAATGTAGTTTAGCATACATTCTATAAAGAAAATAAATCATTTAAAAAGCGACTTAAGGCTATATATACACCTACACAGGCCGTATGAAGGTTGACTTAGGGAGTTCATAACGGTCTGGGAGTTCAGATGTAGTTAAACATTGACCACACACACAACACTGAGAATATATTTTGCACTGACATGTACAATGTTAGAAGTATGGCCAAAAGTACACAACTATGTGTTTAGCATATTACTAATTTGCAAAAAGACCTTCATTTATTTCTGTCACTGTGCTTTCTGTGCTCACGTGCAAAAAAGTGGAGGTACTAATCAATGTAAAGCTATGTCTAAATGTCTAATAGAAAAAAGTAAAATAAAACACTTACCAATGTGCATTCCCGGATTTCTAGCGGACATAATAATATATAGGTGAATTTTGTAATCAGCAGAAAGGCACATTGACAACTAAGTCGCCTTTGCTCCTGCTTCCGCGATAACTCGTCACTGATACGTCATTTGTCACGCTCAGCCAATAATGATTTAGCATCGCCTGGGCGTATGATGACGTTATTTTGCATTTGCCACTTGGTGTTAAGCTGCAGAATGCATTTATTGTACTGTATATTGAAAATACCATATTCACAAACAGAAATGGGCAAATAATAAACCTAACAGCCACCAATATAAAACTGAGTTGTTGCAGTAGATTGAGACTCTAAAAGTAGTACAAAATCAAAACTTTTAGAGTATTTGACGGATTTTCTCTAAATAATTCTTTACAATGTTTATTCCCCTGACGATTTTATTATTTTGTTTTATTTTGGTGCTATTGTGATAGTGGGTGCACATTGTAATCCTCTTTATTTGTATTTGTTTGAATATGTTTCGTTCCACAATATAATATAATTATTATTATTATTTTATTTTTTTAAGCTGCAGAATGCAGATATTCGACAACAAATAAATTTGCAAAAGAAAAATTACTACAGGATTTTGTTTTAATTTCTGAATTTAGTTGACAGCCCACAATGTGAAAAGCATGTGCACAGATCAAACATGTATTTAAACATTGATGAAGACAGAAAGATGTTAATTTGCATTATGGATTGATAAATGAGCTGAAACATTTAAATGACAAACATTTGATTAACCTATATAATGCTTCAATGTTAAAACTTAAAATAATAAACAAAGCAAAAGTGTGCCAATGTCTAACCAAACATCAAAGTGAAGTCAAAACAGAGGGATATACAGAAGATTTCTTTTGATTTCTTTTTGAAACTATACAAAAATTTGCAAAACCTTCAGTAGTTTTATACATACATAAAAAAATACTGTTTTGAATACATAAAATATAACCAATTCCCTGATGTCGTCCCTATTTGGGCTGCTTTATAAATTAGCAGATTATTCATAATCAACACTTACGTCCAATCTAATTAACTGCATGCATTTATTCTTAATCCCAAATCCTCAAAAATATATCTTCTGAAAAGCCAGATAAAATACAGCGGTGCACCTGCACTTCTATTTGATTCTTTGCAACTCTGGAATGTTGGCACTATCCACTCTAAGGGTGTTCTCTGTTAGAATATGAATCTTCTTGGAAGAGTTGCCTTCCGTGGCATTTGATGCTGGGGCTTGTGATGGAGAGAAGCTTCAGACGTGAGCTGCCCAAAGGAGACTCTTCTGAAGTGGTTTGCTATGGCAAGAGGAGGGCACAGAATGTTATGCACTCATCGGCCTAAAAACTGTTTCAGTATAAAATGTACATTTCCAGTAATAGCACTGCTGACCATGGAACGCCAATAATCTAATCCTATACATCCTATAAACACAAATATATATCTACTATTATACTTTATAGTATAAGCAAATATGTATAATCCTATCAAAACATGTAAGAATCAAAAACATGTCACCTATGGACAATGCAAACTATACAATTGTGTTCTGAAGATTGTTTGACCATCCATGTCAATTTGCAAAACAACTTGTACTGCATTTCTTTGGAACAATCTAAACTTTTTATTAGATATTTTATTATTATTAGATGTAAATACATAGCTTATATATTTGTATTTGTCATATCATTGCCCAATCATCATGGGGGCCTGGTAAGACACTGCCATTGCACAAAAGTTTATTTGATAAATAAAGCTTTGAAATTTGATATTAGTATACTAGATCTTCATCTGAAAAAAATCCAGTAAACAGTTTTCCTGCCCTTTTTGACCAATGAATTTCCATGACCTTTCCAGGCGTTTGTGTCTGTACTGAATACAGACTTAAAAATCATTCTGATTCACTCTAGAAATTTCAATTACTTTTCTATGATTTTTGAGATTTCAATAATACCCATGACTTTTTCAGTCCTAAACAACACAATTTTCGAAATCCCTGAAAGTCACGAGTCTCAACAACAATTTGTATTAGATGACGAAATTGTGAGATATATTGTACAGCTTAGCTCGTAAGAAAAAGTATGACTTTTATTCCCATAGAGACCAACCAATCAACAAACGGAATTTCAAATCAATGCAAAAGAGGAATACAATTTTAGCTAGCCTCTAATCCAATACTTTATTTTAAGAAAGACTCATGCCTTATGCTTCAAGAAACAGCTGAAAACACATCTTCCGCGAGTACTTAACCAGTCCGCAATAATGACACTTACTATTTACTAAAAAAATAACAATAATAAAAACAATATATATATATATATATATATATATACATACACACACTTTCCTTGTTTGTCTATTTCTTCTGCACTATAGTTTCTCTTGGACCTTGGCAGTGTGATACTGCAGATTTTGTTGACTTTTGTAAGTTGCTTTGGATAAAAGCATCTGCTAAATAACTAAATGTAAATGTAAATAAAAGGAAATGCCAGTGAACAAATGTTACTCAATTCATATGTATTTAAGCAAAAGGAATGACTGATGTATGTCAGTAAACTGTAATACGCTTCCCTCATCTTCAGGGTTTGGGTAGACTTTATGGTTAGGTCTAGGTTCAGGTTTGTGGTTTGGGCTTAAACTAAGAAAACATTAGATAAATCGTAAGAACACTCATTTAAAACACTGATGTTTGTCTTTCTTCCATAGTACACAACAGTGAATTTCCTATTAAAATCATGGTTAGGTTTAGGTTTGGGTCTGGACTTAAACGAAGGAAAATCATAATAACATTGTTTGTTGGTTCGTTTACTTTTCTCTATGGGAGTAAAGGATGTACATTTTTGTCCGAGCTAAGTCATACCATTTCTTAGAATTTTGCCATCTCATTCTATTATGACTTGTCATGAATCAAGGTTGAATATGTCCAGGTTTTCAGGAGTACAATAACAGTAATGGTTCTTGATCACTTTTACAAAATGGTACAATCCTGGTTATTGATAATTTCCAGATGTTCTACTCTATCTGTTACCTTTGGATGTTTGGATGGTGTACTGCAGTTGTCTGAGAGAACCAGCCGTTTAGAAGCCTTGCTGCTTTCATTCGGGGAAGAGCTGAACGCTCCAACATGATTAGATAATTCTGACACATTCGCATAATGCATTGTACTCGGCTCATCACAAATGTCCATTGGTGACCAAGAATAGGTTTGACTGAAGGTCATGTCGTCTTGTAAATTCATATTGGTTGTTTCAAAGTTTTGGCCAGTTCCCTCCCTGTAGAGATGTCTTACACATGAAGGTCTGGAGAACGCCTGGGAGAAGCTGGGGGTATGCAGGGCCAACGGTGTAGACTGTGAAGGCCCAAGACCTGATATTTGTGAAGGCCCAAAACGTTTCTTTATAGAAGAGTCCACTGGACTTTGACTGCTGCCAGACTGATTAAAAGTATCGTTCCCTGGTCGAACTATGCTCCTGACGTGGCTGCCCAATCGTGTATACCGAGGGATGACTGGTTTCTTCATGGCTCTTTCTATGCCATTCTCTCTACCCACCACATACACACACTTCTGACCCCGTGTAACAGCTGTGTATACGTGCTGCCAGTTTTGACCCCAGCCATCTCCAAGCACGTACACAATAGTTTCGGCCTCTGAGCCCTTAAGTGGATAACAACAAATGGTTAGTTGACAAGTTATTGCATCCAAATAAGTATGAATGGCTCTATAATGATGACTGGTGTTCTAATTTGAATGTGACAGAACTGAGAGCTTCAAAGAGGTGAACCCAATACCTGAAAGGTGTGAATGGTTCTTGCCCAAGCGTGACGCAATTTACACTCTCTTTGTAGATCCCTGTAACTTGAAGTCACTATCCGCCCGTTCTCATCACCTAGTGTAAGGTACCGCATCTTTTTGCATCTCAATCCCATATCCTCCTTAGTCAAATCCTGTGATTGGTGTAAAACATGAAAAACTGCAGCTATCCTTAAACTCAAACTATTTTTGCTCTCTTCTTTTTTCTTTTCTTTTTTTTTTTTTTTTGCAAAAGACATTTAATATGTGAAATTAATGTAATGATCAAACATATACAAATTATAATTTATTCTACTGTCAAAGGACTTCAAAAATAAATGTATTTCAGGACACAAAAAGACTCCTTACATCTAATCTTTGTTTATATTAATAAAATTAAGCCAGTGAATGCTACAATGCAGACAGAAAGTACAATTTAACAGAATTTTTGCATTATGAGAAAAAAAAAAATATCAATCCAGCACCTCTTTAATGAAGAAAATTTCCCCGTTGCACAATCTTTCTTTTTTCTCTTTCGTCTGTTCCTTTGTTCTTTGACTTCCAGCATTATCACGGGAAGCTCTGGCAGTATCGAAGGAAGTTCTAGATTTATCATGGAAACCCTCTTCTTGCTTGTTCTCATTGTCTTTTTCTGAGATGTAGCCATTCTTCGTGCAGCAAACTTTATCCCCCCGTTGGAAGTATATTTTATTCTTGTGAGTCCTGAAGTGAATAAAAACAAATATTAAAATCTATGTATAACATACTGCAGTATATACTGCATTAAAGTAGTGAAAAGGATTCAAAAACTGTTGAGTTTGTTAATTAGAAGCAAAAAATAATAATGTTTACATTTACTTACTTTGTAATATGACCAGAATAATGCTTGCAGCAAAGCTCATTGATCAAATCGCAGTCCTTCCTTTAAACAATAACAACAACTTTACCTTCAGCCTCAGCATTTTCATGGTTGGCATCTGAGCACAGTCTGAATAAACTAACTCTGATGAGAGTTGACCAGCAAAACAACAGCAAAAAGGCCAATTAACAGCATGAAGTGCTACAACAAAGCGATGCGAATAAAAAATTCCAATAAAATTATGAACATTTGCATCCGTGTTTGAGAAAACGCAGCAAAATATAACCCATCTGACAATATGTAATGCCGTTTCCAGACACATTATCCAAAAGCTTATGTTATTGGTCTGTAATTCTTTTCACTGCAGAGTGAAAGAAAATAAAACTGTCGCATTGTGAATTTTCGCCAAAAACTTTTGTGTAAATAGGCCATAGTCAGTAGGTATTTGCTAAGGCTTTTGCTAGTTTTTATTTTTGGTTAGCCTACAACACATCTAGACTGTTCTTTTGCTGACTCACTCAGCTCACCTATTTTTACTGATTTTTGAACATCGTCTTACCTCCTGAAAGCCACAAATTGGGATGTTCTATCATCTTTGAGTCCAGGAGCTTTCTCCAGTAGGAATTTAATAGCATTCTGGAGGTCTAAAGAATAAAAATAGAAGAAGAAATGTTTAATAAGACAATGAAAAGAAAATGTCTCCGACATATTTGCCCATTATAGCTGTTTACAGTGTGCGGTATACAGACCAGAACTTTGGAGGCATCTGATTCCTGTCAAGATATTTTGATATTGGGTGACAAACACACACACATACATACATATACATATATATATATATATATATATATATATAAGTGCTGTGTATACACACACACACACACACACAACCCAAATTGGGACAGTACGAAAAATGCTAATAAAACCAAAAAGGAGTGATTTGTAAATTATATTCACCCTTTGCTATATTGAAAGCTCTACAACTACACATTTTATGATGTTTTGCGTTGTGAATTCCTTTTTTTTTTTTTTTTTAAATGTACAGTAATTTCAAATCAGATGATTGCAACACACTCCAAAAAAGTTGGGACAGTCGAGTGCTTACCACTGTGAAACATCACCATTTCATATAATAACACTTATTAAGCATTTGGACACTGAAGACACAAGTTTAAGTTTATAAAGTGTAATTTTCCCCCATTCATCCATTATGCAGGTCTTCAACTGCACAATTGTATTGCTTGTATTGTGCGCTTCATAATGCACCACACATATTCAATTGGAGATATTCAGGACTGCAGGCAGGCCAACCTAGCACCCGCACTCTCTGCTTATTAGGCCAGTATACGGTTTGAAGTTGTCCTGCTGAAAATTCCGGGACGTCCCTGGAAAAGACTGTGCTAGATGGCAGTATATGCTGCTCCAAAATTTTTACATATCTGTCTGCATTAATGGTGCCCTCACAGATGTGCGAGTTACCCATGCCATGGGCACTGACACACCCCGGGCCTATACAGACACTGGCTTTTGGACCTGACGCTTATAACAGCCTGGAGAACACGACAGCTTTGTTTTCCAAAAAACTTTTTTAAATGTGGACTCATCGGACCAAAAAACAGTTCCACTGTTCTACTTTCCATCTAAGATGAGATAAGCAGTGTTGACTAACAAAGGTTTATTAAAGTAATCCCAAGCTCATGTTCATGATATCCATTACAGATGAATGACATTTTTTAAGACAGTGACGTCAGATTTTCATCTTGTCCTTTACGCACAGAGATTTGACCAGATTCTTTGAATCTTTTAACTATATTGTGGATGAAATGCCACAATGCCCAAAATCCTTCCAATTTGTCTTTGGGGAACATTGTTCTCAAAGTGCTGGATTATTTGCTGAAACATCTGTTGGCAAAGTCTCGAATGATCCTTGCTCTTGAAGGACTTGGCTGTTTTTGGAGGCTCCCTATATACTATGACACGATTGCCTCACCTGTTTAATATCTCCTGTTTCACATAGCCTTGTTATTTCAACTCGTCAAATTTGTATTAGTATTAAATTGCCGGTCTCAACTTTTTCGGAGCGTGTTTCAATCATCTGATTTGAAATTACTGCACATAAAAAAAAAAAAAAGAAAAAAAAAGAAGAAATTCACAAGGTAAAACATCATATAATGTGTAGTTATAGTGTTTTCAATTTAGCAAAGGGTGAATATAATGTACAAATCACTACTTTTTGTTTTTATTAGCATTTTTCATACTGTCTCAACTTTTTTGGAATTGGGGTTGTGTATACACACACACAGTATATTCCACCTTTTTTTTTTACCACTTGTGATCTGATCAACCGAGTCGCATCTCAAAGGGTTAGTTCACCCAAAAATGAAAACTCTTTCAGCATTTACTCACCCTCATGTCATCCCAGATGTGAATGACTTTCTTCTGCAGAACACAAATTAACATCTCAGTTCTGTCGGTCCATACAATGCAAGTGAATGGTGACAAAAACTTTGAAGTTCCAAAAAGCACATAATGGCAGCATAATAGTAATCCATAAGATTTGTGGTTTAATCCATGTCATCTGAAGCAATCCAATCAGTTTTGCGTGAGAAAAAGCCTAAATGTAACTCCTTTTTCCACTGTTCATTTCGCCATTGCAGTCTCTAGTCACAATCGTGATTTCAAGCTTGATTACACTTCCTAGTGCTTGATGCATCCGCAGAGCGCTAAATGGCATTATGAAGTGTAACAGTGCATGAAATCATGATCGCCAAGGAGACTGCTGGTGTCAACATTTATAGTGAAAAAGGAGTTATATTTTGGTCTGTTCTCACACAAAACAGATTAAATTGCTTCAGAAGACATGGATTAAGCCACTGGAGTCATATGTATTACTTTTATGCTGCCTTTACATGCTTTTTGAAACTTCAGAGTTTGGTCATCACACCATTGTATGGACCTACAGAGATATAAAAATCTTAGCTTGTGTTTTGCAGAAGAAAAAAAGTTATACACATTTGGGATGACATGATTTCTTTTGTTTCTTTTTCAGCTGAACTATTCTTTAAATACCAGGTGTAAACAAGGCGTTTGTTGTTCTGGTTGTATAGCCCTTTTGGTTCACACATTTACAGCAAAAGATGCAATGGATTTATATCTAAGGCACAATGACAGTGTAAATGCATCTGCCTGGAAACAGCTACATACTGTGCATGGTTCTTTAAGATTTACAAACACATTTCAAGTCATTTACAATTTCACACAAACATCTGACATGGCCATCTAGAGGCTGCTCACTTACCATAATCATAATTTCCCCCAGAGACTTGGACAAAAATAAACCTTTTGTCAGATGATGGAAAATCAGAGGATTTTGTCATGTCTATAGTCGCATCAAACTCCAAAGGACTATAATGTCTTTTTTTACCCATCTCTGAAATTCTAAGAGTTTTTAGAAAGAGCAAGAGTAATCAGGATTGTCCTTGATATATGCATTTGTTCATATTATACATTCAACAAACACATTCACACACACACTAGTCTTAAATCCTATCATAATTATTTGGTTAACTAAAGCTAGAAAGATATATATACACAATTTTCTATAAGCCCATCAAACGTTTTAGAGTCCAAATATCTGCTCACAGTCCAGCGTTTCTGACGATGAGCTCAGACTCGGCGCGATGGTTGGTCTGCATCTCAATGGCCCAACGGATCATCCGGAGACCTTCAAACAGGTCATTCAGTGTGTTTCCAGGCTCAATGCTGGGCAACTGCCTCACATCACCTAAACTCAAAAAAACATAGTAATCCTGTACAATTAAGTTGAGGTAAATACATTGTAAACAAGCCATAAACTTTAAATTAATATCCAAGCAATGTTCTTACCCAAAATGATGAACTTCTGGAGTTGTGCATGTTGGGTAAGCATACTGAGAAGGGAGTGAAGGATCTGAACAGACACCAGGCTTCCCTCATCTACCACCAGCACACGCACCCGTGAGAACTTCCAGTCCACGGGATTCCCTTGCTGATCTTTTTTTGCATTCATGAAACTCCATAAAATCTGTAACAAGAGGAAAGAATTGGAAAATAACATTATGAAAGTTTCTAGGACCCTACAAAATATAATATAATATATTGTTGCCCTTAGTTTCATGTCTCGTATCACTCCACAGTCTCTTTCTTCTCACATTATAAAATAATTTCAATTGAAAGCAATATTTCAAGTCCATTTATTTATTTATTTGGCAAGTGGCCATGTAATAAGTGAGATAATGTACATTTACCTTGTTATTGTACATTTAGCTTGTCAATAAGGTCAAATAAACACCTTTAGAGTGATATAATTCCTGATCACTCTGTCATGGTTTATTTTGTGATTATGACCACCAATGTTCATGGCATTGTTGTAAAATTCAACAAATAGGACAAACACTATCATTTCATTGGACTATACCTGGTGCATGGTGTACGCAGTGAAACCAGTTCTCTTAGTAAGAAGCGAAGCAGCTCTCCCTGTTGGAGCAGTGAGAAGAACTTCCATAGGCTTTTCATCACTGTCACTCTCCTCCTTGCCTTTATTCTCCTCGGGTGAGTCTGACAGCAGCCCATTACTAGACCCCTGAGAGTCATACTGAAAAACCTCACAGGCCTTTAGCACCTCTTCCATGTCACTTGTCTGCTGCTGCATGGCCGCCTTAAAGACCAAGCTGACCACTGTGGTTTTCCCACAGCCCCCCTTCCCACTGATCACCGTCACTGGGTTGGCGCACATCATTTCTGCCGCTCGCACCTGATCGGGGTCTAGTTCTATGGTGGCGGGATCAGGATCCAAGTAGGTGGAATCATTCAAGGCAGGGTCTGATAAGGAGTCTACATCTGAAGTGAGGCCTTCCTCTTTAATGGTCGGCTCTGTAATATCAAAAGCCTGAGAAGAATCACAAAGTGGCGGCATTCCTCCATTTTGGTCCATGCTTGATGTACCAGGCTGAGCAAAAGCAAGGTCTTTCTGCTCGGATCCAACGTCCTGATCTACGTGATTTTGTGCCAAGACTGATGTTTTTGCATCAGATTTCCTTGTATTGCCTTTTTTAGAAGCCCTCGCCCTTAATCGCTCCAGTTGAGCATTGCGAAGAACCTCACTCACATCTAAGTCAATTGTCCAGAGTTTTCCCTTCACCAGGCTCCTCAAGCATTCAGCAATGCCCTTCTCGTAGTTGAAGAGGTTCCGAAGCGCATATTTTGTTTTGTCTTTAATCAGCACACCCTGCTCCACGAGAAAATGCACAGCTTTCCAGGCATTCACATCTTGCACCTCACGATCACGGTAAAAATGTTCCTCCAGTTTCTCCTTTTCAATGTATGTGCTGCCAGTGGCACTGCAGTAGCGCTTAACTTCCGCATACAACTGCAAGGAAATACGCTGCAGCACAGGGATGGTCTCGAACAAATTACAGAGCTTAAAAGCCTCCAACTTTGCTTCACACCTGATGAGATGTAATTCTTTGAACATGATCTGTCAAAAATGTGAAAAAAAGCAGAATATCCATCAAAAAGACACCAAATAGTGAAGGGTATAATGTGAGTTTAGATGCAAAAAATGGTTCACCAACAAGCCAAAAAAATAAATAAAAAAAATTACAAATATGCACAGACACAAAAATAAATTTGAGTGTCCTTTTTTAAAATTATTTTCATGCCAAAGATGCGGTCAGCTAGGGCTGTCATGATTATGAAATTTGGCTAACGACTGATTGTCATACAAATAATTGCGATTAAGAAGACTGATTGTCAGTTTAAAGGCTATGATGATAAATTGTCTCTTTTAGGGCTTTCACAATTCATTGCGATATAAAATGTCATATTTCTTAAGGTTCTTGTGTGCTTCATATGCCTTAAGTCATTTTTACATATTTAACTTAAAATATGTCAATCAAATATTAAAATAGGGATATATGATTTCCTTTTAAGGCTTTAAAAACATATGAATTACATGAAAAATAATGTTTTAAATATCAAAATATTTCTAAATATTTTTGTGAGAGTTTTTGTTTGTATTTAGTTTTTCTGTTAATAAAAATTTATTTTGCCTCCATCTCTGCAATTGGGTCCTTCATCTCATCTATGATTGTGACTTAACTTTTATTAACAGAAAAACTAAACACAACCCAAAACTCTCACAATGGAGACTAAATGAAAAGCAAAACCGAGTCAATAACTGACTAGTAAACAGTACCGACCGAGGGCTATGAAAATCAAACCGACAGGTTGGAGAACCTACTCACAAAACAAATGAGCAGAGAAGACAAGGCAGAGGAGAGTTTAAGTAAATGAGAAAATAAAGGGACACAGGTGCTGTAGATCTGTTAAACGAGCTATGCAACCAGCATTGTTATAGCTGCTGGGCATCACCTGTGAGAAACGATAGGGAAAACACCAACACACACAGACATGGCACACAGAGACAGTCATGCCAGACTGTGACAATATGTCTCTCTTTTTGGTCAACTTTTACATTTACACTGTTGTTTTTGAAGCTCAAATTTATATATATATATATATATATATATATATATATATATATATATATATATATATACACATACATATTATATATATTTTCATATAATATGTTATACAGTATTATGAAACAGTAAAATATTTCTGTCCTAATTTCTTCACTTTCACACATTATTTTTATGCTCTTTGATTAAACCCACGAGCCCTTATTTCTCATGAAGCAAAACCTTTGAGAATTCGTTCCACACATATAGAGGAAGTGTGCATCTCCTCCTCTGAGTCACCGCGTGTCATTAACACGCTATGACCAAAAACATTTGCCATTACACGATCGTTAAAGTGAAGCTGGAGTGGTTTGCTTTCACTCTCAAAGTTTATATTTGATCATTTATATTTTCGCGGGAGTTTGGCGCGAGCCTCTGCTGACGGCGCGTGCATCAGAGCGCTTGAGAAGCGCTTCACGCACTCTTCCGGACAGTAGAACATACAGTGACGCTCGGAGTTCAACTTAATGACACACAAACGAGCCGTTGACGGTCTTTAAATATTCACTTAAAATTTCCCTTACTTGGCCATTAAAATGTGATTGGAATTTGAAGTGCACAATAATTGCGGTTATCTCAAATAATCGGTTAGACAGTAATTTAATAATCAGGACTAGGGCTGGGAATCGTTTTTTAAAGAATTATTTAGAAATGAGAAATGCAATTCTTATTGCATTTACTACCCTCTGCTGTCTGTTACCAAATAATGAGATAATTTCAGATTTGTACAGAGCAGATAAAACAAATCAGAAATAAATGTAATAAATTTCTTGTAAAAGGTGTGTTGCAGACTTTTTAGAGACACAAATAAAACTCCAATAATAGATCCTTACTCTATTTTAAATAAAGAAATCTAAACCAACATGAAATGTGATGGCATATTTCATGAATTAATTTATTATTTTATAAAATTCCAATTACAACAAAACTTATGTCTCTTTAATTATACATTGTCATATGAACAACCAGTCAGTAGCTGCACTGCTTGATTTAACAGAGACACAGGTCATCATTAAATAAACAGTAACAGTTCCAGAGACAGTTTAGACTGTGTTTTGTAGCCTAATGTTGTATTTCAGGCTTGTGAGACTTCAACAGTTCTTTTTTAATTTCGAATTTCGATTCATAACTTGCACATCAGTATAAGATTTCTTGTATAGCGCTGTATGTTTTGCGCTGTTGATTCAAAAGAACCGGCTCCTTTGAATAATTATTTTTCGGGAATCGAACTGTAACGGAAGTAAAAAGAGCCGGCTCGAGGCTCGTTTGATTGGGAATTAAATACACTGGTAAAACTGTAAAGGGCAGCACTGCTGCCGAGATGCGCTGCTGGAAACACTGTCAAGAGTTTTTGAGGACGATGTTCCAGCCACATCGGCGGAAAATTGCATGCTGGAGAACCGTTAACAGAATGGAAAGTCACGAAGATCATACGATTTCGATTTTAGGTTTTTTCTCCCCAATTTGGAATGCCCAATTCCCAATGCGCTCTAAGTCCTCATGGTGGTGTAGTGACTCACCTCAATCTGGGTGGCGTAGGACGAATCTCAGTTGCCTCCGCGTCTGAGACCGTCAATCCGTGCATCTTATCACGTGGCTTGTTGAGCGCGTTACCACGGAGACGTAGCGTGTGTGGAGGCTTCATGCTATTCTCCGTGGCATCCACGCACCCCACCGAGAGCGAGAACCATATTATAGCGACCACGAGGAGGTTAACCCAACGTGACTCTACCTACCCTAGTAACCAGGCCAATTTGGCTGCTTAGGAGACCTGGCTGGAGTCACTCAGCACGCCCTGGATTCGAACTCGCA
Source organism: Myxocyprinus asiaticus (assembly GCF_019703515.2). Taxonomy (NCBI): domain Eukaryota; kingdom Metazoa; phylum Chordata; class Actinopteri; order Cypriniformes; family Catostomidae; genus Myxocyprinus; species Myxocyprinus asiaticus. The sequence continues at coordinate 11,867,685 of NC_059390.1, forward strand.
ACTCCAGGAGTGGTAGTCAGCATCAGTACTCGCTGAGCTACCCAGGCCCCCATGATTACGGTATTGTTTAAAGGATAGAACCGGTTCTGAACAACAACCGGTTCTCGGTTCCCAACCCTAATCGTTACAGGCCTACTGTCAACAGATCTTAACTTGTATTAAACCTAGAACATTTCTTATAGGCTGGTAAAAAAAACATCCTATGGATTTAAAAGCAATGTTGGTGTCCCTAGAAGAATTCTTACTTACATAGTTAAAGCCCAACTTCCATACATCAGTCTTAATTAGCTCCTCCAGTTTGGCCAAAAAATCTGTATTATCCTGCTGCTGCTGCTGTTGTTGCTGTTGTTGTTGTTGTGAGGGCTGACTGGAGTCGTCTGTCTCAGCCGGTTCCGGTTTGCGCTCCATCTTTCCCTTGCTTATTATCTCCATAAACTGGCCTGGCAGCAATGTTGGAACATATTTCATGATTCCAGGGTACAAGTTGGCAACTCTTACATGTGTCCCAGCAACTGATGTGTTTAAAGACAAAATTAGCAATAACAAAGTCATTGATTATGGTTTCAAAATCATTAACTGTGCAGTATCCATCATGTGTGCAAAAGTGTATATTTAAGGTTAAAATTAGATTAAGGTTAAGGGAGATTGGATTAGAATAGATTAAAATTTAGGACTTGTTTTAAGCAACTATAATTCACTTTAGCTTTGGCTCTGCCTTATTGCACTGTCATTCCTTGACATTCTTGGGATACTGTACATCTTTATTGTTTACATTATTCTAATTTTCAGACTGTAAAAAAATACTGTATTCTAGTATAGATTATATTTTAAATTCTAATGTATAGATTGCTTAAAGTTTTCAGTACTCTTTCAAGAAATTAGTGTCAGTGAATTCAGTGAAGTTATACAAATGATATAGGTGGTCCAACCTGAGTGATTGACATATGTCTTGAGCTGTTCAGCTATGGCTTTATGCTCCGGTTTTGACACTTCAAAATCCTGCAGGGCGTCCAGAACATTGACGGGCTCCACGTCTCGGTCTTTGGGCAACCACTCCATAAATGTGTTGACAAAGTCAGGTAGTGCCCCACAAGCATTGAGAAAAAGAGACACAATTGAATGACCTTCTGATCTCAGATTAGTGCGGAGGCTGTAGGAGAGGTAGCCTTTGACATAACTCTTGCGCTTGTCTTGGCCAACTGTGCAGGAGATCTTCCACCAGGGATCACGTAAGGGAAAACGGCCCTCAACCCGGTACATCTTATTGTCCACCTTGAAATCCACTGCAAATGAAGGCAATAGAACATGCATGACACATTTGGTCACTATACAGATGTTGTGGTAGACTTTGTTTACAAGTAGGATACTTTCATTAAGCTTCCAAAAAGCTTTAAGAAGTGAGATGCAACACCAAGATAAAAATATTTGTTTGTATAATCACTGTTTTACAGAGCTGTTCAGCCGTGACGTCAATTTGTAGATGAACCTGGAAGGCTAACTCGTCATGGAATCCCTCTAAAATTTTGTTTTTTATAATGGGGTTTTTCAGCTTATCAGTAAAATAAGGTCTGTGGTAAACATTACTTGCTGATACATGGATATTTTGTTCTATAACATAAATTGCATACTTTCATACCTCAGATGTGAATTTTGAAACCGCCGTGTTTTTTGTTTTTTTTAACGTATGCAATTCAACATGGCTTCAAAATTCATGTTTGAGGTATGAAAGTGTGTAATTTATGTTATAGAACAAAACTTTCACATATTGTCAAGTAATGTTTACCATAGACCTTATTTTACTCATCAATCTTAAACTGCCATTATAAAAACCCATAGGAAAATCCAGATGGATCCCATAGCGAATTCTCTTCCGGGTTTTTGTATAACAACCTGAAAAGCTCTATAAGTTTTATTTGTAACAGAGTAAAGTGAAAACATGGCTACTTTAAACAGCGTAAAATGTACACATGGCTACTTTTAACAGTGTAACAGGAATAATAAGGTCCAAAACAGCAACTATGAATGCAAACTTTAATACAGTGAAAGAGACACTCTATTAGCATAACATAAATATATGGAAATTGTTTATAACATTCTTTTGAATGTTCATGTACTAAAATAAAATATTTGATGCCATGAGTGTATCTTCATTTACTATTACTATTATTTTGAATGGCCATGGAAAATGAAGCAATGTGATAATTTTACCTGGTCGCAAAACGTAGTCAGTTAATTTACCTGATGAACTTTCACCTTTTGCTGACTCTTTATGCTGCGCAGAGCTAATGTGTGCTTCTAAATCACTTGCACCTTTATTAGAAACTGATACATAAATACCAGCTTTACATGTCATACATTCTGCTTCCCACGGATCTCGACCTGGACGAAAGCATGGGAATTTTTGTGCAAATCTTCTGTAAAATTGTACTTTCGTTTGGGCATTGTTTCCACTCAGCTGTCATTTGCTGCTACTGTCAAACAACTGATGCCGAACACAACAGCGCTACGCGCGTGCGCGGAGAGATTGACAGGCAGGAATTTGGCCAATAGTTGCTGCAAGCCTCTTATAATCGACCAATTGGAGTGCGAGAAGGCGGGACTTACAAAGACAGGTTAAAGCAAGGCGGGACTTACAAAGACAGGTTAAAGCAATGCAAATATACGCGCACACACAATGAAGTATTAGACCAGATGCACATAACAATGCAACTAAAGCCGAATCCCTGACATTTTCTTAAATTTAGAAATCCCTGCCGGACGCTTTTTTAAGGTCCGAAAAAGAGGACGTATGGTCACCCTACTTTAGCAGCGGTGCATGTATTTTAACATGTGGGCGATGAGGAAACATTTAAAAAATCAATTTTAAGTGACTACTACTAACAGAAACAAGTGTTGTAATACTAATATGTCATGCTTGGGTGGGGACAAAAAGTAAACAGGACATACGGTGCTGCCTTGCTGCCGTCTTGACAAAGTGCTCCGGGATGCTTTCGCTTCAAGTGTTCGTTCATGGCGGTTGTACGGCTGTGATAAGCCATTTCCAATTTGCATAGCTTACACAGCACCACATTGTTGAGAGTCTGGCTAAAATACTCCCATGCTTTAGATGACCGTGGGCGAGTTTTTTTTTTTTTTAGCTGCAGCTTGTTCTTCGGGGGAATCCATACTTAAACCGTTTGCTGCCATTTTAATTATTCCATTGCGACGCATGTTACGCATTTCTGTAATCGATTACGTCGATGAATCGTCCCAGCCCTACATGGTAACAGTGTAAAGTGTAAACATGCAACTTTTAACAGTGTAAACACGGCTACTTTTAGCTGTGTAAAGTGTAAACATGGCTACTTGCCTATAAACATGTTTACGTTTACTTTAAATGAGTTTACTGACTGCGGTGTGTTTTTAAAACCGATACCGCGGTGTCTTATTACAGACATGGTTTGATCCACACACCTCACGTTTACAAACCTAATTACACAGCCAAACGTCGACAAAATGTTTGATAAATATTGTGCGCTACCTTCTTTTGACGCTGGCATGGAAAATGTAAACATTTTCCCTCCTGATGAGATAGAGTCCATTTCCCTCATGTCCAGGAATTCAGGCTGTCTTTCCTCTTCTTCATCTTCGCTTTCTGAAACATCATCTTGGTTTGATCGGACATCGTGGCGTTCCGGTAAAATGTATCCAGTAATTGTTTTCAACCCAGTGGGAGAACCTTGCAGCGCCATTCTGATCCCTGGTTCGCGGTTTCAGGTAATGACCCTTTGCAGTTACCGTAGCTGCAACAACCAATCAGGGCATGCCAAAATAAAAGACTGTTTATTTGGTAGACTCAAATAAGAGTTTCGAAAAATCAACTCGTAATAACAAAGAAACAGCCTTTTTCCAGAGATTATTTAGCAGAGATGGGCCACTTCTGTTCAAATGAATGAGAGAAACCCGTTTTTTTATTTGAAATATGTTCTTTGATCGTAATCTTGAACAACAATTATTGAGATTTCGGTGTTCCCCCATGAACATTTTTTTTTTCTTACTTTCGTTTGGAACGACCCTTCCCGCAGTGCCCTTCAAGGTGGCAAAACTGCCATTTGGGAAAGGCCCTTAATTTGCAATTTATTACACACACACACACACACACATATATATATATAGTTTTCCATAAGAGTATTTAAATATGACATAAAATATTACAAACATTTTTTTTTACTTAAACTGATCAACAACAGATTTGTGGAAAAAGCTAAATGTGAGCTGAAAAAAAAAAGGATAGATGGATAGTGTAAAACAGAGTATTATTCAATGTGCATATCAAACATGTATAAACTTTGATGATTACGGAAAGCTGTTATTTTCCATTCTGGATTTAAGAATTAGCTGAAATGTTAGACAAGTTAAATGACCAACACGATGAGCTTCTTTCATTAACATGCTAAAGGAAAAAATATGCCAACAATGAAGATTAGTCCACAGTGAAGTAGCAAAGTAGCCCAAGCACATCCAATAGTTTCTGCCTCTGAGCCCTTAAGTGGAATGAGAACACATCATTAGTTGAATGAAGATTAATTCATGAGCTTTTAAAATGGAATGCATTGTATCTGAATACAATCTGAATTTAGTATGAATGGCTCAGTTAACATGACTGGTGATCTAACCTCCTTTTATTGATATGACTGACATTAAGCCTTACACAATATAGGTTGTTTACACCTGGCATTAATGAAAATTCTCTCATAATTTACTCACTGTCATGCCATCCCAGATGTGTATGACTTTCTTTCTTCTGCTGAACAAAAACAAAGATTTTTAGAAAAATATCTCAGCTTTGTAGGTCCATAGTCAAATAAAGGAAGCACAGAAGTAATCCATAAGTCTCAAGTGGTTAAATCCATATCTTCAGAAGTGATATAATAGGTGTGGGCAAGAAACAGATCAAAATGTAAGTCCTTTTTTATTTTAAATCTTCACGTAATAGGTGTTAAATCTACACCTATTATATTGCTTCTGAAGACATGGATTTAATCACTGGAGTCGTATGCTTTATGTGATTTTTGGTTGATCACCATTCACTTGGATTGGACCAACAGAGCTGAGATATTTTTCTAAAAATCTTCGTTTGTGTTCTGCTGAGGAAAGAAAGTCATACACATATGGGATGGCATGTGGGTGAGTAAATAGTGAGAAATTTTTTTTATTTTTGGGTGAACTATCCCTTTAAGATCAGGTCGACTGATCCAATCACAACTTGTCAGCCCTATGCAGATGTAAACAAGGGTCTAAAATGCTTTGTAATCTCATCATTCCAACCACACTTGGAGGTAGAAGATGAAAACGCCTGTGACGACATTGCATTTGCAGTACTGTATATCCTACCTACACAATAATAGTAATAATCAGTCAATTAACCAATGTGCTAAATTAAGGGGTTTAAACTTCAGTGGCAGCTTTAAAAGAAAATAACCAGCTGATCATACATTTGGAAAAACACATACGTTTACATTACATGCCTGATTTCAGCATGCAATGAGTAATGAAGGATCATGATAAAGGTACTGATAAAGGTACTCCACTGAAATAACTTCTGCTTGAAGTAAAATAAATTCTCCAAAAATCACATTTGCGCTTAGATACAAATATAACTTACATTATTTTGCCTAAATGTGAGTTTTACACGAACTGATTTCATTCGATATACTGCATCCCAAATGGCTCTTATGTTCACACTTGGGTGTTGTCACACCACTAGAGGACCACATCCTGTGCAAATGGTCATCAATTTTAGAATGGGAGCTGGAGAGGGCCTTTGAAAACCATTTCAGACAATGGGGAGCCTGAGCTTCATTACCACAAGGACTGAAACTTTTAGGGTTCTTAATTTACTTGAGGAGCACAACTTCATATGATGGGTGGCAATCTGTTTCACAAATTACTAAAAAGGTTTGAGTTTAGAGTCTGACTTCAAAGTGCTTCATATACTTTGTCACTGCTAAACTGTAATAAAGACTTCGGCAACATCAAGTTTTTCTCCCAATTTGGAATGCCCAATTCCCAATGCGCTCTAAGTCCTCGTGGTCGCATAGTGATTCGCCTCAGTCCGGGTGGCGGAGGACGAATCCCAGTTGCCTCTGCGTCTGAGACCATCAACCCGCGCATTTTATCACGTGGCTTGTTGAGCGCGTTGCCACGGAGACATAGCGCGTGTGGAGGCTTCACGCCATCCACCACGGCAACCACGCTCAATTCACCATGCGCCCCACCGAGAACAAACCACATTATAGCGACCACGAGGAGGTTACCCCATGTGACTCTACCCTCCCTAGCAACCGGGCCAATTTGGTTGCTTAGGAGACCTGGCTGGAGTCACTCAGCACGCCCTGGGATTCGAACTAGCGAACTCCAGGGGTGGTAGCCAGCGGCAAATCATAAGATTGGTGTTATGATACAAGGGCTTCAACTAGGTTGTGGAAAAGTAATTTCCCCATAGCATTCATTGCAATGTGTCGTTCCTTTCATCTCAGGGAACCGAGGTTACATGAGTGACCGGAGCGGAGATGTTTTTGTACTTCTGTTAACCTTTTTTTTTTTTTTTTTTCAGCTTAACTTAAGTCATTTTAGATCAGAAGGATTTTCACAGCATTTTGCCATTTTAAAAACAGATTTTTAGAGACACATTTAGCTAACAGCTGATAGAGACATTTTCCCTAACATTTCACATCTTTTATGAAGAAAATTTCTCCATTGCACAGTCGTTCTTTTTTTCTCTTCCATTTTTCTAAGGCTTCCAGCGACATCATTGGCAACTCCAGCTGTAAGTCTCTTCTTCCTTGTTACCATCATCTTTAAGATGTAGCCAAATTAAAGTTTATTTTATATTCAGGAGTCCTAAGGTAAACAAAACCAAATATTAAAGGAATAGTTCACCAGAAAATGAAAATTCTCTCATCATTTACTCACCCTAATGACATCCCAGAATTTCTTTCTTCTACAAAACTCAAAGATTTTTTCAGCTCTGTTGGTCCTCCTTACAGTGCAAGTGAATGGTGGCCAGAACTTTGAAGGTCCAAGAGGGACATTAAGGCAATATAAAAGTAATCCATATGACTCCAGCATTTAAATACATACACTATATTGCCAAAAGTATTCGCTCATCTGCCTTTAGACGCATATGAACTTAAGTGACATCCCATTCTTAATCCATAGGGTTTAATATGACGTTGGCCCACCCTTTGCAGCTATAACAGCTTCAACTCTTCTGGGAAGGCTTTCCACAAGGTTTAGGAGTGTGTTTATGGGAATTTTTGACCATTCTTCCAGAAGCACATTTGTGAGGTCAGACACTGATGTTGGACGAGAAGGCCTGGCTTGCAGTCTTCGCTCTAATTCATCCCAAAGGTGCTCTATCGGGTTGAGGTCAGGACTCTGTGCAGGCCAGTCAAGTTCTTCCACACCAAACTCGCTCATCCATGTCTTTATGGACCTTGCTTTGTGCACTGGTGCGCAGTCATGTTGGAACAGGAAGGGGCCATCCCCAAACTGTTCCCACAAAGTTGGGAGCAAGGAATTGTCCAAAATCTCTTGGTATGCTGAAGCATTCAGATTTCCTTTCACTGGAACTAAGGGCCCAAGCCCAGCTCCTGAAAAACAACCCCACACCATAATCCCCCCTCCACCAAACTTCACAGTTGGCACAATGCAGTCAGACAAGTACCGTTCTCCTGGCAACAGCCAAACCCAGACTCGTCCATCAGATTGCCAGATGGAGAAGCATGATTCGTCACTCCAGAGAACGCGTCTCCACTGCTCTAGAGTCCAGTGGCGGCGTGCTTTACACTACTGCATCCGACGCTTTGCATTGCACTTGGTGATGTATGGCTTGGATGCAGCTGCTCGGCCATGGAAACCCATTCCATGAAGCTCTCTATGCACTGTTCTTGAGCTAATCTGAAGGCCACATGAACTTTGGAGGTCTGTAACGATTGACTCTGCAGAAAGTTGGCGACCTCTGCGCACTATGCGCCTCAGCATCCGCTGACCCCGCTCTGTCATTTTACGTGGCCTACCACTTCATGGCTGAGTTGCTGTCATTCCCAATCGCTTCCACTTTGTTATAATACCACTGACAGTTGACTGTGGAATATTTAGTAGCGAGGAAATTTCACGACTGGACTTGTTGCACAGGTGGCATCCTATCACAGTACCACGCTGGAATTCACTGAGCTCCTGAGAGTGGCCCATTCTTTCACAAATGTTTGTAGAAGCAGTCTGCATGCCTAGGTCCTTCATTTTATACACCTGTGGCCATGGAAGTGATTGGAACACCTGAATTCAATTATTTGGATGGGTGAGCGAATACTTTTGGCAATATAGTGTATCTTCTGAAGTAATATGATAGGTGTGGGTGAGAAACAGATCAATATTTAAGTCCTTTTTTAACTGTAAAACTTTACTTTCACATTCTGGAGTGGAAGTGGCTTTCACTTTCACACACCTACTGGTTGGGACGTTCCTGTAAAATATAGCCAGTTATATACGGCAGGAGAACTTTGATGTTTCAATAATCCATATTTCACAGTTTCTGTCATTTTACAGTAGCACCCAACAGCCAATCAAATTATCCCAAACATTCCAACATTTTTTATTTATTTACTATTTGTATTGGTCCTCTAAACCTATCAAATATATAACATATTAGTAAATGCAATAATGAATAATAAATAAATAAAAATAAATATTAAAAATAAAAAATAATTTGCAACTCATGAAAATATAAAACATTTATTTTTCACATTAAATTATAAAATAATTAATTTAATAAAAATCAATTTGTATGAGAAGAATAATACAGTATTTTCATTGGTTAAAAATGAAACATAATAATTCAGATCGTATTTGCTGGATTTGTCAGGAACATGAAATATACGAAGCATGTATGGGTGTCTGGTAAAAAGGTAGTTCAAATCTGGTTTGAGTCCCAAAGAGTTTACTTTTTATAGAGTTGTCCCATTTACTGTTATGGTTAATCAGTCTGACTTTAGTGAAAGAAGTTCTTCTGTTTTTATCAGCCCTTGGTTGTACAGGTGAATTTTATTCCTCATTTTCTCTTTTGCTGGATTCTTGATGTTACTCTGACAGGGCTGGGCACCATCATCTGAAAAAGTAAAATGTTGGACATTAATCTCATCTTTTTGTTTGTTTGTATTGACATAAAAAAAAATAAAAAAAACCTGACAGATTTCATTATGAATCTTTTCTTTTTGCTACTTGCCTTGAGTGACATAAAAAACAGATTGACTGAAGCCATTAGCACAGCAGTCCTCACACCCCTGTGCTTCAGCGCCAGTGGAACAGCTGCACTCCACAGGCCAACTCCCGTATAAGTCCAGGTGAGGAACAGAGTCCGACTGTAAGCTCTGTGCTGCTGAAACCACTCTGTCACTTTCCAGGAAAGACTCCCTGTGGAAATGTTCTCCAACACTCAGGAAGGTGACCTCAGACTGGCTGCACTCACGGGGTCCTGACAGTTTGGCGACTCTGGGAGGCTGAGTTTCCTCCAGGGGTCTGAACATTTCATCATCTTCAGTAGGCAGACTGAGACCCGGAACGTGGACACAGTGGAACCCCTGAGGAGGGATCTCATCTTCTAGGGTGCGTGGCTGGTCCTCAGGAGGAGCAGGAATGGGAAGGAGTTGGCTTAACATCTGAAGCACCTTAACACACATTATTCCATTATAAGATCACATTTTATCACTGTTTACTACAGATGTTTCAAACTAGACATCTTGATACTGGCTTATTTATAGGACAAATTATGTAATTATCATAAATAAACAGAAAAAGTTGCACTGAAAATAGGAGAGGAATGTAAACAGATCTTGCAATACTGAATGCACATTTGTGCATGTGAGTACATTTGCTAACCATTTCCAAGCTAGGCCTAAATCGCATTTTGCTGGCGGTGCACTCAAGCCCAATTCGGAGCAGACAGAGTGCCACCGCAGAAGGCCAGTGTTCCACTTTGGGATCTAAAAACCGCAGACAGGCGTCCACACAGCCTTTCTCCTCTAACTCTGATCTCAGAACATCTCTCTAAAGGAGAATGCAATGACAGTGTTAGAGATTAGTCAGTAAAGAGTACAGTTCTGTGTCTTTTGGTGAGTGGATTCTTACCAAAAACAGAATCTTTGCTGACTCTTGGATAACCTTCTGTCCTGTACATGTCTCTAGTATAACCTACAATCATAAAAGCATAAAAGCTGGGCTGAGTCATGTCGGAGCAGTCGTTACAGGTCAGTTTTAGGTCATGAAGACATTTTAATGGCCAATGGTATGCAGTTGCTTACCTGGCACAAGGAAAAACAGGTAAACAAGCGATACTGTATAGGCATCATGTATGTTTTTTGTAATCAGTTACTATGTGGATGGCCCATGTTATCAAAACTGTTAAAATTCTCCATGTGCTACAGCATGAATACTGTAAATATCTCACATTGCCTTTTTAATGACTTGAATCTTTTACATTTATCCTAATGAATTCTGGCACAAAAACTCAGTCAATTTAATTAAATAAATATGTTCAAATTCCCAAGGTAAATCTTTAAAAAAAAAATCCTATATTTGTAGATTACATTATATCAATAATTTAATTAAAAAAAAAAAATTCTAAAAGGGATCCTGAACTTACCATGCCAAGGCTATAAACATCTAGTTTGACTGACAGCTTGCCATCACGGATGTACTCCTCTGGGAGATAGGCAAGGTTGCTATGGGAGGCATTGTCCATGACGATGGTGCAGCTCTGGTCAACTGAGTGGGGTCTCAGATGAGCTAATCCAAAATCGGATAATTTGGGCTGTAGGTGCTCGTCCAAGAGAATGTTTGAACTGCCAACAGACCACAAAGTAAGTTTAACAGTAATAAGGAGTTCATTCCAATCTGCTTCATCTTTGCTGGACCCAAGCAAAAATTGTAGCTATGGCTTAACACCAGTACCTTGTAATGTTTCCGCAAATAACCATGCAGGGTTGTGCAGTGTGTAGATGGTGAACTGCCTTTGCAGTGCCTTTGATGATGTTCAGCCTCTCCTGCCATGACAGAGGCTTCACGACTTCCTTTAAAGGAGGAAAGAGTAAAGGTAAATTCTACTTGAGTCTAGCTTAAGATAACACCTTAAGCTTCTAAGAGAACATTTCAGAAACAAATCTCTTTAGATTACCATGAGGAGGTTATGGTTTGCTGATGGATTACCTCATGAAGCCTGTGGAACAATGATCCATTATGAAGGAATGGATAAACTAAACAGAAGCGATCTCCCTCTGAAAAGCAGCCCCAAAGCTCCAAGATATTAGGATGCTGGTAGCTGAGAGGACAGAAGTTGAGAAGAAACACATTTTTAGTCACATTTTTTCCTTTATGGAAGGTGATTATAAAATGATAATAATAATAAAATGATTACAATAATATATTCCGCTTAAAATAATTGACTGATTGAACCTACAGTTGTAGAACTTCAATCTCTTTTGTGAATTTTTCCCACAATGTCTTCCAAGTAGCTTTATTTTCCTGTGTTTAAGTAATCAAGAATTAGAATCAGTGTTTTCAAAGTTGCGACAATGTTATATCTAAAACATTTGACTACATAAAATCAGAGCTTAAAAGCAAGTACCTTTTTGAACACTTTCACAGCAATGGATTTGTTTCCCCATCTTCCGCAGTAGACCTCTGCAAATGCACTAGCTCCAATTTTCAAGTCCTGATGGAAATTTCGGGTTCCATTTAAGATGTCTGAATAAGTGACCGAATACTTCTGTTTTTCGCCTATGACAGTGAGGTGGACAAAGAAGGTTTTATAAAGCAATCTACACAAGGAAAGACCACTTTCATCACAAATCATCATGAAACCACGCAAAACAGAAATGAAACTTTGTATATCTAAAAAGTGTAAAAGGAAAAAGCTACAGTTCCTACTGCATTACTTCCATTGCTGCTATGAACAGGCATGCTGATTTATACAGAGACCATGTAAATACAAATGTGTTTGTACTTATAAAGCATATTACCTTTAACAGACACAGACTCTGGATGAAGAGCTGAGATTTGAATGGATTTTTCATTATCTGAGAGGTACTAGTTTAAAAAAAAAAAAAGAGAGACAATGTGAGATCATGAAATTTACAATCCATCATGGCCTGGTCTAAAGGGGGGCTAGATTTTTCTTGTGCCCCCTGAAATAACTGATGTCCCCAGACCAACAGTGAAACATGATCAAGGGGGGCCAACCAAAACAAAACTATCAAGAAGGAGCACCCCCAGGACAAAGAGATAACCAGTTGGCCACCCTAAAGATTAAAATGCCAACCCCCACCCACATCTTCATTTGTCATGAAAAAAAAAAAAAAAAACTCTGTTCACACATAATGTATGTTCACAGGCAAATTTTGCTCTCACTGTTTTTGCTTTCTAAGAAACAAAAACCTAAACCAGGGTAAAGAGAGTCAATAACTGAAACTGAAAGGCAAATTGACAAAGGAAGGCCAATCACAGTTAATATTATAACATCAAACAAAATTACCATGGGAAACAGAGGGGGTGAGGATGACTTCATCACACAAGAATCTAGAAAAGAATCAAAAGTGTTCTGTTATTGTGTTTCCTGTTTAGTGAAGCAGAAACCAAAAACCTTCCCTTGACGTTTGTATGATGGTATGTGGTTTTGTGGCTGTTACAAATTGCTACAAGCAGGGGCGTAGTCCCCCCCCCCCCCCCATAATCAAAACAAGCAAGTACAACCCCCCCCCCCCAATATTTATACCATGATCAATGGAAACATGTAGATGCTTCACGCTGCAACCACCCCCCCCCCCAAAAATTTAAGCCAAATCTACGCCCTTGGTTACAAGTAACTGCACATAGGTTGCTTGCATCGTTGAGGTTATTTAAATCACTTTGTTTTGCTTCGCTTTATGGTCCACTTAATATTTAGATTTGACCGGTTCCTCTTTTAAGTACAGTATACATGTACTGTATGTTGCAAATCCACATTACTGCTTGAACTATAGCTTAGAGGAAGAGAAAGTTTCGAATGCAGTAAAATGTAAACAACCCCTACAAGAATTTATCATTTTAGGCACAGTTTCTGCTGAAATATCACAGCTACTACAGTTATCGTTACTACTGCAACAAGAAGGACAAACAAAGTTTATACAGACATTACAGAGAGACTTTTTTATAGTTGGAAGGTTTGAAATAATGAGAATTCCTTTGGCCTGCTTAAATATTCCATCAATACAAGTTTATGGGATTTTTCCAATATTTGATTATCCGCTGTTAGAAAACTGTCACTCCGATCAGTTACAAAATACATAGCACACTAAATCAGAACAGTATGAAGGTCTGTACCAAGTTTGGTGGATGTAGCTTAAATGCTCTAAGAGGAGTTACTGAATAACTGTGGCTTTGTCAAGCCAACATAAATATGGCACCTTCTTCAAACAGAGTAGCTTTCATAATCTTTGACATTCTACTTTCTTCATTTTAATTTCATTTCAATTATTTTAAACCAAGAATCCAAAGTGCTGTTGTAGTAACAATAATTGTGGTAACTATGTTTTTTTTTTTGTTTTTTTGTGGCATAAACTGGTGGTAGCCTAAAAAGCACCACAACTACTATTAGATTCTTATTCCACATCACAACATCCCTTACCTTGCGACTGAAAAAGACTCCTGGCATGAACATGACCCATATCATCCAGCACCTTCAGCAGATCTCCCACTGTTTTATTCTGCTGTGCCCACGACCACATGAGCTCTTGGGTCGGACTTTTCCCTGCAGTCGCGTACATTTCATTGCACCTCACTTCCAACAGACTAGGAAGGATGCGAGCAGCTATATGGAATCAGATTTAGAGGCATTAAATAAGAACTTATCATGTAACATCATGAACACCTATAAAGCGGAAACGTACAACCAACTCGAGTAAATTAGGTCTTGTTAAGTAAGAAGAGACTCGTTGTTCAAAGTGATACAATGTCAACGTAAAACCAGCTATTTTTACCTAAACCTCGCCATCCCAGTTCATCGACGCCGCTGTCCATCAGTTTACAGAAAGTCCCCATAAGCAATGGAGGAACATCGAAGAGGAACATTGACGGGTCGATTTTACCGAACATGGTTCTCCGGGCGATGAATGTGTGTGACGTTCAGATAATTATTTCATGCTTCTCTGCTGAATGACTCTATACTGCTCTCGTGCGTGGACATCTGTTGCTACAATTTGGAAACTCCCAAACCCCACCTACTTCCTCAAAATAATTTGAGAAATATTTTCTCATAGAAAGACGACAAGAAAAGGTAGCTGTCCCTTTAAATAAAATGTTCTCTTTTTGGCGCTTTTGCAAAAATACTAAAATTAAGGCAAATCAAGACTATATAGTTGAAACTGTACCTGTACTGTATCTTTAAATTCTGTACGTTTGAAGGTCGATCACCCCATTACTGGTCCTGAGTATTTATCTTGGAATCCAACTTGGTGGATCACCTGTTTCTATGCTTGTTCTCATGTTTGCTATAACGCCTTGGGCCTGTAATATATTCAATAAATAATGCATTAATAATAAATGAACATGTAAGATGTTTGTCCACACATTATCTGCTATGCAGCTCAATACAAGATAATAACAGAGCTTATGAATAGACAAAGTATCTGTAAATATAAAATGACATGTGAAAGATGCTGTAATTTGCACCTCTGTACACAAGGTGTAAAAAGATAATGATCTTTTTGAGAGTCTGACATCCCTTCTCATAGTAAACAAAGTGAAAGAAAAAGACAATTTACAACTCACAATTTTTAAAACAAGCAACATAAAGAGACTAGGGTATAACAGAAGAATCGTACAAGCTGCAAAATCCCTTAAGTTTTATTTGATAAATGTGCAACAAAGCAACAAGTTTGCCACTTGTTGACAATGTTGGTGTTTTTGTGTTCACCATTAAAAGTATTTTATAAAAATTATTTAAAAAAAAAAGTAGTAAAGTAGTAAAAAAAAAAAAAAAAAAAAAAAAGGTAGTAGCATGTATAAAAATGGTATTAACAACATAAAGCTATAACAAAATAAATACATTGTAATGCCAAAAAAGTAGAGTTGTCATTGTAATAATACAGAAAATTACCTATTTTCGAATGGGTCCACATAAAAGTGGTATTTACTGTATATACATACACTGATGAGCCAAAACATTATGTCCACCTGCCAAATATGCTCTTGGTCCTCTGCGTGCCGCCAAAACAGCGCCGACCCGCCGAGGCATGGACTCTACAAGACCTCTGAAGGTGTCCTGTGGGATCTGGCACCAAGACATTAGAAGCAGATCCATCAAGTCCTGTGAGTTGCAAGGTGGAGCTGCCCTGGATCGGACTTATTGGCCCAACACATCCCATAGATGCTCAGCCAGATTGAGAACTGGGGAATATTGAGGCTAGGGCAACACCTTGAACTCTTCATCATGTTCCTCAAACCATTCCCGAACAATGTGTGCAGTGTGGCAGGGCGCATTATCCTGCTGAAAGAGGCCATTGCCATGAAGGGGTACACCTGGTCTGCAACGGTTTTAGGTAGGTGGCACGTGTCAAATTGATGTCCACATGAATGGCTGGACCCAGGGTTTCCCAGCAGAACATGGACACTCTGACCGGTCTGTGGCTACGCAGCCCCATACACAGCAGGGTGCGATGCACTGTGTGTTGACACATTCCTCCTGTAACCATCACTCAAATTTTCTGTTTCTTGTGCCATAGTAGACCTTCTGTTGGTTCAGACCATACAGGATAGCCTTCGTTGCCCTCGTGCATTGATGAACCTTAGGTGCCCAACACACTGTCGTCGGTTTGTGGGTTGTCCCTCCTCGGACTACTGTCAGTAGGTACTCACCACTGCTGACCGGGATCACCCCACAGTCCTTGCCGTTTTAGAGATGCTCTGTCCCAGTCATCTGGCCATAACAATTTGGCCCTTGTCAAAGTCAATAAAGCCCTTACTCCTGCCCATTTCTCCTGCATTCAACAGACTACGAGAACTGATTGTTCGCTTACCATCTAATCTAACCAGACCTTGACATGTGCCCTTGTTTAGGAGATGATCAACGTTATTCACTTCACCTGTGAGTGGTCATTTTACCCATATTCTTGTATCCATGTATCCACAATTATGTATTTATTGTATCTGTTACTTAATTGTCTGCATTTATTATTTATACATTTATCAATGTAAGGTATTGTACTAGTTTCAGAGGTTATTGATGAAAGGACAGGCACTTCGTTCCCCACTTAGGGTGTGTTCACACTTGTAGTTCGGTTCTCTTAGTCCTCTTCGTCCGGACCAAAAAAGAAAATGATACATTTAGGCCTGGTTCGCCTTGCATTCACACTGGCATTTTTAACACCGAACCTAAAGATACAAAACAGAAGGCATCAGGAAAAAGTCACAACCTGATTGGACAGCTTTTATGATGTATATTTTTTGACGGAACTTGCCGAACATCCAAAACAATGCTGGTTGCTGGGCGAAATGCGCTCGTTATATTTATATATGTATATATGGTGGTATTTTTACCAGTTGAGGACAAATGAAGAGCTAATAAAATGTGTAAAGGAGTCAAAACAGTGCCAGAAATTCCTCCGTTGCACACACAAACGAAGATATGCCGCAAGGACGGCTGACGGCGGTTCCGACGCCTGCACCGAACTGTAATGGGCAACATAGCTCCTTTGATGAGAAGAACCAGGTATGCTTGAGGTCAGTATTAGGCAAATTACTTACTGTTTTTGGTCCGTTTAGATGTCTTTGGTCCATATTGCGTTCATATATCAATCGAAACGCACCAGAGTTCGTTTGGAAGCGGACAGAGACCCACTATTCAGGCGGTCTTGGTCTGCTTGTTTGGTGCACACCAAGGTTTGGGTGACAGCGTTCACACTTGTTCAAATGAACCGCATTAACAGAGCAATCGCACCAGAGTTCATTTTAATCGAACCAAACCTGCCAAGTGTGAACACACCCTTAGACTACACTTCAGGGTCACAAAAGGACGGTCACAGCTGCAGGATTTTTAGGAAATCACATGACTTCATTTTAGCATGAGGCAAAACTGGCGACAAACTAGGCTGTTTATCCACCTTATTCATGGGGGTCTTACAGGGGAAACGGAGGAGGGATGAATTTCCACCGGAAGTCGTTCTGTTGCATTCGCTAATGTAGGCTGCGGTCATTTAGACCCCGTTTTCAGCTGGTATTAGGATGTGATTCGGATGATCCGATGACAAGTGATCAGCACTAGCCTATATACAGGTGTAAATGGGTGCAAAACCTTTTGTGATGAAATCACAAAAAACACATACGGAGGTAGTCAAAAATTTATTTGAAACGCTGTAAACACCGTCCGGGATGCAGCGAAGTACCACTCCTTATCTGTCAATCAACCGCTGTGCTAAAATCAAGAGTTTCAACTGTTCAGGGCTCTGGTGACACATGGCTTTAAAATGAAATAACTGTCCAATAGGAAACATTTAAAAAGAGCTTACTTAATCTACGAGATCTTTACGGATCTTCTTAAGTGTGTCTTTGTGCGCACTTTACATTTCAGCTGCGCGCCATTTGTCCATGCTTCTTTGTCTTTTGTGTCATATTTCCGGCTTATTAATTAATGTCACAAGTGCTCACAGGAGATCCATTTGTGCGACCAACAGCGATGTGTCTCATCTGACCACATGTGATCGGATCACCCGAGATATATCCTGATACTGTGATGATGTGCAGTAATTACAATACCTGTTGTTCTTCATGAATCCAGTAGATGGCACTGTCTCACAGCAAATGTTACAAATGGTTTGAGAAACAGACGTACAAGACCAACATGTAATGTGCGATCAGTCAATAAACAGAGACATGTTGAGATGTGAGTCATTTTATTTTGAATCAGTGAACAAAACAAATACCAGCTATAAACAAGGTCTTAGTATTGTATTATGTTTTACTCTAGTCGTTTCGGCAAGAACATGTTACGACGTCCGTACAGAGCTCAGTTTGTAGCTCTACATACATCCTGAGGCCACTTCTTTAAATTATCCTCCCAAACCTCTATTAAAGATGTAACGGCTATCCGTATATTGTCCTTATTAAGCTCCATCAGGCTGTGCTCACACATGAATGATCAACACCACATCGAAAAAACGAATGAACGTACGATGCAACTACAACTGTGTTTCATTCTTAGCGGAAGTTAGACTTGTTATGAACAAAAACAAAGATGACTTTCTGGTTAATAGCATCCTTATTCTGGGAAAATTCTATATTCACAAATCAAAGTACTTGAAAGTGAAACTTAGGTTTTGTGTATTTCATGAGTTTCTTTCTTATACCATAGCCCTTAAGATGATGAAAAATAAAAATCCAATAAAACTTTTTAGCATAATAGAAGAATATGATTTACAAAAAAAGCCCTAACCCCTTATATATATTTATATATAAATACACACACACACACACATATTAATTATTATTATTATTTCTTGGATGATTTGATTTGTCCCTTTATGCACCTGATCCCACTGTTATAATGCAAAGATGTATTGTTGTTGCCGTGTTGTTTGTACATGACAAATTGTTCAATAAAAATAATTTAAAAAAAACTTCATGGAAGTACCGCCCACATTTCGCGCAAAGCATCATGGGTCGTACGAATAAGGTGCATAGGCAATACACGGGCATCGGAGAGAGCGCTGGAAATAACACAGAAACAACAGTCACATTTTATAACAATTCTTTTAAAATGGTATGTAATAAATCTTCATTATGTTTGTCATGTTTAACTCGTTAATATATATTTTCATAATGATTAAATACAGCTAAAAACTGCCAACAGTAATAAAAACATCCGAATAAGCTTACATTATTGTATTTATTTTTATTATTATTTTTTACCATCTTGAATCTTGACACTCCCATCTGCACCGAAAAGAGATATGTGCGCATAGCGACCTCATGCGACTGTAATAAAGAACTACAATTATTAATAACAACATCCATTGGTTAGAGGATTACGTTCATGTGATACGATAACTGTCGTGTTTGTCGTTAATGTGGGTTTCTTTCGGTGTTTGCGGGCTGCTGAAATTGCTGCAGACAGACTCAGAGCCACACCATGCTTCATGCTTATTGTGTGTCTTTATTCTCAAACCACACCTCTTTTAAGAGGACCATGTGATCATACACACCTAAAACTCATTACACACAACATATTACATCCTCCTTTCTTAAATTAGAAAGAAAATTACATCACCACATCAACAAGCATTAATAACCACAATCATGATATACCATCACAAACACTGTCATAAATACAATCAAAACAGCATAAAAAGTAGACCTTCCACAGGATGACAATCATAATCAGACAAGTTTAAAATGCATATATCATCAGTTGATGTCAGTCACTATGTAGTATAGTCTTATTGGAGGTCTGACAGTTCTTCCACTTCTTGATTACAGGTATCTTTGGCATTGAATTAGTGGTCACTGGATCAGACCGGTCTGGTGCCACTCTATCAACTAGATCATCACTGCTTGGATTTAACTCAACAGCTCTGAATACCTCTGGATGTATCTTTCTCAAATTACGTTTATTTCGTCAAAAGATCTGACCATTTGGTGACTGTACATTATACGACCGTGGTTCCTCTCTCTTACGTAGTACTGTTGCTGGTTTCCATCCCTCTCGAGTTTGCATAT
Organism: Myxocyprinus asiaticus; assembly: GCF_019703515.2. Taxonomy (NCBI): domain Eukaryota; kingdom Metazoa; phylum Chordata; class Actinopteri; order Cypriniformes; family Catostomidae; genus Myxocyprinus; species Myxocyprinus asiaticus. The sequence continues at coordinate 11,887,467 of NC_059390.1, forward strand.
GTACAGTCTCACCTGCTACTAGCCCTGGCAAACTTCTAGATCTGACATCATAGTACTTCTTCTGACGAGCTTGTAGATCGACCAGTCTACTGTGCTTCTGCACAAGAGATCTTTGTCACAACATCTTGGTGGAACATGGTATAGTACTGTGAAGAATTTGTCCCATCAACATTTGTGCTGAAGATATACTCGATCCTGTGACTGGTATTTCGCAATGATAACAAAGCTAGATGTATATCCTCACCTGAACACCTGAACCTTTTTCAGAACACGTTTCACAGTTTGCACTGTTCGCTCAGCAAGTCCATTTGATTGTGGATATCCTGGACTGGAAAACAAAAGCCTTATTTGCTGATATGTGGGATAATGTTCTCATTTCTTGACTTGCAAATGTTACATGGTCACTCACAATTTCTTTTGGTATGCCATATCTTGCAAATGTTGCTTTCATAAATTGTATGTCTGAATGGGCAGATTTGTCTCTCAAATTAAGCACTTCTATATATTTTGTCATATAGTCAACTAACACCAGGAAAGACTGACCTTGCAATTCAAAGATGTCTGCTCCAAGCTTCAACCAGGGAACATCTGGGATGTCATGTGACTGAAGAGGTTCTCTTTGATTTTGAGGTTGGAACTTTTGACATATGCCACATATGCTTACCGTGCTCTCAATATCTTTTGACATGCCAGGCCAAAACACAACTTGCCTTGCTCGTGCAGTTTGTTGTATACCTTGATGTCCAATATGTAACCTCTGTAACAAAGCGGACTTTAATTTCTCTGGAATGAGGATTCTATCTCCCATCATTAGCACATCATTCTGCATAGTAATGTTGTGTCGCACTGACCAGAATTTGTGCAATTTCTCCTTCAGCCTGCTGCATTGCTTACCCCAGTCATTTTTATGAGCTTCTTTTATGGCTTGCAGGATGTCATCTGTTTGACTCGTTTCTTTTAGTTGTTTCAACATTTCTGAACTTAAAGAATCAGTAGCTTCTAGCAAATACACTACTTTCTCCTGAAACAGGTCTTCATTGTCCTCATTAGCATCTTGTTTTCTCACTGCTGCCCATGACAATGTGTCTGCAATCCACATACAGTTACCTGGTGTGTATTGAATCCTCAGATCATATCCTCGTAAATGAAGCATTTGCTGCAGTCTTGCTGGTGCTTTATTCAGTGGTTTTCGAAAAATATTCTCAAGTGGCTTATGATCAGACTGCACTGTCACTACCTTACCATACACATACTGATGAAAGTATCTGACAGCAAAAACAATGGCCAGCAACTCCTTTTCAATTTGTGCATAATTTTTCTCAGTATCTGTAAGTGCCCGTGAACTATAGTACAAGGGATGCCCTTCTTGCATGAGCACAGCTCCTGAGCCATCCTTTGATGCATCAGCTTGAATTACCAACTGTTTAACAGGATCATAGTACTTAAGGAATGGTGCTTGAGTTAAGGCTACCTTGAGACTTTCTAAAGCCTTATCATGCTCAGGGCTCCACTGCCATTCAGCTTCTTCTCTCAACAAATACCTTAACGGAGCAGTTATTGTTGCTTCATTTTGGATATACTGGGATAAATATCTGGTCATTCCCAGAAATATCTGAAGTGCCTTCTTGTTCTCTGGTGGTGGCATTTTAACAGTTGCTTGAACTTTATCTCCACCATGTTTTACCCCTTCCGAGGTGATGATATGTACCATATACTTGACAGTGTGAACTTTATACTGCAACTTGTCCTTACTCAACTTAACATTAGACTTTTTTGCTCCCTCCATGACTTGACGTAAAATCTCATCATACACTTGCTCTGATGATGCAGCAATGATCATGTCATCAGTAACGATATGCACTCCCTCAATATCTCCATTCTTTTGTTGGAAAACTTCACTGGCTGATTTAATACCAAATGGAAGCCTCAAGAAGCGATACCTTCCCTGTGGTGTACTGAAAGTGCACAGCATGGATGATGGTTCATCCAATTTTACTTGCTAGTACCCATCCTTTTCATCTAGGAGAGAAAAGATCGATTTACCAGCCAATTTGCATCTCACATCATCAGGCGTAGGAATGGAGAAATATTGTCTTTTTTTGTAGCCTTGTTCAGTTCTCTTGGGTCCAATCACACTCGTAATGCTCCATTCTTTTCTCTGTGATCACCAGGCTGTTTACCCAATCAGATGGATCTTGCACTGGAGTTATAACTTTAGCTCTCACTAGCTCATGTAAAATAGATTTTAATCTGTCCAATATAGCTAGAGGAATTTTCCTACATCCCTGTACTACTGGAGTTATATTTGGATCAACATGTATGTGGTGAACTCTAGGAAACTCACCAAGCCCTGTAAAGACAGATGAATATTCTTGAATCATTCCATTTCTTGTCATTGGTCCTTTTACTCCAATTGCCTCTATTCTCTTCACCAACTGTAAGGCTTCACAGGCTTCTCGGCCTAAAATTGGAGTACTGGATTGACAGGAAATAAAGAATTGCAATAAAGATTTAGCTTTAGGCGTAACATTCTACCCCATACGCTGGACATTGTCTTAGTTCATGCAGCTGCCCACATCTCCAACATTTGTTTACAGGTTGAATCTTATTTTTCTCTTTACTTTTATAATTCATTGTCATCCCTTTTTTTTTTTCAGAGCAAATTTTTGACTTTCTGATCACTTGAATTGCTGCTTCTGAATCCACTTGTCCTGTCTGCATTACCATGATCTGATTTTTTTGCCGCTTCGGCTGCTCTGCATATGTCTAATGCTTTCACTAGTGTCAAACCCGTTTCTCTGAGCAGTCTCTCTTTCATTCGTGTCTATTAGACTAAACACCAGTTTGTCTCTTATCATATCATTTTCACTTTGGCCAAACTCAGTCTTTTGACTTCTGACATAGCTCTGTGACAAACTTATCCACTGATAGTCCGTCTGCCATCTTATGCGACCAAAACTGATGCCGTTCAAACAATATTTTTCTGTGGGCTACAGTACTGTTTGAAAGCTTGCAAAATCTCTTGCATAGTATGATTTCGTTTGTCTTCATAGTTGATCGTGAGAGTGTTATAAACTTCAAGTGCCTCTTTGCCTATTGTGTGAAGCAAAATCGCTATTTTAACATTCTCATCTTTTTCTTCAGCCCCAGTTGCCATCATATACAATAAAAATTCTCTGCGACATTGCCTGAGAGCATTAGAGGCGATGGTGGCTTAAATTGTTCCATTTAGCCGTTTATCCTTTTCCAAAAAAACACAGACTTACTTCACTGATGTGCCGTTCACTCGTTTGCATCAGGGATTCTTCATTCGGCACCTGTTTACATTCTCGTACTGCTGAGCCACGACTTCTGACACCATGTCATGTTTGTCGATAATGTGGGTTTCTTTCGGTGTTTGCGGGCTACTGGAATTGCTGCAGACAGACTCACAGCCATACCATGCTTCAATGCTTATTATGTGTCTTTATTCTCAAACCACACCTCTTTTAAGAGGACCATGTGATCAAACACACCTAAAACTCATTACACACAACATCAATCATATTTGAATAATTTCCACTGTGCGCAGTCTTATGAGTTAACAATAATATCGCCTCAGTGAATTAGTGAATAAAGAAAACACTTAGCATTTTAATGGCAAAATAAAAAAATAACCATATCAAATATCTATATAAATAAATCATAAATTGTTAAAATATACCTGTATGATTTTGGATTGCTATATTTTATTATGTTATATTTAATTATCAAGTTTTGACATGTTAAAAACTAAAACATTACAGCCAGCATGAAATAAAACATTGCAAGAATGAAATGAAGGTAACTGGCATCTCTCACTCACCCTGCACTCAGTCCTCCTCGCGTTAGATTATGGACAATATAGCGTCGGCGAGTACATCGGCAGTACACTCTAAATCAGAAAGCATTGTGGGTAAGAATGAGTGGACAAATGTAGGGAACGAGATGTAGGGAAGGAATTCGTACACTACTACAAAATGGCCCACACCCAAAATAGTGCACTATACAGTGGCTAGGGGGCGATTTCGGACACAGTGAAATATTATTTAGCAGAGATGGGCCACTTCTATTAAAATGAATGGGAGAAATGGGAACGCTCAACCAAAGAGCTCTGAGCGCCCAAAGGTCAACGGATGTAGAAAGGAGGTCCCGCCTTACAGGTTAAAGAGCCAATCACTTTTTAGATACAGACGTCGCCTGTCAATCAACTCTAGAACGCGCATGCGCATTAACTATACAAGCCGGGAAAATTGCGTTTTTAGCGTAATATGGGGTAAAGAATCACAAGTTATGATTCCAGTATCGTCAGATTTTATAGCTGATTTGAAATATATTATTTGATCGTAATCTTGAACAACCGTTTTTGAGATTTCGGTCTTTCTCCATTCAAGTAGATAGGAGCTGCACTGGACTGGAAATAGCCTCATGAGAGCGTTCCAAAGATGGCCGACAGTGTACTGACTTACTAGAAGCACTTTGTTATAATGCTTACCAAACACATTTGATCCCCTGACAACAAATATGTTAATAGAAAAAACCCATCTTATATTTTCATCCGCGAATATTGAGTACCGGCATTTGCACGTCTTTGAGAGCTGTGGACAAAGTGAAACTAAAACTTGGAGTCGTTTTTAATCCAATCACAGCCTGGATCGCACAGTTGTTAGGCAGACAGCTGTGTTTAAGGTTTATTGCAAGTATAAAAACACTGGAATGATCCTCAACTTTTTAATCACAAATCAGTTTAATATGAATACAAGTTCAATCTGAAAGCTTAAGACATTGAGCTGGCAGAACAAGATATAAAATAAATACTGATTCCAAATGCAAATAAATAAGCACAATTATTTTAGTAGGTTTTATCAACTTTATTTCCCCTTTAGAATGGCATTATTTTTCCTAGGGATTAACTAACATACATTCATATGAATTAAAAACTCATTGACAGCAGTCTGAATTTGTAAGCGATTTTAGATTTAAAATGAACAACTGTGCTTAAAATAGACAAATTATTGTAGTCTGTCTAATGAATAAATCTGAAAACAAAGCCAAAATAAGCCAAAAAATATAGCTTGTTTCACCATTTTTACTTGCACATTATTACTCCTGCATAGTCTACATAACATTTACACAAAGAGGAAAGAAACCAGTGAAACAACAACCAGAAACCATAGAAAAACCCATACAGAAAAATGTAGCAGCTATACTTTGGTTAAATAAACTTCACTCTCATGGAGAAAAGAATAATATGATTAAGCCAACTCAAGGAAAAACTAAAATAAATGAATCAGGTTAGTTATTATGTAATTTGTATGAACTGTGCATCTTGAGCAACATCATTTATTTGATGGGATAGCTGCGGTCTATGTTGATTGTGAAAAATTTCCAAAAACATGAGAAATTATCCTAAGAGGGAAAGAAAAACATAATTAATTGTCTTCAAGGAGCAGTTCACCCAAAACTGAATTTAAAAAAAAAAAAAAAGAAAAAAGAAAAAGAACATTTTTAGAAAAAATGTTTTGCTCTGTAGGTCCGCTCAATACAAGTAAACAGAGTCCAAAACTTTGAAGCTCATAAAAGTAACCCATCGACTCCAGTGGTTAAATCCATGTCTTTAGAAGCAATATAATAGGTGTGGGTGAGAAACAGTTTAATATTTAAATCCTTTTTTTACTATAAATCTTCACTTTGAAACACCCCTCTAAGCATTCTTCTCTCCAAGAGTTCTTCTTCTTTTGTTTTTGGTGATTCACATTCTTCGTGCATACTGCCACCTACTGGGCAGGGAGGAGAATTTATAGTAAAAAAAGGACTTAAATATATAACTGTTTCTCACCCACACCGATCATATCACTTCTGAAGTCATGGATTTATCCACTGGAGATGTTTGGATCACTTTTATGCTGCCTTTTATATGCTTTTTTGAGCTTCAAAGTTTTGGACCCTGTTGAATTGCATTGTATGGACCTACAGAGCTGAGATATTCTTCTAAAAAACTTTTGTGTTCTGCTGAACAAAGAAAGTCATACACATCTGGGATGGCATGAGAGTGAGTAAATGAGAGAATTGTCATTTTTGGGTTATCTGTCCCTTTAACATTTCTAAGTGTCCACGACTGAAATCGTAGAAAAACAAATCTATGTGCTAGAAACCGAATTACATTTTTTAAAATATTTCTTCACTGATTTTAAACAAGATGATGCTCACCTTTCTTTGTCTCATTGTTTGGCTTTACATGTTGGTCTCTGTGGAAAAACAGAAGATTCAGTACATGTGCACTGTCAAACCAAGAGGTAACAGTATGTTGAAACATACGTAGACCTTCGCATACAACACTCACCCCAAAGAAAGTTGTCTGTTTTGCCCATATGTCGAACTCTGCAGACGTAGTTGTCTGCCTTCTCTGGTTTGAAGGAGACACTCTTGGTAAGGTGAAATTGCCAGCCCTTCTCAAAGGCCAGGTCAGTCTGCTGGGCATCAGGGATAACCTGTCCATTTTTCAGCAACTCAATAGTGATATCAGGAGGGTGGAAGTCGCTTACATGGCAGATCAGGGTGTTTTCTTTGCCATACTCCCCAGGGAAATGGCTGTACACCTTGACCTTTGGAGGGGCTAAAATTGCAATTTAAAATATTAAGTTTCTTAGGATATATAAGTTAAAGACTCATCAAAACGGTCTTCAAAGTATGGAATTAGGGAGGGAGAATTAATTAAGAGGGAATGAAGGAGGTAGATAATGCGGAAGTAATCTACATTTTGCCAGAACAAACAGGAGATTATTTAGCTGACAAATAATTCCGTTCAAACCTGGGATGCAAAAGTAATATAAAACACTTAATAAAAATATATTTATAAGTCAATATTTCAAATACACAGTTCTAATCTAAATGCACAGTGGACACCATAAATAATACTAAGGAGTGTGTAAATAATACACACCATAAATAAAGGCAAAGGAAATGGAGGGGGAGGGGAAAGTTTTCCTTTTCATTAATTTCCCCAAACAAAACACTAAGTACATAAGACCATGCTGATTCATAATTGCACTAACTAGGCTACTTCTGAGGTTAAGCAATTGCTGTATATTTAAAATAGGCAACAAAATTATTTTATCATAACCTCTATATTAGCAATATTAGTTGGTAGGCCAATCAAAAATAGAAATTACCTCAGTTTTGACTTTGACTTAATAGTGAATTGCAAAATGTGCAATTCACTATTAATATAGCGACATATAGTGACACTATTTGAAACAATGGTAAGAAACTAAAGTCACTAAATATTAATTAAACCACTTGTAAATTGATTACTTACAGGTTTTTCCTTGTACAGTCACATACAGCACGCAAAACAGAGCAAAAGTAATTAGCTCCCTCATCTTTGACAATATTTTTTAGCGTGTCAACCAGACAATCCTTCTTCTTTCAGATCACCAGCAGTTAATATCGAAAGTACAATCACCAGTTACCCTAAATGAACTATGAGGAGAGCACTAAGTACAACCTCCAAAAATAAGACAGCCAATAGCAAAACTGTTACATGTTGTTGTCGGGTGAATTTGGTCTTGGGATGTTATACAGTCAGTTGGTTGAAAAGGCTCCCTTTGGAAATACCCGAACTTACCAAATCAATTAGACACCTCCCACTGCTAGTCTCCATAAACAAAACTGGTTGACCATTATGTAAATCGACTGAATTTAAAATGGCTTAAGGGAAATGACACAATTTGCAAATATGCTCTAATCTCATTTTTAAGCACAAATGGGTAGCTGACATGAGACATCAAGCAGTGACAGCAGGGTCCTGCAGTGTGACATAAAACTCTTTAAAATATTTGTCTTGTGACCCATAAATATAACCCATATCCCCCATGCATATTAATTGAGAGCCAAATTAATTAAGAGACCACATGGAATAGTAGGCTACTTTTAAAAATTCAGCTGTCACACTGCAAGACTAGTGATGAAGTATTGATGGAAAAAAGGTGATTAAAATAGAGAAAAAAAGACACACACATATACATTCATACATATATTCTCAAATCTATTCTCAAATAGAAAATACATTGTACATTGAATGTATCTTCAACTATGGCCTTTTATGTTAACAATCCCCAACTGTCCTTCCAGAAGTAGTTACAGTATGAATACACAAGGCCTGCGTTTGTGATTACAGAAACTGGAAAATAATTCCAGTTTCTTTTTTTAAGAACAACCTTAGTTGTTCAAAAATGTGAATTCCTTAACATTTGTAAAATTACAGCCAATAAGAATAGGCAGAGCTAAACAAAATGTAAATTCAGCCATAGGAACACTACAGTTGTTACATTATCCCTATTTCTCTGGCTTTTGGGATGTATGGATTATTTTGGCATGCCAGAGCAATAAGGAAATCCATATGAATTGTGGCTTGGCTTGGCTGCCAGAGTCCCTGCACAGCAGTCCTGGTCTCAGTTACTATGGAAACTAAGCACAATATTGTGACACAGTACTTTGTGGAGATCTGTAACGTAATGTATTAGATGGTTGGGAATATTTATAAAACTCCACTTTATACCTTCTTTATGTTGTCTGCTTCTTAAGTGCTTTCACTTTTAATTCAAACACGAAGAATATGTATTTCCTTGTTTATTGTTTGTGTATTTTTGTATCAAACCAAAGCAGATTTACTGGCCTGGGCACAATCTTTGCCAGATAGGCTACAATCTTTGCAAATGTTGATGAAAAATGAACCTACAGTGGTTCCAAAAAGTATTTGGACACTTAAGACACACATAAAATGTATAAATGTCATCGCATTAAATAACAAAATATCAATAAAAAGCTTTCACAAAAATATACGTGTTAAGTTTAAATGACAAAGCAATAGGTATACCATTTTATATCATTGTTTTGTCTATTTTGGAAAAGTAAGAGAATTTGGACACTCTCTGGTGGTCAAGCTTAGTATAACGTCCTGCTAGGGGCACCTAGGGGAACTTGAGGGTGACTGACTTCATTCATCCCCTCAAATTGACCATAGGACCAGTTGAATGGAAGTAGTGTCCAAAAAATAAATAAATAAATAAATAGCTAAGAAAAGTGAATTAATTTGTAGAAAAGATCTTTTGTTTGCAGATGCCACTTGGTTTGATATTTTGTTATCTAATGCAATGACACTCATACCTTTTATAAGTATGTGTGACTTAAGTGTTCAAATACTTTTCTGGGGCCACTGTATTAACAAAAAGTGAAAGTAGAGTCCACGGCTTGAACAACATCTCCTGGAAATCACGTGATAAAGGCTGGGGTTTTTTGATTGTATGTTTTATAACCGTCATATGCGGTGGGGAATCTAGAGAGCAATATCTATTATGGAAAATGAAAAACTGTAAACGTCATCTGATAATCATGTGAGTAGTCTTTTTGCGGTCAAAATACTCTAGTACTTTTGAAGAGCAGATCTCAAAATATAAGGAAAATTTAAGACACAGTTTGTCCACATGATGTCATCATTGTACCAGTATTGGAAGTGAAATTGAAACGTGCACAGAATCAAATCTTGAGCCAGGCAGTTAAAACCGAGTTTGAGGTTTGGACCTGCTATTGATCCTATTTCAGACTGATTTTTGTCATTAACAGTATCTTTATATAATTTGAATATGCTAAACATTAAATCAATTTGTCATAAGCTGTAAAGTCTAATGATTCACTTGATATTATACACTGGTGGCCAAAAGTTTGGAATAATGTACAGATTTTGCTGTTTCAGAAGGAAATTGGTACTTTAATTCACCAAAGTGGCATTCAGCTGAACACAAAGTATAGTCAGGACATTACTGATGTGAAAAACAGCACCATCACTATTTGAAAAAAGTCATTTTTGATCAAATCTAAACAGGCCCCATTTTGAGCAGCCATCACTCCAACATCTTATCCTTGAGTAATCATGCTAAATTGCTATTTTGGAGGAGAAAATCCCTTGCCATTATATCAAACACAGCTGAAAGCTATTTGGTTCATTAATTGAAACTTAACATTATCTTTGTGTTTGTTTTTGAGTTGTCACAGTATGCAATAGACTGGCACATCTTAAGGTCGATATTAGGTCATAAATGGCAAAAAAAGAAACCGCTTTCTCTAGAAACTCATCAATCAATCATTGTTTTGAGGAATAATAGCTATACAATGCTTGAAATTGCCAAAAAAAAAAAAAAAAAAAAAAAAACTTTAGATTTCATACAAAGGTGTACACTACAGTCTTCAAAGACAAAGGACAACTGGCTCTAACAAGGACAGAAAGAGATGTGGAAGGCCAGATGTACAACTAAACAAGAGGATAAGTACATCAGAGTCTCTAGTTTTAGAAATAGACGCCTCACATGTCCTCAGCTGACAGCTTCATTGAATTCTACCCGCTCAACACCAGTTTCATGTACAACAGTAAAGAGAAGACTCAGAGGTGCAGGCCTTATGGGAAGAATTGCAAAGAAAAAGCCACTTTTGAAACAGAAAAACAAAAAGAAAAGGTTAGAGTGGGCAAAGAAACAGACATTGGACAGCAGATAATTGGAAAAGAGTGTTATGGATCTTAACCCCATTGAACGTTTGTGGGATCCGCTAGATCAGGGATGGGCAACTTTGAAGGGGGCAAGGGCAACATTTTTTCTCCATTTTACCAAGGGGCTGGATTACAATCCGCACTCTAACAATGTTCATCCCTTTACTCAATTTCCTCATTAATGTGGGTAATCTATGCACAACTAATGCAATGTTCTTTTAAAGATTTTGTTCCCTATATTAACATTTTTATTTAACAATATTTATAAAAACTAATATAATTATTTTGTAACTTGGGGTTTTACTAAAACATGCCATTCACATGTACAAATTCATGTTCAATTGACAAGCAATATACTTCAGACTTACATTTTCAAGAAAATGTATCTCATTTGCATTGTCTACATTTGCAACAGACAAACACACAAATGAAGAGACAACATTTTCAACCCCACCTCATAAAACAGCTTATAGGTATTAGTTCAAATCTAAATATTATCATCAATAACAATACTGGATACAAGAACATAACATTTCAGTGCATTAATACAAAACATTCCAGCACCACAACATACACGCACGGACTGAACAGTCCCGTGCGTCAGAGAACACTCTTTATTCGCAAGACTTTTCAACAATCAGTCAGGCATCTCAATCAAGCATTCTTCAAAGTTTCTCCCTCTTATAACAACTTTTTCGTTTTTCACAAGCACGAGCTAAACAGCACTAGATGTCTTTGGTGATTCCCGCACTGTCACGGATTTTGTAAAACTTTTTATGCCATTTACCCTTGTATTTTATTTACCCTTTACATCAGTGAGGAGAGCAGCTCTGGGGTATGTATCTCTCATACTGTACGCCTCTTTGATCACTTGATCAATGGTGTATTTGCGAATCAAATTGAGATCTTTAATGACAGATTTCGTATCCAGGCAAACAAAAGACATGGGTTCCACCTGCGTACATTAACAATAGCGTGCACAAGCTGAGGTAAAATTTAGCTCAATTTACCTTATAAATGATGAGCAAGTGTAAGATGTTGCATGCTAGAATCCTAGAGTGATCAGCAGGTCTGCTAAGAACATGAGACCTCTTCTGGTCAATAGTTGTAATAACATCATAAACTGAATGCAATCTTTACATAATCCCTTTTTCAAAGAAATTAAATCAATCCTCAGGCTTGTCCTGACACTTAACACTTACTTAGTTTAATCATTTTAAAACCATGACTTGCACTGTACATAAATAATACTGGCATTATATTCATGATGTTAGCCAGAGAGGAACTGGCCCCCACAGTGAGCCTGGTTTCTCCCAATGTTATATTTCTCCATTAACCAACATCTTATGGAGTTTTGTGTTCCTTGCCACAGTCGCCTTCGGCTTGCTCACTGGGGTTATAAATACAATTATTATTTAATTACTTATTTTTAAACAATTCACAATCGTATTTGCATTTACATTTACATTTATTCATTTGGAAGACGCTTTTATCCAAAGCAACTTACAAAAGAGGAAAACATAAGCGAATCATCTTAGGAGACAGTGGTATGAAAAGTGCTGTATTACAAAGTATCACTAGCATCATAATAGTATTCAAAACAGAATAAAGTGCAACAGAATTTTATTTATTTATTTATTTATTTTTAATGACTGGTTAAGTACTCATGGAAAAGATGTGTTTTTAGTCGTTTTTTTGAAGACAGAGAGTGAGTCAGCTTCACGGATGGAGTTGGGAAGGTCGTTCCACCAACGTGGTACGATGAAGCTGAAAGTCCGGGAAAGTGTTTTGGTGCCTCTTTGTGTTGGTACAACAAGGCGACGTTCCTTAGCCGACCGCAGGCTTTTAGTGGGCGCGTAGCTCTGCATAAATTATTTTAGGTATGCTGGAGCAGACCCAGTGACTGTTCTGTATGCCAGCATCAGAGCCTTGAATTTGATACGTGCATCAGCCGGCAGCCAGTGGAGAGAGACAAGGAGTGGTGTAACATGTGCTCTCTTTGGTTCATTAAAGATCAGACGTGCTGCTGCATTCTGGATCTGCATTTGATCAAAATACACAATGATGACTCTAAGACATTATAGATATATATAGTTTTATCTTCTGTTAATGCCTGATCTTCTGTAAAGCTGCTTTGAAACGATGTGTTGTGAAAGGTGCTATACAAATAAAAATGACTAGACTTGACTTGTCCGACGGACTGTATTCAATGATACAGAGGGCCGTATACGGCCCGTGGGCCACCAGTTGCCCATCCCTGAGCTTGACTGTAAGGTGCGTGAGAAGTGCCCGACAAGACAGCCACATCTATGGCAAGTGCTACAGGAAGCGTGGGGTGAAATGTCACATGAGTATCTGGACAAACTGACAGCTTGAATGCCAAGGATCTGCAAAGCTGTCATTGCTGCACGTGGAGGATTTTTTGATGAGAACTCTTTGAAGTAGTTTAAGAAGTTCTGAAATTTTTTTCAAATTGTAATAGTTATTTTTCACGTTATTAATGTCCTGACTATACATTGTGATCAGTTGAATGCAACTTTGGTGAATAAAAGTACCAATTTCTTTCCATAAGAGCAAAATCTGTACATTATTCTAAACTTTTGGCCGCCAGTGTATACAGTTGAAGATGTCTTACTAACATTTAGTTAATGTCAAATAGAGTAAATCAGGGCTCACTCATTTAGACATTCATTCAAATGTAGCACCACCTGAAAAAAGAACTTGCTTTGACAAGTTTGGAACCCTGTCTCATTTTTCATCTCTATATCTTGAGCACTATGCAATGGTGTGGTTGTCTGGGACAGTGGTACAGTACGAGCATGTGGTAGCATTCACAACCTCATAAAGGCTTCAGTCAGAGACCATAACAAACCAATCAAGGTTAAGAGGTGGGATGTTACTCTGCAATGACCTACAGGCGAACAGGCTCTAAGTCAGTCTGTGCACAAATATAGTTATTTTCACTGCATATAACAAGATGTATGAGCTTCTAGTTCAAGGTGGCCTACCTAGAGGGGCCAATAGATTCCTATGTTTTGGAGAACTTGTATAGTGGGATCCAAGTCAAGTCATTTTTATTTGTATTGCGCTTTTCACAACACACATCGTTTCAAAGCAGCTTTACAGAAAATCATGCTTCAACAGAAAATGAAACTGTAATATCTATAAAGTCTTAGAGTCATCATTGTGTAATTGTAAATTGTGTATACAGTTGTGCTCAAAAGTTTGTATACCCTGGCAGAAATTGTGAAATTTTGGCATTGATTTTGAAAATATGACTTATGCAAAAAAACTGTCTTTAATTTAAGGATAGTGATCATATGAAGCCATTTATTATCACATAGTTGTTTGGCTCCTTTTTAAATCATAATGATAACAGAAATCACCCAAATGACCCTGATCAAAAGTTTACATACCCTTGAATGTTTGGCCTTGTTACAGACACACAAGGTGACACACACCTGTGGCTTTTAAAATTGCAGTTAGTGTCTGTGTATAAATAGTCAATGAGTTTGTTAGCTCTCACATGGATGCACTGAGCAGGCTAGATCACTGAGCCATGGGGAGCAGAAAAGAACTGTCAAAAGACCTGCATAACAAGATAATGGAACTTTATAAAGATGGAAAAGGATATAAAAAGATATCCAAAGCCTTGAAAATGCCAGTCAGTACTGTTCAATCACTTATTAAGAAGTGGAAAATTCAGGGATCTCTTGATACCAAGCCAAGGTCAGGTAGACCAAGAAAGATTTCAGCCACAACTGCCAGAAGAATTGCTCGGGATACAAAGAAAAACCCACAGGTAACCTCAGCAGAAATACAGGCTGCTCTGGAAAAAGATGGTGTGGTTGTTTCAAGGAGCACAATACGACGATACTTTAACAAAAATGAGCTGCATGGTCGAGTTTCCAGAAAGAAGCCTTAACTGCACCAATGCCACAAAAAAGCCTGGTTACAATATGCCTGACAACACCTTGACACACCTCACAGCTTCTGGCACACTGTAATTTGGAGTGACGAGACCAAAATAGAGCTTTATGGTCACAACCATATTTTTGGAGAGGGGTCAACAAGACCTATAGTGAAAAGAATACCATCGCCACTGTGAAGCATGGTGGTGGCTCACTGATGTTTTGGGGGTGTGTGAGCTCTAAAGGAACGGGGAATCTTGTGAAAATCGATGGCAAGATGAATGCAGCATGTTATCAGGAAATACTGGCAGACAATTTGCATTCTTCTGCATGAAAGCTGCGCATGGGATGCTCTTGGACTTTCCAGCACGACAATGACCCAAAGCACAAGGCCAAGTTGACCCTCCAGTGGTTAAACCAGAAAAAGGTGAAGGTTCTGGAGTGGCCATCACAGTCTCCTGACCTTAATATCATTGAGCCACTCTGGGGAGATCTCAAACGTGTGGTTCATGCAAGATGACCAAAGACTTTTCATGACCTGGAGGCATTTTGCCAAGACGAATGGGCAGCTATACCACCTGCAAGAATTTGGGGCCTCATAGACAACTATTACAAAAGACTGCACACTGTCATTGATGCTAAAGGGGGCAATACACAGTATTAAGAACTAAGGGTATGCAGACTTTTGAACAGGGGTCATTACATTTTTTTCTTTGTTGCCATGTTTTGTTTTGTGATTGTGCCATTCTGTTATAACCTACAGTTGAATCTGAATCCCATAAGAAATAAGAGAAATGTGTTTTACCTGCTCACTCATGTTTTCTTTAAAAATGGTACATATATTACCAATTCTCCAAGGGTATGCAAACTTTTGAGCACAACTGTAAAAATAAATAGTTAAATAATAATTGTATTTAGAACCCCAGTGAGCAAGCCGAAGGTGACTGTGGCAAGGAACACAAAACTCCATAAGATGTTGGTTAATGGAGAAAAACAACCTTGGGAGAAACCAGGTTCACTGTCCCCTCTGGCTAACCAGCATGAATATAATGCCAATATTGGTTGTTTGTGTGCAGTGCAACTCATAGTTTAAAATTCGTAAACTAAGTAAGTGTTTAAACAAAGATTTTGTATGAACTGTAAGATTAATGACTAATGTCTTTGAAGTCCATCCTGGATTAACTGCAGAAGTTCACATAGATGCATTGTCTTTTGTTAGTTGGCTAATGAAGGCTTTTGTTGGCAATTAATTTATAGTCTCTGTATTACATTTCTTGAGTGTAGTCCATCAATAAACAAAGGTGATGCAGGCAGAGATCAATGAGGTGCATCGCAGTTCAACCAGCAGGTCATTTCGGTAAGGTTCGGTGGGGTCCATCCTAAATCCAAGGTTCAGGCAGTGGCATATGAAGTATCCGATGTCTTACAGTTGGAGTTGGCATCAGTTCATCCTCTGAAGTCCGTTGTAAAAGACTGAAGTGATGTCTGGCTAGCACCAGCTGTAGTTTGTCATCATCACTCAGTGACATGTAGCAGTGGAGTCCGACACCAAGCAGGAAGGAAGCTGGATCTGGCCGGCTCTGGTAACGTTGGGATTGAGACAGGGAAACAAATAGAATAATATTAGCGTAGATGCCATTCAGTTTATTGCAGAGTTATAGATTCTGAGAAATGTTCAGTGAAATGTTTCTGGTTCCGGCAGACCTAACTAAAGCAGCCTTATTGTGAGTTGATGGATAAATTAGGTGTATGCCTGGCTAAATAGATGAGTCTTTAGTCTAGACTTAAACTGAGTGAGTGTGTCTGCTTCCCGAACAGGGTTAGGGAGACTATTCCATAGTTTTGGAACCAAATAGGAAAAGGATCTACCTCCTTTTGTGGATTTTGATATTCTAGGAACTATTAAAAGGCCAGAATTTTGTGATTGTATATGAACGTGATGGAATATAGCTTGGTAGAAGGTCACTTTATTACTGTGGAGCATTAAAAGCTTTGTATGTAGTTAACAGAATTTTAAAATTAATACGAAATTTAACAGGTAGCCAATGTAACGATGATAAATTTGGGTAATATGATAATATTTCTTGATTCTAGTCAGCACACTGGCAGCTGCATTTTGAACCAATTGAAGTTTATTTATTGAACTTGCAGTACATCCTCGCAGTAATGCATTACAATAAACTAGTCTTGAGGTCATCAACGCATGAATTCGTTTTTCGGCATCAGCAACAGAGAGCATGTGTCTTAACTTAGCAATATTTCTGTGGTGGAAGAATGCTGTTCTACAAACATTGGAAATTAGATTTTCAAAGGAAAGTTTGGTATCAAATATGACACCTAAGTTCTTCGCTGTAGAAGACGATGTAACAGTACATCCATCGATAGTCAAATTATATTTTAGTGGCTTATTTTTAGAAGTTTTTGTTCCAATAATTAGTACCTCTGTTCTGTCGGAATTGAGTTGAAGGAAATTTCTGGCCATCCAATCTTTGATTTCATTGATACACTCTGCTAATTTGGAGAACTGTGAAATTTCGTCGGGTTTAGAAGAAATATAAAGTTGGGTATCATCGGCATAACAGTGGAAACTTATTCCACTATTCCTGATAATATCTCCCAGGGGAAGCATATATAAGGAGAAAAGCAGAGGCCCTAAAACTGATCTCTGTGGCACTCCATACTTTTGTTTGATTTGACAATTCCTCATTTACACATACAAAGTGGTAGCGGTCTGATAAATAGGACCTGAACCATGCTAATGCAACATTATTCTCCAGCCTATTCAAGAGAATGTTGTGATCTATGGTGTCGAAGGCAGCACTAAGATCTAAAAGTACTAGAAGAGAAATGCAGCCGCGATCAGATGATAAGAGCAAGTCATTTGTAACTCTGATAAGTACAGTCTCTGTACTGTGATGGGGCCTAAATCCTAAGTGAAACTGTTCATTTCTCTGTAGAAATGAACATAGTTGGGAGGACACTACCTTTTCTAGTATTTTTGACATAAATGGGACATTTGAAATTGGTCTATAACTATCCAATTCACCAGGATCAAGCTGTGGCTTCTTAATATGCGGTTTGATAACTGCCATTTTAAAGTTTCTTGGGACATGTCCTAAGGATAGTGAGGAGTTAATAATATTAAGAAGAGTTTCTGAGATTACAGGGAATACCTCTTTTAAGAGCTTAGTTGGTATTGGATCTAACATCATGTTGTGGCTTTTGATTTTTTTTATAAGTTTTGTTAGCTCTTCATGACCTATGACAGCGAAGGACTGAAGTTGCTCGTGAGGAAAATTATGAGACACTGTTTTCTGAGGTGCTGTGACAGTTGATTGCATAATTTAAATTTTATTTCTGATGATTTCTATTTTATCAGTAAAGAAATTCATGAAGTCATTACAATTGTGCTGCAACGGAATATCTGGTTCAGTCGAGGCTTTATTCCTAACCAATATAGCCACAGTACTAAATAAACACCTAGGATGTTTGTGGTTATTTTCTATGAGTTTGCTAAAATATGCTAACCTGGCAACTTTTAGTGCCTGTCTGTAGCTACAGACACTATCATTCCACGCACCGCGAAATACCTCTAATTATGTATTCTTCCACTTGCACTCCATTTTCCAAGCTGCTCTCTTGAGAGCATGAATGTGATCATAGTACCATAGTGCGGGGCTTTTTTCTTTAATTTTCTTTAATCGAAGGAGGGCGACACTATCAAGAGTGTTAGAAAAGACTGTATTTATATTTTCTGTTATTACATCAAGTTCTTCTAGGCTTTTTGGCTTACTGAGTATGTGAGATAATTCTAGAAGATTATTAGTGAAGCTATCTTTAGTGGTCGAAGAATAGTACTACCTGAACAATAGGGTGGTGTAGATTGAGTGACATTAGCTGATCACATCAAGCAAGAGATGAGGTAATGATCTGAGATGTCATTGCTCTGTGGTAGAATTTCTATAGTATCAACATCAACTCCATATGACAGAATTAAATCCAGTATATGATTATGGCAATGAGTTGGTCATGTCACATTTTGTCTGACTGCAAGAGAGTTGAGAATATCAATAAATGCTAATCACAATGTGTCATTTTCATCATCTATGTGAATGTTGAAGTCATCAAAAATTAAAGCTCTATCTACAGTAACTACTAGATCTGATAGAAAATTCGCAAATTCACCAAGAAAATCAGAATACGGCCCAGGTGATCTATATACTATAGCAAGGGCAAAAGACGACAGTGATTTTTTATTGATATCTGATGGTGTCACATTAAGCATTATTAGTTCAAAAGACTTAAACTTTACCCTGTCCTCTGAGTAACACTGTGTAAATTGTAGCAACACCTCCTCCTCAACCCTTCAGATGAGGCTTATGTTTATAACAATAACCTGGGGGAGTAGACTCATTTAAACTAATATATTCATCCAGTTTAAGCCATGTTTCAGTCAAACAGATCGCATCCAAAATATGATCTGTAATAGTTTCATTTACAATTAGTGCTTTGGTTGAAAGAAATCTAATGTTTAGTAGCCCTACCTTTATATGATGTTTATCTTAAATTTTTTTTTTTCCCAAATTCCTTACATTTACCACATGTAAATCCCTCACTGCTGACGGAAGAAGCCATCCGCTCAATAACATGAGCGGATCCCATTACATACCGCACTTGTTGTTGTTGTTATGGTTGTTCTTGAGTGGCGAAGGTTTGAGATCGATGTGGTTCGATGTGGTTCCTGATCAGCAGATATTTGAGATTGATGCAATAATCTGTGTAAAACACAGAGAAGAAAACGAATGCATGCAGTCGAGATAAGAGATGTAGACAAGTGGGAAAAAAAGAAAAAAAAAGAGAGAAACTTTGTGCACGTTAAAAAACAGTAGAAAAGTGGAAAAAGGCAAAGGATAAAACAATGAACGTATAAGAATAAGCAATGTTGAGCAGGCTAGCAAGCTACAAACACAGACTCAAGCAGCGTGCCGGCAGCAACAGGAACAGGAAGTGAGTAAGATGGGGTCTGTTCCAAAAGTCTGAGTATGAGAGCACTACTAAAGTTGCTTCTAATGAGCATTTTTCTATTTTTAACAGGATGTTTCATTGCAAATGATACTACCAGCATAACAGTATAAGTGGAAAGTTGAATCAAATTTCTTAGTTTTTGGTCTACTTTTGCTTTAAAGACAGCATGCACTCAAACTGTCATAAACTTCACATGTTTGCACAAAACCTGATGATTTATGTTATTCCAGCCTGATCTGAGAATGTTCCAAAGAGCCTCTTGTTTACTTCAATGGAAGTAAAGAATTCTGACCTGCTTTCGTAAAGAAATAACATGGTCAATGGTTACAAATTTGCTTATTCGATTAGTGACCTAGAAATAGTGCAGAATCCTAAACAATTTGTCATCATTATTTATTTTTTCATTTTATTTTAACTTTGTTTATTTCCAGGTTTAAAATAGTTTTTTAATCCCACAATTTTAATGTGGTCTTAGACATTTGCACCCCTTTGCATGTAAATGTATGCCTCGTACACATAATTTCCTAGTTTATGAGATGATGTTGCAGCCAGAGCCACAAAAAGTAATTTTATTACATGTGGTATTGTCGCCATAAGTTATGGAACGCAATCAAACATTTGTTGTGGAATTCTTGGAGTTACTCTAGAATTCCCAGACTTCCCAGTTGGTTCTATTAGTGATGAGAATGAAAGCCAGACCTGCAGTACAGAGAGAGAGAGGGAGGTTCCAGCTATGCGGTTCGTTTGTCCCGCCAAGACTGTGCTTCATTAAAATGAGGACGTTTACAGAGCCAGGAAGGAAAGGGAGAGAGAAGAATGAGAAAGGAGAGTGAAAAGAGAGTCAGACCAACGAGGGAGGAGGCAGCAGAGGATGGCAAGTTGGGTGGTGGGTGGAGGAGGGTGGCAAAACGAAACCAAAATGAGTCACAGAGACTTGGAAAGAGAAAGAGGAAAGAGAGAAGGGGATATCGTTCCTCGATGACTGTGCGCGTGTGGCCGGATTGTGTGGAGTGGCACGTGAGCCTACAGTTCTAGTGATTGTGGCATGAGTCAGGACTGCCAGGTGTGAGTCAGTGGCATTGTGTCACACACCCTTGGGTCAGACGCACCCTCAAACTGAAGCGCACAAACAGATCAGTCATACAAACACAAATTCATGTAGATTCTATGTGAAAATTATTAACAAACATACATGGAATATCATGCTCATATTTAAGTAACGGAGTTAAAAGCTCACTTAAATAGTCTTATTATACGGCTCTCTGGAATACTTGATTCTGATTGTTAGATTTTAGCACTCTATGGGCAAATATTTTTGTAGACTGATCCAGATAGCAAAATAGCTTTTGGCCAAATTTGGCAACACTTCGGCTGTGAGTTTGGCCCACATACCACGTGGAATTACGGTCCAAGATGGCCCAAAAGTCACTTGCCACTAAACTGTACACTGAAAAAAAGTAAACCTAAAAAATGTGCTTCATATGGTAACATCTAAATTAACTGGTGAAAAATATTATTTAACTTCACTGAATCATCTAAATACATTAGGTTACACCGACAAAACTAATTTTAAGGGGCGGATCAGGAAAAATAGCTCCTTATGGTAACAACTGCAGGTTACCATTTTTTACAGTGTATAATTGACCATTGTCACATGCAAGTAACTATGTTCTATGTTTCCTACGATTTCCCACATAGCTTTGCTAATTTCATGTCTCTCGTATAACTCAACACTTCTCACCTAAAAAGTAATTTAAAAAAAAAATTCATGTCCATTTTCATTATTTATATATTTGTAATTAACTGTGAAATAAGCAGGATAATGTATACTGTATTCAGTTGGCCATTTTGAAATAAACCTCTTTAGGGTGATACAAGTCCTAAACTACATGGACAAACACCCATATTTGGCTCTCTGAATAAATAAAATCTGATTTTATAATAAACCCTATCTTTTCAAACTACATCATGATCTGGACACTAGAAGGGCTCTTCCACCATGGTGAACCGTTGCTGAACCATGCTGTTCCCTACATATCCTGGCTCGTTGACACGGTTACATTTTGTTTTCCATTGTGTTGCTGCGAAATTAATGCTGCGTTCCATTCAAAGTTGGGTGTTCCAACTTAAAATCTTTGATCTGCTACATAAAGGCATTCCATTGCCCGATGCTCAGAGGATAACGTATAAACAATCAAAGCTGTATTCCTTCCATTAGATGTCTCCTAGCAACCAAATTGTTAAACTGTACTGCAATGCTTTTGTTGCATTTGTTGGTAAGTTTAAAGAGTGGAGTTCCATTTCACTTTTCCGAATAGGTAGTTGAAAATTCTGACTTTCTGTGTTGAATAGAACACAGCATAAGTTTAGAATGGGCTGACTGAGCGAGTGACCAATCGTACAACATACTAAAGCCGTTCCACAAGCACGGTTCTCTGTCCTGAGAAATCCGGGAGAGGTTTGTAATAGTACCATACTGAACCGTGTTCAAGTAGAAATGCTACTGGAACCGGAAATCACCGTTTGGCCCGATGGTGGAAAAGCAGGTTCAGTTTCAGCAGGCCAAAACACACACTGGGAATGAGGCACATGCACTCACACAGTTCCATTTACCTGGTCCACACATCCACCTCTCTGCTGGCTTTGTAACCCAGAACAACAAACGGCCACCTCGGATGCAAACCACACTGAGCTCGCAGCAGCGGTCGGACTCTGACACATTCAGGCTGCGGAAACCGGACAAGGTCACATCCGCTCCACATTGAGGGGGAAGCAGGCAGGATTTCACAGCCTGTAGTTTTGATGTCCATTGACTCATTCCTATAAACAGACACTTTTGAATGGAAGCAGATCATGCGTTAGAGGGCCATTTAAATTCTACAGACATCTCACCACTGTAGTATTTGCTGTTAACTCACCTCGACTCACCTCAAGCTGTTATGATCTGTTAAGGCATACATGAGGCCAAGGTGGTCCAAGTGTGCTGATATGGATCAGATATTCCACTTGATAAGATTGATAATTTTGCATTTAATAACATAAACATGGACAATGAATGAGATAAACATAGATAATGAAGCTATTGACTTCAGCTAACTGCTCATATAAACATTATTCAATCCACTTTTGTCTGCTGTTAATGTATTTGACCATTTAAGAGTCACACCCTTTTAGTAAATAAAGTTGTCAGTCCCACACATTTAC
Organism: Myxocyprinus asiaticus; assembly: GCF_019703515.2. Classification (NCBI taxonomy): domain Eukaryota; kingdom Metazoa; phylum Chordata; class Actinopteri; order Cypriniformes; family Catostomidae; genus Myxocyprinus; species Myxocyprinus asiaticus. Next base: position 11,910,168 of record NC_059390.1, read on the forward strand.
TAATAATACACATTCATATGGACCTAAAACATGATTTAGGATTGAACATAAATGTGCTAGAGGACTAATGGGATCGTCTTCCTATGTCTATTTATCTGAGGATCCATATGTGTGTGTGTGTGTGTAGTTTATATGTGAATGTGAACAAGTCACAACTGTTTTTAAAGGTCTGTTACTTTTTGAGTGCGTGTGCTTACTGCTTAAACATACTTTAACCCTGAAAGAGGCCAATGTGACTAACCTTAACCTTTCTCCTGTTGTGGAACAATGCAGCAGCTCTGGCCTTCCTCACAGCCAGACGACCCATTCCAAACACTCGTCTGCAGGAAGAACCCAGGCATAGCATGGCCTCGGAAAGGCTACAAACCCACCGCCTCCCTCTTCAGTCCCTCTGGATCCCACAACTCCCAGACAATCCACAGATCCAAGATCTCTGGAGTAAAGGACACAACAATGAACCACAACAAAACACTAAATCACAGCTACGGCTCATAATAGGAAACGCACTTTCACACCACTCTTAAAAAGATTTCTCATCATAACAGTTTTGTGGGGCCTCGGTGTTCTCAAAGTCATGTTCCTTCTTTGGAAAAGCCGGAATCAATAAACTATTTGGAGAAATGTCATCTTGAGTATGCTGTCATTCCTCTCAAAGCAGCTTCTTCATCATGTTTTCATTGTAAAACTTGTTGCAACATTTGAAACAATTGTTAAATAAGCATTGAGCATTCTTCTGTATTTTTAGAGCAACTTATTCATTGGTTCACCTGACTTATTTCCTTTTCAACATCTGTGTGTCCAAAGAGGGGAAAATGCACCTAAATAATTAAACGCTTTTGTGTCATGAATCAAAGATGTGTGTTGTGTGTGAAGCTGCTTGTTGTCTTTTCCTGTCTCCTCTAGAGGAAATGCTCCTGAGAGGGATTTTGACATTTCATGTTTACTCAAGGGCTGGGAAGTTGCTATTGAGGTGTAAAATTATGAATTTTTGGATTTGATTGTGATTTTTGCATGCATATGTGTGAGGACAGATTTGCATCCTGGTTTTGTTTTGTTTGTTTGTTTTTTATATATATATATAAAAAAAGCAAGGTTTTTGGTCCCAGTTATCTGATGCAATGTGTAATTTCTTAATCTTGATCTATGTCAGATAAGTAAAACTCTGTGAACTATGATTGTGCTCATTGCTTTGATTAACAAACACTAAAGTTATAATATACATGCTTTTAAAATTTAGAGCGGGGTTAGGGCATCTGCTGCCTGCCAAGAACAAACCCACGTACCTTTGTATAATGGGCGAAACTTCACTAAAATTTTCCCCAACTTTCTGTGGCTAAAATTGGCATATACAGTATACTGTACATTTTCAAGATGTACACACTCGATTCCACTGCACATTCTAGCACAGAAACTGATTTTTGGAGCAGTGCACGCTTATTCATTATGTGTGAAGCATGTCCCAGGCATAATAAACACGGGAGTGGATTTACTTTATGGAGAATGAAGACTTTACCCGCAAGCAGTGAACCAGGCATGCAAGAGATACGGGCAACCTGTTGAATCTCTTCGCATTGCCTGAAAACGCTCACTCACTTTCATCTGAACCAGTGTCAAAGGCGAATTCACATAAGAGAGATCCAGCGTGTGCACGATAGAGACTGAGAAGGACCTGGCTGTTCAGTAAGCTGCAGTCAGGTATACTTGTAGAGACTGAATGGCAGCCAGAGAAAATAATAGTTTTAAAATTGTAATCTTCAGCAAATTAAACTTCAGCATTCAATATGTTTTATAATATATATAAATGTTTATAAATATAAAAGGGGGGGGGGTAATTATATGGAAAAGCATGAAACAGGATTTTAAAGTATCTGAGGTGGACAGCCGAGTCTATGGCAGGGCTAAGACAGCTGCGGCCAGACACACAAGAGAGAACAGGAAGTGTGTCTTATTTGCTCAGCAGAGTGGACAGACATCCTTTGGTGTGGAAGATACTATTTTAATTTAATTAAAATTGAAATTGTGTAACACTCAGAAAGAAAGAGCACGAGCATGCAAGTGCACACACACACGTATATAAATATCTAAACATCCTTACAAAAAAAGCTAAATTTACTTGAAAAGCAAAACTGTGAACACTAATAAGACTTTTTTTATTTTTTATCCCCAATTTGGAATGCCCCATTCCCACTATTTAGTAGGTCCTCGTGGTGGCATGGTTACACACCTCAGTCCGGGAGGCGGAGGGCAAGTCTCAGTTGCCTCCGCTTCTGAGACCATCAATCCGCACATCTTATCAAGGGGCTCGTTGTGCATGACACCACGGAGACTCACAGCACGTTGAGGCTCATGCTACTCTCTGCGATCCACGCACAATTACCACGCGCCCCATTGAGAGCGAGAACCACTAATTGCGACCACGAGGAGATTACCCCATGTGACTCTACCCTCCCTAGCAACCGGGCCAATTTGGTTGCTTAGAAGACCTGGCTGGAGTCACTCAGCACACCCTGGATTTGAACTCACGACTCCAGGGTGATAGTCAGAGTCAATACTCGCTGAGCTACCCAGGCCCCCAATAAGACTTATTTTCAAAGAATATGTCTTAAATTAAGTACAAGTATCTTAACAGCTTGAGTACCTAATTTGTTTGTATTTTTTTAAGCATAAACTTCTCTAAATTTTGTTACATTTACGCTTTGTGACCTGCTTCAGCATTTTGAGTTTCTGCACTAAAGAAATAAAGGAAAGTCTCAGCCAATATTTACATGATAATATCTCAGCAATGGTTTGGAGTAGAAACATAATTAAACAATTAAAAGGCCAGAGACTTCTTTTTACTTAAGAGAAGATAAAATGCAAAATGTTCTGGGATAAAGTGACTCAAAATGATGTAGCATGTCACATTTTCTCTGCAAAAAAACTTCTGTTAAAACTTGTTTATAATTTGAGCTGTAAAGTTGTTCAAATTGTCATTTTTACAGTCAGTTTAGGGTTCACAGCATTATGTCGTCATGGCAACAAAGCTGTAAAATTGACTATAACTTTACACAGAAAAGTTTGTAATCTGTTTTATCACATTCAGCTCATGTAACACACACATTTTTACGTTATACTTTTGAAACAGCGAATATTTTTACCGTTTGTGAATTGGCCCCAATCACTTCCACATAAGTGCCTCAATGTAACCCATATGTTTGCTTTTTTTTTAAAAATTAAGGGACGAGTGGAAATTATTTTTTGTGGTAATCAACATTATGCCACAAACGCTGTCGACTGAGTTTTACTTGTACTGAACCCGGAATATTCCTTTACGGATTTGCAAAAATCTACTTGACAACAAGATAAAACTCCTGATTAAGAAAATAATTCTTGCGGTTTACACACACAGATAAAAACAGAGCACATAGGTGAGAAAAACATCACTGTAAAAAAGAAATCTCTTCATTCATCATTACGGGTAGTCATAGCATGCAAAAACAGTTGCAATGACTTCCCAAAGTGTAGTTTCTGCATCTAGACATTACCTAATATTTTGATGAGTGTACATGAACCAGTTTGCTGTCTGAGGTTTTGCTTGTCCCTGAAAGACAGAGCCTCTTTACATAGAACAGAGGAAGAGGCGACAAACCTCCGAACATGCTTATGGTAGCAGTGAACTCCCTCTCCACTAGATTTTAAGCCAACCCACACCAGTGCCATCATTAATGAAAATAAAAACAGAATATAAACATTTTTAACTTAAACATTTTTAAGTATTATTTTAAAGACTTTCATAATTGAAGAGAAAATTCATTTTCATGACACCCAAAACTATAAAATAAAAATTAATTTGATACACAATATGTATATCAGCACAATAAAAAAGGGGGTCGTTGAGTGACGGGTGCTGTCAGAGTGCACAGAATGGCGGGGCTTTGAAGTGGGGACCGCTGTTCCATTCACAGTGTCTGCCACAGAGCAGAGGTCAGGGGCTCCGGAGTGGGCTACATCTCCCTGTGAGTACACCAAAGAAAGGGAGTTAAAGAAATGTTTTGGAATTGGGAAGAGAGTGGAGCGTGTGCAAGAGGAACAGGGGAAAAATCGTTGTTGCCTAAATACCATAACATTGTGTACCTTGAAGCTCCATACATGGGAGTGAGCCTCTGTCTTTGTAAATTTACACCCTTACTGTCTTACCCTCGATTAACTCACAGAGACACCTTGGTGTTAACTTATTAATGCTTGTATACAGTGACCCCAAAAAGGGTTTGGGCACTTAAGCCACACTTAAAAATGAATTTCATTGCATTAGATGACAAAATATCAAACCAAGTGGCATTTATTTTAAAGAAAGATATCCATGCACACTGTTCAAGCAAAACTGCTTGAAATGAAGAGAAAATGTATTTGGACACTTTCTGTGGAACATACATATCCATATCTTATTTGATAAACAACACCTGTGGTTCCTCTGCTAAGACGCTTGTGAATTTTTATATCTAAAAACTTATTTAAACATGTTAGATTTGGTATTTCAGATATCTGGAAATGGAAAGACATATTAAAAGTCTTTCTTACTAGTTACAATAACATTATAGATATCTGGAATTAACATTTCCACTAGCAAAACCAAATTACAGATATGAAAAATTATAATTTTTACAAATAAGAAATACATGGCAAATTTGTGTATTTGGAATTCCATTAGTAAGAAACAAGATTTTGATATCTGTAACTGCACTTTGAACAGGAGTAAATGACAGATCATTGTGAAATTCTATGTGAAAATGCAGTTATGTTAATGTTTATACAGAGTTAACGTTTTTACTATGGCTGTCAATTGAATGACCTTTTTATTGTATTAATTACACGATATGCCAATTAATCTATTTAATCGCAGTTTATCGCATATATAAATATTTGCTGCAAATAACAATAACACTTGACCGAAATGTTTCTCATGATCTTAAAAATCTTTTGATCTGAAGGCGTATTCTTAAATGTTTGAAATTAGTTTTGTAGACAAAAATATAATTGTGCCACCATATTAATTTATTTCATTATAAAACTAAAAGTTAATTAATTAATTATTATTATTTTTTTTTTAATTGATGACTTGGACCAAATAATAATCAAAAGCTGCCAATAAGTGCCCAACATGGATGGGAACTCCTTCAATACTGTTTAAAAATCATCCCAGGGTGATACCTCAAGAAGTTGGTTGAGAAAATGTCAAGAGTACATGTCTGCAAATTCTAGGCAAAGGGCGACTACTTTGAAGATGCTAAAATATAACACAGTTTTGATTTAATTAGGATTTTGTTTAGTCACAACATAATTCCCATAGTTCAAAGTTTATGTTATTCCATAGTTTTGATGACTTTACTATTATTTTAAAATGTGAAAAAAAAAAAAAAAAAAGTGTTTCAAAACTTTTGACTGGTAGTGTATAACAATACCGAACATGTAATTATATATTGAAACAAATAATTATATATTTAATATATATTATAAATATAATAATTCAGATGATTAAAATGCACTACATTATTGCAGCAGACATGTAAAAAAAAAATCGATAAAAAAAAAATTGGCTTTAGAAGGCAATATATTGCCTTGTAAGTCCAACTTCGTAAAGACAGATGCCCCCTGCAAGAGTTGCAGAAGACATCAGCGGCAGAGGGTAATGGTTCTTTACCGTGATGTCATTCAGCCCCCGATAATCTATGCAGGCTCTAAGCGTGCCGTCCTTCTTCTCCACGAAGAACAACCCTGCCCCTGTGGGCGAAGAGGAAGAGTGGATGAGACCGGCTGCTAAGGAATCTTTAATATACCTGTTCATGGCCTCTCTCTCGGCCCGAGAGCGAATACAACAGTCCTCGAGGCGGAGAGGTGCCAGGATGCAATTTAATAGCGCAGTCATACGGACATTGAGGAGGAAGGGTCGAGGCGCGGGATCGGCTGAATACCGCCCTCAAGTCGTGATACTCCTGCGGAAAACCCAAAACATCTGCCAGCTCATCCTGCAACAAAAAACAAGAGTGGACAGGGGAGACAGCAGAGTTAAGACCATGTGAAGAACAGAAAGAGCTCCAAGACAAAACAGAGTTGGTTGCCCAGTCTATGTGACGGCTATGTGTTACCAACCACAGGTGCCCCAGCCCCACCGAGGTAGTAGGAGACCGGATGAGGAGGAAGGACAGCTGCTCAGAATGATTCCCGGAGACCATGGTGACAGGTCTAGTGGCATGTGTGATTACTGATAAGGGTGGATCACTGAAAGTGTGGGCTGTGATGGGTTCCTTCAGTCGGCATATGGGAAGCCGCCACCTTAAAGCCAAATCAGAGTCGAAAATGTTCCCCTCGGCTCTGGAATCCACCAGAGCCAAGATAACATGGCTATCGGAAACACTCAGTAATCGGAATGGGAGGAGGGTGCAAAGTCCGGGGGCTTTGTCCAGGGGAGTTGCGCTCGCCAGTAACCCGCTACCTACTGGTGAGCGGGGTCTATTAACGGACAGGTAGCGGAGTGATGGCCAGCTTGGCCACAAACGAAACATAGCCCCTTGAGGTGCCGTCACTTACCGGAAAGAAGCGTGATTATGCAGGCAACCTTCATGGTGTCAGACGTGAAAGTAGAGGGCTGTATTGAGAAAAACAGAGAGCATTGCCCTGACAGATCCCTCTCCCGAGTATGGAGCTGGGGGAAGAACTTGCATGCCTGACCTGCTCGCAGAAGCGTGGGAAACAGTTGATGGGGGAGGAGGTAAATCCTGCGCTGGGATCAGGAGGGAAGCGGAGTTGCTGGGTGAGTGCCGTAAGCTCAGTGAGCTGTGATGCCATCATCTCCATGGTGCAGTTCGACATGGATATTTGGTCCTGGTGTTAGCCATGTAGAGCCCCTTGCTGGCCAGAGCAGAACAAATAGTGCTCTCCTCCACTGGGTCCATAACTGGCTGGTTTATTCTGTCACGGACACTAGGGAAAACAGGACCCAAGAGCAGAGGAGATAAATTTCAGTCTTTTATTAAACACAAAGAGTGCTCAGCACCAGCTCGGTCGAGCTCAAAATAATAAAGCCAGGAGGGCGAGGAGAGTGTGTTCGTCAGTAGGTGTTGCAGTGGAAGTCCAGAAAGATCCACTGAATATAGGTGAGATGCAAAGCAACACCCAAGACTCAAGCTCCCCATCACACGGGTAGATAATCCAAGGAATCCTCCTCGGGAGCGACCAACAGGGCAATGGCGAGCTGTGGGGTAAACACCACCTCGAGAACAGCACAACCAACTCCACACTAAACAGGAGACAAATGTGAGTGGTACAGCAAACAATAAACCAGCAAACAAACTGGGGAAACACACAGGATAAAATAGGGTGTGCAATCAGAGAAAGATAGGTGGAGTGTGTGAGAAACCTATTACTATAATCGACGCCTCCTCGGGAGCGATCGGCGCTCCCATGGAAATGCAGATTACGCTCACCGACTCCACCTGTGAAACATGAGGGAGAGAAATCAAACAACAGAATGAACCGGAGCCATGACAATTACCTCGCAAACATAAAGTAAAAAGCATAACTTAATGAAGACACATGTGCTGATATAAACTCCCCTTACAATGTGTGCTTAAAAGAAGGATTGTCTTTTGTTATTTTTTCTGCAGTGCTTTTTGTGTAATGCTGCCAATCAAGAACGATATGCCGATAAATAACTCTTGTTTGTGTGTTCCTCGTCTCTAGATTAATAATTTAGATCAACATCAATGCCGATAAAAAACATGGATAAATGAGCATTGTTGAAAGCAACTTTGTAGAAATGAATGGTGCTGCATTGATTAGACTGTCTGACTGACGGCCTATTACTTAAGGGCTGTTTCGGTTCATGAAACTCACCTATGATTCGCTGGATGGTTGCTCAATCAGCCCAAAGTAACAAAACGCAAATAATACTGTATACAAATCCACCATTTGGACACAATATGGATTTAGCTTGAAAAGATGATTTTGTGCAGGGGACAAAATCATCTTTTTAAAGAGTGCGAGGGACGTGGGGGACACTGCTACAGCACGGCTGCTATGCCCTTAGTGGGTATGATATATTGATGGGACATTGGTCTTGGTGGACTACATCTGCTACACTGCTGCTACTGCAGAGCAAGTATGAAGACTTGCTACTGCTAGAAAAACACATACATACAGAGTTAGTATGTGGACTTGCTGCTGCTGCACAATGAGACAAAATGCAAGACATGGTGCAGCAAACATAAACTATCCCTGTGTAGCAGATCTAGGCAGGTGGAAGCTGGGATGGAGGTGGGTTTCAGAGAAAACTCACGACACGCTGCAGAGAAACCAGCTTAACTGCAAAATTGAGCCATTTAAATAAAACACAAGGAGAGAGACGCAAGATCATTGGCTACCCGAGAACAAGTCAGAGAACCAATCAGCTTACAGCATGTGAGCTAATTGGCTTAACATATCATATGTGAGCGAGCCGATTGGCTAACAGATAACAAGTCAAAGAACCTATCAGCTTGTGCCACGTTGAGTTGCATGGCTGAACTTTGGTCATTTATTAAAAGGGATTTTCTAAGGACGCGTCAATGTACACATACGCCAGACAGACGCTTTTGGACTATCTTCCTTTGGCTGCGTTGCATCATGAACACAGTATTTTTAGGTCACTGTGTCAAGTTAAACGTAGTTTGAAACATAGAAAACCAGATTTCCCTGCATTCGGAATTGCGTTCCATCCCACTGTGTTTGAACACAAGAACGCATTCTCATCTTGTGCCGTTGCTAGTGTCAAGCAAGCCCAGCTGCGCGTTTCCTATCCAGCTGGAGTTTTGCTTACTGCCCCTTGCTGAAAACAGATGATGCTTCAAGCTTGAATTGCTCTGATGGAAGGAATGTTCCTCATTGAGGTCTGGGATATTTTTGAATGCGTTATATTTTATATAATTAAAGCTACACTATGTCTGAACCCCAAATTATGTATCAACAAGTCCCCTTTCTGTTGGTCAGAGTGGATTGTCAGGGGGGTTACTACACTCGGCGACCTGTATGAGAGTGGAGTGTTGAGATCTTTTGAGAATTTGGTTAATCATTTTGGGATTCCCAGATCTCAGTTCTATAAGTATTTATACCGGCAGGTGCTTTGGGAGAGGTGATTGCTGCTTTTGGAAAAGGTCATTAGGCATCAGTGTATTACTCCCTGCTAATTCAGAGTCTGGGGGATGGAGCCTTGACTTCTCTCAAGAGAGTATGGGAAAAAGATTTGAATTTGGTATTGGAGGATGGAATGTGGACTAAGATTCTAAAAAAATGTCAAGTCTGTATCTAGAGATGCAAGGGTTCGCCTTATGCAATTTAAGATTTTACATAGATTTTATTGGACCCCCTCTAGATTATATAGGCTTGGTCTCAAAGACACACCCACCTGCTGGCGATTCCAATCAGAAGTTGGAGACACTACCCATGTCTTTTGGGGGTGTGTTAAGATCCATGAGTTTTGGTTGAGGGTTCGGAGTTATTTGTGTGATGATTTGAACATTCAGGTTTTGCTTTGTCCCAGACTCTGTATTTTGGGTGATGGGGCGGTCATGAAATTAGGGGATAATCACATTAAAAATTGGGTTCTGTCCTGTCTCATGATCGGCAGGCAAGTAATTTTAAGGGGTTGGAAGTCAAGTGGAGCACCCTCTTTTTTGGAGTGGTGTGTGGAAATGGGGAGGGTAGCTGCATTTTAGGAAGCAGTAAATAGAAGGCTGGGGTTTAGGGACTTATTTTTTAAAAATGGGGCAAATATTTAGTTTTTTGGGGGGGACTCTCGGGGAGGGCATGTGGAGAGTGTAGTTTAGTTTAATTATGTATGCTTATTATTATTTTATTTATATATATATATATATATATATATATATATATATATATATATATATATATATATATATATATATATATTGGATTGTGTGTGTGTGTTATATGGGACCACAGGGGTTTTCGTTAGGGGTCAGGGTGGGATTGTATTAGTGGGGTTTAAATGTAAAATGTTGATTCTTTATATATGTGTTGAGTTTTTCACTGTCATGTGCATGTGAATAAATAAAAATGTTAATTACAAAAAAGCTATATTATGTAACTTTTGGTCCTCTAGCGGTTGAAGCATAGAACTGCAAGTTACTTGCAGAGGAACACTGTTATGGTAGTTACGTCAGTCGGGCGTCGCTCTCCAGCACGGACGAATCTGATGGTTTGAGGAGTACCGGTGTAACCATGGATACAGATGATCAACTTATCAGAGCAAATGTCACTAACAACAACAAAACACGCCCCCTCCCCTCGAAAAAAATTAATAAATAAATAATGAAAGGAAGAAAAAGATGGATATCCGAAAAATATGTCTTATTAAGAGGTAAGTAGCATATCTTCCGCTATTGTTTTGACTGAATTGTTGACTGAAACAGTTATTTAAAAATAAATAACATTTCAAAAGTTAGGCAACAATGACATTAGACATAGCTATTGCTAGTCATAACAGATAAATTAAAACAGTGGAAACTATTAAAACTTAGCTAGCAGGCAAATAGTCCAAGGTAGTAACTGGTTTAGAGATTGGCATTGTCAATGAAATCAAGCACTGCAGTTCCACAATCCATAATAAAATGCCCCATTAGAGTGGCTAACACTATCTAACGAACTACCGTGTACTTGCTCATTAATGATTTTTTTTTTTCATAGTGTAGCTTTAATTGCATTAGATTAACGCGTTACATCAACAGACCTAGTTTCTACTAGTATAAACATAATTTGCTGACATCAAGAATTACCATTTTAAATAGTGAAAACTGAATTAGATATCTTTATTCTGCACATGATTAAATGTCACAAAAGCTCGAAATAGCCTGTGAATGGTATTTCTGCAAAGGCATCAGTAAAGAAAGCTTTTGCAATAGGTGTCCATATATATTTCAAGACTATAAAAGTTCACTGTTGTATTGGCCTGCATCACAAAAACATTATTATTATTATTATTATTATTGCACATTTAAGAATAAGACATTTAATTTTTATTTGTAATGATGTGATTATATAAAAACATGTTTCTCTATGGAGATGACAAATTATTTTCAGTACATAAAACATGCAATATTGACTTCATAGACAACAACAATCAAAGGCACCTTTTTTATTGTGCTGAATAAAGAGGAAGATATGTATAAAGAGGACTTTTTCTAATACGTTTTTTTTTCTTGTCCTTTTTTTTTAAAACAAGCAAGCAATTTTAAGTGAAATCACAAAAGCAATACTAAGTGAAACAGCCATAACTGTTAGAAAACAAGTTATACCAAGTGAAGACAGCTGACAGTGAAACTACCTAGTGATAGTTTCCCATCTCCACTGCCACAGAAAATATGTAACATTGCATAATGAAAGACAAACGTTTTAACAAGTCAAATGTCCAGTCTTTCCTAACTTGTGACTGAGGCAGAGAGGTACAGCCTTATAAAAATCCCCCCATACACACAAAAATAAACTATGAATATATATTTATATATATATATATATATATATATATATATATATATATATATATATATATAAATTTAAAACTATATGATGTTCTCTCTGGACTCAGGCACCTGAATTTAAGCAGATAGCAAGTTTGAAAAATGAGGTAACAGGAGGCCCTCTCAGAGGTAGAAAAGTGTATTTGATTGTTCTAGAACATGTTGTCGTGAAAATACAACTTCATCTTCATTAAGACACCCAGAGTTGAAAGCACATGAACAGTGGCTCCTGTAGATACACAATCAAACCAACATAGGGAGTATATGAACACAATGATAAGGTTCAGAAAGGGTTTTCCTTATCTCAGGGACACATAAATGTCAGTTGTGGGCATCATCATAGATTCCCCTTTTTTTGCAAAACAATGAAGGGTGCTTTGTGTGAAAGTTGCCATTTTACACTGACCTAGAATCAGCTTTCCGCCTACAATCATAACCATCACCAGAATTCAGACCAAATGATCTCAAACTCACTGGATGGTTTCGAGGTTGTCAAAAGGCAAAGCTGAGGCACTGACATGACACTTTTACAAGAACTGTAACCATATAGGTAGTAGCATTACAGTGTTTGAGCACCGTTTAATGGTGGTTTGTGGCAAAAGCCAAGCTGCCGCATATAAAGACGGTCATTACATGCCATTGTAAGTTCAAGAGGCATGCCAACAGTTCCTTTAGCTTACTCTGAGGCTCTACCTCAGGCCCAGTTGAGATTACCATGTTAATATTTCTTAAGGTTTTCATGGTGACAGGCTGAAAAAGGTGTATTTTATACTACATAAGCATTACATATACATCTGTTTGAACCATATAACAAGAAAAGAAAATCACATTTGTGTAAAGTACACAAAAAAAAAAAAAAAGCTAATCAAGTATATCTCAATATCTACTAATTTCTTTAAAACGTATTCATATATGCAGTATACAAAATCCGAAAACATACACTGGCAGCCAAAAGTTTGGAATAATGTACAGATTTTGCTCTTATGTAAAGAAATTGGTACTTTTATTCACCAAAGTAGCATTCAACTGATCACAATGTATAGTCAGGACATTAATAATGTGAAAAATTACTATTACAATTTAAAAAAATGTTCAGAACTTCTTAAACCGTAAAAAGTTCTCATCAAAAAATCCTCCACGTGCAGCAATGACAGCTTTGCAGATTCTTGGCATTCTAGCTGTCAGCTTGTCCAGATACTCAGGTGACATTTCACCCCACGCTTCCTGTAGCACTTGCCATAGATGTGGCTGTCTTATCGGGCACTTCTCACGCACCTTACAGTCTAGCTGATCCCACAAAATCTCAATGGGGTTAAGATCCATAACACTCTTTTCCAATTATCTGTTGTCCATTGTCTGTGATTCTTTGCCCACTCTAACCTTTTCTTTTTGTTTTTCTGTTTCAAAAGTGGCTTTTTCTTTGCAATTCTTCCCATAAGGCCTGCACCGGTGTCTTCTCTTTACTGTTGTACATGAAACTGGTGTTGAGCGGGTAGAATTCAATGAAGCTGTCAGCTGAGGACATGTGAGGCATCTATTTCACAAACTAGAGAATCTGATGTACTTATCCTCTTGTTTAGTTCTACATCTGGCCTTCCACATCTCTTATTGTCCTTATTAGAGCCAGTTGTCCTTTGTCTTTGAAGACTGTAGTGTACACCTTTGTATGAAATCTTCAGTTTTTTGGCAATTTCAAGCATTGTATAGCCTTCATTCCTCAAAACAATGATTGACTGACAAGTTTCTAGAGAAAGCGGTTTCTTTTTTGCTATTTTTGACCTAATATTGACCTTAAAACATGCCAGTCTATTGCATACTGTGGCAACTCAAAAACAAACACAAAAACAATGTTAAGCTTCATTTAATGAACCAAATAGCTTTCAACTGTGTTTGATATAATGGCAAGGGATTTTCTCTTCCAAATTAGCAATTTAGCATGATTACTCAAGGATAAGGTGTTGGAGTGATGGCTGCTGGAAATGGGGCCTGTCTAGATTTGATCAAAAATGACTTTTTTGAAATAGTGATGGTGCTGTTTTTCACATCAGTAATGTCCTGACTATACTTTGTGATCAGCTGAATGCCACTTTGGTGAATTAAAGTACCAATTTCCTTCAAAAACAGCAAAATCTGTACATTATTCCAAACTTTTGGCCGCCAGTGTACAGTTGTGCTCAAAATTTTGCATACCCTGGCAGAAATTGTGACATTTTGACTTTGATTTTTTAAAATATGACTGATCATGCAAAAAACACTGTCTTTTATTTAAGGATAGTGATCATATGAAGCCATTTATTATCACATAGTTGTTTGGCTCCTTTTTAAATCATATTGAAAACAGAAATCACCCAAATGGCCCTGATCAAAAGTTTACATACCCTTGAATGTTTGGCCTTGTTACAGACACACAAGGTGACACACACAGGTTTAAATGGCAATTAAAGGTTAATTTCTCACACCTGTGGCTTTTTAAATTGCAATTAGAGTCTGTGTATAAATAGTCAATGAGTTTGTTAGCTCTCATGTGGATGCACTGAGCAGGCTAGACACTGAGCCATGGGGAGCAGAAAGGAACTGTCAAAAGACCTGCGTAACAAGGTAATGGAACTTTATAAAGATGGAAAAGGATATAAAAACATATCCAAAGCCTTGGAAATGCCAGTCAGTACTGTTCAATCACTTATTAAGAAGTGGAAAATTTGGGGATCTCTTGATACCAAGCCAAGGTCAGGTAGACCAAGAAAGACTTCAGCCACAACTGCCAGAAGAATTGTTTGGGATACAAAGAAAAACCCACAGGTAACCTCAGCAGAAATACAGGCTGCTCTGGAAAAAGACGATGTGGTTGTTTCAAGGAGCACAATATGACGATACCTGAACAAAAATGAGCTGCATGGTTGAGTTTCCAGAAAGAAGCCTTTACTGCACCAATGCCACAAAAAAGCCCGGTTACAATATGCCCAACAACACCTTGACACGCCACACAGATTCTGGCACACTGTAATTTGGAGTGACGAGACCAAAATAGAGCTTTATGGTCACAACCATAAGCGCTATGTTTGGAGAGGGGTCAACAAGGCCTATAGTGAAAAGAATACCATCCCCACTGTGAAGCATGTTGGAGGCTCACTGATGTTTTGGGGGTGTGTGAGCTCTAAAGGCACGGGGAATCTTGTGAAACTTGATGGCAAGATGAATGCAGCATGTTATCAGAAAATACTGGCAGACAATTTGCATTCTTCTGCACGAAAGCTGCGCATGGGACGCTCTTGGACTTTCCAGCACGACAATGACCCTAAGCACAAGGCCAAGTTGACCCTCCAGTGGTTAAACCAGAAAAAGGTGAAGGTTCTGGAGTGGCTATCATAGTCTCCTGACCTTAATATCATCGAGCCACTCTGGAAAGATCTCAAGCGTGCAGTTCATGCAAGACGACCAAAGACTTTGCATGACCTGGAGGCATTTTGCAAAGACGAATGGGCAGCTATACCACCTGCAAGAATTTGTGGCCTCATAGACAACTATTACAAAAGACTACACGCTGTCATTGATGCTAAAGGGGGCAATACACTGTATTAAGAACTAAGGGTATGCAGACTTTTGAACAGGGGTCATTTCATTTTTTTCTTTGTTGCCATGTTTTGTTTTATGATTGTGCCATTCTGTTATAACCTACAGCTGAATATGAATCCCATAAGAAATAAAAGAAATGTGTTTTACCTGCTCACTCATGTTTTCTTTAAAAATGGTACATATATTACCAATTCTCCAAGGGTATGCAAACTTTTGAGCACAAATGTATATATATATGTTTTTTAAACCTGAAAGTTTCAAGTTTATTTCTTTTTGTTTCATGTGATGTGTTTTATGTTTTTCTTATCTGTCTTCTCCCCCAGTTGAATCAAGATGACCAAGATTCAAATTTAAAACATTTGTAAAACAGGATCTTGTGCAGTCCGAATGTAATTTTCAGTACCTGAATTGATACTAAGACATCAAAAATCGTTAAATTTTTTCAAGACTGGAGGTAGGTATTTGTCAGCTGATTATGTCAATTTTTATAAATTTTTTGAGGTACATATCTGAATAGTACATAGAGAAAACGAAAACTATAAACTCAGAGCAATAGTGGAGAAAAAAAATACGTAAGAAAAGAAAAATCCATTCGCAACTATGTCATTTAGTGTTGTACAAGCACTTGATCCTTAGAAACCATTGAGTAAATCAGTACAAAATATATATATTCAAGTTAAAAATGTAAAACAGACATCCCAGTTGTAGAGACAAGAGTGTCTTGTTACAAATGTCAGATGCTAATGTGAAAAAAAAAAAAAAAAAAATTAACAAGAACAGTACTTTTTTTCCCTTAGCTGCATGATTAGTTCTACATATGACTACAAACAGACCTCAGATTTCAGTTATTTCCTGCACGACACTCACAAAAAACATTTTGCAGAGCATTGCTGCGCCCTCATGCCAAGTTACGACAACATTTTAACAAGGTTCATTTTCAATGTTGGCACTCACTGCCATCCCCTGCTTTGTAATGAGAACTGTATAGCAGCGTGCATTTCTCAAACTGATTTGCTGGTTGAAGAAATCAGAGGTAGCTTTGAAATGGAGAGGAGATATTGCATTGGTGACAGTGCTGGCATACGACTGAACATCTTTCGTGTCTTCTGACATAACGCCGTCACTGCTGTTCAGGTATTTTTGTAAGTAATGAGGTATCGTGTGGTTTTGTTCCTGTGGTTTTTGAGGTTTAGGTCTTGAAGCAATCTGAGTTGATACATTTCCCTCTAGTTGAGCTTGGATATTATGTTCTTAAAGCTATGCCATACAAAAAAATGAAAACAATTATGTACATATGTGTGCGAGATATGTACAGTAGAAGGCTGCGTCATTGTTCTGTAGTAATGCTGGAAATTACTGACCATATGCCATTTATGTTTGCGCCAACAATAAAAGAATGCGTAATCAAATTTTAGGTTCAAATTTGCCTCCAAGGAATTAAACGTCTTTGATAAACTCTTACCTTCTTACAAAAATTACACTCACAATCAGTTAACTAACAGGGTAGTGGGTCTGACCGCAATTTAATACCCAAATAAGGCAGATCTTTTAAAGATCACTGTCATTTTGATGAAATTACTAATGCATCGCAAGCAACAATTTCTGACAGATTAACATTCTTAGTCATATTCCAGGTTTAAAACAAGTTAAGCTCAATCGACAGCATTTACAGCATAATGTTGATTACCACCAAACATTATTTTGACTTCTCCCTCTTTAAAAGAAGCTAGGTTTAGAGGCAGAAATGTGAAGATTATAATTTTATAAAAGCATTTACATAAATTCTTCTGTTAAAACCTGCATTATTTGAGCTGTAAAGTTGTTTAAATAATCGCTTTTAGTCATTTAAGGGTTGAGTGTTACGTCGTCATGGCAACAAAGTTGTAAAATTGGCTATAACTTTACACAGAAAAGGTTAGTAAGTGATTTTATCACACTAAAATTATGTTAACAGATATTGTTTTCATCATGTATACACTTTTGAAAGAGTGAGTATTTTAACATTTCCAGACTGGCCCCATTTACTTAGATTGTAAGTGCTTCACTGTAACCCAGATTTTCTTTTTTTAAAGAAAAGGAGGGACAAGTCAAAATATATATAGATATTTTTTTTGTGGTAATCAACATTATACCACAAATGCTGTCCATGAAGCTTCATTTGTATTGAACATGGAATATTACTTTAAAATATCTTAAGAACATTTTTAAAGGTTATGCAGCAGCATTTCACACCAGTTTGAATATTTCATTGAATTTGAGCTTATTATGAAATCACTAGGACATTTTTGAGGTAAACCGCAAACCTTAGCCAGTCAGCTCTTTTATAAACTAAAATGTTCTAAAACAAAAGGGAAAATAAATCTTTGGTGGCACGGTGCTGTGGAGAGGGTGTTCAAGTGTGTTTGTTTGTGTATGACAGAATGGGTGTGTCCATTTAAAGCTCCACCAAAATACAGGAGGCATCTCATGTTGTGACTACTTCAATGACAAAAACGGACCAATTAATTTTCTTCTTTACCAATGAAGCCTGGAAAATTAGTCAACGAGAGTGTATTGCAAGGAAACCGCTGCAGCACATATTGTGTATTTAACCCCTGCACATACTCTGTGCGCTTACAGCAGTTTTGAACACTTAAGTGGGAACAGCAAGGTGGCTCCAATCATCATCTGCAAGATGTTTGTTTGCATTTACGTCGTTTTTAGGTTTAAGCTCTGAGATGTTGTGTGTGTTTATCACAAACAAATAAAACCAAAACAAACGAATGAGGGAAAAAAAAAATTATAAAAAAAAAAAACCGATCAAACAAAAGTGGGAAGTCAATAATAAGTGGTCAAGGCAGTCTTTTCCCTTGGAGAGAGCTGACAGCTGGATGAGGTAGAGGTAAAATCCTGTGGTTGCTTAGTCCTCCTCTGGCTCTGCCTCCTCCTCTTCTTTTTCCTAAAAAGCACAGTGGGCAGACAAAACACACAGAAATCAGGATCTATTCACCACAAAAAGACAGAAACATGGCTGTGTGTATTCAGAATGTGCATTTTTGTCATTTTGACTGTTCGAGTTCACAGCAGAGAAATCAGCTGAGCACTTGTACATAAGATCACATTCATCCGGCTGACATCTTTTAACCAGACTGACCTCATGGAAATTATGTGACTGTGGCGACCTTTTTGCAAAATGATATTATGTAGCTATTAACACATATTGCGCCAGTTCCGATTATAAATGTCCACTGAGTGGCGCTTAAAGTTAAAGGTGCACTCAGTAAATTTTTGAAGTATGTTGAAGTATAGCTTACACTGACACATAATGGCCCGGATGCTGCATCATTCAAACACAGTAGTTTTCAGTTACCAGTGCCATTGCAGAAATTTACATTGCACAGTAAACCAGGATTAGTTTAATCCATTAATGAAAGTGTCCAATAACAGGGCAGTTACTGAGATTAAGCAAGTAGTATTCAGCTAGTCATGTGATTCTAAAATGGCAGCCCCCATGAGGTGCCCCTGCTCCATGTAAAATTAAAAAGCTTTTATAAGGTTACTGATATGACTGGTTGTGGTTATGATTTTTATTTATTTATTTATTTATTTTTTAAATAACTATTCATTTCTTTAGAAGTAAATCTTTTTAAATGAGGAAAAAATTACTGAGTGCACCGTTAAATTTTCTTTCAAACAAGGTTAAGGTTAATGCACTATGGAACCTACCTCCCAATCTTAAACGTTAAACCTAACTGATAGTTTCATAAGGGCAAATGTGACATGAAAACGCTATTACTGAAGCAACTACACAATTTTGTGGTGCTTCTATGACACTTTCATGTCAATTGACTCTCGTGTTCTTTGGGAGTGGTGTGGAAGTGCAACGCTCTATCGAGTGAGCTACAGTACAATTTGATCACATTCGAACAAGCTTAAAAATGAATGAGTTACACTATAGTAAACGTTTTTGATGTCATAAGATAGCATTGTGTGAGGAACAGGGTGAAAAGTGTTTATGAACTGATAATCTGCCCTTTTACTCGTGATTTGTGTGAAAGGGGATAAAAGTCGTTGTTGTTGTAGTAGTGTTCATTTCACCAGGAAAGTGATGTGATACGTACAACAGGCCATGTACAAATTTTGCAAAAATGTAGGTATAGGAACATGTTTCTGTAAAACCATGTTTCAGCATCTCACACACTGGCCGTTGCATTTTTAGATAGCGTGTCAAGTAAACAATAGTCAATGTTTTATGCTTTCTCTGTGGTTACAATGTTCTTTTTTATGCGCTCAGACAGTGAACGTCCCACAGCTGCTGCCGAGATGACCAGTATTGAGATGGAGGAAAGTGGTGAATGGGGGGACTAAGCAGAGATGCTTAACTTTGGGAAGTTTTCAGAATGAAATGGATTTAATTTTCCACATGGCTTCATTTTATTTGGGGAAGCTAACTGACATAATTTATAACCCTCTTCCTTTCCCAAGTCGCTGTGTTGCTCCCATTCAGGGGAAAGGGCCGTTGCAAAAGCCTGTCTGCATTATATGAGCCAAACTCCATTCATTAGTGCGGCAGACACTTCAGCTGTGAAGGACCAGCTAAGCGCTACCATGTGTGACATGGGCGAGTGAAAGAACGGAGAAGGAGGGGTTGAAGGAAGGTGAAAAAACTCTTTAATCATACTGGGATATATACCCCATCACTCATGCCACACAGACCAGAAAATACCAGCTCCATTCCAAACTCTTTAGTGCTTAAATTCTTTAGTTTTTTCATTTTCAGCACTAGAATTTTGGAAAACAAGGACATTTTGTTTTTTTTTCTTAAGGATTCTACAATCATTTTTAATAATTTGCTCACAATTTGCTATTATTTAATTTAATATATAATTAAGCAATAGAACAAAAGAGGCTGTGCTGTACAATAATATTACCACTAGTAAAGGGTATTATTATATTTCATGAATTAGTTAAATAACTAATTCTATTTATTAACATTATAAGAGTTCTTCCATCAAGTAATGCAAATAATTAGTCTAAATATAGGTGATATTATATATACAGTATGTAGACTTTGTGCATTCATTAATTACAGTTTAATTCATGTGAGCTCACAGGTTTATGTATTATGATATTATTATTTGTACGAGATGGTGAAATCGTAAGATATTATATGACTTGGCTCGTACGAAAAGGTATGACTTTTATTCCCCTACGGACCAGGCAAATAACAAACAAAATTTGGAATCGATACAATACAGGCATAACATTAATGCAAGCCCAACACTTTTTTCATTGACATTTCTTTAAATAAATCTGGTTACACATTCTGTTCTTATTTATGCAATAGAAATTACTGTTTTCTATGGTAGTTAAAGTGACACATTTTTGTGGGAGTCAACTCGTACGAGTAATTATGACCAGTTATGAGACTGAATTCTCCCATTCCCTTCTGTATTTTGAAATGAAAGAAGTTGGTATTGGTAACTAGAGGTGGCACTAAAATCAATTACAATGTAGTGCTGTGTGGAGTAAAACCAAGTGGACACACTTTCCTTTATGCAATTAAAAAAGGCTGACATTCTATTGATCACTTAATGCAATGGATTCCATGCTTTGGAAACAATTCAACAGCAAAATACACAACAAAATTGCTCTCTATTTTATGACAAAGGGAAGACCTACCTATATAAACATTTGTTTTAATGAAAATGAAAGTCATTACAAGCGACTGTAATCAGTGTTAGA
Organism: Myxocyprinus asiaticus; assembly: GCF_019703515.2. NCBI lineage: Eukaryota > Metazoa > Chordata > Actinopteri > Cypriniformes > Catostomidae > Myxocyprinus > Myxocyprinus asiaticus. The sequence goes on from NC_059390.1 coordinate 11,931,008, forward strand.
ATGTCTTATAATTACACAACTACATACACACTACATAATTATTACAAAAGAGGATAATGATCAAGTTTTGCCTTGTGGGTCAGAGGAACTATCTTTGTCCACTTAGCTACCTGGGCAGTGAATGTGTGTGTGTGTGTACAGTGTTTTTATGTTCTGTAGCTTCCAGTGTGGCTCAAAGCCATCAGAGCCTTTGCATTCCCACATAGCAACAAATCAGGCTGCAGTTATGCATTCACACTGTAAACTGGTCCGCACCAGCGAACAAGTGGGGGCAAGCAGATTCCTGTTAAATGTGTGGAAGTTGGTGTGGGGGAGGTGGGAATTGTAGCTTAGCCATTTGGGTCTTTTCTTACTATTACAGTCTTTTCATACAAATAAAGACACCTACACCCAAGGAAAACCTCATGATTATATGTCCATACACTTTAAAAACGTTTTGTCAGGCCCCTAAAAATGTGGGTCATCTGATAACATCTAAATTAAAAGAATAGTTCACCCCAAAATTAAAAATGTCCTTTATTTAGCTTTGTTTTTCCAAACCTTTCTCTTCCATGGAACACAAAAGAAGATGTTAGACAGAATGTTAGTGACCGACGGTCTCAGACACCATTTACTCTCACTGTACGGAGTGTGTCAACATTCTACAAAAATTCTCCACGTGTTCCAAGGTAGACATTTTTCAGTGAATCCCTGTTACTCGTTTTGTTCAAGACAAAAATATGACTCAATATGACCAAATGAACCTGATTACGTTAGGACACCAACGAATGTAACTAAGGGTCAGACCAGGTAGAAACGTTTTTTAAGGTAACAGCTGCATGTTTTCACTTTTTATAGTATAGTCATGTATTCCAGCATATTGTGAAATGGAATATAGTTTAACACCAGTTCACATTAATTATTTTAAAATGAAAGAATTAAACTTCACACCAATTCGGAAATACCATACTTGTTTTATTCAGACTGGAGTTTTAATTTAGAGAATGACAAAAATTTGGTGGTGTAAAAAGTAGTTTTGGTGTGAAAATTTGTTTTATGAATATTTTGTATTTTTGCATCGTCAAACTTTCACATGGTTTACTCTAACCAACATATAGAAAGCAGACTTTGGTCTTTTTCTCATGAGCACACTGAAGCAGCACCGTGCACAGAGACTTTGGAACCAACTCCATTGTTAGAAGGAAGGAATTTTGACAAGAGAAAAAAAGGGGCAACCCTTCAAAACTAATCCTGTCTGCTTAGATTGCATATCCATCTGTGAGGGGATGAAACTGAAGAAGGCTGGGATTCCACACATAGTGCTGCAGGATTTACATTAGCCTTAATGATTGAGCACACAGGTCTCTCATCAAGTCAGAATCATGCCATCCTTTCACTTACTTTGGAATCCTAAAGACTTTAATACCAAAACAGTAAATGTCCTCCCTCTCATACGTTCACACAATCATCAGTCTATTTTTCTCTCAAACACAAGGCTTCTCATGTCCTCTCTTGACTGATTGTACATGTATTATGGCTCAAACAAGTGTGTGTTGAGTCTGAGCCATTGCATAGCAGTTAGGGTCGACAGGGGTTCAAAAGTGGTGAAACATGGATAAAGTGGCAAAAGTTTGTCATACAAATGAAATGCGTAGATCTCAAAAACAGATTGAATTTTTTTTTTCGTATGCTCTGAGTTTGGATAAAAGTATCTGCCAAAAGCATAATTGTAAAATGCTTGAGCTGCCACATTAAATCATGGAATGCTCGAAAGCAGAGCGGCAGGACACACATCTTGATTGGCAGTTAACTATTCTGCAGTACATATGAGTCATTAAGAATGTGACAGCCCAGAGCCAACTGCACTGGGCAGATATCTACTGATTAAAAATAGTATAAGGCAAATACTGAGAATACTGTGTCATATCTGTGAGCATGTCCACCTGTTTCATTAACCATGTATGGTACAAGATTTCATTTTACATACCTGAGCGGGCTTTTCCTGAACCACTTGCTGTGGCTGAAAGACAAAAAGGGAAACAATCATGACTTTCTAAATGCAACAAACTAATAGTTGCCATACTGGCAGAACATTCCATTCACAGAAATATATTTGCACTGCAAAATATACACAGTACATTGTAAATGGGAGCGTTAAAATGAATAAATCAGAAACAAAAAGGAATCGGGCGGCACACCTTAAATTGCCAAAGCAAGCATTTTTTTTACAAGAGAAAGCAGCTTATTACAATCAATGGGTAAACACACCAGATCGTAATCAATGTCAACAGAATAGAATTGACCAATGATTAAAATGAATAAATGCTTAGTAATTTTTTTACCATATTAATTTAAAGCACTGAAGATAGTTTTTAGGGACTAAACTTTTAGTGCATCTTATTAAAGCATTAAAACTCCTTTTCTGACCAACATATACATCTTATCACATTGTAGATTCTGCAGATTTTGATTTGGGATCATAGAAAGGCTTTGTTTGTTGATATTGTAATTTGACTAAAAGTACATTTTATTCAGCCACTGATTGATAGAGACATACTTGTACTCAAGGTTCTTATTATGATGGCTTAAAAAAGTGAACATACTGTTTTTTTTTTTTTTAAACTTGGTTAGGGTTTTTTATAAGAGTCCTTAAACAAAGACCAAAATTTCCAATGGTAACTCATCCTAGAGCTGTTAAGCTACATTCAAACTTGGTATATACCTTCAAACTATTCTGACATGGGTCGCTATAACTTTTTTAAATGATTGGACTTATAATTTTCCTGTAATGGATAATCAAAAATCTAGGGTATAGATTTTTGATTATCCATTACAGGAAAATTATAAGAGACAGTTTAGCAGAGACAGACCACAGGTATTAAAATGAATAAGAGAAATTGGAACACCCAGTATGTATAAGAGGAAATCTCACAAAGCCTCACATGTAAAAGAGCCAATCAACTTTTAGGTACAGATATCGCCAGTCAACTCGAAAATACGCATACGCATTAGCTGTACCAGCCTGATCTGAGCTAAAGAAGCTTAATTTAAGATTCCATTGTTGTTAGATTTTACTGATTTGAAATTTATTCTGTGATTGTTATCTTGACCAACCGTTTTGGAGATTTTGGTCTTTCCCCATTTAAGTAGAGAGGGGCTGTACTTGAAGAAGAGCTAACAAAATGTATCAAAACATCAAAAGCCACAACATGTATGTTAGATCCAACACCAACTAAGCTCTTAAGAAATATTTCCTGTAATCTCAGAACCTTTTCTTAATATTATTAACTCCTCGCTATCCTTAGGACATGTCCCAAGAAACTTTAAAATGGCAGTTATCAAACTGCTTATTAAGAAGCCACAGCTTGATCCAGGAAAACTGGCTAATTATAGACCGATTTCAAATCTCCCATTTATGTCGAAAATACTAAAAGGTAGTGTCCTCCCAACTGTGTTCATTTCTACAGAGAAATAGTATATATGAACAATTTCAGTCAGGATTTAGGCCCCATCACAGTACAGAGACTGCACTTATCAGAGTTACAAATGACTTGCTCTTATCATCTGATCACGGCAGCATTTATCTTCTAGTGCTTTTAGATCTTAGTGCTGACTTTTACGCCATAGATCACGACATTCTCTTGAATAGGCTTGAGAATTATGTTGGCATTTGTTGACTTGTATTAGCATGGTTTAAGTTCTATTTAGCAGACCGCTACCACTTTGTAAGTGTAAACGTGGAATTGTCAAATCAAACAAAAGTATGGAGTGCCACAGGGATCAGTTTTAGGGCCTCTGCTTTTCTCCTTATATATGCTTCCCCCGGGAGATATTATCAGGAATCGTGGAATAAGTTTCCACTGTTATGCTGATGATAACTTTATATTTCTACGAAACCTGACAAAATGTCACAATTCTCCAAATAACAGTGTATCAATGAAATCAAAGATTGGATGGCCAAAAATGACCTTCTACTCAATTCCAACAAAACAGAGGTACTAATTATTGGACCAAAAACCTCTAAAATAAGCTACTAAAATATAATTTGACTATCGATGGATGTACTGTTACATCGTCTTCTACAGTGAAGAACTTGGGTGTTATATTTGATACCAATCTGTAATTTGAAAATCCAATTTCCAATGTTTGTAGAACAACATTCTTTCACCTCAGAAATATTGCTAAGTTATGACACATGCTCTCTGTTGCTGATGCCGAAAAACGAATTCATGCGTTCATGACCTCAAGACTAGATTATTGTAATGCATTACTGGGAGGATGTCCAGCGAGTTCAATAAATAAACTTCAATAGGTTCAAAATGCAGCAGCCAGAGTGCTGACTAGAATCAAGAAATATGATCATATTAGCCCCATTTTATCATCGTTACATTGGCTACCTGTTCAATTTCATATTAATTTTAAAATGTTGTTAACTACGTACAAAGCTTTGAATGGTCTAGCTCCGCAGTACTTAAGTGACCTTCTACCACGCTATATTCCATCACGTTCATTATGATTGCAAAATTCTGGCCTGTTAAAAGTTCCTAGAATATCAAAATCCACAAAAGGAGGTAGATCATTTTCCTATTTGGCTCCTAAATTATGGAATAGTCTCCCTAACACTGTTCGGGACGCAGACACACTCACTCAGTTTAAGTCTAGACTAAATACTCATCTATTTAGCCAGGCATACACCTAATTTATCCATAAATTCACAAATAGGCTGCTTTAGTTTAAGAAACATTTATCATCCTCTATAACTCTGCAAAAAATTGCATGGCATCTATGCTAATATTGTTCTATTTGTTTCCCTGTCACCGAAATGACCTGCTGGTTGAACTGTGATGCACCTAACTGATCTCTGCCTGCATCACCTTGGTCTAATGATGGACTACATTCTTAACATGGAATACACAGACTTTCAATTATTTGCCAACAAAAACCTTCATCAACCAATTAACAAATGACAATGCATCTATGTGAACTTCTGCAGTTAATCCAGGCTGAACTTCAAAGACATTAGTCATTAATCTTACAGTTCATACAAAATCTTTTTTTAAACACTGGCCCTTAACACTGACTTAGTTTACTCATTTTAAACCATGACCTGCACTGCACACAAATAAATAATATTGGCATTATATTCATGCTGGTTAGCCATAGGGGAACTGGCCCCCACAGTGAGCCTGGTTTCTCCCAAGGTTTTTTTTTTTTCTCCATTAACCAACATCTTATGGAGTTTTGTGTTCCTTGCCACAGTCACCTTCGGCTTGCTCACTGGGGTTCTAAATACAATTATTATATATACTGTATATATACATATATATATATATATATATATATATATATATATATATATATATATATATATATATATATATATATATATATATATTAGTATATTATTTAATAATTAATTTTTATACACAATTTACAATCTTATTTAATCAAACTACACAATGATCACTCTAAGACTTTATAGATATTACAGTTTTCATTTTCTGTTAATGCATGATTTTCTGTAAAACGATGTGTGTTGTGAAAAGCGCTATACAAATAAAAATGATGACTATCTATCTATCTATCTGTCTGTCCTGTAAACTGTCATTTTAAAGCCAAAATCGAAGTTTGTCTTGACAAATTTGACCTGTAGTTCATTTTAAAGATCACTCACAACACGACCAGATGTGCACATATAGAAGTGAACACAGCAGTGCAAGAGGAGAGTGTACAAAGCCCAAATTGTGCCCTACTTGCATTACATCACAAACACTAAGCACTGCCACCCCACAGGAAGTGGTTCTAAGACCGGAGCTTGACAGCTGAGGAGTCCTCCGCTGTTCTGAGAGCCAGGCAAAAAAAAAAAAAAAAAAAACCCTGAGAGTCCCCAGTGTTTGGAACCAAAGCCAGTACACACACACACACACACACACACACACACACCACTTGGGATTGTTGGGAGCAGCTGGTGTGTTTTGTGCCAGCTCCGCTTGGAATGCTATTAGGCTGTAACACAGTAAATGTCAACACCAGATGGAAGCAGGCGAAGAATGTAACTGGCGATAAAGGCAAATTGGGAAAATGATGCACACATTCCAAAACGGAATGGATGGAACACAAATATACCCTGGATAACCACAGACAGCAATACACATGAGGAGGAGTGTAATTCCAACACCTTCCTGGTTGCACCTATTTGCAAACACATGAAATACAAGATAGTGCCATGTGCACTTCATGATTAACAGATCATCCTTAATACCAAAATTGTAGTCTGTTACATCCCATTCTAATGATAATAGCAAAAGTACAAAATACATACAAATTGAACTATGGAAAAAGGTGATGCTGTAGACGCTTAGCATGTTACCCTCAGATTCAGCAACAATTACATATCCCATTCACTACTATTAAAGGAAGATGAACCAATCAAATATGTTAGGTTGTAACTAACATGTCTGCAGTCCTTCGATTATTTTTTAAGGTTAGGATTTTGGATATGATATGACTGCTTTTTTGAGTTTGGGTGAAGGACTATATGGATAAAAATGTTATTTTGTATTACAGTAGGAAGCAACTTTCCCATTGCATGTTTGAATATTGTCATCTCTGCAATTCTAATGGAACAACAGTCCTGTTATTAGCAAGCACTGAATTAAATTACATTTTCGGTTTCTGCTAACAAAAGTGGTTCTTTATACTCTCTCGCACCAACAGAGCAAGTTTCCAGCATCAAATAATTTCTCTGTCGTCACTGAAAGCGAAATGTTGCTCTGAAGTGACAAAACCACTATTGTGCCTAACGATTCTCGAATGGAAACCATGCCATCCTGTACCAATCCAGGTTCATTGATATGGTTACGGTTTCCTTTTCCACTGTGGTGCTGCGAAATCAGGATAAAAATGGACTGACTAAGCAAGAGAACAATCTTAAGTCACCACATCATTAAAGTCGTTCCACCATCACGGTTCTCTGCCCTGAGTACGGTCATCTATCTGCACTGAGAAATCCACATAATCGATAATGAAAAAGTGATATGTGTGGAGCAGAATTTTGGACTAATGACATAGCCATGGACGGGACTACCCAGTAAAATAAATAACAAATAAGTGACCACCAAAATGTCTTTCTTCACATTATTTGTTGCAGCCATTGCTGGTTTGGACAAAAAAAGCCATTAACATTCTTGCTTGATGCTTTATCACATCATATTTAGGTTTTACCTACGCAATACATTTCTCTCAACATTATCTGTTTGGTCCCTATTGCTATTGGTTTTAAGCATGAAGTTTCCGTGACTGACAAGCCATCATCCCTCTCTTCCCTTTTGTGTTGACCTAAACTGAGGATTATTTGGAAGGCTAACTGCCTATGAATCCCTGTAGGTGATCTAACACCTTCACTTTGGCCCCTCTGAATGGCATGATATGCTAATTTGGAAACAAACCACTAGCCCTTACTATTGTAGACTGAGAAAGGAAACTTAATTTCTTGTTTAACATTCATCCATTTGGAGAAGACAAGAAATTTAACTTGGGAAAACCATTCTCTTTCCTTATCATTGCTGGAGGAAAAATACTGTCTGTAGAAAGCACCATTTTCTTAATGGCACTGAACTTGGCCCCCTAATGCACACAGGCTTATCAGAAATGCCATCCCTTCTTGCTCTTCTGCCCCTCAACACCAAAGGTGAACTCACAGCATTGTCTTTCACAAGATTGAGCTCACTCTTTGAAGTCGTTAGTAGCTGACACACCAAATCACTTCAGCAAGCTCTGCTGAAATGAGGGCTAGAGGAGAGCTGAATGACCCTGGTGCCCCTGTGTCCCCCTTGTGCTCTGCGTATGGGCTGCACTGGTAGAAGCAGAAGTGTGTTCCCAAAAACACAAGGGGAAGAATAGTAGAAACCTTAGATGCAGTGTGTATATATATACATACGCACGCACGCACGCGCGCGCACACACACACACACACATATATATGCCCAAAGTAAATTTTAAATATAAAATAAATTATAAATAATCAAGGCATGTTTTTTTTTTTACTGAACACATGGATGAATACATCAATTTCAATTAATTTAATTTATATGCACCAATAAAACAATACATAGTAAACATCAATACTTATCTACATCTGTTGTTCAATGTTTTACTAAAACTACTTCAATACTTTCAATACAGGAAAAATGCCACGCAGGGTCTGTGAATATGTTTGAGTAATGATGCAAATAATTTTTTGAATAACAGTTTTTAATCAGATTCACTGAAATGGACAGAAAGAACCAATTCACGTAAATCAATCAAAAAACATATCAACTCTTAAGGGCTTTTTGTTTAAGTTTTAATCAGAGACACTATTTAAACATCTGTACTGACACTCTCAAAAGTCGCAAGACAGGGAGAGATTGAGGAATTAGTCTAATGAAACCATCTTTAGGAAACTTAATTATACAATAAACACATTAACGTCACTCTGATATTCACAATATTGCTTACTTTTTCTATAACCAGCAAAATCATAAAAAAATTGAATATTCTGTTCATATTTGATTTATCGGCTAGCGCTAGTGTGAACTGCTCTCCATAACTTCTGGATTTACTGTGAGCTAAGCTGAACTCCCAATCTGAGCACAGTTGTGTTGGCAAGTGACACTGCAGTTGATATAATGGGTATGACTACTTTAGATGTATCAGATGACACATGGAAAAATATCTCAGACACTATTCCTGTCCCAGTGGCAAATTTGGGGTAATCATTTGGTGATACATTTAGCCATCAGGGACCGGATATCCAGATGTTCTAATTACAGATAGTGTCTGAACTGCAAAATTCCTTTTTAAGGAAATACACTCATTAAACACACAAAAAAGCCATAAAGTTACATCTTCATTATTGTTCATTTTTAATTTGGCACCTCTTCTGTAAACAATTAACTAATCCATAGCTATAAATAAAAGTTGTTACAAGAAAAAATAATATTATCTCCTCTCTTCTATTCTGCAATTACACTTATGCTGTGGCAGTGTACATTTAAATTTGGTAGAGTGCCACTCCTAATATTGTCGGCTCCTTAATGATAAATTGCTTGAGTTTTTCCTAATTTCCTAAGTCACTTTGGATAAAAGCATTTGCTAAATGATTAAATGTAAATGTTTCTCCATCTAACAGCTCTGTACTCTTAATTTATTGGTGATGGGATCTGGATTTAATGGAGGAAGTCACGCTTGGTGACCAAAGGGGAACTAACTGGCGTGAGACAAAAGCCAATTACTGTGTGAGGAAATTGTGCTATGATTGAGTATGTGAGTTAATTTATTTAAATGTTGATGTGATCGGTGGCCTTTGCACCTTATTTAAAAGGACACACATGAACTGGCACACACAGTCAAAATGTTGTTTTACAACCATACCTAATGCCTAATCGAGAGCCACCCATTTAATTTAAGAAGATAGAGGTTCATAATGAGGGAGATCCTAAAGAACAGTTATATCTCTAAACAAATAAATGGTTTATTCACACAACTTCATCTATAATTTCACACTATCAACACTGTAGTATGGCTTTCCAAACTAGTTTGAAACCAACAGGTCACAACTAATTTTTACATATATATGTTTTAAATTAGATTTCATGCACAAATATGTAGGTGGTAAAAATCAGGAATGCCAAGCTATTTGCACAGTTAGGTTTTAACAACCTTGCCTTTCAGTAGGTGAACTTCCAATGTAAAGGCTTGTGTTTATATGTGAACAGAAACAGCACTCTGAGAGGTTCTTAAGGCCATTAAAGTTTTATGCCAACATGTGAACAGAGCAACTGCTCAAATATTATTGCAAGCCATGAGTCACATTCATCATGTGGCACAAAAAAGTGAGCCTACTTTGAGGCTGGGCTGATTGACAATGACCAGAATTGTTCTACAGCAATTAAAACCATTAACATGGATATACAGGTCAGTTTGAGCACCATATTTGTAATATCCCTGATAAATTGGCTGGTTAGAGTAATGCACATACAGTGGGGTTTAAAAGTCTGTGGTCCACATTGAAAATACTGGATTTAAAAACTAATTTAAACCTGGAAATGAAAAAAGATTTATTTGAAAAATAAATAAATAAATGAATGAATGAATAAATATATACAATTAATTTGATGACAAAATGAAATATTTAAGATTCTGCTCTATTTCTAGGTCACTGATCAAATAGGTTTGTGATATTGACCATATTAACTCCTTTGAACAAAAGGTCAGGTTTCTTCTCTTCATGCCAGCATGAGTGCATAACAAATATGAAAAATGCATGTTAATTTTACAACTCACCTTCTTACTCAAATTGTTATGCTGATAATATAATTTATAATTCAAAAAAGTAACAGAGGCATTTTCACAAGTGGACTCAGATGTTTGAACCATAAACTAAAAAAAAATAAAGGATAAGGCTCTTTCAAGAAACATTTTATAAGCACTAAACCTTTACTATTCTCACTGTGGCGACAGACTAAGGTATTGCATAAGAGTAATATACCAGTTAGGGTAAATTTCCAAACTCTTAACACTACACTGCCAACTAGTCACAGAGTTCATTGCTTGCCGCAACCCGCAACATTGGAAACAAGTACTACTGTGAATTAGTTTTCAGCCAACAGTGTTACGCATGCCTTGAAACAACTGCTGGGAGGAAAACGGAGACACCCACCATGTTCAGGAACATCAATGAACAGTATCTCCAAAATAAAAAACAATGGCAAAGAGGGAAAGAAAAGAATGTAACATCTCTAATTCTTTCCAAGCCTTCTGGACTTTCCCTAAAATAGGTAGTAGGGTCTAGATTTTTTCTCATAAATAGTCTACACAGTAAACCTCGTTTGTTTTCCACAGAAAAGTTGCGTTTTAAAATTCATCTTTAGCCCTCAGACACCAAAGCATTGATACTGATTTTCTTTTTTCTGTTTTTCCTCCTTGAATGTGTTTAGGAAGCCACTGATTGTAAAAACTTTGATTTTGTTCTGGGGTGAATTTTGTGTGATTTTAGCAAGCTATGACATTCAATATGCAATTTATTTCCTGCCAAAACTGTTGTTGTGGTACAGTTCGGAGTGTCAGCTAGTGTTATATGTAGTAACATGTAATAACATGTACTAACACAGATATTATTTAATTACTTTAACCATATGATACCCATTGTAGCAGGACTGGAAGTTGCACCATCACCATCGTTGCATTTTAATCGTGTTAGGTAAAAAAATTCTCTGGACGCCTGTGTTCTGTTCCATCCTGTTGTGCTCTGTCTAGCTGTTTTAATTGCAAGAATGCATCATATGTAAACACTCCCCAAAAAAAGCATTCGATTGGAGTCAGGTGAACCCAACACCAGCCTTATAATGCAAGCCTTTGTTAAGGTTGATTAGTTGACTAGTCATTTAGGCAACCGACTAGTCATTTAAAAAAAATATATTTAGTTTTGCACATCTAATAGTGTTACATATTACTTTCTAAGGACAACTTAACACACTTCCCTTGACATTTCTTCTTATTAAAGAGTTCAAATAACAAGATAAGCAACATCTTCCTCTTCTACATCCAATTAAATCCAGTGTCGACTGGCAGTCTCTTTTTAAGATGTGTTTACCCTGACTACACAATCAGTCAGCATGTTTCTTTAAAAATGATGAGACAGGCTTGACCTTATTCCAGGAGAAAGTTGTGTAGGTGTTGCATTACGGGCCAGAAAACCCACATGATTCCTTAGCTTAAGAGCCTAGTCTTATGTCCCTGGGTCCAACAGCTAGAAAAAACATGGCAAAGCCCTCTCTTCTTGCTATCATTCCAACTGCTCAACATTGATAGTAACAGCAAGTCAGCCAGAGCAACATTCCAAATCAATTCCACCAAAAAGCAGAGGGACAATATCCAAATTTCAAACACTGCCACGGGTCTGTCAAACATCCATCTGAAAAGCTAGATTGTGGCCATTAAATACACATGCAATCGCTCAATGTTCTTGGATTTCATAGAATGTTTGAGCCCATATTCTTGGCAAAAGGTGATGCATACTGTTGTAGAATCATGTTTTCTGGCTACCATGGTGTGTCTCGCAGCTTTGAATGGAGGGAGGTTCTTTAAAATCTCTTGATTTTTGGTAGACACAGTTTTGGAGTCCTTTTTTGTAATTCTATATCAGATCTTTCAGTCTTAAAAAATGAGAAAAGGTCTTTGGACCAGTTACACAAAGAGATTATGTAATGGTTGTAAGTCAGCCTCTGGCACAGGTACCTGGGGTAAAAAGCTGGGAGCGTGCAGCTGCAAGTCTCAGCAGCTCCAGAACACAACGTGCTGGGGCAGAGCAATGCCAAGCTGCTACACAACTAGTGAAAGACTCAAGCCCTCAGAACCTGGCATGTACTACCAAAACCAATCCCTGCTGCTAGAGTCATTTACAAAAACTGTGGAACCCCCTTCTTCCTCTTAAAAGAAACTGCACAAAAGTCCACTGAAGTCATTCTAGAGGTAGACCGATATATCGCTTTTACTGATTAACTGGTGCCGATAGTTACTTTTTGGAACTATCGGTTATCGGCATAGATCTATGCTGATAGTTTTTTTAAATTCTTCCATGTTCCTCTGTGGTCGGTGCTGGAGGATTCTACAGTTTGAACAACTTGGTTCTCCAGTATGACAGCGGCCTCTAGAAGTGAAACAAAAACAGTTACTGACACCTCGTGGGGATTTGCTGTATCTTAATCATTTATCATTGACAAAAATGTCTGCTTCTATATCTGCACCTGTCATAGTAAGGAAAGACTAAGATTTTTAAAAACTATCGGCTGATTAATCGGTTATCGGCCTTTCCCACCACCTTAGTTATCGTTTCTGAATAATCCACTATCGGTCAACCTCTAATTCTTACAGCTGTTGATGCATAGACCAACAAGAAATCTGTGCCTGTAGAATTGTTTCGCAAAACTCTAAATTCTATAAATCCGCCCAATCTTTTGGCTAATTTGATAATGCTTTCAGCTACCAATACACTAAGAATTCTCAGCACTGTTTAACAAATTTTGGCAACATTTAAATCCATTCTTGCCTCAATATCAGCATATTTGAAAAGATCTGCATAATACATCTGGGTCTACTGATGCCTCAATGCTGAAAAGGAATACTGCATTTGAACATCCAAATTTGCATCATTATTGAGGCCATGTCCACATTAATACGTGTAAGTTTAAAACCTCCATTTTCATTTTCCTAATGTCATCATTTTCCAAAGTATGTGGTTAAGGAGAGCATTTTCAAAATGCTCCGTTTTCAGTGGAAGAAGATGGCATTCTAGCGTGGAGGAGAGGCATAAATGAAGTAATAAAATGTGCTTTCAAGTGAAAATGTATTAGTGTGGACATGGCTTTCTGACATAGCACAGACTATGAGACCTTCTTGCCCACAAGCCAAATTCGTTTTACCTGGCTTGCTGGCGAAATACGTGAAAGTCTAGAGCGACAGAACAAAGCTAACATATGTTTTGCGTTTGTGAAAAAACTTTACTTGAACATAGTCTTCTTAGGGCTGCTGACAAGAATTCCACAAAGACAGGAAACATAAAAAAACACTTTGCTTGATTTGATGAGGTAAACTTATCCAAGGACTCCCTTACTAGAGGCAGACCACACAGAGGAGCCACCCAGTAACTGCACCCCTCTCCACCCCCACCGCTCCCATGAATAAAGGCCACATGTTCTGAAAAACTAGAGGTGGAAGTGGGGAAAACAAGCCAGACATCTCTAGGGTACAGGGCTACAGCACTGGCTTTGTGATCTCCATTGGAATGCCTCCACCAGTTTGGCCAATTCTAAAAAGACTCCAGGTCCAAAAGTCCTTCCAAACCCAACTCTCTCCATCCCCTCACACACATCTCTTTTCAGGCTTCAAATCAGCCACCCTCCCCAACCAAACAGTGCTATGAATGCCACCTATCAGAGCCTGCGATTAGGGGTAATTTGCCGAAGGGCCCTTTGTAGAAGAGAAAAATGTCTGCCAGAGCAAGGAATGTGGAAAATTCCTGGCAGGACAAGCAACCTTTTGTTAGGAGTTTTTTTTTTTGGAAGGGGGGTGTTCTGGAGTAAAAGAAAGCGCAGACAAATTGGATCTGGTCTGTTTAGGAGCCTCTGCTGTTTGAAGTGAAATCAGTTCCCAGAGTTTCTCAAAGGAGAGAGGAAGAGTAGGAAGAGGGGTGGGGGCCGGCACAGTAATTCAGGTTTTACTTCAGTTCCACATAACTTTCTTCTAGTTCTTCTAATCTTGACTGGGGTCTTTATTATTTGGAATTGCATCAATACTTCAGTAAGTCCAATGGGATGCTTTACAGTTTCACTTTTTCCAAACCTTCCAACTTGATTAATGCAACAAAATAAAAAAAATTGTTTAAAGTTTTTCCATAAATTTGTTAAAACTTAATGTATGGGTTTGTAGATATTTGACATGTTTGTGGTTGCATCCAAACATCAGATGGTACAGGTGAGTGTGGACACTGGAACTGTGCTGAAGAGTTTAAGATCAATGTATATGTTTTAGGTTATAGTAACCTGTGACACCTAGAACAAATGACTTCCTGGCCTTCATAGGCCCACAGATACTGCAACGGAATAAAGATAAATATGTAAAAAAGCAAAAATAGATGAAGAATAAACTTGATACTCAAGTCTAAATATTTACATACAGCAATATGCATTTGCAAACCACAACCACAGCGTTAATTAACAACAAAAGTGAGTGCAGAGGTGCTGAGCCTTGTAACGTTTCATAATAAGTCATGCTTTCTAACAGTTTTGAGTCTGGGTATGTTTTGCTTCTGATCTGGGGCATATAAAATAGTCACTGTAACATACAAGTTTTTGTGAACATGTCCTGCAAGTGACAGGAGAAAGATACTGATGAAAAAAATGCATGCTTGCAGCCCTCTCTGTGCATCACTTCGCCTGCATTGCCATGCATGATAAAGGTCTTGTGTCATAGACATATCGCCATTAATAATGTATGTCACATTCCTTTTCCTGTTCTTCCAAAGACAAAAGCTTATGGTCTTCCACGCACTTTTTCTCTATTACTTTTCTTATTTATTCATACATCAGCACTGCTACGTATGCTGCCGTTATGGTTTATTAGTTAAGTGTTTATTATGTCGCCTGCCAACACAGCAGCAGTTTAAACTAATTGGCCTAAGTAATTATTTTGTAGAACAGCTTTCAAATTTTTTTTTATTGCCATTGCAGTTAGTCATATTAACATAATATGTGTAACAGAGACAATGATGTAAAGTGTTACCATTTAAGTAGACTTAAAAATATACTTTCAATAAAAGAATCTCACAAATAAGAGAAAACCTAGATTGCTCCAATATTGGCTAAACTATGTTTTTGTTGCTATTTTTTCACAGATCTTTCACTTGCTTTCAGAGGTACTGTCTCTCTTACATTATTCATATAGTGTCATCTCCAGAGCACCTACCGAGGCAGCTGCTATGGTCACTGGTTAAGAGCAAAATTATTAAAGCGCTTGCAGAAGTTGGAACAGGAAAATGAGAAGAGAGGAGGGAAGGGGTCACATGGGTCATTGGTCAAAATCTCTTGAGGTGATCCCAGCAAACTCCTGCTGTGTGAGCAGAGCCCCGGATCAACACACACCCCTACTGGCAGGAATTCAGGTTCTCGGGTCTTGGTTAAGAAGAAGAGATAGAAAAGAGAGGAGAGGAGGGAAGGACACGGGGGAGGGCTTGGAGAATGTAGGGAATGAGGCAGAGGTGTCCACTCGCTCTCTCTCATACTGTATCCAACTTGCACAGCCGTTCAAGTGAGGGACAGGAACGGTTCCAACCCACAATGTAAACCAAGCTTGCGCAAGTGCTTACTTTCTAGACCCCAACTCTTGCCCATGGTTTCAATAATTGCTAATAAACTTTCTGCAGCTCATAACAAAATCTACTCACTATCCGCTTACATCTAATTAGGAGACTTCTGCCAGACAAAACCAAAACTACAAGTAATTTCTGGACATGCAATACAACCAAGATGTTTGGTGCAACTCACAAGTCCATTGATTATTTCTAATGGCAAACTGTAAAACTGAAAGAAATACTTAATTTTCAACAACTATTTAACCTTTTCATTTTTTATTTTGTGATTGGTTACAATGACGTACTGCGCGGGTTCCATGAAACACAAATGGAGATGTTAGTGTGACAGACTTATTGTGCCTCCATTCACTTTCACTGTATGAAAAAAAAACATGCCATGAAAGTTAGGGCCCTACAAATCCATTTGATTTTTTTCCCAATTCTGTTTTATTTTTACCCAAATTCCATGTTTTATATTTTAATTTCTCTTAATTCTGTATCTGACAATTTTATTTAATTTCATCAAATGATGTCTAATCAAATTAATTCATTAAAACCTTAATAAAATGAAAATTGAACAAATAATTTTCAATTTCACACTGTATTATTTCTGTCAAAATTAAGCGCATTTATACAGATCCTCACAGCAAAATCAAAAACACGAGTTATTTTTGTCAAATAAAGTACTACACCACAGAGTGTCACAGATGTGAGATATTGCTCAAATATGTTATTATAATATATAGTATATTTTTACTATTACATAGTGCAGTACTATTCAGTAGTAATATGTTTGTCGTGTACATACAGTGTGTGTGTGTATATATATATATATATATATATATATATATATATATATATATATATATATATATATATATATATATATTTACACACACACAGGCAGCCAAAAGTTTAGAATAATGTACAGATTTTGCTGTTTCGGAAGGAAATTGGTAATTTAATTCACCAAAGTGACATGCAACTGATCATAAAGTATAGTCAGGACATTATTGATGTAAAAAACAGCACCATCACTATTTGAAAAAAGTAATTTTTGATCAAACCTAGACAGGCCCCATTTCCAGCAGCCATCACTCCAACACCTTATCCTTGAATAATCATGCTAAATTGCTAATTTGGTACTAGAAAATCACTTTTCATTATATCAAACACAGTTCAAAGCTATATGGTTCGTTAAATGAAGCTTAATAAATGAATGTCACTTTGGTGAATTAAAGTACCAATTTCATTCCGAAACAGCAAAATCTGTACATTATTCCAAACTTTTGGCCACCAGTGTATGTGTATATATATATATATATATACATACATATATATATATATATATATATACATATATATATATATATATATATATATATATATATATATATATATATATATGTGTGTGTGTTTTTGTCTGTAGTTTCTCACCTCCGGATAAGCAGTTTGCTACATGGAACAGTTTGATTATTTAACCACAAAAGACTTAATTATACTAAATATACAGTCTGTATGTGCTGAGTGCTTCATAGTGAATGAGTGCTCTGCTCATGATCAGGTGTTTTCAGTATATGAGCGGCCGGCTTCACACATTCATTTTATAGCTCACAGCACAAGCAGACTTTATAAATACTGTATTAAATTGCAGCCTTTAGTGGTTTAATAATCACACTAGGACATACTGCAACTTTAATTTGTTGTATTGTGTATTCAAGCATTCATTTTATCCCACGCAATAAATACAAATTTTATGACCATATTGCGCGATTCCGTTCTTGTTTTCTGCATCGCAGAATTATAGGGCCCTGTAAAGTGAATGGAGACGAACACTCTGTCTAACATTTCCTTTTGTGTTAAAGAAAGAAAGAAGAAAAAAAAAGTCATATGGATTTGAAACAAAATGATTAAATTATTAAGTAAATGACGATTAATTTTGTGTGAACTAACCCTTTAAAATGTAGATGCCTGTATGGCTCAGATTCTTTACACATTTGGGTTCGTTTACATTTAAGTAAAGCTGACACCATTGTACTATTTCAGTCCCATTTAGTGTGCAGGAACCACGATAAAAGATGTTGACGGAAGGAGCATAGGCCAAACCACTAATTCATGTGAGAAGGACAAGACCTCAGCTGACTGCAGATTCTCCTGCCTAGAACGCCCAGGCAGCCGAGTTCAAGATTTTGCCTGTGAGGCTTGCAAAGGCTATAAAAAGGTTTTGATGTTTGACACCAAGTTCCCATCTCAATACCCTCCTCTTGGCTCACACATGCACACATTAAAAAAGGGAATAAGGAAAAAAAATAAGGACAGAAAAAAGTATTTTCACACTTTGGCAGTGGTTGAGGGTTTTCCAAGCCTCCCCACCAGATCGACACTGTTGGATGACTCCCAATCACAGCCTACAATCTCCAAATGCCGCCTGCCTCCCCTCTTCCCTGCCAGACTCTTTCCCTCGGCTCTGATTCCGCTCCTCACCACCTGACAACACTGTCTGTCTCTCAGCCAAGAGTAGCAGATCCTTGTGTGAGACGAGGGAACTTCCTCCCTTCATCTGCTCATCCGTGCCTCTTCACTCATTCATTTCCTAATTTCCTTGTCTTTTCCTAGACTTCAGGCGGGGGAGTCGAAGGCGCAAGTGTTAGGATACAATGTTCAAAGTCATTTTTTCCTCTCCAATTTGGCAGTAGCCGTTTTAAAGGGGTAGTTCACCCAAAAATGAAGATTCTGTCATCATTTACTTACCTTCATGTTATGACATGTGAAGACTCATTTCCTTTCACAAAAGCAGATGTTAGGTAGAACGACAGCCTCAGTAACCATTCTCTTTCATTGTATGGAAAAAAGAACCAGCCTAAAAATACTAAGCTTCCTTAAGGCTGATAAATGAAATAGTCATTCAAGCAAACCACCGACTAGTTGATTTTGAAAACGTAGTTTTGCACATCCAACTCTGGGCAATGAAAGGGCAGTGCACTGTTTTTATCCAAAAAAAACCATTGCTGGGTAAACTAAACAAGGGAGTTGAAGTTAGAACCACCTGGGAAGGAAAGAGCGAATATGAATCAAAACCTTGTCATTAACCTCATATCAATGGAATTCTTGGCGTGAGATAAGGTGGACATCATCTTTTTAGTGTATGTAACATCCCATATGGGTTCGCTTCTGAGGGAATACACCATGGGAAGTATATCTACTGTCTTTGCCTGTGTTCCTATTTATTACCGTGGTAACAAACAGGCAGGGCTGTTGGCTGAGGAGCCAAGCGCTAAGTAAGCGAACACTTGACCATTGTGGTGGGAGTTGGAGATCTAGAGAGAGCAGAAGAGGCAAGAACTTTCCCTCCACTCACTTGCAGAGGAATCAAACACGTAACCTCGATGGACACAAGCCAGTTGGCACTCTAAAAGGGATCTGCAGTGCACAAGTGAATAATGTTTGCTGTTCGAGGACATAGATAGCTCGTTCCAACACGCCCCCAACTCGAAAACACAGTGTGGTTTGTACGCTTGGCACGGCATTCCCTGACCATCTCCGCACCTGTGCAAGAGGAGCACCCAGAAAAGGAAGAGTGGGGCAATAAATCAGTATTTTGGCTTCTGAGGCAAATCTTCCAGATAACATTTCGCCTGGAGTAGAGGATCTGCAGAATGCGCTCTATAGCAGGACTTCCTGTTGGCCTGGTTCATAAATAACAAAGGACTAGCTAAAAACAAGTAATGAAACGTTATAATGTAATTCTGCACCAGTGAATGGAGTTATTTACACTTCAATATGTTCTATACTTCAAAAAAACACCTGAAATACAAAATTCTGTCAATTACTCATCCTCATTATTCACATTGCGGCATCTTTGAAGAGACGGTAATTAGGGATGTGCACAGATAGCATTCGGTTAACGCGCCACTATTCGAATACCAAAATCCCTATTCGCTATTCTACACATGATGTCTTCAACCCCACCTGAACTCAATGAGTTCAGACAAACTGTCAGGTTTTCTGGCCAAGTTTGGTTTAGTTTTTCAGGGATAGGGCGATTTAGGGGCTGTTCAAACAAGATTTTGTGTGTGTATGTGCACTGTTTTTCTATATACTGTTAAGACTTACTGAATGGATGTCTTTGACCGTTGCACTGAATCTCACTTTTTGCACAGCATCTCGCTCTCATGCAGGATCGCCACATTTTTAGACACCAAGTGAAAAGAACAGTTAAAAAGGACTTTAATTTTCATAAATGCATCTTGAAACACCTGCGTTATGTTTCATTCATTGTGCTGCGTTCTGAAGTTCAGGTTACAAAAAGGACTCCATGTGACTGTTACACCATTAAACATGTTTCCAGGTTGATTTTCACAGAGCAAAGTTTCAAATCTTGACATACGATAAGACACATTCACGTTCAATAATTAGACAAGTTCAATGTCCTTTCATTTTAAACTATTTAAGCACCCCAAAGAGGATATTTAACCGCAGCAGCGTAACTCCTTGCACATGACAATACTTGCGTTCACTGCCTCATGGAAATGTGAACCTGCCTGGGCAGAGCGCATATACAGGCAGTGACAGTTTAATTATTTCTGTTTGAATTAAATGTGAGATTTTATCATTTGAAGATCTGTGTATTGTGCTATTTAGGCTGATAGCTCACTGTGCACTTTATTTGCTGCTAATTTAAGTAGTGTTTGAGGAAGTTACATAAATGTTCTTTATTCCCATGTCCCAACTCCCAATGAAAAAAAAACAATTCACCGTTCATGAAATCTTAAGGTTAAACCAAATGTTAATACAATAACCATAAATATCCCTAATGGTAAGTATATCCCACACAGCCTAGTTTTTTTATTCATGTCAAAAATCAATGGCATGCACTTTATATAGCCTTTAAAAAGCTCCAAGATAACATCTAATTTTCCGCAATTCATGTTTTTTATCAACTGAAATTTCTTGGAAAGATGTCTTTTTTTGTTAATATTTCTTTGGCAGAACGATCCGAAACACTTTAAACAAAAGTACAACCCATTGAAGAGACTGTAAATCTGTAAACTTCACAGCCTTGTTATCATTCCCACCAAAAATTAAAGATGGCACTACTGTGAATAATGTCCATAGAACACATGAGATGTTAGCCAGAATGACAGCCTCAGCCACCATTTACTGTCATTGCATGGAAAAAATATGCAATGAAAGTGAAGGGTGACTGAGACTAGCTTAATGTCTAACATCTCTTATTGTTTTTCCCAGAATATTGAGAGTCATATGGGTGTGGAACAACCTTTAAATTACAGAATTTTTATTTTTGGGTGAAATATCCCTTTTTAATGGATAAATAATAATAATATCACAAGTGTAATATGTTTCCTGCAACAGCATCATACAGCAGGTCTTTTTAACTGAAGTTGGTGCACAACCACCAATATGAATTCCCTCCATGTTTGATAATTAGACAAAAGTTTAATCTAAGATATTCAGATCTTTTATTGGTTAAATGTCTTTTCACCAAGCGAATCCACAGACCAACATTCACCAAACCTGCATACCTATGCTTACATACATAGTCTCTCACAATCATATAATTATGAAAGGAAGTAAATGAAACACAAAATCTAGTGTGGCTGCACCTTAAGAATCCAAGGAGCAAAATCAAACTTTTCTACATCCTCTGACTGTTGGATTTCTTATTAGAAACCATGATACCCAATGCATTATTCAGCAGATCTCTGGCTACAGGGACAGGGATGTTCTGAAGTTGAATGAACCACAGACTGATGGGCCACAGTAATGAGGCTTCAGAATTTTGGTGAGCTCAAATTTCTCTTTTTCTTACGGTCTTATAATTCTGGCAAAACTTGGTGGACTCACGCTTTTATAGTCTCCAGTGGAATGGATATGGTTCAACAATCATATTCTCTCCTTATGGCCAGAGTCACCTTCCACTATTAACCATTTAGAGAGGTGGAGATACTTGGTTGGGGAGGGGGCAAAGAAAAACATTCCAGCAGCCCCCTTGTAGCCAAAAAGGATATGGTATAATTAGTTCCAGGAGGGTGAGCAGTAGCTGAATGAAGAAAACGGATTGTTTATCCAGAAGAGGAATGGCAAAGCTCTTTTCAAGTTCACGATGTATACGTGAGACTGCTGTGCAGCCAGGCCAGACCTCTCGGCCATGCCAATTCATCTGTAACATACTAAACAGATCATAATCCACACACAATGACCCATATGAGAGGAGGGAGGGCTGCAAACACATTTCCTATTGCCCATTCATAAAATAGAGGAGACAGAAAGCCCAAAAATGTTGGTGTCCTGCCGCTGACTGCAATGGCAGAACCCAATAAAGTCTTGGCATACATCAGGAGATGTAGAGCTCATTCTTTAGCAGACTCTCTGACCCTAAAAAAACAATCTGAATCCTATCTCTGTCTGCTCTCCATTGTGCCTCTCCATTCATTCCACTTTGTCCACTCATCATTCAGGATGTGTGTAATATGACTACAGTTCGAAGAATATGCCTTAAAGGAAAATTCCAGGTTCAATACAAGTTAAGCTCAATCAACAGCATTTGTGGCAAAAGATTGATTTCCACGAAAATTAATTTTGACTCACCCCTTCTTTTCTTAAAAAAATAAATAAATAAATCTGGGTTACAGTGAGGCACTTACAATGGAAGTGAATGGGGCCAATTTTTAAGTGCTAAAATACTCACTTTTCCAAAAGTATAGCCACAAGACATAAACAATATGCATGTAGACAAGATTTTAGGGTGATAAAATAATTTACTAACATTTTCTGTTTGAAGTTATAGCTAATTTTACAGCTTCGTTGCCATGACGATGCAATGTCAACAAACCCTAAAATGACTGTAAAAATTACAATTTAAACAACTTTACAGCTCAAATAACGCGAGTTTTAACAGAAGAATTAACGTAAGTGCATTTTTAAAATTATAAGCTTCACATTTCTGCATTTAAACACTCCAAAAATTGGCCTCATTCACTTCCATTGTAAGTGCCTCACTGTAACCTCAATTTTTGCATTTTTAAAAAAAAAGGAGGGACAAGTCTAAATAATTTTTTGTTATAATCAACATTATGCCACAAATGCCGTCAATTGAGCTTAACTTGTATTGAACCCGGAATATTCCTTTAAGTCCAGAACCACATCAGTCTGTAACACTCACATCAACTGCAAAATTAATCTTAACATTAATATTGATTAATAATTTTTTGAGCACAAATATTACCCACCAATAAAAAAGATCCCACCTAAAAATACAGCTTAAAAACTGGTTTGCTGGTCTTTAAGATGGTCAGTTTAAGATGGTCTCCCAGCCCACCTAGCTGAAAAGTGCCTCAGCTGTTTTCTCCAGCTTGAATAAACTTTTTCTAAAGGGAAAAGATTTGCTGCTTTAAAAAGCTGGTTTATTTGTTTCTCCTGAGGAAAAAATTAATCACACTTCCATGAGAAAAGTTCTTGTTCATTGACAGACTTTGCCCTTGCAAAGTCTACTTAACCTTTGACTCATAATGTTGTAGTTTTCAGGTAAAACTCATTTGTCAGAAAATATAAACTCTTTTGCATTTTAAAATAAAAGTCTACTAACTTTCTGCTTCAACTTTCAAACAAACAATTACTTTTCTTTTAAATTCCTTTAAGACCTTGAGGCTTTTTTCTGCTTTTCCTGTTTCTCTGAGGAAACACGATAACAAAGTATACTTTAGGGCTGAAACGATACGTCGGTGTTATCGTCAACTTCGAAAATAAAAAATTGTCGACAAAACTTTGTTGTCGAATAGTCGTTTGATCTAATTTAACGTAACATGAGATCAGATATGAAACGAATGATGGCGCGTGAGAGCAGCACTGCAGTTCGTGCATGACCGAGGAGAGAAAACACAGCTTACGGTCCAGACTCACTCCAAACTTTCCAAACAGCTTCAGGTGATTTAGATCGTCAGAGCGTCTTTAAAGGAAACACCCCGCCGTTATATCTTTAATGCATCCTTTATTAAAGTTCAAATAATAGGGAAGCAGGTCATGTAAATAAGTACAAACTCCGAAACTGGCATATCAGCGGTCAGCACCACTTCTATGAGTCATGTGAAGTGACCCGATCTGAGGGGGAGAGATTGAAACTGCACCCGGCTGATGTACACTCTGGCGTGAGCACGCTTGTCCCTCGTGCACACTTGCTCCAGTTAGATTATAACATAATAGCTCGCCACGAATCATAATACATACTGTATGTGTTGCAGTGTGTATCTTATCGTGAAGAAAATCGGTGATATGCTGCTCAATTAAAAAGAGAGAGTTTGTTTGTTTTGAGTTAAAGATGAAATTAAAGTTGTTGCTTTGGCTTGTTTTCCAATATGAATATCTAAAACTCCTTTAAAATAAAGTACATTTACTTTAGGAGCTAAACTGCAGAAGAAAAATTTGTTGTCTGAAAATGCTGAATATATTAAATATTTAAATATTTTAAAATATCTAAAAAATCCTTAAAAAAAGATACATTTACCTGAAGCAACATATTAGATATTTAGGCTTGCTTTCAGAAAATGTATCTTGAATATAATTATATTTTGACGTTACTGCATTGGCAGAAGAATAAATAAGTGAAAAAATACACTTATATACAAAATACTCTTATATTTAAGATACATTCTCTGAAAGCAAGTTTAAATATATTATATGTTGTTTATCAGGTAAATGTATCTTGTTTTAAGGATTTTTAGATATTTTTAAATGGAAAACAAGACAAAACACTTGATTACAATATGATTGTTTTTTACTGAATTAAACTGAATAAAAAAAAAAATATTTTTCCTTTAATTCAATTAATGTCATTTAGAGGTATTTTAAAAGATGATTTTGTCCTCTTTATTTTTAGTAAGCACATTAATTACAACCTTTTAATTCAAGGCACAAGCTGAATAATCTTTATGGTTAAGAGCTAATGATTGATCGTTGCAATAATCGCCGAATAGTCGAATAATCGTTCTAATAATTGATAGATTAGTTGATTATCAAAATAATCGTTAGTTGCAGCCCTACTTAGCATCTACAATGCATATTACTCCATTATATATTTGTTTAAGACTAACTGCCATCAATGTGTGAGTGGATCAAGGTTAATGCATGTTTGTGTGGGGAACGTGCCACGTGGGAGTGTGTACCTGCATCACGCACCCATCATGAAAGCACAGCCGAACGCACCTCGGGCATCGGTACCAAGGAAATAGGAAATAAATGTGAACCTTATCAGTTTAGTCCAAAGTGTTCAGCCATAGCCAAATGATCACATCCAAACTCTAAGTCTCTCTCACTGTAGTGCTCTATGAATTAAAGAGATAATTCGGGGTCACATTACGTCTTGGTATGTGGTATACCTCAGCCTTTAAGTTTGACCGTTACAATGCAATTTATTGGTTAAACAATAACATTAAATCAAATGGGCTACGGTAAGCGTTTTAGGGCTTAAATGGACAGATCATTCTCTTTGGGGCAAGTCATTGCATGTGTAGAGGATTTGATGGCTAGAGACGGGTAAACACAAGCACGAGCATTGGTTCAGTTGTTTCTATATGCATGCTGACACATTCATTTAATAATTTCATTTAACCATTTAGCAGACACTTTATCCAAATTGAGAAATGAGAAAAACACATGCAATTTATAATACAGGAGCAAATAATATTAGCAGTACAGCTTGCAAGCTTGCAAAAATTCCCAATCCTGTTTCCTCCTTCTCACCATCATTTCCTGTCCTATTTTTCCTATAAATAAAGGGGCAAAAAAAGAAATTAAAAAACTGTGTGTGTGTCCAAAGATGTTCTGTCCTAGACCTGTCTGGCATGCTGAGTAAAGTCTGAACTTCATCATGTTAGCAAAAGGGCTCAGCCAACACTTGAAGGTAAAGGGTGTTTTGGAAAAGCTCAGTTCACATGTGACTCAAATTACATTCCTGGATGATAGAGTCAGATGGGTTGTGTTTTCCTCCATTACCAATTTACACATTTCTGCATTGAACAAACCATTTCAGCTTGTGCTTCCAAGACACCCCCCCCCCCCACCTTTGCATTATGTTGGAATACATGCAAATATTTTGAACACTTCTATGAAAATGAATTAGAAGATCCAAGAGTATAAAAAAAATACAACAAACATTTGCACTGTACTATAATCAAATCCGTATATTGTCATTTTCTCTTAAACTAACTGCAAATTAAACGTGACACACTTTATGAGCCAGTGTGTGTTCAGCGACCTCGGAATGCTTTGCTTTTCCTCTCTGCCTGAGAAAATTCCATAAGGAATCGGCATACCACAAAGGGTTCATTCTCTCCATATCTTTCCACAGTCATCCTGGTGGCACTTTTAACTGCCTGCGGCTTTACTCCCAAAGCTATCAATCAAAAGTGTCACTTGCGGGCTGATAAACACTGAAAACTTCAGGTTATCTAAAGAATTACTGAATTAAATGTGAGCGCAAACATCTGCACAATCTCCACTTTCATTTGCACACTGGCAACCAACAGATTAAGTTAAACATGATTAACTAAAAAATGTACTTGATTAGATGGATACTGATTCCTAAAGGTGACAGGAGAAGTCTAAACTCTAATATTTGTTCAGCTGTGTTATTTTTGTTTTGTTTTGTTTTTTTGCCTGGTTGTTAGTTACAATCACTGACACCATTTTTAATTAGCAAACATTAAGCAAAATAATACTTAAAATAAAATATAAGAAATATTTTGAATCATGTTATTTTGAGGCATCCCAAACATTTTGACCAAAGCATTTTCATGATTTTCCTGTTATCTTCCAATCGTTTGTGATTAAAAAGAGCAATTTTTAATTAATTAAAAATGTCAGATTTATCAAGCAAAATGTTTGGACAGAATAGAAATTCCCAATACTTTTCCATGACTTAAAGATTTTTTTCCAGGCCTGGAAATTACAATTTTAAAACTCTTCTGGTATTCAGGATTCTCATGACCGTGGGAACCCTATTTTAATTGTATTTTTTATAACATATTCACAGCACAGTAATACATTGAAAAGACATACGCATTTCTATTCTGGGTGGAATGTAAGAGTTTTGAAAGGTATGTGAACGGGCTGTGATGGATTTGACTCTGATGGGCCTCTGATGTGTCATTATTGCAAACAAACTCACCCACTTCCTGGGTCTTCCTCTGGGTCTTTTCTCCCCTGTGGTCTCAGCTTTCTGCAAATGCCAAATATCATGAATTAGTGGTGGCAATTTATCAAAAGCTTTAAAGAAAAAACATTCAGTCACAACATTTATGCAAATTCACTTTCATATATGGACACAGAAGGAAAGGGTGAAATGCTGGGGCTCCATTTCCTTTAATGCTTTTAATGCACAGAGAGTTGTGTCAGGTATATCCGGGCCTCCAACAACGAACTGTCTACATTGCTCAAGTTCCTGGACCGTGTAGAGTAATATTTCACTGAAGGAATCTTATGCCATTCAAGTGTAAATCAGAGCACCATTATCAGCAGAACCACCCAGATAAGGGCCATGACAGACAATTATGGAGTTTCAGTCAGAACAGGTCCAACTTAATGGGTGCACTGAAGTAGAATTAAAGTCTAAGAGCTGAGTACTCAAGTTAAAATAAAACACACTGCTGGACGTTTTTCTAACATCTTTCTTGCTAAAGACTCCATAATCATAAACAAAGGGATTTCCCACTTACAGTGAAAAACAAACTCTTTTCACTCTCACTTAACGTTTCCGCAGTTTGACTTCAGCACATCATCTTACATCCATACTGTTTGGGAGCCCATATTTAATCTGATGGCTGTCTAACTACACCATAGGATCCCTGTAAGAGAGGTCAAAGCCAAAACAGAAGGGTAAGACTTCTCCAACTCTGTGTATTTGATTAAGAATTCCTAACTGACATTTTGCATTGTTCGGGCAACAATCCCGCCACCCTCTGAAAAACGCTACTGAAATAATTTGACAGGTGGAAGCAGGAGAATCTTGCCCTGTGGGCTTGCACAGCGGTGCCTTCCTGCAGCGACTGAAGACAATTAACAAGACGATGCGCCTTTATATCTTATTTATAGGATATAAAGTTTTCTTCTGGTAATGGGCTTTTGTCATGCAGAGCCAAGGAAACCTTATTCAAATCATCAAATATCTATAAATTCTGCAAATAACCTGGGAAGGCAGGTGTCAAAGATATCATGTTTGTTAACAAAGAGCATTCAACTGAGCAAGATACAAATCAATGCTGGTAGTGTGTGTGTGTGTGTGTTTGTCTCTAACACAGTGGTTCTCAAAATGTACAAGATTAACAGCATTTTCTTTCATCTTCATATCACGTAAAAAGTTTTATTTAAAAATACTATGAAAACTGAATGAAAAATTACACTTCACTGAAAAAGAATATGAATGAATGAACATTTGTCACAATGCCAACATTGTTCTGTTATTTTGTGTATAATTTCTGTATTACATAAATACATCAAACATTTTAATTGTGCCTATACACTTTCAAACCATACAAAAACAGAAGGAAAATTAAATAAATAAATAAAAAAGTGATACTGCTGCAGGAGCAGACCCTGGGCATGAACACATTGCAAATCCTCCATTCATCTGCACTTAAATAGCAGAAGATTTTTCTCTCAATGGAGACACTGAGATTTTTGTTTTTTCAGATTTTTTTTTTTTTAAAGATAAAAATAATAATAATAATAGCAAGGATTCATACCTGTGAATGTTTATCCACCTCAGTAGTATCTATAAAAGCATTTTTAAACTCCAGTAAACTTCCAGTAAGGATAAACGACTGTGCTTGGCCCATCCTGGCCAGCGCTGAGAAACGTAACAGGTACTACGTGTCAGCGATAAGACTGAGGGATAAGAGGATGGTTATAGGCTGTCCAAGTTCCAAAAGCACTATACAAGTCGTCCTTAAATCTTGTCCTTATATATATCAATTCTTTTGAAGCCATTCGATAGTGTTGTATGAGGGACCGACCGAAATATCAGTGTTAATTCATCATTTCCCCCATTTGAAACTGGCGCGCAAGACATCTTTGTTTACATAAGCGCAGCTGAGAGCGCACCTGACACTATTACATGCTTTGTGCAGTTTGCGCTGCAGTGCCTGCCAAAAGTTTAAACAAAGAAGGAGAAAAAGCAGGAGCTGTAGAAATTGCGCACATTGATTCTTGCGTGTATTGTCACTATTTTTGCTGAATGTGTTAAAGTGATTTGAGAACGGGTCAGTCTTCCGCGCCCCCCCAACGGGGCGCGCCCCACACTTGCTCTAACCTATTAACAACACCATAACTCATTATAAGGATTACACTAATGTGAGAGAATTCCAGGAAGATAGTTACCGAGGTACAGTATCAGTGGCTCGGTAATGAGGGATCCTGAATCAAGAGAGAATCCTATAAAGCCAGACTCCCCTTTGTTTTGGACACTTTCCCCTCTGGACACTTTATTCCTCGTTTTCTGTTGTTATTATTTTAAATAAACGCCTCTCCGAGGCCTGACACCACACCCACTGTGTCTGTTTCTTGCTCATCCTGCCACACAAGGCTCATATTACCACCTCTCCAACAGACACTGTTTGTTTTGAATACCCCAATGACGCTTCACCGTTCAGCAAAGGCGTGAAGGCCGGCCCCAAGAACGGACACAGATGGAACTCTGGGTCAGCGGTCAGCCAAGTCCGACAAACATTTTTTTTTAAATGTTAGGAAACTGAAAGCCGAGTTTTCAAACAAAAACAGATTAGTGTGGATGTGGACAGAGACTTTTTATCCCGAGATGGACCACTGGTTTTAAAATGAATGGGAGAAACTGGAACTCCCAACAGCCAATGAATGTACAAAGGGAAGTCCCACCATACAAGTTTTTTTTTTTTCTCTCCTCTTTTCTCCCCAATTTGGAATGCCCAATTCCCAATGTGCTCTAAGTCATCGTGGTGGCATAGTGACTCACCTCTATCTGGGTGGTGGAGGACGAATCTTAGTTGCCTCCGCGTCTGAGACCGTCAATCCGCGCATGTTATCATGTGGCTTGTTGAGTGCGTTACCGCGGAGATATAGCGCGTGTGGAGGCTTCACGCTATTCTCCACGGCATCCACGCACAACTCACCACTTGGCCCACCAAGAGCGAAAACCACATTATGGCGACCACAAGGAGGTTACCCCATGTGACTCTACCCTCCCTAGCAACCTGGCCGATTTGGTTGCTTAGGAGACCTGGCTGGAGTCACTCAGCACGCCCTGGATTTGTGACTAGTGACAAGTTTTTTAGCGTTATCTAGGCTAAAGAACAACAATGTATGATACCATTGTTCTCAGATTTTACTGCTGATTTGAAATATCTTCTTTGATCGTAACCAACTTTTTTGGAGATTTCGGTTTTTCCCCATTCAAGTAGATAGGACCATGCCGCTTACATAGAAAATAGTTGACCAGCCTGCCCGGGAGAGTTCCAGAGATGGCCGCCGAGTGAATTGACTTGCTTTGAAATGGACTTTGATGTGGTCTAATATGTTTTGGTTGAAAACTCTGGAAAACAATGATAGGAAACGGGAAACAAAGTAAGCAGTACTAGAGAGTTTTCGAAAGTCTCCATTTCCAGTTCCAGTGTGGATGAGAGGCATACACGCAGCTAAATCAATGCGCTTTCAACCAAAAATGTATTAGTGTGGACGTGACCTAAAGTTGGCTATTGGATTTACAGTAGAATGTTGGAAACATAACTGTTATTTTCACACAGACCCAACAAACACCAACAGGGTTTTCACACTTAGAAGCCGTTCAGAAACATTCTTGCGTCCCCCGTGCTGTTTTCATTGATGTCTTGAATATGTGCACCGTGTCTTGCTGTTTTTTTTTGAGAGGAAGCTGCGTGTTTTTAAGACAATGTGTCACATTAAAAACAACTTCAACTTTTTTAAAACGTGTCTCGTGACATCTGTGTTCTGTTCAGTTCGTTGTGCTGCATGCGTCTAGCTTTTTTTTTTTAGCATAAGAACTCATTTGGTCTGAACAGTCCCTTATCTAGAGAGCAGAGTGGCCAATTGCAGATATATTGCCAATTTCAACACTTATTTGATCACTTATTTTACATGATATTTACTAAATATTTACTTAAAATAACAAGTTAACAAGTTTTTAGAACAGACAGAAGAGGGAACTACAATTTATTTTTAATCCGTCAAAAGGACAAGATTATTGGCTAATAATCTCAAAAAGGCCAAATATAGCTCGGATGGACATAATTAGGTTTCCCTTAATTCTATGATCTAAAGTAAGAAATAGATTTTTGAGTTTCTTGAGTTTCTGTGTAGTGACTTAGCGAGTTTTCAAAGAGATACAACCCCTTTAACCTCATTCTCTCTATCTCTTTTACGTCTTAGTCTTTATTCTCAGTGTCTCTGTCTGTCTTTCTTGGGCCAATCAGTGTCTCCCTGCCCTCAGTTCTCTGTTGGGGATGCTGCATTTTTAATCAGGAGATTTAATGGTCTGCAAGCTGACACCCTGATCAATTAATCATGTCTGTGTTTGCATGTCTTGTCCAGCCAAGTCCCGTGTCCATTGCAGATACAGGCCTGGCCGCTCCCTGTCCTCTGCGACACCAAGACATCCTGGCATGCGAGTGAGGCCCGGTACAAGGCCATCTCTCATTAAGGTAAGGGAGGGCAGTCTCGCCTCTTGCCAAATGCACTTTTGCAAATGGCCAGTTTAAAATTAGCCCTCTGGTGCCCTGTATCAAGTTCCAACAATGATAAGTCAACAGAAAATGTTCCAGTTTGTCATTAGGGGCGCTTTATTGACGAAACGATCAGAGGAGGGAGAAAACTGTCAGATTATATCTGTTGACAGGCACAGCTGTGTTAATCGCCATCGAGGAATATCCTGACACATTTAGTCTGATTTAGGCTGAATAGGTCATTTGATACCATTTCTGTCAGATCTTTGGTGCAATTGAGGGCTGACAACTGTGGAATTTGTAAAGTGCAAATTAAAGAAATATTCTGTATTTAATACAAGTTAAGCTCAGTTGACAGCATCATTGCTGAATCGCACTTACAATGGAAGTGAATGGGGCCAGTACATAGACATTAAAATATACACATTTTCAAAAGTATAACCACAAGATATAAATGTTTTAACATGGTTTTAGTGCAATAAAATTGTTTACCAACCTTATCGGTGTGAATTTTGTTGTCATGATGACACCAGCAAACTCTGTAATCTCGTAAACATCTTAATGATGGTGCATCTCTGATCACAACAAAATCATGTTAAAACCTATAATGTTTATGTCTTGTGGTGATACTTTTGAAACAGTGGGTCTGTTCCAAAACCTTAGTGAGCTGCCTTGCTGTCTCCTGCCTATTTAGGGTACATCCTAATTTAAATGGAGCCTCATAAGAGAGCAATTTGGAACACTCTACATAGGCGGCATCTCCAAGCTTCATCCAAATAGCGTTCCTCAAGCTCAGCGCACAGAAGACTTCATTCCCAACTGATTTCACTACAGGTGAAGTGAGAGGAACGATGCGATACTCTAGTGAGCATAAATATGCATAGCACACATACACATTTTGGGTAAAATAGTCTGTTTTCTATCATATGTAAAAAAAAAATATCAATAGTTCTCAATATTGAATGGATTATAAGTATATTTATAATGGAAATTTCTCTCGCTTTGTCTGCCAACCTGGGATTGAAGGATATATAAAGTATGATGATACCTTAGAATCTGGTCAAAAAGAGATATCTAAGGCGGCAGACTTTTCGTACAGCATTCGGGAGAGCGCATATGATGTCTCCACCATCTCTCTAGGTTTTGGAACTGACCCAGTGTTACCCCACGTGTAAATAAATGAACACAATTAACACAGTGTATGTTTTTTTATACTTCCCGAAACTTGGGTTGGGAGAAAGATATCTCGAGTTGTTCCTGGCAGGCTACTCCACAGGTTCGATATGGTTAGGAATAGGGTGGGGGCGAGGTTATTGCATCTGCTGCCTGCCAGGAACAAACCCAGGCACCTTTGTACAATGGGTGAAACTTCACTATTGTTTTTCCCCACTTTCTGTGGCTAAACTGGGCGAATCTGCCCATTTGATCCCGTTATTAAAAAAAGTACACTGGTAAATGCCAGAAGATTTTGTCTAACTAATTAAAGCATGTCCACTGATTTTATGGCATGCACACATATATTTGTATCAAACATTAATGCATTAATATATTTTGACCGCAAAACTGCATAACTGACCGTTGTCCCTGGCCACCAATTTCCAACATAGCTTTACTCATATTTCATGTCTCTCACATTACTATTCAGTCTTTTTCTTGTCTTATATTAAACTCCAAGTCCAAGTGAATATTCCAAGTACGTTTATTTATTTATGTGCCAAGTAGCCATGCAACAAGCGAGTGCTGATCACACTGTTGGGATTTATTTTATGATAACTGGCTGATTGTACTTTATGCTTTACGCATTAACGCATCTTGATTGAACAAACCTGGAGGTAACTGTTTATTTGTTGTATTGTCTCAAGACAATTCCAGTTTGTCTATTCATTCTGGTTCATGAGTATGCAGTTTCTTAGGATAGTTTCACATCTCAACAGCTGACCAGGTAAACTCTGATGGGAGTTCCATTTTCAAAATAAAATCAGCATGTTTCTCTGCATACAGTACATTATCTACAGTATAACTGCCCTTTACCATTTAAGAGCAAGTGCAGCATCTGCCTGTGAGTGAGCTTAAGAGCTTTTAAACAGAGGACCTAACACTCCATCCTCTTACGGAGGTCTTTAAAGTGGTAGGAGACACTAAAGCTGACTGATTCCAGGTTTGGACGGATTCTTGTGCAAAGTGTCTCTAGTGAAGTGCCTCACCAATTTTAACTCCTTTCATCTCAGTAGATTTATCAGTCTACTGTATATCATAACAATGCCAAAAGAAATGAAACAGGATTACGCTGGCAGAAAAGTGCCCGAAAGTTTCAAAGCAACCCTGTGACTGTTTACAGCTGTAAATTAATGCTAAAGAGAGGGGTATGAGCCGTCAGCAACTTATTAACACAGACTAATTCAACAAATTTCAGCTCTCCTCAATGGCTTGGAGATGAGAATTACTAGTAACACTTTTAAAACTCGAATGCAGTGTCAGTTGGGGGGTGGAGGGGACTTCCCACAAACATATGCCAGACTAGACCACACACACAGGAGTGAGCGAGGCAGAAATGTTAGTGACTTCATCACGAAACACTCTCCAGAACAACCCCTCTTTAAAGGCATTCCCAATACATAAACAGAATTCTGCAATTCGAATTGCCGACAGTCACATTCAGCTAAACTGCTGTGCGCCAGCTAAATCTTCTGTGATGCTGCAATTTGCTTTTCTGTTTACATGGGCATTAGCAAGAAATGGGAACAGACTTCTTTTGGCAATATGCAACAGAACATGCTCTATACTCCCTGTGCATGCATGAGTGTGTATATATGTATGCACGTCTGCATGTTTGTGGTTCTCTCACATATGCATGGTAATTTGCCATGGGGAGACAGAGTATTTATGTGTGCGAGCATGTGTGTGTGTGTGTAGAACTCACTATTACTTTTGGGTGTTTAGGTCAGCAGGGGGGAGCTTAACGTTTACTGCTGTGCTGAAGCTCAAAGTGATGTGCTCAGGTCACTATGGTTGGGCCTGGGTGTTCCACCTACCCATTCACACAGGCGACATTGGCATTTTGTGATTAACTCATCAAGGAGGCAGTCCCCCACATTCACTTACACATAGACTGTCCTGGATGTTGACACACATCACATGTCTTTAAAGAAATGTTTTAGGTTCAATACAAATTAAGCTCAATTGACAGCATGTTGATTACCACAAAATTTAATTTTGACTTGTCCTTCCTTTTCTTTAAGAAAGGCAAAAATCGTGGTTACAGTGAGGCACTTACAATGGAAGTAAATAGGGCAAAGCCGTAAACGTAAAAATACTCACCGTTTCAAAAGTATAGCCACAAGATGAAAACAATGTGCACATAAACATGATTTTAGTGTGATAAGAATCCTTCACTAACCTTTTCTGGGCGAAGTTATAACCAATTTTACAACTTCGTTGACATGACGCTGTGAACCCTGTTATTCCAGTACACAACTTTTAAACAACTTAGCAGCTCAAATAATACACAAGTTTTAACAGCAGTTAAAATCATAAGCTTCGCATTTCTACCTTTAAACCCTCCAAACATTGGCCCCATTCACTTCCATTGTAAGTGCCACACTGTAACCATAATTTTTGCTTTTTTAAAGAAAAGGAGGGATGAGATTAAAAAAAAAATACAAAATACTTTTTTTTTTTTTTTTTTTTGGTAATCAACATAATGCCACAAATGCTGTTGATTGAGCTTAACTCCTATTGAACCCAGAATTTTCCACACATTCCTGATAAGTGATTCATAAAAACTGCAAGAGCATTTTTTTCCTCAATTAATACGCCTGAGGTTAAAACCAACACGAAATGGTGTTCATAACCCATTGTACTTGAGTAATATGATGTTTCAGAGTGAAAAAGGGTATACAATAAGAAAAACATATGTAGGGCGGGACTTATTTTATACATCGGGAATTGATTGGATTTTGAAAAGTTGTCTCTGTATGACAGATTGTTTAAGGGGAGGGGTTTAAAAATAAGAAGGCTTGATGATGTCAACCGAAAAAGAAAGAAGTTTCAGAGACGGAGCAAGCTATTACAGTTTGATCTAAGAATACTAAGACATTTTTTGTTCTTTAAAATAACATGCAATGAAGAATCTTTCAAAGTAAGACCAGGAATGTGTAATAAGAAAATAGAAGAAATTGTGAAATCATGCTGAATAATATTCCTTATCCTATGAAGGTGTTGTTGTTAATAGTACAATAATTATAATGAGAAGGTTAAGAAAACACAAAGAAAGTGCAGTTAAAAAAATTATTAGACAGACAGACAAAAGTCGAAATTGAGTCAATTAAAATCACTTATGGCAATTAAACTTGATGGGATACAAGTAAAGATCTGGTGTTGATAATGTCATAAATATAGCAGCAGGGTTACGAAAACACACAAACAATATGTGTCTTTCTGTTAAATTTTCAACAGAGCTGAATGAGTTGCTACAAAATGTGGCGAGTGTCTGTGTGTGCAAGCACATGTGTGAGTGTGTTTGTAACTGTTGTGGTGTGCAGAAAGCAGTCTGGTTTCTTACCTTCTGCGCTGCTTTGGAGGGGCCCTTGTTCTTGCTTCCTTTGGGGCGTCCCCTCGGCCGTTTGGGGACAGGCTCTCCTGTGGGTTCCTGAGGAGGAAAGGAGGTGAATGCAGGCCGTAAGGTCAGGAAAAAAGCCACGGCCTAACACCGGCCCCCCCTCAACCATCACCATGCTGCACCCTCCCCCCACTCACACAGGACAGAGTCCCTTTCAACCATGCACACAGTTACTGGTGGTCTCCCATTCACTTGTGCTTTACGAGTGAAGACCAAAGGAATGGACAAAGGTTGTGTGTGCCTATGTGTGTGCACACAGGAAAAACAATACGCAAAATTAATACCTGCACAGGCAACAATAATAATTAACATGTAATACACAAAAATGTATAATGCAAAGAAAATGTGTTGGAATAAAATGTATGTAATTTCCAGGTGGTTTAAAAATTGGATAGGGTGAAAAATAAAAAGCATGCACATATTTTTCTTGCATTAAATAACATCACCTTTTACTACATGTCTATATATATTTTTATGGCAGGAAATACCACGGTAATAATAACGTGATAACATAAATCTGAATGTTCAGAAAACCCTTTTTATAAACCACATGAATTTTGAATTTAAAATTAACAAATAAAATGTAAACTATATATTTTAAAATGTAATATGTCCATTTTAGAGTCCTCTTTGTTCTGTAGCAAAAGATTGTGACATTTGTGTAAAATACATTAGTTGATTGTGTGATTTTATTTTTTAACCCAACTCATCCTGGTGTATACTTGCAAGATGATGTATTAGAGTGACTCATTAGTGAATTATTTGAGATAGTGAATCACATCCTCTAAAGCATCAACCCACTCAACACAAACATTTTGAAGGATGTGGTCATGACAAAACAGTTAGATGTTCGGTTGCATTACATTTTAATTGTATGCTGCTTGTTGTTATAGTAACCATTGCACACACTGACCTATTCAAAAGAAGTATTGTTATTATCAACACAACATCAGAGGTCTTGGTCACAGCACATAAATATATAGAGTAAATGATAAACAATGCAACCTGCACGGAGAAATAAAAACAAAGTAACAAGCAATTGTGTTGAAAATCAGCTTCGCGTGTTTTGTAATTTGCGCGTGCAAACAGCCGAAAATCACTGGTGGGCTATGCATCATTTACTAAACCCTATTATCTTCTGTCGATTTGTTGACAATTCATTAGCAAACGTCAAATTTGGTTTGGAGAGCTGAAATGTTTTGAAACATTTTTCAAAATCACAAAGAAAATATTTTAGATCTCATCACAACAACAACAACAACAACAACAACAACAACACTGCACGCAAGTTTTAGAGCGGAGTACCCTATAGCGCGCGCTGTACATTCAGTCAGTCCGTAGACATTCTTCACAAGAGAAACTCAAACTTTAAAATGCATAAAACACAAGAAAATTAAATAATTCGGTCTAACTTCACCTCATTAATTTGTTCACATTCAAACATGACTACAGCCATTCTTGAATATACAAAAATAAACACTAAACATAAACAGGCAGTAAAGTATAGTCTAAAGCACATTCAGTCGCGAACACACTGACCTGTTGCGGTTTCCTCGGTCTGCCCGGACCCCTCTTCGGTGGCTCGGCCGGGGCGGGCTCGGGCTGCTCCTGCGATCCTGAAGCTTCGCCGGCGGCTTCCTCACCGCGCGCGCTCATCATGCGTGTGCGAGTTTTTTTTTTTACCAAACAAAAGTCAGCTCGAGCGCTCAGTCAGTCAGTGAAGTCGCGCTCACCGGACGTCCTGCTGCTGAAATCCGCGCTGAATCAGAATAAGCAGCACGCGCTTATAAAAACAATGCAAAGGGATGCCAAATGTGAAAATTAAATGCGCGCCTTTCGCCGTATTGTGAGAAGCACGTGCTGCCTCTTGGTTGAAATTTTGGCAAACACATGCACAGGAAAAAAAAAAAATCTCTTTAGATTCGGGCGGGGATGGCTTTCAGTAATAAAATAAGCCAATTGGTGATCGATTGGAATTTCAGTCACCCTCTGTGCAAACGAGAGGGAACTTGTGACAGTGCCCTGTCAAATCCACGCTACTGGTGCGGGCGATTCAAGAATTTGCGGGGAAAGACTTTCTACGCGGATTGGTTTAAGCAAAAAATTGTTTCCATTTTAAATGCATCCCTGCTGCCCACACGGAAATAGTAATTTCAGCGATTGGGGATGAGGATGAGGTATATACATTAAAAAGAGAGAGAGAGAGAGAGAGAGAGAGACAGAGAGAGAAAGAAAGAGAGAGAGAGAGACGAAAATCACTTTTCCCGTGGGTGGATAACACAAGGAGAGAGGGAGGGGGCACGAGAGGCGCAAAGACAGAGAGAGAGAGAGAGAGAGAAATTGGACAACAGCCAGAAAAAACATGAGAAATACTGCGACGCTAAGAGGAGAGACCACATTGAGACGAACTCACGTGTCCAGCACCATTCATGTAACTGGCGACACTCCAGAGAAGTTTAAAGAGACATCACATTTCATAGACTGTTTATATTTTTGTTTGTTTAGATGAATGGAATCAATCCACCAACTTCTTCACCTAATTTAATTCAATATGTGGTCAATTACGCCGTTCATTCATTAAAAAAGTTTGACACAAAGACATGACTAGCATTTTTTAGAAATATGTTGAAAATGATGTACACTCACATTAGATCAAGACTCCAGTCATATCAGTAACCCAATAAAAGCAGTTTCAATTTAAATGGATCGGGTCGCCCCTCACGGCGCTGCCATGTTGACGGCACATGACACTGTGTCATGCAATTGACCGAGTTATTACCATTAATAATGACAATAATAATAACATGTTTTACTTAATATAGCGCTTTCAGCCAATGGCTGAAAGTATGGCGTATATGGGGTTTTCATGGGCATGGATTATGATAATTGTGAATGAAAGTGCGTACTCCCCCTACTAACATACTCATATTTAACGAACAAATCTGAGGTGTTTGCAGTGTTTGTGAATCCAGAATAAAGTTTTTGGGAGGGTCCATTTTACATGTAAATCTCTCCTAATTTACTCATATACAGTACTTACCAAAGTTTCATGAATGAGGCGCATTGAGTGCAAATGGAAAGATAAAATGTCCCTGTTGGAATGATGAAACAAACCGCTACTACCTGCAGCTCTCATGGCGCGGATCACAGATGAAAGGCGCAACGTCTAAGGTCAAGCACAAGCGCAAGGCGATATTCAGCCGGCAGTGAGATTGCGAGTCTCGGTAGCTCGTCCAGCTCAGCACAGTCCAGCTCGGCCCATTGAACATAGGGGCCATGGTTTGTTCCTTGCAGGCAGCAGATGCCCTAACCCCGCCTCCACCCTAATCCAAACCATTTCTACCTGGAACAACGGATGACACCTTTCCCCCATGGCGAGAAACTTACTGAGTGCACCTTTAAGGATTACAAAACGGATAGTTCTGGCTCTGGATGCACTCCCTGGCAGCTATTTTCTATGAACTCCAGGGGCATAAAAGTACAGCTCCTATCTACTTGAATGGGGAAATACCATAATCTCCAATGGTTGGTCAAGATGATGATCAAAAAACATATTTCAAATCAGCAAAAAAAATTTGACAGTAACAGTATCAGTAGAAGGAATTGTTGTGCTCAAACAAGACTTGTATAATTTCAGGTGCGTAGAGACAAAAAAAAAAAAAAAAAATGTTTATACAAAAGCATGTATCCTGAAGCACTGACTAAAGCTATGGGCTGAAACTTTTGTTCGCTGGTCTGTTTTTAACTTACACTCTGCACTTTTTCACTAAGCAAGTCTACAATAAAAAAATATATATATTTTTGCTAGACTTTTTTTTGTGTGTGTGTTTTTCATTCAGTGTACGGACAACTTCTCTTGTGGATTTTCAATAATGGTATCACAAATTGTGCTTCTTTAGCTCAGATCACGCTAAACAAAACACCATTTTTCAGGCTGGTCCAGTTAATACGCATGTGTGTTCTCGAGATGACTGACAGGCAATGTCTGTATCTAAAAAGAGATTGGCTCTTTTACCTGTAAGGCGGGACTTCATTTTCTACATCCGCCATATTGGGCGTTCCAATTTCTCCAATTTATTTTAATACAAGTGGTCCATCTTGGGATAAACACACTCTGGCTTAATTCAAGATTTTACTGTGCAGCATCCATGAATGACCATTATGTTTGTTATTGTTTACTGTCAAGGGTGACAATTAATGATTTTTCTTAAACATTTTAATAAACATTTGTGTACTTAATATTTGCATTATGTGGTAACCATTTTATATATACACAGGTAAGCAATAAGGCACTCGAGGCTGTGCCATTTTTTGAAGGGGTTCAGCCGTGACTACATTTACAATATAGCACGACTTTTCATAAACAATTGCTTAAATATAATTTCTTTTGAATTTAGTTGATGCAGTTTAGGCAATTTTTTAAAGCCAGAACTTTGCCATTCAAACCAAATGCATTTGGTTCAAGTCCCTCGCGAGCATGGCTTGTTACCAACTACGCGCATGTGCATTAAAGTTTGTATGCCTCTCAAAAGTGTGCGTTGTTACTGAAAAGTGAAGCTGCTGTTTTTTGTCCCTCAAGGCCGTGAGCACAAGCAGCCCGACCTCCAACAGCCACGTGTCTTTGAAGTTTTCCGCGCATCGACGTGGAGTGAGATCAATTACACAAGAACAACAGTGACAAAGAATAAACTGCTTTACGTGGAGGGCCTTTCCCACGATCTGACCGAGCCTGCTCGACAAACGGGGGGAGAATGGAAAAGTCCTCCCTTACCCTCTCCAACTCAACACAGTTGTGTCAGAGATGGGCTTTATAACCAAGAGCTTGAGGATCTTTAACTCCAAACGATACACACACACACACAAACACACACACGTTGGTGCAGCTATCATTATGAAGACTCTCTATAGATATAATTATTTTTATTCTGTACGATCTATAGATTCTATCCCCTAACCATAACCCTACCCCTAAACCTAACCCTCACAAAAAACTTTTGAAAACTGCATTTTTACATTTTCAATAAAACATTGTTTAGTATGTTTTTAAGTGATTTAAATTATGGGGACACTAGAAATGTCCTCATAAACCACAGTTATAGCATAATACCCTTGTAATTACCAGTTTGTAACCTAAAAAAAAATAAACCACTTAAACCTGCCCACACACACACACACACACACACACACACACACATGTATCACTTTACACTAAGATTCTACATCTTAACATTAGTTAATGCATTAAGTATGAACAACAATTAAGTCATTTTTTACTGCATTCATTATTCTTGGTTAATATTAATTTAAATATAGCCTACTATTGCTCATTGTTAATTCATTATGCATACTAATCAAAAATCAAATCAAATCACTTTTATTGTCACACAGCCATATACACAAGTGCAATAGTGCGTGAAATTCTTGGGTGCAGTTCCGATCAACATATCAGTCGTGACAGTGATGAGACATATACCAGTTTACAATAAACATCAGATTTACACAACACAATTTAAAGTCTAATATACACATAATTACACACAACACAATATACAAATAATAACATACACTGTACAGTATACAATACACACAATATAGATACACATTAATCAATAAAAAAGTATATATAGTGTATACAGAATGTACAGTAGGTTGTATTGTACTGTATTGACATTCAGGCTGTCAGTTGATAGTAAGTTGTTAAGAGAGAATATAATATAATAATAATATATTATGTACTACTGTTAACCTATAGCTTTGAACTTTATATGGTTATATTGTATGTGTTGAAATCAACATTAACCAAAATTAATAAGTGCTGTAAATGTATTGTTCACTAACAGTTGATGTTAACTAATGTAATTAACTAATGATAACAAGTACAACCTTATTGTAACCTTAAGTTTTATATATAAAATTCATATATAAAAATTATATAAATATCATGTAAACCATAATTGCATTGTGTAATGTAATAAGTTCTAATGGATACTCTTATATAGAGAAATTGAACATTTTGTAGAATTTTTGTTGCACTTTACATTATGCTTTTCTGCCTAATCTTCCTCAGTATACAGGCCCAAACAAAATTATGATATAGGCCTATGGCAATATTTGCAAAACAAATATATGTTCACATATGGTTTTTCACCAACATATACTGTAAATAAAAAGGCATACTTGTACATCCATACAATACATATTTTTAAATACTACTACTAATATATATATATATATATATATATATATATATATATATATATATATATATATATATATATATATATATATATATATACACACACACACACACACACACACACACACACACACATATACATACATACACACATACATACATACATACATAGAGTATATATATGGCTATATATTAGATTTCTGGATGGGGGAATTGAACATGTTTGTAGAATGTGCTGCAGAAGAAGCGCCTTTCTTGTTAAAGAGAGTGGTTAATTTGTCATTGGTATTCAGTTCATTCATAAAAAAAAAAAATAAAAAAAAACAGCTCTCAGACCCCCAAAGAAGGTGGAGGGGAGGAATTTCAGACCACTCCCCCGCAGACAGAGCGGCGTCAGGACCGCCAGCAAATGAAACGAATACGATCAATAGCCCCAGCCGCAAATTACTGCCCAAAGTACTACCAAGATCGATTACGGCCAACTTCAAACTTTTGTCAGAACATGGAGACATATGACTTGAATGTATACATATGATTGTACAAAATGCGCTTCGCTGTACCTTTGCAAGATTCAAGACTGGTAAAAACCTTTCCATTGCCAAAGCATTAGTGAATAATTATAGGCCCATAGACTGTATATAATTTTTTATATACAGTTTTATTATTTATACTGTATCCACACACACACACACACACACACGCACACGCATGTAGGCAACACAAAATGTAATTAAGTCAAACTTTAGCTTTTTAAAAGGCACATGTTTGTATTTTACATTGGATAATGTTTACTATGTTTAAATATATATATATATATATATATATATATATATATATATATATATATATATATATATATATATATATATATATTATAATTTATTTTTTTACTATTAAAAGTAGTGCCTGAAGTGGTAAAATCACAAGAATGCAGCCAAAATGTGAGGGGAAATAAAATGCTCACAGGGTGTAAAAAGTAGGAGCATGGGCATTTCAAAGACATTCTTTGGGTTGGACACAGATTCCTTTTTTTTCTCTCTCTCCCTCGGACAGTGGAGGGGAATGCGCTAGGCAAGTTGTGGGAGAACTCGTCCACCACGGCACACTAAAAAGATTTGAGACCAACCACAGCCCCTTTGCCACCCGATGTCAATTTTAACTGTTTCACCCCCAGACAGCCTCAAAGCAGCAACCACATATGCAATACATTTATGAAAGCCGGCTGCCAGGGGCCTACAGCTTCACATCAGGCAAACTCTTAAAGCATTTTCCTCTTTTCATCAGTCTTATAGCTGCATAAGTAGTGGTATGAGGAAAAAATGAAATGAAAATTTTCAATGTTCATGGGTCCTCTTATCAAAACTTGTGAAGTAGCAATAAGAGGCAATTCTTATATTTGCTATTACTAGCTCTCTTAAAAACAGATTTTCACAGTTCATTGGTTGGTTGTTGTATGACGCCATTGAAAATAAAATAAATACAGTAAGCAGAAAAAATAAACTGGATCCAGATGATCAGCCATGTACGACTGTTTGAGAAGCAAGCAGGCGCATAACCACACAGTCAAACTGCCTGTTTGGTCACTTAGGAATGCACTATCTAGGGTCAGTCACCCTGTCGGTGGGTTAAAGGTGACGTGGGGCCATAAAGACAAATTATCAGGCCAAGTTGCCTCTCCCATTACCTCCCTTCTGAAGTGATATGGACGTCTGGCCAGCTCCCAGGCCACCTTGGAGAGACAGGGAGGCAATGTGTGCATGCTCACACAAAACTCCCACCTCACTGAACCTGAGTTCCTTGTGAACAGCAGGGTCCGCTGGTCTATACATAGTCTCCAGGCTCTTGCGTCCCTTATGTAGCAGCATGGAAAAGGCGATGGAAATGGACCTCAGTGAGCTCATGCGCTAGTTTGGGAAGCACTTCAAGAGGAAAGCAAGTACAATGTGGTGT
The DNA here is from genome assembly GCF_019703515.2 of Myxocyprinus asiaticus. NCBI lineage: Eukaryota > Metazoa > Chordata > Actinopteri > Cypriniformes > Catostomidae > Myxocyprinus > Myxocyprinus asiaticus. The sequence goes on from NC_059390.1 coordinate 11,975,362, forward strand.
CACAAGGTCAATAAATGATGCTGATCCAGGAGAACACTTGCATGTCTCCATGTTAAGGGGCTTCAGCTCAAGGGAGCCTTTCTTAGACACGCAACAGAGTGGGTTGGTTTAGAATTAGTGTGAATATTTTGTCATTAATCTACCACAACCCACTTTTGACCACACTGATGTTTAATTAGGTATCACTTCTTAACCTATCATTGTCATCATGCATGCATCTGTTAACTTAGGGGCTGTTCACACAGGATGTGTTAATCACAGCGCAACAGAAAAGAGCGCAGTTGTCTCATGATGCGCTTTTAAAAAGTTTACTTTTATTTATTATTATTTTAGTTCTGTACCACAATGGAGCAATGCATATAATGTTATATGAGAATTTGGGGGATGATGAACCTGGCTATCCACTTTCCAAATGTATAAATATAATCAATATTAAAGGGGTAGTTTCTTTCTTCTGCTGAAAAATAAGTTGGCAAACTCTTGCTACACACTCTATCACGCTTGGTTTGTATGAAAGTGCTTAAATATAACAACTTCAACATGTTTGCATTTTATATCAGCAAAATAAAAACAACCCTTCATATAAAATAACCATTAACAACTGCTTTGCAACACTGGCAATACTACTATATTTTTTCACAAATAATGATCAGTGCTTTCAAAAACTGTGACAATATAATTTATTCTAGGTGTACGCTGAGCTCGGCAGACCTGCTGTTTTTAAGAGCTTCCAGTGCTGGAAAACTCACCATGTTAACTTCCTGTGAAGGTGGCATTCAGGAAACTGAGAGTAGACCAACCCACTGACCTTTGATATTAGGGCTGTCAGAGAGCTACAGGGCCAGAGATTTTCCTCCACACCTTGTTTGGGTCAAAGTGTACAAAACACAAAGGATGTACCTCCCAGGCTGAGGTGAACTGCAAAAATCTTGTGCACTGTTTTTCCTCCACCTTCCTTGTTCTCACAGTATAAACAGAATCTGCTCTCTCCCAACCTGTCACACTTGAAAGTTCTAATTTTTTCTTTGACCACCTAATACAGACATTAAGAACACTATTTAAATCTATATTCAAACAGAAAATGATAACACTTTGAGAAACAGAATATAGCATAGGCAAAAAAGAAAAAACAAAAAGCAGTATTGCATGGACCTTAAAAAAATGGTCTACATTGATCATGGAGAGTCAAGCTATTTATTGCTGGACATAAAATATTATAACAGCAATGCAGGCCAACCAGTGAATTCTTACTGAGCGAATTCATCTTTATCTAATTTCTCAAAAAACAGTTTCAATCAACTAGCTGGTTTATCAGCTGTTTTCATCCTCCTGTCTAACCACAAAAGGATTAAAACAAAATACTTTCATGAGGAGCATCAGAGTTGCCACCTGAATTAAGTCACTACCTGACCTGTCTGTTCCACTCAGTGCCAGCTCTAAATGTGTGCAGAGAAGACGACAGCTGGCAGACCAAAGGCTCCATCTGCCGGCATAAAGGAGAGAAGTTGACAACAAACACTCCCCATTCACTCAAATGTTCAGAGGACGCCAAATGAGCACATTCCATTGAAAACCTCCAGCCCTGTTAAATCTATTCCGACACTTTATCATCTTTCAGTGCACCTCACTGCAGATGGATTGTGCTGAGACATTATGATAGTAATACAGCAGTTACTGCTCTTTGTCTAGGACTTGTTCAGACTCACATTTAGATGTTTTTGTAGCAACTGAAAATGGGAAATAATAAGCACAAGTTCTGTCATGGTGTAAATATTACAAACTTTTTAGATATTACTTATTAAATTGTTAAAGGAATAGTCCACCCAAAAATGAAAATTCTCTCATTTACTCACCCTCATGCAATCCCTGATGTGAATGACTTTCTTTCTTTTGCAGAACACAAACGAAGATTTTGTGAAGAATTTTTCAGCTCTGTAGATCCTCACAATGCAAGTGAATGGTGTCCAAAACTTTGAAGCTCCAAAAAGCACATAAAGGCAGCATAAAAGTAATCCATAAGACTTTAGTTGTTAAATCCATGTCTTCAGAAGTGATTATAATAGGTGTGAGTGAGAAACAGATATTTAATATCTCAATATTTATTTATTTGTTTTACCATAAATCTCCACTTTCACTTTGTTCCTTTTGTTTTTTGGCAATTTGCATTCTTCGTGCATATCACCACCTACTGGTCGGGGCTGGTCAAAGGTGTTTTTTTTAGAGGGACAATATAACAGTACTTAATAGTGTATCCACAAGTAATTCACAACTTTTTATTTTCAAACAAAAAATATACTTTGAATCAAGCAATTCATAAAACACTGCCTACTAACAAAATAAATTATACATGTATACATTTTTTAGTTTTCTTGTTGACGAAGTCACCATAAGGTCTCTGAAATAAGAGCAAGGTTATTCAGTCTATCCTGAGACATTACTGCCTTTATATTACAAGTCTTGACATTTACACAGGGTCCAAAATTAACTTTACAAATTGTAATATTTATTATAATTTATTGATTATAAAAACATGTATTTCTTCTTACTAGCCATGAAACTACTTTTTGCATTTTTTTAATAAAATGTATTTTTGTTTCTATGACATTATTTAGCTTTTTTCCCCTTTTCCCCCAGTTATTCATTGTGTCAGTAAAGTGAAACTGCCTCTCAGAAAAAATTAGCTACATCATTATGATTTTGTTCCTCATATATTCATTGGGTAGCTTATTGTGCAGAATATTCCACACGTATCTCATGTCATTGGAAAAAAACCTTTAGGCATCATGCTGTAGATAAACATCTGATGGTAAATGTTTCACTGAGGTAAAAGATGTGCAAGTTGTGGTAGATGTTTCCTTTAACTGACAGTTTGATTCACGAGGGCCCCTGTTTCTCGGGTCCACTATTAACCCCCATCCGACGCCCCTGGCTGTGTCGTTCCAAACCCGAATTAGTTTCTTTTGAGGAATTTTACAGGATGTACAGTTCGCTGGTTTCAATACAATGGCAGCTGGTAGTGACTCACTTTAAATCTAAAAAAGGACCCAGAAATGTCATAAAAGTCCATGTGAGTGTGTCATACTTCGTCTTCTTGGTGAGAAACTGAAATCCAAGTAATTTTACAGTGAAAATCTTGACTTCCGCCATGGCTCTCCTTTGCACAGTCATGAAAGGTTACATTCATACGGGTTTGAAATGACATGAGGGTGAGTAAATGATGACAATTTATTTATGGCTGATCTATCCCTTTAAGTACTAAACGTGAAGTTTTTCTAAAACAAGAATTCCAAACTTTAGATATGAAACATTTCTTTTGAATTTCTAATGTGAACATCTGAACCTGAAAGAGTTCAGTGTGACCATAATCGATGGCTGTAAATCAGTGAGTACATTTCTGTGTACAAGTGTTTATTTTACTTCCACACAGTTGTTGTAAAATAAATTCCTTTTCTTCACACGCTCTTCCGTCATATGGCGACAGCAATCCAAACTATGTTCTATAGGAGGTCTTGCCAAGTGGAGACACATGTAAAGTTTATGAATAGACTGAGTTTTGGGCACAACAAAATCTCTGTTCTTCCATTGGCTGAACTCAGCGAAACAGGGCACAGCAAACCTCAACTTTGTGAGTTTTTCCTCAAAAGCAAATGTTTTTCCAACCAAGGAAATATTTTCAGAGGCACGATATCCCCATTGCACACACACACACACAAATACAAACATGCCTACATGCTTTCTTACCCCATGTTTCTTAAATGCACATGGTCACACACACACACACAACACATGGTATCAGTGTAGCCCTAGTAAATTCTGCTGTGTTCTTCGATTAACTTGCTCTCATTGACAAATTTATGGATCCTTGGCCTCTGAGACAGGAAGTCTTCAAAAAAGAGAGTGAACGGTCCACTGCACATTCCTGACCTCCCCAAAAACATCAAGTGAGTCTGCCACTGAACCTCAGCTGCCTTCACACTGTACAGACCTGCGTCTGGCTGCAAGAGGCATCAGCAACTCAACTTTAAATGTTAATGTATATTGAACAAACTAACTTTATGAAAACAAATCTGGATATTTGTTATTTTTTATATTTGGATAGTTTACATATTTCAAGCAGAAACAAGAGATGATATCTCTTTAACCACAATCGTGTCTCTTAGGGAGCAATGAGATTAAATGTAAAGAAATTGAGACTTATGCTTAAGTCTCCTGATTCTTTGATTTTTATTCTGAGAAAAAGATCACATTAATCTCACATGTCTCCTCTAGTGTTAGAAGGTATCTTAACAATGTCTGACTAACATTGTGCTCATATTTGCCAAGATACAGAATTCTGCAAAATCTGATTTTTATTTGAACTCAAAATTTCTTAAGTACTAAAAGAAATATTCTAAGTTCAATGCAAGCTCAATAACAGCATTTGTAGCATAATGTTGATTACCACCAAAAAAAAAATATTTTTTTTTTTTTGTCCCTCCTATTCTTAAAATAAAAGAGAAAATAAAGACGTACAAATCGAGGTTACAATGAGTCACTTACAATGGCAGAAATGTGAAGCTTATTATTTTATAACAGCACTTACATTAATTCTTCTGTTGAAAATCATACATTTTGAGCTAAGTTGTTTAAATCGTCGCTTACTGGGATTACAGGGTTTATGTCGTCAATGGCAACAAAGTTGTAAAATTGGATATAACTTTACACAGAAAAGATTAGTAAGCAATTTTCTTGTGGTTATACTTTGGAATTTGTCCCCATTCACTTCCATTGTAAATTATTTTTTTTTGATAAATAAAAAAGAGGAGGTCGAAATTAATTTTCCAAATCAACATTATGCTAAAACAACAACAACAACAAAAAATGCTGTCAATTGAGCTTAATTTGTATTGGACCTGGAATATTCCTTTAAAAGACCATCCTCACTCATTTTATAGCTCTATACTGTATATACACTTCATACCATATGTCAACAATTGTCTCAGTTTTTTTTTCTAATTTAGGAGAAACACTCAAGACAAAAGTTGAGACCAAGACAAAGAGGTAACACAATATGTAATAGTCATAATGTAGTTTTACATGGAACATACGTTCATTTATCTATAAAAATATTTAAAAATATAAATACTTTCATTCTAGTATTATATATAGTACTGTGCAAAAGTCTAAGGCGCATTATATTTTTCACAAAAACATTTGTCTTTAAACGGTTATATTGTATATTCTGCTTTTAGTGTATCAGTAGGAAATTTTAATTTTATATTTCAACAATCACTTTGCAAATAGAACTGAATAGAAGAACAAGGAGTCCTACAACAGATGGTATGGCCCCCACAGAGCCCAGATCTCAACATCGTTGAGTCAGTCTGGGATTACATGAAGAGACAGAAGCAACGGAGACAGCCTAAATAGATAGAAGAACTGTTACAAGTTTTCCAAGAAGCTTGGAACATCCTATCTGCCAACAGCCAAGAAAAACTATGTACAGGTGTACCTAGAAGAATTGGATGCCGTTTTGAAGGTGAAGATTGTCACCAAATATTGATTTAGCTTTTCTTTTCTTTTTTTTTTTTCCTTTACTGGACTTTGTATGAAGATAACTGATCAATGAAAACTGTTTCTATTTTGAAGACATCCTCACTGTGCAACATTTTTCACAAGTAACTTAAACTCTTGCACAGTACCATACATGCAGGTTTTATGATTTCACATTAATTGAGAGAAAAATGTATATTTCTATTTTAATTCCCCCCCCCCCCCAATACATTCATTCTAATGTAAAACCTTAGTGAACAAAGTGTTGATATTTTCCTTATGTTTTCCATTAAGAACTCTATTTGTGCTCCGTGCTCTCCATGGAAACAAGGGTTTTGTGGGTCATTGATTAGTTATTGATCAATTTCACTAATGGCAGAACTTAGACATTCCAGATAAGAAAGCACATGTTGAGCCTTTGACACTTTAGCAAATACTGCATACCTTTCGGAAACCTGTGCTCCACAGTCACCTGTAGTTTGCTTGAATACCTGTGTCAAGGGTCAGTCTCCACGACCTTTGTTTGGATGAGTGGAATGTGAGATGACAGAAAATAACAGAGGGAGGGGTCAGCAAAGGTCAAAGCTGTCAATTTGTGTACTACACCAATATCCATTTTAACCACAGACCACGACAGTCAGCAACTTCTGTTTTTACTCCACTTTGTCGATGATGGCTAATGTCTCTCTCAGCCCCTTAAAGACACAGAGGTTTCAAGTAAGATCAGTTAGTGATTGTTTGGTCTGGTTCCCACACCATTCCAGACAAGTCTCTCAACACATTCTATATGTACCTTTACAGATTCTGTTATTTGTCTTCCTTGCATGAAGAAAGGTGAAGGCATGAAGTTATCTGTGCTTACCAAGGAAATGTCCATGCTATTCATGCTTAATAATGGAAATATGCATATTTTGCATGCATATTTCATTAACCACTGATGTTAATTAAATATGCATACATAAACACTTCAAGGGTAGTTCATCTAAAGATGTTCATTTCACCTCATGATGTTCCAAACATGTATGACTTTCTTCCGTGGAACACAATGTGACAGAATGTTATGGACAAACAGCCTCAGTCAACATTCACATTCATTGTATGGAAAAAGATGCAGTAAAAGTGAATGCTGACTGAGGCAGTCAGTACATTAAGTTCTGCCTAACATATCCTTTTATGCTCCATGGAAGAAAGAAAGAAAGACATACAGATTTAGTACAGAGTAAATGCTGACAGAATGTAATGTTTTTTTTGGGGGGGGGGGGGGATGAACTACCCCTAAAAATCATGCACATTACGATATCGAATTAATCTGAACTCTTCAATCCATCTCAAATATCTGGATGCTCCAACTATGTTTTGTGCACTACTTTGTTCACACTTAGATTAAAGTTGGAGACGGAGGGTTTGGACCAATCAAATTATGGGACTGATCAGTTGGAAGTGAACCAATTAAGGGAGAAATATTCAACCAATCAAGGTTCGATGCCAATGAGATGCTTGTTGGCTTTATCAGAAAGAGTGATTTTCTAAAATGTCCATTTGTGGCAATTTTGGCATATTGAAAAAAAATTTTTTGGTTATAATTCATTTAAAAAGTAATACATATTTGTAAAATAAATTTTGAATCGCCCCTCCTTTTCTTAAAAAAAACAAAACAAAACAAAAAAACAAAAACAAAGCTAAAATCTGGGTTACAATGATGCACTTACAATGGAAGTGAATGGGGCCAGTCTGTAAACATTAAAATACTCACTATTTCAAAAGTATAGTCACAAGATGTGACTAAACAAAGATTAAATATGATTTAAATGTGAAAAAAAATCCCTTACTTACCTTTTCTGTGTAAAGTTATAACCAATTTGACAACTGCAGTGCCATGACGATGTAATGTCAACAAACCCTAAAAAGACTGTAAAAATGAAGATCCAACTTTACAGCTGAAATAATACACAAGTCTTAACAGAAAAATTTATGTAAGTGCTTTTATAAAACTATATGCTTCACATTTTTGCCTTTTAAACCTTTTAAATGGCCCCATTCACTTCCATTGTAAGTGCCTCACTGTAACCTCGATTTTTAAAAAAACATTTTTTAAGAGGGACGAGTTGAAATAAATTTTTGTAGTAATGAACATTATGCCACAAATGCTGTTGATTGAGTTTAACTTGTTTTGAACCCGGAATATTCCCGGAATAAATCTCCTTCTCAGTGAAGCCAAGTGGAGAAATTGCATGTAATTAAACTCTGGTCATAAATTGGACGTGGCCCCTTTAAAAGTTTTGCAAGGCCCGCTGCATTAAACACATGTGCTGGTTAGAGATGTGAAAACAAACATTGTGCAAGAGAGCTCCCGGTTTTGTTCATCGGTTGAGAATTATTTGGGTAAATATCAAAATTAAATGTGTGTTCAGAAGAGTCATATGTTAAAACATGTGTTATGAGAATTCTATTGTTTTAAACTGCAATACATGTCTTTAAAGCCTGGTTAAAAAATGCATAAAATGCATAAAAGGCTGGAGTTTATTTTGTAGAGTAACACACTTTCAGGACAGTTTGATGGATGAATCTACACGCTCTTTGTGCTTATTCCGCCTATTGGCTGGAGTTTGTTTTGTGGAGTATTTGTTGCAAAGTCAATGGAGTGAGTAAGCCATCTTGTTGTATTCACGTTGCAGCTGAGTGGATTGGCTCACTGAACATTCGCTTGACTGTTTGAAGAATCTGCACGCTCTTTTTGTGCTGGTTCCGCCTGTCGGCTGGAGTTTATTTTGTAGAGTAACACGCTTTCAGGACAGTTTGATGGATGAACCTACAAGCTCTTTGTGCTTATTTCGCCTATTGGCTGGAGTTTGTTTTATAGATTTTCTTTTGCTGTGTAGTTCTGTCTCACAAAATTTTTATAGAAACACCAGACTCGAGCAATCTGACAGCAAGGCTGTTGCAGGGGTTCTCATGGGCTTGCATGGACTGTTTGAGTTTGGAGGGATGGATGCCAGTTGGCGATGTCGTGCATGGGATTAATGTGCACATTTTTCCTTTTTCTGTTTTTTTGTTCTGAGGATGTTCGGGTTTTGATTGTTGCACTAATGTTGGAATGTGATCTTTATAATCTTATTTTTGACACACGATTTTTTTTCTTATATGTCAAAATGTCAAATGTTAATATGAGTGGATTATCTCTCTCCACGGGGAATGGTAATGGGTTGGGGCACCCCATAAAAAGAAGGAAGGTTATTTCTCTTCTTAAGCGTAAGAAATATGATATAATGTTTCTTCAAGAAACACACCTTCCTCCGCAGGAAGCTGAAAAATGTGGGAAGATATGGGGTGGGCATGTTATCTTTAGTGCTGGCTCGAGTAAGAGCAGGGGAGTCATTACACTGATAAGTAAATATCTACAATTAAAATGTCTCAAACAAATTAAAGATAAATTAGGAAGTCATTATTGTTTTAGCTGAAATTCAGGGACAAAGTCTGATTTTGGCCAATATTTATGCACCTAATGTTGATGATCAGGGCTTTTTTATAGATCTTGAAGGGATGTTGCAAGCCGCTATGTAATGATGCTGGCAATGATGAAGACGATGATGTGTGATGAACCTAAGTGCAGTTTATTATCAATCATGAAATCCAAAAACCGTAAATCCCAACGTGAAAAAAATACAAAAACATGAACTTGACTTGACATGACATGACATGAACAATCCAATAAAGCTGCATTCACAATACCTGAACAGGAACAGGAACTAAACTTTAAAATAAAAGACATGAACACAAAACATGAACAAAAACACATCTAGATGTGACATATCCCCCCCTCTAGGGGCGGCTCCCGATGCCCCAAATAAAAAACACAGGGTTCAAGAGGGAGCTGGTGGGGGGGGCATGGAGACCTGACGTGGTTACATGGCATGACGTGGTAACATGGTACGGCAGTATCCTGACTTGGCCATGGTAGGCATGGATGCTGACTCGTTGGCCGTGGCAGGCGTGAGCGCTGGCTCATAGAGCGGAGGCGGGCCTGGACCGTGAAGCAGAGGCTTGGCCATGGCTTGTGACATGGCATGGAGCAGTCTGGGGCTTGGCTGAGACATGGCATGGAGCAGACTGAGGTTGGTCTGTGACATGGCGTGAAGCAGACACAGGCATGGCTGTGACATGGTATGGAGCAGACTCAGGCGTGGCTGTGACATGGCATGGAGAAGACTGAGGCTTGGCTGTGACATGGCATGGAGCAGACTCTGGCGTGGCTGTGACATGGCATGGAGAAGACTGAGGCGTGGCTGTGACATGGCATGGAGCAGACTCTGGCGTGGTTGTGACATGGCATGGAGAAGACTCAGGCGTGGCTGTGACATGGCATGGAGCAGGCCGAGGCATGACATGGCATGGAGCAGACTAATGCGTGGCTGTGACATGGCATGGAGCAGGCCGAGGCGTGACATGGCATGAAGCAAACTCAAGATCCAGGGCAGAAGGTGGCGCAAGCTCTGCGACCATGATGTGGGACCCTGACTCGGGACCATGACGTGGGACCCTGGCTCAGCAGCCATGACGTGGGACCCTGGCTCAGTGGTCATGACGTGGGACCCTGGCTCGGCGGCCATGACATGGGACCCTGGCTCGGCAGCCATGACGTGGGACTCTGGCTCAGCGGCCATGACGTGGGACTCTGGCTCGGCAGCCATGACATGCGACTCGTGCTTGGTGGCCATGACGTGGAACTCCGGCTCAGCATCCGCCTCCCCCACAGTGAACGTAGAACCACTTATCTGCAGGGCAAGGTCGATATACTGAGCCAGATTGAGGGGACTGCGACCACCAGGCATCAGGGAAGAGATTGGCTCATTCAATCCCACCTGGAAAATGTCCTTGAGGGCGACTTCAATAAAGTCCACCCGGCAGGCCAGAGCACAAAATTTCTCCACATAATTTTCCAGGGATCGATTCCCCTGGTGAAAACGAAGAAGCTGGATTGCTGGGTTCATTTTGTCGGTCAGGTATTCTGTAACGATGCAGGCAATGAGAGGCAGACGATGAAGACAGTGATGTGTGATGAACCCAAGTGCAGTTTATTATCAATCGTGAAATCCAAAAACCGTAACTGCCAACGTGAAAAAAATACAAAAACATGAACTTGACTTGACTTGACTTGACTTGACATGACATGAACAATCCAACAAAGTTACATTCACAATACCTGAACAGGAACAGGAACTAAACTTTAAAATAAAAGACATGAACACAAAACATGAACAAAAACACATCTAGACGTGACACACTGGCACCCCTTATGATATAATATTGGGAGGGAGCAACATTGACGCTTCACAGGATCTTGGTCTTACAGATATTTGGAGACTTTTGAACCCACCTGGGAGGGACTATACATTTTTTTCATCAGTCCATGAGATTTACTCTAGAATAGATTTTTATTATTATTATTATTATTATATCTAAATCCCTCATTTCATCTTTTGCTGATTGCTCAATTGGAAACATTTTAGTCTCAGATCACTCCCTGGTGTGTTTAGAGGTGCTGCCACACATGGAGAAAAGGAAATCATATAGTTGGCGCTTTAATGTATCCCTTTTGCAAAATCCTGAATTGCAACAAATGTTAAAGATTGAAATCAATGTCTATATGGCGAACAACTGGTCCTCAGTATCCTCTGTGGGCATGGCTTGGGAGGCACTTAAGGCAGTTCTTAGGGGCCGGATCATATAGTATGCCTCATTCACCAAAAAAAAAAAAAAAAAGTGCAGGAACTCATGGAATTGGAAGGGAATATTAAAAGTGCTGATGCAGCCGAATGTCGTCTAATGGCCTCAGGAAATTGACCTGATTGAAATATAGAAATTATACTATTTTGTCACGGAAGGTGGAGTTTTGACTATTCAGGGCAAGACAGTCATACTCTGAGTAGGGGTATAAGGCAGGGAAATTTCTAGCTAGATATATAAAACAGAGAGAGTCTTTTTCAACCATTCCTTCAGTGAAATCTGCTGGTGGTATATTTACCTCGACCACTGATATTAATAAAGCCTTTAAAGAATTCTATCTTGATCTTTACAGTTCCACATCTTCGTCTACTGATGAGGGTATTAGAAACTTCGTGGAACCATTAGAACTTCTAGCTGGATCAGGGAAATTGGATGGTAACTCTTACACTAGCTTGGATCTTTGTCCTTTTTAAGAATCAGACTGATCCTGGCTTGCGTCATGGTTGGCGAAGCTTTCCATTCTTTAATGATGGAATAACACACCGTATAAACGTATAAACTTCTAGCAAAAGTGGAGCCAGTTCTGTAGAATATGATCTAAAAAAAGCTCCAGGGCCAGATGGCTTTGCTGCTGAATTTTTTAGATCATATTGCTACAGAACTGGTGGAGGAGCGGTTTCTGTAGTGAATGATTTTATTAATTTTTCTAAATGCAGATATTGTACCTTGTTATTGTTTGTCATTTCGATCATTTGCGTATCTCACCATTTCACGCAAATTTTTAATTTTTTAAACCGAAAATAGCATGTATTTAACCAAGTCAAGCTGACTAATATGTATTACTTTGTCAAAATAAGGGTTACCGAAGAATTATGCAAGAGGGAACCTGAAGTTCTCCATGTTTCCTATTCTTTCAGACAACAAAGCACTTGAATGTGACGTTCTCGTAATTATGACTTCATAAGGAATAGGATAATTCCAAATAGCACATGAAGGCAGCATAAAGTCTCCTGAGCTATGAAAGAACAACCTGTGAACAATAACATTTCCTCTTTGGTACCTTTTAGTGCTACCAACAACAAACAGTTCTTTTGAAAAATAGAACCACTTGAAACCATGAGTTTCAGAGTGTAAAATTTGGCATGTAATTTAATCACAGAATGAAATTCTTTCATCTGCCGGATGATGTTTACATATTGATCCTGTGGAGAAAAAAAAAAAAGCAAAGGTTTACACTGGTTTTGTTGATTGGACCAAATGCTAGCAGCTGCCTAATCTAACTACTCAAACAGACAACCTCAAGAATTTGCCAACAGCCCATTCACTATTAGCCTAAGCAAACAGAACTGGGTCACCATTAAAACACCTGCCAAAACCAACGGGAGAACAGCAGATTAGAGTAAAGTTAGTTTAACTCATTTGCTTGAGTGGTGGAAGCCATCGGAAAGGCCTGTTAGGTGTGACCAAGTTTACCAAGTCAACCCAAGGTTTAGTCTTTTGGAAAAGCATTTCTCATTTGAATTTCAATATGTCATACTTCCAAATGTGAATTGTGTGAACTGTGTAAAAAGCACACAAATTTGGCACACTGTTGCCCCCAAAATTACTACAATTTATTCTCACCTCACAGACATGAGTAACTTGTATGTTTGTGGTTAGAATACATTCAAGTCATTTTGGGAGCTACATTTTGTGTTTCTTTATTTATCACTTTCATCAAGCCACAGTATAACGAAAACCAAAACAAACCAAAACCCACTCAAGTCTGCCTTCAAGCTAAGTGCTTGTAATTCCCTTGGTTTCTCTTTAAATGTATATCCAAGAATGTATGCAAATGCACATACGTTTGTATGCACAGTATGTATCTAGTACTATATGTATAAATATTCAGACTTCCTGATATGGATTGTGTAAATAAATGCCGTCTGAGTGCGTCTGTCTGGGCGACCTCTGGCAGCGGCGAAGCGCGTGAGCACTGCTCACAGGGACCCTGAAAGAATGCACTTTCTGTGGGCCCGCTCCAAGATTTGTTTTGAAAAGAAGCCAGGGGAAAGTCTGGAAGACTAAGTGGAAGCAACTGAGCGTCGGTGACATCCTAAAGATTTTGGCGTTCACTCAATGCTTCCCGCCGTCCAGAGAGCCAGAGGCTATTTACTTGCTTTCGAGGGGGAAAAAGGGGAGAGTGAGTAAAAGTGTGAATGAAGGTTTTTTGTTTTTGTTTTTGAGCTAATACGTGTTTACTTAGTGCTACTTAGCAACTGCATGACGCAACTGTAACCCATGACTATCAGTCACACAATCGATTTTTCTTGATATTTTCACGTTAGCTTCAGTGATGCCAGATACAATATAATAAGGAGACGCTGGTAGGAAAGTGAATGGGAGAAATACAGCTCATATACTGTCAGTCTTGCCTTTTAGTTTAAAGAACCAATAACCTGTGCAGAAGTTGTTGCAATAATGAAAGTTTTGAGTTTTTGCCAGAGCATTGCTACAGTGTTTGGTAAGTTGTTATGTGGTTGCTTCACTCTAAAAAAAGATGGTTCTTGAAAGGTTCTTTACTGATCATAATAGTTCTATTAAGAACCATATCTACTTGAAGAACCTTGTTGTGCTTAAATAGTTCTTTGCTTGGGATTAGGGTTGTTTATTCCCACCCTTTTTGGTTTTTGAATATTACTGTCAATAAATTCTTTCAAAGCCGTCGCGTGATTGGTTGACTCGCAGCGCTGGAGTCCTGGCAGCTCGAGCGACCAATTTCACAGACTGTCAACACTCTACACAGGTAAACTGCCGCTAAAATATTTTAACAATTAGTAGTTTTAACAGCAAAGTTATCAGGGACAACAAATCCCGTCAGCTCAGTTAAATGGTAGTTAGGGTTTGCTTATTTCTCTTTCGCTTCACTCGCTGTGTTTTTAAAAATGAAACCACGGCAAATGTAAAATTTACAGTGTATCGTAAATGTTTTGTTTGGGAGCAAATTTGAAGTCATGATTTATAACACCTTTGTTACTGTTATGGCTGTAACTGTTTGCGTTGGGGAGATCGCATTTTCTCAGCTCAATCACGTCATCAAAATCCAAGACAAATATACAGTAAACTGTACGGAGCAGTGTTGCCAACTATTTCTCATGGGAAGTCGCCAAAGGCCCGCTGAAATGTCGCTAAAAGTAGCTAAATCACGTGATGACGTCATTTATTACGTAAGACGTCAATTGTACACAGGGTTGTTTCAGACCATTCTGATGCCTTAGGCGAGATCCCTATTGCTGGGAGGGGTTCGTTGCAGCGGCCTCCACTTTGGCGCCCAAAAAGCCCAATATCGTAATATATATATATATATATATTGTACATATCTGATGTGTGATACTGAACCATCAGTGTGTATTACTTGTGCCAGTGTTACTGTGTCACAATGAATTTTTGACAGTGACACCTCATCTGTTTATATCACTTATCTCTATATAATTTATTGTAGATAAGGGTTCATATACATTCTATTCTCTCTCTTTTTCTCTCTCTCGCCCTGCTAGATAATTTCGCAATGCTCTTCTATCGCTGTAGGCTGACTTTTCTTTTCTAAAGGGAGAGCATGCACGTGAATTGAGGTTGAGATTGTCACAACAAATACCAACAACACATAAGCTCGTAAATCATTCGATTTATAGAACATCCGTATGCACATAAATCCCACTCCTGATGGCATGCAGGTCAGTCACATTACTTGAAACACAGGGGGGCGGTAGAACACCGAGAAAAATGAGATATCATTCACGATAGAGCTGATGTTGTTTGTAGCGCCAGATGTGGAAAAATGTTGCTAAAGCAGACTACAAAATTCGCTAGTCAAGTCAAGTGATTTTTATTTGTATAGCGCTTTTCACAACACACATCGTTTTACAGAAAATCATGCATTAACAGAAAATGAAACTGTAATATCTATAAAGTCTTAAGAGTGATCATTGTGTAGTTTGATTAAATATGATTGTAAATTATGTATAAAATATAAATAATTAAATAGTAATTGTATTTATACCCCTGTGAGCAAGCTGAAGGTGACTGTGGCAAGGAACACAAAACTCCATAAGATGTTGGTTAATAGAGAAAAAAGAAAAATCTTGGGAGAAACCAGGCTCACTGTGGGGGCCAGTTCCCCTCTGGATAACCAGAATGAATATAATGCCAATATTACTTATTTGTATGCAGTACAAGTCATGGTTTAAATTTGTAAATTAAGTAAGCATTAAGGTCCAGTGTTTAAAAAAAAAGAAGATTTTTATGAACTTTATGATCGTGTGACGAAGCGACACGATCCCGTTCATTTTCAATGAGAGCGCAGCAAATGTTGGCAACAGAGATCGCCTTGGGGAGCGACAAAACAAGTTGAGAAAATGTCAACTTTATGCAAATGACGAGCAACATTCGGGAGCAACTACCAATGAGAGTGAAGACAGACGAGCCTACGTCATCCGTCTCCAGGCAGGGTGAGTGTGAGATACTGGAGTCGACTTGAGTGCAGGCAAGACGGAGAAGTTAAAAGTTTCTGTGAGCAATTTCACTGTTCCATATCATTTGTCTGTAACCACATACATAGATATGGCCTAATGAAATGATGCGTGAAAAACCGTGTCAGCATTCTGAGTGAATTTGATTCATATATTGATATATAATTCGTCTTGTTTAATGATATGATGCATTAAGCACTGCTGCAGGTTATATAAAAAGCTCTCCCCTGCAAAATGTGCATTGTTAGAGGCAAAAGAACTGATTCCTTGTCAAATTAGTATGATATCTTAGTTTTATTGGCACTATCATCTGTAAACAGCATTTCAAATGCTATTATGGCTAGTTGTGCAATCCACCAATAACGTTAGTGCAGCGACAGCAGTAGGAACGGCCACCAGCGACAGAGATCGCAAAGTCTAGCGACATCCCGCCTGCGGTGTGAACGGGACTTAAGGGGTCAAAAAGTTGCAAAATCTGGCAACACTGGTACAGAGAAACTTTCCCCAAGCTGTTACTATTTTAACGATTTTATGACAAATTGCACAAAATAAATTTTCTCGTTGCAATATTGTCCTCTACGCATTCAGTAATTATAAATTATTTTACTCAGAGCTTCTTGTAAAGCCTGACATATGAAAGAATTGTCAGAAAACTCTAATTTTTTTACATTAAACTGTTTTTAGTACCATTAAACAAAATATAAAAAGAAATCGTAACAATTATGCAAGTTTTTTTTTATGCATCATATTTGATTCATTAGGCTTTAAAGGTCATTATCCTCCTGAGGCCCAGCAATTCATTTTTGTATAGGGCACTTGCTATTTAAGTTTTTCTTAGTATTATCAGAGGACTCCCTGGGCTTTTCAGAGATACCAAATATTTAAGAGTTTGGCAATGACAAATTCCTATCCTTGGACTATAAATATGGATTGAAAGGTATCAGTTCAATTCAGCACATCAAATACAATATGAATTAAATATTTTTTTAATAAACCATTTTTATCATATGTATTTTATGCGCTAAACACTATATTGACATTTAAAAAGGGTCTCAGGAACTTATGGTAAGATGATATCATAATAGCTTGTAATGTAAAATAATGAGATCTTTATAATGACAGAGCAGGCTGTATATATAAAATAGACATAACTATTTCACACTAAATATATCTTATAAAAATGTCAGAATTTTCAAAGCTCTGTGATTATTTATTTATTATTTTTTTTTTTTTTTGTGGTGGGCATGAATGGAATATAATGGTGATTGAGAGATATACCTCAAAAGCCTGTTGTATCATATTTGATACATGTTTTTTCAATGAAATAATATACAACATTTTAACCAAGCATAAGTTGCTTATATTCAGAAAATACTCATTTTAAAATATTAGTAACAATATAATTATTACTGTCACTTTTATTTGATTAAAATAAGCTGCCATTTATCCCAACATAAGAGTAATTATTTGCGGAAATCCGCCGCCATTGTAAATAGACGATATAAACACTGAAACCACTATTTTTCACAAATAACCACTAGATGGTGCCATAAATATGTGAAACTTACCTACCATACGTTTTTTTTTTTTTTTTTTTGGGCTTTTCAGCTTGAACAGAGATTGAGACAGGAGCTGTCAAATGTTGTGTATCATATTTGATACATACAGCGTTATAGGGTTAGCATTCAGATACAAATAAAACCTGTGTCCATTTGTTTTTTGAAAATATATTTAATAATCTTGAAGGGAATTAATTCTCATAGAACCTAGAGCTCATGACATCTGTTTTCTCTCTCTGCAGGTTATGCGACTGCTGGACCAACTTTAGTGCTTAAAACCACTAAATAATAATCACAGAATAGATGAAACTATGCCTCTTATCAGACAACAGATAATTTTGTCACTGCTTGATAAAGGCAGCAGCACATGGGTATGTTTTTGCAAAATGTTGCAGTAGAGCGCTTTAAATTTTAACATTTACAAAGTACAACTTTCTGTAACTGGTGGTTTCCTACCCATAAGACTGTCTTTGTTTGTTTTGTTTTTTATAGATGTCTACCAGAACATGCAAGTGAAATGATATTATGTTCTGAAAAAGGAGGTGATATTTTAGATTTTTATTGTGATTTCAGCTATCCACCCCACCTGTGGTATGAGTCATTGTCTGATCTGATAACAGGATATGTCTGCCTTAAAACTATCAGATTATGTGAGTTTTAAGTACTCCTTTTCATCTCTCTTTCTTTTCTTATATCTATTTTTTGCCATGAATTTATACACTGTAATTAATTAATAAAGTTAAATTTTTTTGTCTCACATGTTTACAGTTAAAAAGCAGCTACACTATGTCTTCCAGCTGTGTTTGGTGAGGATACTTCTCTCCGCTTTTCCACTAAGCATGTGAGTGATAAGGACTGAATTTGTGATCCATATGGAATTTTCAAATATATTGTTCACATACTGAAACACTGACCTATTGTGCATTTCTATTCAGACAGACACTGTTGGACACCACAACCTCAATACCTGCAGAGAGGGACTGCCACTAACTTACACTAAAATACACAGTGATTGATAGTGAAGACATAGGAGGATTGTGTATATATTTTAGTGAAATTTAGCCTTCGATACACACATTTTGTGTTTCCATGGGACTTTTCTCTAGCTTTAAGGGATAGTTCAACCAAAAATGAAAAGTCTCTCATCATATACTTACCTTCATGCCATCACAGATGTGTTTGACTTTCTTTCTTCTGCTGAACACAGATGAAGATTTTTAGAAGAATATTTCAGCTCTGTGGGTCCATACAATGCAAGTGAATGTTGACCAGAACTTTGAATCTTCAAAAATTACAAAGTCAGCATAAAAGTAATCCATCTGACCAGTGGTTTAATTCATGTCTTCAGAAGTGATATGATAGGTGTGGGTGAGAAACAGATCAATATTTGAGTGCTTTTAAACAATAAAAATCACCTTTCACTTCCACATTCTTTTCTTTTTTGTTTTTGTTTTGGTGATTTGCATTCTTCGTGCATGTAGCCACATACTGGTCAGGGCTGGTCAAAGGTGGAGATATATAGTGAAAAATGACTTACATATTGACCTGTTTCTCACCCACACCTATCATATCGCTTCAGAAGACATTGATTAAACAACTGGAGTTTTATGGATTACTTTTATGCTGATTTATGTGTTTTTTTGGAGCTTCAAAGTTCTGGCCACCATTCACTTTTATTGTATGGACCTACAGAGCTGAGATATTCTTCTAAAAATCTTTATTAGTGTTCTGCAGAAGAAATTAAGTCCTACACATCTGGGATGGTATGAGAGAATTAACATTTTTTGGTGAACTATCCCTTTAAAGTATTGGTTGTCAGCATGGAAGACAAATACTCTCTCTATAAAAGATAAAAAATTTACAAGTTCTATCCCAGTCTTCATGTGTGGAGCAATGTAGTGGTCTGCTATTTCATTTGCATATGCATTTATTTACTTTTTCACATTATGTATTTGTTGATGTATTTATTAATGTGAGTGATTTATGCATTTGGAATTATTTAATCCGAATAATTTATTCATGTTTTCAACTAATGATTGATGTAAAAGAATTGTTAGTTTTTTTTTATTTTATTTTATTTTTACAATTTTTCATTTTAATAGAAAATAAAAGTACTTAATTGACAAACATGCCTTGCTTTTATATATATATATATATACACACTACCATTCAAAAGTTTAGGGTCACTTATTCATTCTTTCTTTCTTTATTTTTTTATTATTTTTCACATTTTAGAATAATAGTAAAGTCATCACAACTATGGAATAATAGAAATGGAAATATGGGAATTATGTTGTGACTAAAAAAATCCAAAATAAATCAAAACTGTGTTATATTTTAGCATCTTCAAAGTGGCCACACTTTCCCTAGAATTTGCAGACATGTAAACATGACATTTTTTCAACCAACTTCACCCTGGGATGCTTTAAACAGTATTGAAGGAGTTCCCATCTATGTTGGGCACTTAGTGGCTGCTTTTCTTAATTATTCGGTCTAAGTCATCCATTTCAAAAACGTTTTTTTTTTTTTTTAAATAAAATTTTAGTTTTGTAATTAAATAAATTAATATGTTGGCACAATTATATTTTTGTCTACAAAACTAATTTCAAATATTTAAGCATACGCCTTCAGATCAAAAGATTTTTAAGATCATGAGAAACATTTCAGGCAAGTGACCCCAAACTTTTGAACGGTACTGTGTGTATATATATATATATATATATATATATATATATATATATATATATATATATATATATGTATATGTATATGTATATATATGTATATGTATATATAATATATATATATATATATGTATATAGATATAGATATATATATATATATATATATATATATATATATATATATATATATATATAGCCACAACATTAAAATCACCTGCTTAATATTGTGTAGGTCCCACTCGTGCCGCCAAAACAGCACCAACCCGCATGTCAGAATAGCATTCTGAGATGATATTCTTCTCACCACAATTGTACAGAGTGGTTATCTGAGTTACTGTAGACTTTGTCAGTTTGAACCAGTCTGGCCATTCTCTGTTGACCTCTCTCATCAACAAGGAGTTTCCGTCTGCAGAACTGCCCCTCACTGGCTGTTTTTTGTTTTTGGCACCATTCTGAGTAAATTCTAGAGACTGTTGTGTGTGAAAATCCCAGGAGATCAGCAGTTACAGAAATACTCAAACCAGCCCGTCTGGCACCAACAATCATCCATGCCATTATCTAATCAGCCAATCATGTGGCAGCAGTGCATAAAATCAAGCATATACGGATCAGGAGCTTCAGTTAATGTTTACATCAACCATCAGAATGAGGAAAAAAAATTTGATCTCAGTGATTTGGACCGTGGCATAATAGTTGATCTAGTGGATAGTTTAAAAAAGGGTTCTATTTAACACTAAAAAGGGTTCAGCTATTGTTACAAGCCGAAGAACCCTTATCTGGTACTGTTTAGAACCATTTTTCTTAAGAGTTTAGGGTGTTCTGGGATTTGGGTGTTTGTAAACACTTCAGAGTATCCATGATATTCTTGTTCCTGGATCAGGTTCCTACTCCAATGTAAGTCAATGTTTTTTCCCACCCGTTATCCTGTTAAAGTCAGATCACATCTAAAAGTAAAAGCACACCTTTCCCCAACAAGCCGAAGTTTCATTCATATTCATATTTAAGGTATAATTTATTTCAGTAGCACAAACAATGCAGATTTTTGCAACAAAGAAATACCAAGGGGTTAAGGGTTTGTTCATATCCCTATCCATAAGTATGAACAACAGTAATAGTAATGCCTGCTAAGGTTTAGGGATAGGATAGGGTAAGGATTAGGGTTTTGATTGAAAAAAACATGATGTATCCATGATGATAAAAGCATTTATTTAGCAATTTCATGGATGCAATTCAAAATGCAAAACAATAATGATTATTGCACTAATCACTGTCTTTTCAACTCAATCAAAACTAAGAGGGATTTTGCTGAAGTGCACTGAAATCAATATGGCACAATCAGTTCTCATCTTGTCTTTTTGCCTGATTATTTTCCCTCAACGAGACAGTCAGATTCTTTCTATGGGAAACAGCAAATGAAGTTGTTCGGAAGAAGGCATGGATTTACATTTTCTATTCAGAGTTTAAATCAAAGAGCAGTTGTTCTGTGCAGTCCAATTCTCCAGAAGATTTTCCACATTTCTGGCAGGGGAAATTCCCATGGCTTTCTCCGCAGTTTGGCTAAGTTGTTCCAGAACAGGGCCATTTTATTCTCAGGTATGCAAATCAAGACTGCTTTGTAACCATTCTATATTTAACTCTGGGCTCAGAGATATTGCCTTTCCTCCCATGGGCTATGGGAGAAAGGGGGCCAGATAAGCACCTTAATCTTGTCTTTTCCTCCAGATGCAAGCCCTGCACTGGCTGAAAGTACAAAGGCACAAATGCCCTCTGTCAGTTTTACTGTGTCAGTTCTTGAAAGCTTTCTTATAAAAACTAATTCTCGATCAGTGGTACAGACTGAAGAACTCAACAACGGGTACTAACAAGAGGCCCAGGTCGCAATTTCTCTCCACCTCCTGCCCGGCATAATTGATCCCAGAACCTTCAGATACTATTCCTAACTTTCTCACACACACACACACACACACACACACACACACACACACACACACACACACACACACACACACACACACACACATAGTGTGTTGGTGCAGCTATCATTATGAGGACTCTCCATAGACATAATGATTTTTATACTGTAAAACTATAGATTCTGTCCCCTACCCCTAAACCTAACCCTCACAAAAAACTATTTTAATCTGACTAATCTGACTATTAATTAATCAGTAGGAATGTGAAGAGTTAACATGTTCCATACATCCTCTGCTTAAAGGATAAATTTCAGCACATTTCCTTGTGTCAATATGGTTCCACTCTGTTCCTTCCCCTGCTCCCCTGCAAAAAACACAAAGTACCCACTGGTTGTTAACCCAGTCTGCTGTTGTGAACAAAGCCCTATGTTTTCAGATATGTGAGTCATAATTAACCTGGCTGACATTCTCTTACACTCCATAACCAGCTCTGTTTCAATGCTTTGAGGAATAGTTCACCCAAAATGAGAATTCTGTCATTATTTAGGCACCCTCATGTCATTCCAAACATGCATTACTTTGTTTTCTTCTGTGGAATACAAAAGGTGATATTTTTGATGAATTTCCTGGCCACTCTTTTTCATTTAATAAAAGTGAATAAGGCTTGGGTTATCAAGCTCAAAAAGCACTATAAATGTATCAAATAATGGCCCATATGTGTTGTGGGCTATATGTGAACTAGATCAATTAAATCATTGAAAGGTGTAGGCTTAAAACAACAATTTGTTCACGATCACTAGTTCATTCATGAATGTTGATGAATGTGCCAAAGAGATCTTTCAGTGAATAATGATGGCCCAATTATTGATACTGATGATATACAGTATATATATTCCTCGAAAGTGTAGGAAGTTTAGGAAGCCACTTGTTATAAATATTATAATTTTTATGCATATTTTTCTTTTTGGAGTGAATTTTGGAACACTGTTTGCAAAATAAATTATGCAAAATGGCAATACAGTTTACAGTTTTTTAAGACAGTAAGTGGAAGTTTTGAATTCACTACATAATTCAACACAAAATGTATATTAAAAATAATTTATTACAATCAGTAAGGGTAAATTCATGAACAATTAAGACATTTCACAATTTAAAACTAATGAGGACTATTGAAATTGAAGATATATTAGCGGGTATAATCAAAAAATTAGCGGGTATAATCAAAATAATAATAATAATAATAATAATAAAAAAAACTTCTCTATGTAATGTCGAATATTTAATACCATAAAAAAACAGATAAAAATTATTTGGAATAGTTTATCTATAAATTTACTTATTAGGCTCCATCGTGTGAGTAAAAAAAGTTTGACCACTATTGCCCAACGACAATGTTGCATTTTTGCTTGTAACATCTGTGCGGTCTCCTGCCCACCAGAGGGAGCCCTCATCTGAATTCTGACCTGTCACTTCCTGTTTCCTGCCACATCAGTTCCTGTATTGTCATTTCCTGTTTGCATCATATAAATAGCCATGCTTTTCCATAGTTACTTTGTGAAGTATTGCCAGATCATCTGCCTTACCAAGCGTTTATATCATTGCCTTATTGCCTAGTGTTTTGACCTGTTTGTTTTGACTACTCTTTTGGATCTTCCCTTTTGTCTGTTTGCCTGGTTGGACTGCTTTACTGTGTTTTGACCTCACTGCCTGTTTCTCTGACACTGTGTTTGGATTTCGATGGACTGTTTGAATAAACATCCGCATATGGATTCTTCCTCGGCTTCCGCCTCTCCATCATTACAGAATACTTCGCCAACTATGAATCCAGCGGAAGTTTCTCAGCTCCAAGCGGCGTTCGCTTATCAGAGCGAGATGCTGAAGAACTACCAAGAGCAGCTCAACAAGTTGCAGTCGGCAAACGATCATTTGACCCACTATATTCGATCGCTTCCTTCAGCTACACCACCAACGGTAAGACTGGCATTGCCAGACAAGTTTGGTGGCTCTGCAGGACATTGTCGTGGTTTTATCAGACAAGCACGCATTTATGTAGAAAGCCAGAGAGATCAGTTTCATGATGAAGCAAGTAAATGCACTTTTCTGATGTCACTGTTATCTGGAAAAGCGATTGATTGGGCTGCAGCGGTTTGGGAGACAGATTCACAGTTTCGTTGCTCCTCTGCATACTTCTTACAACTACTCAGAGATGTGTTTGAATATCCTGAGAGGGGACAGGATATTTCCACTCAATTGTTACACATGTCTCAAGGCAACCATACCGCTGCAGACATCGCTATTGAATTTAGAACCCTTGCCGCTCAAAGTGGATGGAATGATGTGTCTCTAAGGGCTGTGTTCAAACAAAGTTTAAACCTTGAGCTTCAGACGGAACTGGCTTGCAAGGGTGAGGATTTTACGTTCTCTAAGTTTGTTGCTATGGCTATCAAGATAGATAACCTGTTGAGAGACACTCCTAAGAGGAAATCTGCTCATCTGCCTCACAC
Source organism: Myxocyprinus asiaticus (assembly GCF_019703515.2). NCBI lineage: Eukaryota > Metazoa > Chordata > Actinopteri > Cypriniformes > Catostomidae > Myxocyprinus > Myxocyprinus asiaticus. The sequence continues at coordinate 11,999,786 of NC_059390.1, forward strand.
ACATTTCCTCACTACACCAACCATCAACCAAGAACCCACGCAACTAGGCTATGCACAACTATCTGATGAAGAGAGAACTCGACGCCGCCAACATGATCTGTGTTTTTACTGCGGTGAAGCAGGCCACCGTAGCTTAGAGTGCCCACACAAAGTCGGGAGAGCCACCACTACTACCAGACGGGTGAGTGTTAATCAATGCTCTCTTCAGATTTCAAATTCGTTGTTGATTCCTGTTCAGCTGACTACTAAAGATGGTCCCATTACCTTGACAGCGTTGATTGACTCTGATGCTGCTCTAAATTTGATTAACAAAGATATTGTCAAGAAATAGTCAACCTACATTACCCTGTGTTCCCACAATCTGCATCACTAATGTCAACAATAAACCCATTGAGGGAGGTATCACCCATCAAACTGCACCTGCACAGCTACAGATTGGTCTGTTCCATAGTGAAAACATCACTCTACATCATTGACTCACCCAGGTATGAAATCATCCTTGGACATCCATGGTTATCTGTTCACGATCCTGTATTATCATGGCATCATGGAGAACTGTCTCACTGGTCCAAATTCTGCCTAACCCATTGCATGAACATCAATATGCCAAGACCATGTCTCACCACGAGTGTTGAGAGTCCGCTCACTACCCCTAGTCCCAAAAATTCCTGCTTGCTATCACGACTACTTAAAGGTATTCAGCAAAGTCAAAGCTACACAGCTACCACCACACCGCCCCTGGGATTGCACCATCGACCTTCTGCCCAATGCCATGCCACCTAAGAGTAAAGTCTACCCACTATCGCATCAAGAATCTCAAGCCATGGAAGATTACATCGAAGAGGCTATTAACTCTGGATTCATTCGACCTTCAACCTCACCAGCAGCAGCAGATTTCTTTCTTCGTTGAGAAGGATGGAGGTTTACGACCATGCATTGATTATCATGGACTTAACAACGTGATGGTGAAATTCCGCTATCCGCTCCCTCTTGTTCCTGCTGCCCTAGAACAACTTCGAGAAGCAAAGATATACACCAAGTTAGATTTAAGAAGCGCTTATAATCTCATCCGGATTAAGGAAGGTGATGAGTGGAAGACTGCATTTCTCACCACCAGAGGTCACTATGAGTACTTGGTGATGCCGTTTGGGCTAGCCAACGCGCCAGCTGTGTTTCAGTCATTTATTAACGATATCTTCAGAGACATCTTGAACCAGTATGTTATTGCTTACATTGACGATATCCTGATTTACTCCAAGTTGGAAGCTGAACACATTGAACATGTCTGAAACATCCTCTCTCGTCTTAAGCATCAACTCTATGTAAAAGTTGAGAAATGTGAGTTCCATGTTCAGAAAACAACATTCTTGGGATATCACATAAGTCATCAGGGAGTGGAGATGGACACTACTAAGATCCAGGCAGTCACTGAATGGCCCCAACCATCCACAATCAAGGAACTTCAAAGATTTCTAGGTTTTGCCAACTTCTACCGCCGTTTCATCAGGAATTACAGCATGATCGCCTCTTCTTTGACGTCTCTCATGAGAGGCAAACCATCCAAGTTAAAGTGGACAAACGAAGCCACCATCGCCTTCGAAAAACTCAAGTCAAGTTTTACTTCGGCACCTATCCTGAAACACCCTGACCCTAACCTCCCATTCATAGTGGAGGTGGATGCATCTGACTGCGGAATTGGAGCAGTACTGTCACAGTGTCAGGGTCAACCAGCTAAGTTGTACCCATGTGCATTTTTCTCAAGAAAACTCACTTCTGCTGAAAGAAACTATGATGTTGGTAATAAGGAGTTACTGTCCATGAAAGCTGCGATAGAGGAGTGGAGACACTGGTTGGGAGCCATTCACCCGTTCCAGGTTATCACCGATCACAAAAAATTTAGTATGTAAAGAGTGCCAAGAGACTAAACTCACGTCAGGCCAGATGGTCACTATTCTTTTCAAGATTCCAATTTACTGTGACATATCGCCCAGGAAGTAAGAATAGCAAGGCAGACGCCCTCTCCAGATGCCATGACCCTCCTCTCCAAGATCATTCTCGTGAACCCATTCTCCTCTTCTGTAATTATCGCTCCTGTGAACTGGGACATCATGGAGGAGATCCAAAGAGCCACGCAGCAAAATCCTCTGCCTGCTATGTGCCCCTCGAACAAACAATATGTTCCCCAGGAACTACGACAACGGGTCATGCAATGGGTTCATACCTCCATCACCTCAGGTCATCCAGGTATCTCATGCACAATCAAATTAATCCACAACGCTTTCTGGTGGTCAATGATGAATAGAGATATAACTGATTACGTGAAAGCCTGCCAAGTTTGTGCACAATCGAAGACCCCCAAGGAACTGCCATCTGGTCTTCTGCAACCACTACCCATCCCGCAACGTCCATGGTCTCACCTGTCAATAGACTTTGTTACCGATCTCCCTCCATCCGAAAGTTTCACAACAATTCTTGTCATCATTGACAGATTCTCCAAGTCTTGCCGTCTTATTCCCCTCAAGGGTCTGCCAACCGCCATGGAAACGGCTCAAGCCCTGTTTCACCAGGTTTTCCGCATCTATGGTTTACCTGAAGATATCGTCTCTGATCGGGGGACTCAATTCACATCTCAGGTTTGGAAAGCCTTCTGCCGACAATTAGACATTAATGTGAGTCTGACGTCAGGATATCACCCCCAGTCAAACGGTCAAGTTGAGAGCCCGAATCAGGAGATCGGTAAATATCTGAGAACATACTGTAGTCGGGAGCAGAATCGGTGGGCAGAGTTTTTGCCTTGGGCAGAATATGCTCAGAATTCATTAACCCATGCCTCTACCGGTCTAACTCCATTCCAATGCGTGCTAGGATATCAACCTCCTTTGTTTCTGTGGTCTGGCGAACCTTCCTCTGTTCCTGCGGTCAACGACTGGATACGTCGTAGCGAGAGGGTATGGGATAGCGCTCATGTCCATCTTCAAAGAGCTGTATGAAGGCAAGAACTCCAGGCTAACCGAAGACGGCGCCCACATCCTCGCTACCAACCGGGACAGAGGGTCTGGCTCTCTACGAGGGACATCAAGTTACGTCTGCTGAGCAAGAAGCTCAGCCCAAGGTATGTTGGCCCATTCAAAATTGTAAAACAGATAAATGAGGTTACATATCAGCTTGAGCTTCCTGCTAACTACCGCATCTCTCCATCATTTCATGTCTCGCTCCTCAAACCGGTCCACCTGAATGCTGATCCCAACGCTGAGTCTCAAGAACCACCGCCTCCGCTGGACATTGACGGATCGCCAGCTTATAGGGTGAACATGCTGCTAGACTCGAGGCGTAGAGGGGGTCGGCTCCAATACCTGGTGGACTGGGAGGGATACGGGCCTGAGGAGAGATCATGGATACCTGCTTCTGATATTCTGGACCCCTCACTTATAGAGGAATTTCATCGATCCAGGCCAGACTGCCCAGCGCCACGACCACGGGGACGTACACGCCGAGCGCCAGGAGTCGCTCCGTAGTATTGGGGGGGGTTCTGTAACATCTGAGCGGTCTCCTGCCCACCAGAGGGAGCCCTCACCTGAATTCTGAACTGTCACTTCCTGTTTCCTGCCACATCAGTTCCTGTATTGTCATTTCCTGTTTGCATCATATAAATAGCCATGCTTTTCCATAGTTACTTTGCGAAGTATTGCCAGATCATCTGCCTTACCAAGCGTTTATATCATTGCCTTATTGCCTAGTGTTTTGACCTGTTTGTTTTGACTACTCTTTTGGATCTTCCCTTTTGTCTGTTTGCCTGGTTGGACTGCTTTACTGTGTTTTGACCTCACTGCCTGTTTCTCTGACACCGTGTTTGGATTTCGATGGACTGTTTGAATAAACATCCACATATGGATTCTTCCTCGGCTTCCGCCTCTCTATCATTACATTGCTACACTACAATTTTTTTTTTTTCAAAACTGTATAAGTTGATCTTTTAGGGGGACGTAGTAATTTTTTTTTTTTTTTTTTTTTTTTTTTAACCACTAAACAGGAATTAAAAAATATATTGCAGGTCAATTACTTGCTTCGAAAATTGCTACATTTTTTCCAAAAGTGTTAGCAATTTTGTCATCCAGCTTTTATGTGATTTTTAGCAAGCTGTTACGGGTAATGCAAAAAAAAATAAATAAATAAATAAAAATACATTCTCACCAAAACTGTTGATGAGAAAGTTCAGAGTGTCAGCTTTTACTATGTGTAGATTGTTACCCGTTTTTTTAAACAAAAAAATTATATTATTTAATTGTTTTAAAAAAACAGTGCAATTCTGGGTCTCTAAGGGTTAAATTCTATTCTATTCCTCACACAAAGCTATCAAATGTCTTCAGAAGACTTGGAATATAGTGCATAAGTCATATGGACCAATCTTACCATAGTTTCATGGTGCTTTTTCATCATTTTAAATCCTGTGCCTGGGTTTGGAATTAGGGATGTCCCAATACCGATACTGGTATCGCGCTCAGGTACTGGCACTGGTACTCGTAAAAATGCTCTGATACCAAAAACCGATACCATCTAACATACGAATGTCATTACGTAAACATTCAACCCACAAATTAAAATCATGTAATGTCCTAGTGAGACTATATAACTGCAAAAGTTGCGATTTAATTAGATAAATATATAGTTTGCATGTAATTCAAATGTGAGCACTTGTGAATGTGTGGAGACAGTGTTGTGCTGACGTGAGCTGCTCATATCTTTTAAAGCTCCTCCTTGGCTCATACAGGGAAAACACGATCATAAGCATTGCACGTTGTTTGTAGCAGATGACAGCGAACATAGCGCAAATTCACTTTGTAGCGTGTAGCACATACAGAGTACATACATATTTAATTAAATAGCAGTCTTTTGCGGTTTAATAATCACTCTGAGTCATGTAACGACCAGCTTTTCCAGAGTGGGAATCTGCCGTCATACTGTCAGAGCTCCTTGGTCAAAACAACACAGACACTTCAAAATAAAAGCTCCATCAAAATTAAAGGTACATTTATAGGAAAAATTATGACAGAAATATACCCCTGTAAAGTTATATATATATTCACTGTAATAGTTCTACTACTACTACTACTACTACTACTAGTACTACTACAAATAATAAGTCAGTAGTAACTGTATTATACTTAAGCAGTGTCTAACATCTATGATGCTCTGTTATACAGCACTTTATTTGACAAAATATAACTCCAATGTTGTATTTTGGATTGTGCTGTGAGGTTCTGTATATAAGCACTTCATTTGATAAAAAAATAATACAATATTATGTTGAAAATTAATTGATATATTTTCATTTGATTAAAGTTTTAATTAATAATTTTATTTAAACACCATTTTAATGATAAAATTGAAATAAACTGTTGATATGGAGTTTAAAAAAAAAAAAAAACAGGTATAGGACTCAGTACCAAAAATAAAGTATACTAGTATACTAGTACTCATACTAGTTCTCAAAAAAAAAAATGGTATTGGAACATCCCTATTTGGAATGAAATGATGATGAGCAAATAATGAATTAGATTTTTTTCGGTGAACTATTTCTTTAAGCTTTAATGTAGGTGCATTTCACAACAGTGGACCCAATCCTGCTTGGTCATAAAATGTATGCTTCCGCACTTGTCACCAATTTAAGCTCTAGTAGAGAAGCTCCACTTCAGCCCCTCGGACAGCTTTGGGGTCATCCGCAGTCCACAGACGCTGGATGCGCGCAAGGTGCGAACTTAGGCAGTCAAAACAACCTGGTAGATTCAAAACAAACAGGGCAAGAAATTACTTTTTCCCAGCTCGAGAGATAGGTGCACTTGAACTCTTCATTCCCACACACCACATCCATTACCCCATAACTGGGATTAAAGGAATAGTTCACCCAAAAATGAAAATTCTGTCATCATTTACTCACCCTCATGAGGTTCCAGACCCATATGACTTTTTCTTCTGCGGAACCCAGGACCCAGCGTAAACACTGTGGAAAATTGCTGTTTGTTTGAGTGATACGTCCAGCTTGACGCAGAAATGTTGGCTAAACCAATGCCATGACTTTAGGGTGGGACAATCTTTGTTTTTCCACAATTGGCAGACAGAGGATGTATTTGGAAATCTGTTTAACAACGTTTCTTTTTGCTATTCCATAAGGTGACGCTAATGGCGCAGAAATAACCAAAAGTGTCATAAAATTAGTCCATACAACTTGTGCGTCATATTCCGAGACTTCTGAAAGCATACTATCACAAATCAAATCGTTGATCATCTCCTGTACACAGAGCACAAATGAAATACACCAACATGTCAATAACATCAAATTGGTTTTAATTTTCAAAGTGATACATTATCAACTGCTATTGTATTGAAATCAGCAAACAGAACATCCTTTAAAATATTCTCTTTTGTGTTCCATGTAAGAAAGTCATGAGGGTGAGTATATGATGACAGAATTTTCATTTTTGAGTGAACTATTCCTTTACATTGTGAAGGATATGCAAGATGGCTGATGAATGAAATCAGTGGTCTAAATTTGAGTTTGGACCGAAAGAGAGCTGATTTGTATCTTGAATGTTTTTTGGCTCTATGCAAATAGTCTCTAGTTCTGTACTTTCTTTGACATGACCCAAGCCACAGAATTATAGAAGACAAGACTCTGCTCTTTTTTTTTTTTCTGGACGAATGAATAATTTTTGATTGGAACTTCCTCTGGTAAGGTAGCCAAGCTCAGACACATTTGGAACCAATCAGGCGAAAGGCACGCTTGGTACAGGAGGGCCCCAGTTCTGCGCAGCAATGCTGAGTGTTGCCATCATGCTCCAGGATTCTGGCTGTACTGCATACCCTGAGCCCTTCATGTGGTTTCTGTCAAATTGCATCATTTGGAGCGAGGCCACAGGCAGACTCTGTCCCTCTGCCCCCACACTGCTCATTGAGAAAAGTAAATACTTGGCAGAAGTTAACAGAGCTGCAATGAGATCATTGACTTTTCTCCAGGAGAGGAGTCACAACACATCCATCAGATGAATGCCTGATAGAGCTGGCAAGAGCAGTGCTATTCCACAAATTTTTTTTTTTTTTTTTTTTTTTTACTTTCGATGTAGTTTCCTCCCTTTCTTGACTTCTGCAATGGACCAGATTATGACATTGAAGCAAATGGAGGTGAAGGGTGATACTGTCTTTAACAAATTTGTTAGAGCCTGGGATGGAACAATGCTTTCCGGATGGTCAAGACAGACTGATCACACTGTGAATACAGCAACAGTTGGTCAAATATTTTGCTGCTGAAATCGGTCTGTGCTTACCGAAATTTGAATCACTACCCCCCATTGGCCAAAGCTGGAAGTGTTGTTGAACGTAAGGGCAAGTTTGAGTTCCCGTTTCTGGGTAAAATGTCCACAGAGTGGCACCAAAAGCAAGCTGTATTTTGCTTCAGTTGTAACTGATGTAATAGTCAACAGAAATGCACGTTTCATTAATCCAGACCACTAATCCAAAACCTAAACCTAACCGTCAGTAGAGTAAAAATTTAATTTTTGAGTAAAAATGCAACCTCCGAATCATGCTCATAATTTTTTATGTGAACACTATTACTTCCTGGTTGCCACAAGTCCAGAACTCATGTCTTAAAGGTTGCTTCCCCAACAAGCTGTCAACAGAGCAAGAGGGAAATGCGATCATGTCTTGATGCAATAATCTCTGATGGGGATACCACTTGTCAGTAATTCGGCAGAATGGGATTTATTTCAGGGTGTATAAACTTTTGGATGAAACATGTCCATTTCTTGCTTGATCATATGGGTCAAGAAAGGGTTTGCGGCTACAGGACATCATGATAACTAGGAAAGGAGTTCATGATTATTTGGTCCAGTAGATACATATCAATATCAATGAGGAACTAACGGATTAGATGGAAGACAAACTATAGTGGCAGCAGGGTGGTGTAGTGGTTAAGTGTCAGGGTAGGTAACTGGAAGGTTGTTGATGACACAAGGAACAAGCCATGATCAATCAACATTGTACCCTTGAGCAAACCCAAAGTTGATCCACTGGAACTGAACCTGAAGTAAGTTAATTATGCTCTTCTATGGCAACATTCTGTACAAAGAAAGTTCTCCGGTCCTGGTCATATGGCGATAAATAAATATACTATTCTTGATTCCAATGAGAAGTTCCAAAGCAAGCATCAAAGTCTCATCTTAATTCACTCTTGGTGCATGAGTTGCATCCAACTACAGACAAGGTAAGGAAATGGTGTATTAACAAGGTGTAACAAACTGATGCTGGAGGTGCCATAATATTTATTCTAATAATCAGCAACATAAACTGATTAAGGGGAACTTGGCACATGCTGACTTTGCCTAGACATAGAGATTTCTTTGCACAGACCAGGAGATTGCACAGGCATTGGGGTAGGTTCATGTTTTGCTTTCCAAGCTCCCATCATGAGTTACCATAATTTTAATGTTTTCAAATATTCCATACTCTTTGAATCTGAAAGAGACATGAGAGATACACGTCATGAGTGTGTGACTGAGCAAGGAGCCTGATTTATTAACTAATTAGTTTTTAAGTCCTCTACAGATTGAGAGAAGGAAGTAAGCAGAAGACTAACACTGATAATTCATAAATCTTGTTTAAATTCATGGTTTCCCATGCCTGTAACAAAGCTGTGGTCTTAAGCAAGCATTTTCAGTTGAACACAGAGGCAGGTCTCTGAAAAGCCCCTGTAATCCTTCAGAGTCTGCACAGAGCTACAGTTAATGGCAGGCCATGAAGCAGGGGAAAAAAGCAGGCTTCTACACATACATACCTAAAGAAACTGTGAATCAAGACTATGTTCAGACTTTGGGTGGTATTGCAGCAACTATGGGTTCTTTTTTTTTTTTTTTTGGTTTAATGCTATCACAGAGTAGAACAATAGGGCCAGTGGGACAAAGTAGATTGGGTTTTTTTTCACCCAATTTGGAATGCCCAATACCCAATGTGCTTTTAAGTCCTTGTGGTCGCATAGTGATTCGCCTCAATCTGGGTGGCAGAGGACGAATCCCAGCTGCCTCCACATCTGAGACTGTCAACCCACGCATCTTATCTCGTGGCTTGTTGAGTGTGTTGCCACAGAGACATAGCACATGTGGAGGCTTCACGCCATCCACTGCGGCATCCACCCTCAACTCACCATGCGCCCCACCGAGAACGAACCACATTACAGCAACCATGAGGAGGTTACCCTATGTGACTCTAGCCTCCCTAGCAACCGGTCCAATTTGGTAGCTTAGGAGACCCGGCTGGAGTCACTCAGCACGCCATGGGATTCGAATTAGCGAACTAGCGAACTCCAGGGGTGGTAGCCAGCGTCTTTTACCACTGAGCTACCCAGGCCCCGACAAAGTAGATTGTTAATGGCTTTTGGTAACAATTCATTGGCCAATTTTGGTGGCAGGAAGTGAGGTGGACAAAGGTTACACTATGTGGATTAGACTAGCCTGATCTCATGAAAATTACGTGACTCTGGCAACATTTTTGGAGAATGATATTACGTGGTTCATTACATGTATCATGGTAGTTTCAAGGTGAAATGTCCACTGTATTGCTCTAAAAGTGAGTTAAATGTTCTCCCAAAAAGATGGAGGTTTCTAAGATTACTACTCTATTCAGTTTTAGATCAAGAAAACCTCTCTTCCTACCCTAAACCTTAAATCTAAATCAAACCTTTGCATCACAAGTGCAATGCTCTAACAGTTGAGCTACTGCGCAGTTTGAATGCTCTTGAACAAGCTTGTAAATGTAATTGGTTATGTAATGCAAATGTTAAAATGTATTGCCTTAAGCCTGATTTATACTATGGAAGAAGCCAAACCTTTTTCTCCAGGACAAACTAAAGCACCTTAGGTGAATGAAGCCGGCGTTTATACTACGCGTGGCTTCGTTTTAAAATTAGTATGTTAAGGGGGATATCACTGTGTTTAACGTACTGTTCCAGCCATGGAAGTAATGGCAATAATGCAGGTCTTTCTCTCTGTGGATTGGCAATTTTAGCGCTGCATCGCTTCTTTGCTTTCTTAAACTTGTCACGGAGCCCCTTCCACTTTTGACGACAAGTCATTTGAGATTTTACAAAAACTCCAATCTCTCTCCACGCATTTGTCGTGGTCATGCTGTCTTTGTGGAGTTTGTGCTGCGAATCATAAGATCTTAAGATAGCATTGTGTGAGTAACAGGGGAAAGTAAGCATTTTTGAACTGATAATCTGCCATTTTACTCGTGATTTGTGTGAGAATTCTAAAAAGTCATCTAGCGTTTATTTTACCAGGAAGCTGCAGAAATACGTAAAACATGCCAAGTAAAAATGATTTAGCAAAAAATTTCAGTATAACATGATTCTATGAGACCAGCTTGGATAAGACATGACTCTGAAGGTGCAGACAGACTGATGGACAAGATTTACTTACATCGCCCTACATTCGAGAGAGACATGAAGTGACTCACTTCCACTGTGGAATGTTTTGGAATTCCAGCTTCAAAGTCTGATTTATACAATGGAAGAAGCCAAATCTTGTTCTCCTGAATTAACTAAAGAACACTATGCATACGAAGTCTTCATTTATGCTATGTGCAGCATTATTTTAAAATTAGTTTGTTGGAAAAAATAAAATAAAACTTGACTACAGCCACCATTACTTAACTAATCACCAACGCTCTGCAAATTGCAGAGTTCTCCCAGGTGAAAAATTTCAGAGATGTGCGTGAAGAGAAATACTACCAAATGAACACCTTAGCAGAACAAAAACATCAGTTTTGAATTTTATGCAAACTGAAAGAAACCTGTTCGCCCAGTATTTTTAATTTAACATTAACATTTTGTGTAGACACACTACCTAGTAGTTGATATCTACAAAGCATGTCCCTCTTGTTCATTTTTGCTCTATAAATGACAAAATTGTTTGACTTCCAGGTGGGAGATAATATGGGGTTGAAAGCTGATTTGAGACACTCCAGCTGCCTGTCCCCTCCAAATCCTCCATCCTCCGTCGAAAGCCCCCCTCACCAGCGTTCCCTCAGTCTAAACACACCTGACTTGTAAATATTCTTTATTGCATTTGTAACGTAAACGCTCTCAGCGACAGGCCCGTTGGACGATTTTTCCCACACTCTCAGAGTAAGACCAACCACTCTGTTCTCTAAACAACAGCACTCCAGAGAGGATGGCGAGAATGATGTCATCTCTCCAAGCTCGGAGAACGTCCAGAAGCTTGCCAAGTGCACCACTGCCTAGTCAACCCCACGAGGACTTCCAGGGTGTCTGGATCTTTTCCCTCACAATGGCAACCTGTGAATAATGTTCCCCTATGAAGTGATGTGCTGGAACAAAATTACAGTCAAGTCTTTTGGTCTGTTGGGACTCAAGCAATTGTGAAATAGTGATTTTGTAATGCTTTGTAAAGCTCAACAAGTTTGAAATCAAAGCGTTAGTTCACCCAAAAATGAAAAATCTCTTTTCATTTACATGCCATCCCAGATGTGTATGACTTTCTTTCTTCTGCAGAACAAAAAAATTTAGATTTTTAGAAGAAAATCTCTGCTCTTTAGGTCCAGACAATGCAAGTGAATGGTGACCAGACCCTTGAAGCTCCAAAAAGTAGATAAAATCAACATTAAAATAATCCATAAGACTCCAGTGGTTTACTCAATGTCATCTGAAGCGATCCAATCGGTTTTGGGTGATTTACATCAGCGTCTCCCGCTGAATGCGTTTACATACGGGCCCTCCGAGAACTTCGACAGCGGACTCCCACCCCACGCCCCGGGAGTTTGGGGCCCCCCTGCAGCTGCTGCTTAAGCCCGTGCGTTAATGCTGCCCTGGATAGGTGTCGGTGAGAAACTGATAAATATTTAAGTCCTTTTTTTACTATAAATCACCACCTTTCACAAGCCTCAACCAGTAGGTGGCGATGTGCATGAAGAATGCAAATTGCCAAAAACAAAAATCTATAGTACAAAAATCAGTTTTTTTACAAACAACCTACCATATTGCTTCTGAAAACATGGATTTAACCACTGGAGTTGGATGGATTACTTTTATGTTGCCTTTATATGTGAGTTTTGGACCCCCTTGACTGGTATTGTATGCATCTATATAGTGGAGATATTCTAAAAATATTTGTTTGTGTTCTGCAGAAGAAAGAAAGTCATACACATCTAGGATGGCATTAGGGTGAGTAAATGATGAGATAATTTTTGGGTGAAATATCCCTTTAATGTGTGCATAATACAGCTTTGGAGTATAGTATTGTATATAGCATATGTAAAACAATAGTAGTATTAAATGGTAGAAATAAAAATGCTACACCAAATAAAATATGTTTAGTATGTGTCCTTTATATGTGCGAAACAAAACTTACAACAACAAATTGTTCTTAATAACCCTTTAATCACACTGGTCAATATGAATAATGAACAATAAAAGTCTATCAATCAAAGTGAATTAATATCCAAGAAAATATTCAACTCAGAAAAATAGGCACTGCAAGCAGGGAGACCAAAAAAAGCACCCTTAAAAGTCAGGCTACATTTGTGTTCAGACTAAACATTTGTCATCTGTTCCATTTTATTTCAAAGAATGCTTTGTTCTCCACTCGCTGCTTATTTTACTGCTCACAGGAGCACTTGCATAGCATTTTCCTAAGACTTCATGGCCTCCCGGTATCACATGTCACTTCAAAAACAACACGGCACTCTGAGAAAGTATACCTATATAATTTGTTTCCAATCAATGGGCTTTCAATATATCTTTGTGCAGAAAACAAATATGAGTCTATATTCTTAACATTATGACATCCACCATTGAGTGTTCAAAAATAGAATAGCACATCAAATTTCTTGGGAGCAATACCAGGTTTCTAGATCACTTTATTTTTCAGGTATGGTTTACCCAAAAATGAAAATTCTGTCATAATTTATTCAACCCATATGACTTGCTTCAATGGAACACAAAGGGAGATGTTAGGCAGTATGCTAGTGTCAGTCACCATTCACTTTGGTTTCATCTTTTTTCTATTCAGTGAAAGTTAATAGCGACAGAGGATGTCATTCTGCCTAACATCTGCTTTTGTGTTCCACAGCGAAAGAAAGTCATATTTTTATTTCTGGGTGAACTATCACTTTATCCCCCTCCATTAAGCAATAAAGTTGAGGAGCAAACGTTAGATCATTCTTATCTGATATTGCATTCCATGCATACCATTCCCATAATTTGGACAAATGATGCTGAGAATATATTTGCATTTGGAAGTTCAGGAGTGACTTTGGAGTAGCCTGTGTGACATCTGCAACTTGATTGGTCCATTTCAAGTCTCATTAAAGAGCTTCATTCTTACTAGAAGATGGTGATTGGCCAGCGCCTTCGGTTGGCTCCACCCCCCCAGAGGCACTGTTTTTCGATTGGAAATTGAGGGAAGCTGAGTTCATGCAGTAGCGCTTCCTTGTTGGCCGGGGTCCATCATCAAAGAGGTGGCCCAGGTGAGCACCACACTACAAAGAAAGGGCAGGAAAAAACATCTTAGTGAGGGCGATTTCAAATCATATAAAACCGTTGAAAAAACAGTTTGCAGGATTATTTAGGATATTATCATACGGTCACATTTAGGATGAATATACACAGGAGGCCCCAGGTTTTTGTACCTGACTGCAGGTTATCTCCACTCTGTGCATGCCATATGAAAAGTCATCTGTTTGTGTGATGGAGTCCTTATTGATCAAATCAAAAAAGGAAGGCCATCCTGCAAAATTAAAAAAACATGAAGGGCAAAGTTAATCTTCATGCAAATGTGTGGGTGGACCTTACAAACCTCTAAACACATTATAATGTGCGTTTCCATCTCTTGCATTACAAGTTTTAGTTTTGGTACACTTCCTGGTCTACCATGAAACTTAAGTTCATTCTGGATGGAATACACACTCACTACTTCTTGGCACCTCTCTCTCTATATTTCTCAGCAACAATGCATTCTAAGAAGTAACCTTTATAAAATATACAGCATATGCATAGAATGTGAAGCAACAGCAATATTTTTGCTTGGATGTCAAGCAGCAGTTTGTGAAGATGTTTTTGACAAGAGCATCAGACAATGTAGGGCAAGTTTTGCTCCTTTTGTCGTCAATGAAATTTCCGCTTAATGTCGACAAAATAAAATGATAATTTTGGACAAATATTACAAGATATGTCCCATTTCACATTATTTTCTTGTTGAAGATGCTATTTCACTTAGAAATGTGTCTCATTACAGACGTAAAATGGGTTGCGAACACTGTTTCATGTTGATTTTGAGAAAAATATTTGTGCATTGTAACTTAATTTCTTTGCCAAGAGAATTCATGAAAGTTTTCAATAATAAGTAGCTAGGCTCCAAATGAGACATCCACATCACAACTATACTGAACTGAATTTTGTTTCTCGCAAATCCAGAGTGATCTTTTATCTACACAACTTTGCTGGCCATCGTCTCATGAGGTCAGGAAGTGAAATAAACCTCACCAAAAAATGGACAGCGTTATCAGCAGAGTTACGAGCTGTCTCAGAATCACGTTTCTTTCATCTGGAAAGTTTCTGCCCAGTAACAGGACTGCAAGTGGAAAGAATGGCTGTTGTGGCTCATGGGTGGTCCTGCACATGGCTCTCTGAGAAGGTGGAACGTCTGGAGAGGAGGAACCTTGGGAACTTACTACTACACAGACACTGCAGACACATTTCTTTAGGTCTTTTACAACAGACCTACCAAATTTCTGTACAACAATACTGAGCACACAAATACTTAGCACCTTGATGTGTCATGAAGCATGACTTAAGACTGTTGCTTATTTTGAGGTCCGTCAGAAAGGTAAATTGTTTTATTTTATTTTTTTTTAAGTTAAAATACTTTCTTCTACCTCAACTTAATGTGCAGAGACAGAGACATCTATAAGTAATCCAGAAACTGTGTCTTTTAATCAAGAGAAATTTTTCTTAATAATAACAGAGAATCACACAGGTAGATTTTTCAAGGGCCACAGTGGGAGTTTTGGCATTCGAAGTCATTTCAGTAACCAACAGCATGTTCTCTCTTGATAAATAAGTATCACCATACAACTCAAGATGATTTTACCTTTCGCCGTGAGACCAGGTCAGGCTTGAGGAAGCAGGAGCTGGCTCACTGCTGTGATACTATGTGTTAAAAAAACAGAAGTCAGTTAGACACTGTCTATCAGTCACCCACCCGCCCATTCTATACTTTCCCCTTGAACATCCCCCTTCGCCATCGATACCGGTCCCCCTCTCTCTCCTCCCTAACACTTGGCCACAACTACAAAGCCACGAAATTCCAATCAGACACAGGAAGCTCTAGGGGCAATATAGGAATCCTATGACTCAGACCAGGAGAATCCCGGCGGATCGTTGCAGGGCTGATCTAATAGAGCTTTATCGCCAGGGCGAGCAGCCCAGTGAATGGAGCAGTGTAGCAGCAGCACTCTAACAAAACAGGAAATTGAGTCTATATGAGTCCAGGCTGCAGCACTGCCTGTATGCAATGCAGGACGTTTGGCTTCCATGCCAACAGCGAAGACAGAAAACATTTGACTTGAACGAAAAACCGATTTTTCAACATGGGCCCCAGATGTTTCTCATTTCGTGCTGTTTTCTGTGGAGAATTCATGCATACACATATACGTCGTTCAGAGAGCAAAAAAAAAAAAAAAAGCATGTGAAACACTCAAGTACTGTATGGGATTTGAAGCTCAGATCTGTAATGAATCGACAAACCATTAGTGCAATATATTATAATGGCATTGTGTACACTTAGCGTCAACTCAACATTCATTAAGTCTGAGCTGATGAGTCTTTTCAAGCTTAAAAAAAAAGAAAACATTTTAAACACATCTTAAACTCATAAGAGAAATTTATGCCATTACAACAGCAAACTTCATTTGGGCTATGTTGAGGCAGCACTTAAAAGAAAGCTGCAGTTACAACTATGAACCAAATGTAATGCTTACCTGCCCTACCACATTAAAATCATGTGATCTCAACATGCAAATAAAAGATTAAAACCATCAAAACTTTAAAATACTTTAAAAATAAGCTTTTATTTATAAAAGACTAAATTATCTTTTAATGTTCCCAGCGTTATTTGTCATAATTGCATTTTTACTAGTAAGAATTCCAATTAGAGAGCTCTCTATCTGAATTTTTACTAGTAAGAATTGCAATTAAAGAGCTCACAATTGCATTTTTTTTAGTAAAAACTCAAATTACAGAGGTCTAGTCTACAACTGAACATTTACTTTGTCATATGTTTCCATTGACTCCAATTCTTTTTTAATTAGAGCTCTACAATTTAATTTTAACTAGTAAGAATTCCAATTACAGAGATTTTTACTAGTAAAAATTCAATTAGAGAGCTCTTTAATTTAATTATTTACTAGTACAAATTCCATTTAGAGAGCTCTCTAATTGAACTGTTCCTAGTAAAAAGAAAATCGCATTAAAGATATGCTTAACTGCAGAGCTCTGCAATTACATTCTTATTAGTAAGAATTTCAATTAGAGCACTATAACTGCATTTTTACTTGTAAGAATGCAATTGTAGATCTCTGTAATTGAATGCTTTCAAGTAAAAATTTAATTTTAGAGCTCTACAATAGTGATTCTTACTGGTAAGAATTGCATTGTAGAGTTCTCTATTCAGTGCAATCTCATTGGTAATGGAGCCTCATGCATATTCATCTGGCTTGTATAAATTGGCAGGCAGGAAAATGTATATAATTATACTTTATTTATAAAATGTAACTTTTGTTGAAAATAGATATATGATCCAGTGTCCTTTTAGTGATTCTTAAAATGTGTTCAGAATATTGCTGTGTCTGTTTGACCAAAACCCGTGTCCTATGAACGATCTTTAAATATTTAAATCATGGATAGGTAGCCTAATAATAATAATTTATTTTATTATAATATTTAATTACATTTTATAATAGCGAGTGTTACTTGGTGTGTTTTCTTTGCTATTAAATATTATCCTTCTCTAACAAAGCATATCCGTGTCATCATCTTGATATTACAGTAATTCTGACACTATGTGAATGCAATTATTATGCTCACTACATAAGCTCGTATATATCTAACCACACCACACATGGCCTTTATTTTGAAATGTAGCATACCTCAGGTGGGATTTGGAAAGAGAAATGGGTGTAATCGATTCTGTTTTGTATCTAAAGAATACGAGTTTTACTAGTAAGAATACAATTGTAGAGCCCTGCAATTGCACTCTTACTAGTAATAATGTCATTAGAGAGCTCTGTAATTATAATTCTTACTAGTAAAAAATCAATTGAAGATCTCTTAAATTGGAAATGTTACTAGTAAAAATGCAATAGCAGAGCTCTGAAATTCAATTGTTGAGCTCTGCAACTGCATTCTTACTAGTAATAATGCAAATAGAGAGCTCTGTATTGGAATTCTTACTAGTAAAAAAATCAATTATAGAGCTCTGTATCTGGAATTCTTACTAGTAGAAAATATATTGTAGAACTCTCTAATTGAAATATTACTTGTACAAATGCAATTACAACGAGTAACGCTGGGAGCATTAAAAGCTAAATCAGCTTGCCATATTTATTAAGCTACTGATATGACTGGAGCATTACACAAATTTCATGCGAGTGTGGATGATTTAAAAAAAAAAAAATTTAATTACTATTCACTTCTTTAGGTGAAACATGTTTTTAATGAGGGAAACTTTACTGAGTACACCTATAAACCTTTAAGTTACTTTAGAACATCAAAATCTGTCAAAATAACCAACATATTGCCTTTAACAAGACCATTATGGATAGATTTTAAACTCCATCAATTCAAAAGTTTGCATTAGTTTTCTGCTAAACAAAAACAAACCTCCACATACCTCTTCCCTGAAAGATGTACACAAATTCATCAGAGTTATTTCCTAATTACTAAGGAAGATGGATTGGCAGTGTTTGATGTGGACAAATGAAGAGTCAGAAAATTCCAAAGTATGTTTACAGCCAATGTCATTAATCTTGCGGGAACAGATAGCATTCATTAAAATAACTGGATGTTTTGTAAGCTTCTTAAATCAGTGTGTTGATTCATGTAGGTGCTGTAACTCAAATATTAAGGAGCATGTGAGATTTCGTGCCCCACATTTAGAGCCCATTAGGCAGCTGACTGGATACACATTCGGCCTTGCAATCAACCGTGAAGGAGGTTAATGAGTTCAAACACTCCCTTTGTGGAGAACAAGAGAGGTGGACAAGAGAAGAGTGCAATGAGCACTCAGTATCCATTTTATCTTTTTTTTTTTTTTTTTAGAGAAACAATTGTGCTTAAATTCTGTTTTGCATCTAAAGAATAAGAGTAATTGATAATTTTGTCATCATTTGCACAATACACACCCTCATGGTGTTACAAACACAAATTACTTCCTGTCTTTCGTGGAAAACAAAAGGAAATATTAGGCAATGTTAGTATCAGTCAACATTCACTTCCCTTGCATCTCTTTTCCAAGGCCTCAGTCACCATTTACTTAGTGTATGGAAAAAGGATGCAAGGGAAGTGAATAGTGACTGAGGATGACATTATGTCTACCTTTTCCTATTCATACTGGTTTGGAAATGGACCAATATAAGAGTGTGTGAATGATGACAGAATTTCCATTTTTGGCTGGGCCTTTGTGTTCATGTGTAAAATTATATATGAATTCTTTGGTATCTCTAACATTAAAGTCAATATTAAATACTGTTCGTAATTCATTTACTTCCACAATGAGACATTTCTATGTGAAACAAGATATTCAACGACAAAATATGAAATATAAGAGGTTGTGAAATCAGCAAAAAAGGAAGGTAATTTCAGAGGCGGAGCAAGTAAATTTTAAAGAAAGATTATGATGACAAAACATTTATTGTTCACGAAATGACCAGGAATATACAGTATGTTAAGAAAGTAACTAGGGTCAATTTTGATTTCATGCTTACTAAAGCTTAAGTATTAGAAAATTATATATGCTGCAGTTCTGTTACAGGGGAGGAAGAATTCATACCTGATCCAGAGTCAAACTTCTTATCAGACCTATAAAAACATTTAAAACAGTGTACAGTCAATATAAAATAGAAACGAAAACATTAAATATCCAAATGAAGACACAAACATGTAAGGATAGGTTTTGTTTTTTTTGGACGACAAAAGCTTTTCTGAACTCTGCATTCAGTCCAATTACAGATTATGTTATGTTATACTTGGTCTGTCTCTTTTGGGAATATCACTGAGACCTGAGCCAACACTAACTGTAAATTCTGCTGCCTTTGATGCTCTTCAGTGAGCTGAGAAAAAGGTGACTGGGTCTGGGCCCGCTTCGGACACCCCGTCAGGTAGAATTTAACCTCTGGCTACACACATCTAACCAAGTCCACTGCTGGGCCATATGAGAAGTAGTGCCAATTAGACTGGACAAATACAGAAGCTTGAGCTACTGTACCTTCTGTTCTGAGAATGCTCTGATTTATTGGCAAATACTAGTTGTTTTAGTGTTGAAACTGCAAACGGATCAGACAGCCTTTACGCAAGTCTCTCTAACTAACAAAAGTATGCTATTTAACTGCAAAGAACAGATGACCAAAACAAACTGGAAGTCTAAAACATTATTAAAGAGAGCAGCCTCTTCACTTTCTTTGAGGTTTCTAAATACCCAAAACAAAGTTGAGGTGGGAAATTTGAAGATGGGCCACTCTGGACACTTACGTGAAAAGTGGGGTGCCGCAAACAACACAGTGGTACGTTCCTTCCTCTTTGTTATCTGTATATTTTCCTGTAAAAGCACTAGGAATAAAAGTAAAAAACTAAAAAACAACAACAACAACAAAACAAAACTTCATATATTAAAATGATCAAGAAGGTATACAGTTAGTTCAGGCCCCAAAATCCACTTCTCCTCTCCTCAGACCTGCTAAGGGCATTTTTCACATTCCTACTGCCAATGGGCCAATAAATACTTTCTCCACGTGCGTTTTACCACTGAGCGATGGAGGGAAACAGGGTAAGAGTCAGTGTTTTCCCTTCCACTCTGCAAACAAGCTCATTTGTCCTCCTACTCCTCGGCATTTCATTGCCTCGGGTCATTCAGAAGAAAATGTGCCGTGCATTTATCAGTCACGTATAAAAGAAACGCAGAGGATGTTTATGTGAGAGTGCTATGTGTTGGGTAGTCACAATTCACTAGAACAGACTTTTGCAGTATAGGTGCATCCCTCGAAATTGACAAAGGGTAAAGTCCCTGATTTCAACTGTGCAGACTTCCTGTGTTATACATTACAGTCGAAAGTTTGGACACACCTACTTGTTTTTTTTCTGACTATGTTCTACATTTTCATCTTGCATTTTAGCTTCTTCAAAGTAGCCTTCTTTACCTAGATTACAGCTCTGTACACTATTTTCTCAACCAACATCATGAGGTGCTTTTAAACAGTATTGAAGGAGTTCCCATGTATGCTTGGCACTTGGCTGCTTTTCCTTCACACTCTGATCCAACTCATCCATTTAAAAAATTTATTTAATTTTAGTTTCATTTAGAAATACATACGCAGACAAAATTCATATTTGTGTACAAAACTAATTTCAAGCATTTATGCATAAGCCTTTAGATCTTAAATGTTTAAAAATCATGAGAAACAGATTCAATCAAGTGTGTCCAACCTTTTGACTGGTAGTGTATGTTGTAGTTTTGAGTTAGGATGGGCAACTCACCTCTCTGTACCTTTCTCCTGAGTAACATGGTACTGCATGGGGGTCAATCGCTTCCTCAGCTCCTCCTCTGGGAAGGTTTTGGGCCATGTCTTCTTGCTCCGGCATGTTCCTACAGGGCAGAAATTAAGGTAGGACAAAAGTAAGTGTCCCTTATAACCATAAAATTGAAGCGCCAAACCACAAGAAACAATTATCACTCTAGTCTAGTAATTTTCTACGGGACTCTATCCAAGCAGGAGTCAGCACTTTTGTTTGATCATTTTTGTTGTAAATTATTTGGACAATGACAAGAATCTGTCCTCTTTAATTAATAAGTTGACTCTTGCTTGGGAAAATCTAAATTTCAGTGACACACACACGCTCACAATTCATACGCTTCCAATTCAGTGATGTGCTACAGCCAAAGTATTACACTGAGGCAAATTAGATTTTCCCTGTGTGACATATACTTTAAGTTATGACATTCTAGATGAGTGCTCATGTTGGATGTTGCGCAGAAGGCCATCTCTACTGCTACAGGGGTTAGTACACTTGTTTCCTAGCTTTGTAACCATGCTGACCTCTAGAGGTCAAACTGAGGGCCGACTAATTGTCACCACAAGGCAAATGTTTTTTGACAGTGATAACTTGCATTTCCCAACTTCCAGACAACTGATTATATAATTGTAATATAAGTAATAAGAATGCATTTAGAATCCCATTCATAATAAACATCAAAATGGTCATTTCATAAAGTGACACAGTTGTAGGGGAAATGTGGTCACATCCTTGCTCAAATATCCAATGAAATGTAGACTTCAAGCAGTTTAGTCAGAAATATAAATTTTGGCATTGCTAAGGTGCTAAAAAGAAGACAAGCATGTAGTCATCTGTACACCATTTAGTCACTGGGACATGCAGCAATTTTAAATTACACCCAATTCTACTGCAATTTCCCAATATAGAGTGCATTCTCCCTCCCTTTTCTAAGCTAATAATCATTGTTTTTCATACTTTGCAGTGTACTTGTGGGGTCGGTCCAGCTCATGTATTGTTCAGCCAGTTTTACAGCAAGTGTTCTGGTCTACCTTTCCTTGGACTATGTGGAGAATTCCTCTCGACAAGACTGAATCCATGTTAGAGGAGGAAATAATGGGGTATTTAAAGGTCTCTCTGTTGAATGGGCTCCATTGATGGGCCTTCTCTGTCCAGCAAGTACAAAGTTACTTCTGACAAACACAGGGAAGAGGGGAGGAGAGTACACAGAGGAGGGGGTCCCCTCCCTGCAGGACTCTCCCATATTCCTCTGGTCTCTGTGAGAGGAACTTCTGGATCTTATTAGTGAAACAGAGAGAGAGAATTCCTATTTTTTGTGCATGGATGGTTTTGAACCCTATTTATACTTTGAGAAAGGAAGGGGGGATGAAAAAAAAAAGTGTTTTATTTCTTGGTTTGTCTAGAATAGCCTCTAAGGAGGCATTTAAAGAAATGCAGGAATTTGGTCCGTGTCACCCCCTGCAAATGATTTAGTTTTGGTGCACTGAGAGGTCACTCTACAAATCAAAACATTCCTCCAACATCCCTCTGCTATAACCTCAAGTGTAAGTTATTTCATAATTAGAGGCAAGATTTTTTTTTAGCATATCCCCTTTAGGCTGTATCACTTAAAACCAAAAATATCTCTTCTTCCCCAGGCATTTTTTCATGGTTCTTCTCACCTATAAATTTTAAGCAGCTCATTGCAAACAGATACTTTTACAGTGCTTGAAAGGCAGAACTGTACTTACATTCCTTAAACATTCTGGCAAGTGTTTGTTCTAAATCTCCTCACCCTAAGGCCATGTCCACATTATAAGGTTTTCCCTTGAAAATGCATTGATTTGCTATGTGTTTACGCCTCTTATACATAATGGAATGCTGTTTTCCTCCACTGAAAACACTTACGATAACACTTTCCATTACTGCATACTTTCGAAAAACAAATCACATTAGGAAACTAAAACAGATAAACCGATAAATTTTGCTGGCTTTCAGGCACTGGTGTTTCCTTCAGGAAATTCTAATCTAGTTTTGTTTTACCATTTTGACACAGGAGGTTCTTAATTTTACAATATTACTTTGACTGATTAATCTTTATGAAACTATCTGTCTAAATGAAAGGTTTTAACAATTTTTGTGATTAAAAAAAAATTGCCCTCAAAAGGAAAATGTTTTAAAAACAAAGCAACAGTAGAAATGAATTAATGTTAAAGCTTGACTGGGCATGCAGGCTTAAAAGAAGGTAAAACAGTGAGTTAAGTGTTATTCCATGAACAACTGAAGAGCTATATGGAAAAAAGGAGCAAAGCAAATGTGACATTTCTGGGCAAGGGGTCGTCAAATGCAGAAAAAACAACTCAATAACTTTACTATTATTCTATTATGTTCAAAATGTAATAATATAGAATGAGTAGGTGTTTCCAAATGTTCTGGCAGGAAGTGCATGGATGTCCATTTACAAAATAACATTTATAGTATAAATTAGAAAAAAAAACATTTACTATAAAAAAGTATTATCTGTTCACCTGTTGAATATCAGCCAGATTCCATACAGCTTTGGACAAATGAGGACGTTTCCACAGGCTAAAATATTCTTTCATTTAAGTTGAGACATCACCACAGCGCAGAAGCCCTTTGTTTCCATATTAGGCCAGTCAAAATAAAAAAAAGACATTTGCCATCCAGTTCTAGAAGTAAAGGTCAATAGGCTGCCTTTAGTTTCTCCACAAGTAATCTTACCATCAAACCAAACACACACCCCTTGCCCAATACTCTTGCTCGTGTGCCCACACATAGGAAAGCATGTGTCAGAGGAGGCAGAGCACACTGCAAACACTGCAAACACACACACACAGCATCCAGGTGACCTGAGGGGAGCCCGCAGGCCTTGAGTTTTACAGGTTGGCCTTGGGTGACCAGATGCAGTAGATTGAATCCGGACATAGCTGGCGCTGATGCTGCTGGAAGAAGAGAGAGTGGCGAGACAGAAGTCACCTGCTAAAACACCCTCCTAACACTCCGGCTAAAAGAAATACAGACAAACATAGGAGGGAGAGGAAGGAGAGAGAAGACAACACAGGTCAACACAGATGTAAGTCATAGAGATGGACACTTAGAGTGGCCAATCACGAGACGGCCACCGCTTTTCATGCAGGGGAAGACTGATTAATATCACTGTGTAAAGAGAGACAGGTGAACAGGATCTGTAAAGATGGTGTTTAAACAAAGTACCCCCCTCACCCCCACCAATTCAAATGGAGACCTTGTAGGCAGAGATATTTTCTAACTTAAACAATGGTCAAATGTACAGTACAAGCACAGGAAAGAGATTAATGATAAAGATGACTGATTATTTGACTAGTTTAATAAGCAATTAAAAGGTATAACCTCAGTATAACCTAGTAGGTTCAACCCTCAAGTTCTTTTTCTGTAAGACTAAGACAACAATTTAATTTTAAATAAAAATGTATGTAAGGGTGAATCTCATGAAGCCTGTCAAGAACATTTCCCATCATATTTCATCCTAAAATCAAAAGTAATAAAAATAAGAAATCATATTTTGTTTAAACAAAGTGAAGTCTATTTTTTGCATTGCGACATTACCTTCATGACACTTAAGCACCCCCCATCCTTATTACTGTAATGCACAAAATAAGAAAAAAAAGGTCTATTATTTAAACTGTAAAGTATTTATACAGTTGTGCTCAAAAGTTTGCATACCCTGGCAGAAATTGTGAAATTTTGACATTGATTTTGAAAATATGACTGATCATATGACTGATACAAGGATATTGATCATATGAAGCCATTTATTATCACATAGTTGTTTGGCTCCTTTTTAAATCATAATGATAACAGAAATCACCCAAATGACCCTGATCAAAAGTTTACATACCCTTGAATGTTTGGCCTTGTTACAGACACACAAGGTGACACACACAGGTTTAAATGGCAATTAAAGGTTAATTTCCCTCACCTGTGGCTTTTTAAATTGCAATTAGTGTCAGTGTATAAATAGTCAATGAGTTTGTTAGCTCTCACGTGGATGCACTGAGCAGGCTAGATACTGAGCCATGGGGAGCAGAAAAGAACTGTCAAAAGACCTGCGTAACAAGGTAATGGGACTTTATAAAGATGGAAAAGGATATAAAAAGATATCCAAAGCCTTGAAAATGCCAGTCAGTACTGTTCAATCACTTATTAAGAAGTGGAAAATTCGGGGATTACTTGATACCAAGCCAAGGTCAGGTAGACCAAGAAAGATTTCAGCCACAACTGCCAGAAGAATTGTTCGGGATACAAAGAAAAACCCACAGGTAACCTCAGGAGAAATACAGGCTGCTCTGGAAAAAGACGGTGTGGTTGTTTCAAGGAGCACAATATGACGATAATTGAGCAAAAATGAGCTGCATGGTCGAGTTGCCAGAAAGAAGCCTTTACTGTGCCAATGCCACAAAAAAGCACGGTTACAATATGCCCAACAACACCTTGACACGCCTCACAGCTTCTGGCATACTGTAATTTGGAGTGACGAGACCAAAATAGAGCTTTATGGTCACAACCATAAGCGCTAGGTTTGGAGAGGGGTCAACAAGGCCTATAGTGAAAAGAATACCATCCCTACTGTGAAGCATGGTGGTGGCTCACTGATGTTTTGGTGGGGGGGGGTGTGAGCTCTAAAGGCACGGGGAATCTTGTGGAAATTGATGGCAAGATGAATGCAGCATGTTATCAGAAAATACTGGCAGACAATTTGCATTCTTCTGCACGAAAGCTGTGCATGGGACGCTCTTGGACTTTCCAGCACGACAATGACCCTAAGCACAAGGCCAAGTTGACCCTCCAGTGGTTACAGTAGAAAAAGGTGAAGGTTCTGGAGTGGCCATCACAGTCCCCTGACCTTAATATCATCGAGCCACTCTGGGGAGATCTCAAACGTGCAGTTCATGCAAGACGACCAAGAACTTGGAGGCATTTTGCCAAGACGAATGGGCAGCTATAACACCTGCAAGAATTTGGGGCCTCATAGACATCTATTACAAAAGACTGCATGCTGTCATTGATGCTAAAGGGGGCAATACTCAGTATTAAGAACTAAGGGTATGCAGACTTTGGAACAGGGGACATTTCATTTTTTTCTTTGTTGCCATGTTTTGTTTTGTGCCATTCTGTTATAACCTACAGCTGAATATGAATCCCATAAGAAATAAAAGAAATGTGTTTTGCCTGCTCACTCATGTTTTCTTTAAAAATGGTACATATATTACCAATTCTCCAAGGGTATGCAAACTTTTGAGCACAACTGTACCTCAAGTTGTACTGCCTTTAATTTGTGCCAATTTAAAAATATATATAAATAAAAATTAAGTAGCCTAATATCTATCTATCTATTTTATTATTATTTTTTTTTTTATTACTATTATTATTAAGAATGATGAGAACAATAAAAAACTAACCAGGACCATTATGGTAATGAGAAGTTGGGATAAAAAAGCATTTAGTTTCAGCACAACAGCATAAAAAAATCATATATAAGAATCACAATTTCTTATTTTTCTTTCAAATTTGGGGAGAAATGTGACCTGGCCATGTTTTTATGAGATTTCCTTCATGCATCGTAATGAGCTTTATCATTAATTTAAGAATTTAGAGCCATGATGGGAGAGAAAAGAAGCACAGATGCAATTTGCATTGCAGAGTGCAGACAGATATGATGCTAATACAAAGCTTATAAGCGGTTTCTATGGCTGTAGCACGTCAATCCTGGATCTGTGGGCCATAAAGAGAAAACTAAACTGGGACAACGAGTTACACTCCAATTCATACCAATACACTTTGCCAAAGCCAGGACTTACTGGCATTGTTCAACATTGGATGAACAGTCTTAGTGTTCAATTCCCTGAAACAATGCACAGCACAACAATCTATGTCTAATTAGATTAAATTTGCCTAAAGAACATTCAGAACCACAGCCCCATAACTCCAGCTGATAAAATACAGTATCTAGAGCAGTGGGTGGAGTCAGAGTTAGGAGTGGCCCTGCGTTCTTAAGGGAGCGCCTGCATTGAAGCAGGGCTGTGGATGCAAGCGGTGCCATGTAACGGAGAAGACGGACAGCCATCCTGGCCTATGGCAAACTTGAGCACACAGTGGGACAGAGCTATGAGGAAGAAAGCGGGAAGGTGTGGGCCAGTATCACTCAGCAGTCAGGTATTAAACAGCAGATTAAAGATGTTCTAATTAATCCTTCTCCAAGCCCTCTATGATCAACTATATAGATACAATCCTAAGAGAAATATACCTTAAAAACTGTTCAACAAAAGTTCAAATAGCTACTGTGTGTCAGGCAGGTTTATAGTTCAACTAAAAGAGCAATAACAGTCAAAGACTTGATGCAACTGAGTGAGAGGGTGAAGCTATGGTTTGTAAGGAATGAGGTCCATCTAGTGGTCATGCATGTGTTGGGGAGAGAGGGAGAGATCTTTTCACCATCTACAGCAAAAAAAAAAAAAAGAAAAAAAAAAAAAAAAAGACAAATTATAAAGTCTTTTAAATAAAAGTTTGATTTTGAGATTTTTCCACTTCTAATAATGGAAAATAAACAGCACACAGACACACAAAAACCTATCACTTAGAATGTTGTAATAGAGACTTTCTTTGTTCTGCTGAACACAATAAATTTTTTAGGATAATATCTCAGCTCTGTTGGTCCATTCAATGCAAGCGAATGGGTATCACAATTTTGAAGCTCCAAAATGCACATAAAGTCAGCATAAAAGTAATCCATACAACTCCATTGGTTAAATCTATATCTTCAGAAGCAATATTATAGGTGTGGGTGAGAAACAGATCAATATTTACAGTTGAAGTCAGAAGTTTACATACACTTAGGTTGAAGTTATTAAAGCTCATTTTTTAACCACTCTCCAGATTTCATATTAGCAAACTATAGTTTTGGCAAGTTGTTTAGGACATCTACTTTGTGCATGACACGAGTAATTTTTCCAACAATTGTTTACAGACAGAATGTTTCACTTTTAACTGACTATATCACAATTCCAGTGGGTAAGAGGTTTACATACACCAAGTTAACTGTGCCTTTAAGCAGCTTGGAAAAGTCCAGAAAATGATGTCAAGCATTTGGCAATTAGCTTCTGATAGGCTACTTGGCTAATTAGAGTCAATTGGAGGTGTACCTGTGGATGTATTTTAAGGCCTACCTTCAAACTCAGTGCCTCTTTGCTTGACATCATGGAAAAATCAAAAGAAATCAGCCAAGACCTCAGAAAATAAATTGTGGACCTCCACAAGTCTGGTTCATCCTTGGAAGCAACTTCCAAATGCCTGAAGTTACCACGTTCATCTGTACAAACAATAGTACGCAAGTATAAACACCATGGGACCACGCAGCCATCATACCGTTCAGGAAGGAGATGCATTCTGTCTCCTAGAGTTGAACATAATTTGGTGCGAAAAGTGCAAATCAATCCCAGAACAACAGCAAAGGACCTTGTGAAGATGCTGGAAGAAACAGGTAGACAAGTATCTATATCCACAGTAAAACGAATCCTATATCGACATAACCTGAAAGGCTGCTCGGCAAGGAAGAAGCCACTGCTCCAAACCGCCATTAAGCCAGACAACAGTTTGCAAGTGCACATGGGGACAAAGATCTTACTTTTTGGAGAAATGTCCTTTGCTCTGATGAAACACAAATTTAACTGTTTGGCCATAATGACCATTGTTATGTTTAGAGGAAAAAGGGTGAGGCTTGCAAGCTGAAGAACACCATCCTTACCATGAAGCATGGGGGTGGCAGCATCATATTGTGGGGGTGCTTTGCTGCAGGAGGTAATAATTATGATAATAATTAATAATAATTAATAATTTATAATAATTTTATTTATCACACATTATACATTTGCACATATACAGTGAAATTCTTTTTTTTCACATATCCCAGCTAAGCTGGGGTCAGAGTGCAGGGTCAGCCATGATATGGTGCCCCTGGAGCAGATAGGGTCAAGGGCCTTGCTCAAGGGCCCAACAGTGGCATCTTGGCAGTGCTGGGGCTTGAACCCCTGACCTTCTGATCAGTAACCCAGAGCCTTAACTGCTGAGCCACCACTGCCCCCCAGGTAGTGCACCAGGTACTGGTGCACTTCACAAAATAGATGGCATCATGAGCAAGGAATATCATGTGGATATATTGAAGCAACATCAAGACATCAGCCAGGAAGTTACAGCTTGGTCGCAAATGGTTCTTCCAAATGGACAATGACCCCAAGCATACCTCCAGAGCTGTGGCAAAATGGCTTAAGGACAACAAAGTCAAGGTATTGGAGTGGCCATCACAAAGCCCTGACCTTAATCCGATAGAAAATTTGTGGGCAGAACTGAAAAAGCGTGTGCGAGCAAGGAGGCCTACAAACCTGACTCAGTTACACCAGTTCTGTCTGGAGGAATGGGCCAAAATCCCAGCAACTTATTGTGAGAAGCTTGTGGAAGGCTACCCAAAACATTGATAATACAAAGGCATTGCTACCAAATACTGACAAAGTGTATGTAAACTTCTGACCCACTGGGAATGTGATGAAATTCCCTCTATTATTATTCTGACATTTCACATTCTTGAAATAAAGTAGTGATCCTAACTGACCTAAGACAGGGAATGTTTTCTACAATTAAATGTCAGGAATTGTGAAAAACTGAGTTTAAATGTATTTGGCTATGGTGTATGTAAACTTCTGACATCAACTGAAAGTCCTAAAAATTTACTATAAATCTCCAATTTCACTTCCACATTCTTCTTCTTTCGTTTCTGGTGATTCGCATTCGTTGTGCATATCGTCACCTACTGGGCAAGGAGGAGAATTTATGAGCTGAGATTTTATGAGATATTCTTCTAGAAATCTTTCTGTGATCTGCAGAAGAAAGAAAGTCATACACATCTGTGATGCCAGGAGGGTGAGAAATGATAGAATTTTCATTTTTGGGTGAACTATCCCTTTAAAGGAATGTACTGGGTTCAATTCTGTACTCAGATTTAGATGAAGAAAAATTGTTAGGAGGCCTTTATTTACTGTAAGATA
Organism: Myxocyprinus asiaticus; assembly: GCF_019703515.2. NCBI lineage: Eukaryota > Metazoa > Chordata > Actinopteri > Cypriniformes > Catostomidae > Myxocyprinus > Myxocyprinus asiaticus. The sequence continues at coordinate 12,029,708 of NC_059390.1, forward strand.
GGATTAATAGCCTACATTAGCACATTACAAGTACAATACAAGGTAAGCTCAACCGACAGCATTTGTGGCATACTATTGATTACCACAAAAAAAAAAAAAAAAAAAATTACAGTAAGGTCCTTACAATTAAAATGAATTGGGTCAGTCCATAAATGCTAAAATGTACACCGTTTCAAAAGTACAGGCACAAGACATAAACATTATAAGTGTTAACATGATTTTAGAGTAAAATCACTTACCACCCTTTTGTGTAACATTATATCAAATATTACAACTTTGTTTTCATGACGATGTAACACAGATAGCCTAAATCCTACAATATGGTAAATGGCGTATCGTTGTTAAATCCCTTATTTTATCACGCTAAAATGATGTTAACATGTACATGTATAATGTTAATGTCTGTGCCCATACTTTTATGGATTGGCCTCATTCACTTCCACTGTAAAAGACTTATAGTAACCATGTTTTAAACAAAACTAAAACACTTCACTTAGGTCTGGGCTTAATGGCAGGATTAATTTCAGCACAGATACCGAGACAAGCTAGGCCATAATTTAAAAATACCATTCATAGTCTTCCAGAGAGGACTAAAAATAGAGTATGCTCAATTTCAGCGCTGCAGAGTGTGATGATAGCAGGTCTGTAATTGTTCACAGCTTTAAGTTTACATCTTCGGCATTCCAGAATGGTCTTTAAATGATTTTTACACCTAATCTTTTTATCTTCGCATAGAAAATGCATTTATTAATTGATGTTCTACTAAAGCAGCACATCCATCAGAACATTATCTATACTGCATAATAAATCACTGAACCGACTTTCTAATTAAAGTCCTATGTTCTATGACATAAATCCATTTGAAGTCTCTATGCACAGAAAATACCAAGCACTCTCTAAACATCAGTGCAGTTTATAAATACAGCATGCTGAATACTTAGGGTAGAGTTGCAAGTGCAACTATATTTGGTGACAAGGGACTGATGAAGCCTAAATGTTTTGAAAGCGTAGTAAATAAGTTAATATATCAACATTTTGACAAACCTATAGTATTTGGTTTTGACGGTAGTTGATGGGCCACTGTAAACAACAATTGTGAATTGCTGGTGAATAAAACATATACACACACACACACACATTATCTGTTACTGGACATTCTGTTACGTTGAAGCAGGGTATGTTGAAGTTAATTTCGGCAGGTGTCAGTAACTTAAAGGGTCATTAAAGAAACATGACGTGAAATATTAATGCCTGCGGTTTCCATAAACAAAACGTTACGTAATAATGCCACCCTACTATGACAACAAGTGTGGGAGGACACAGAGTATTTCAAGTGTAACTGATACAGTATGCCTCTGATAGATGACTACAAAAACATTCCCCTGCGGTTATTTACATAATACTTTGTCATAAGCACAAGCATTAAATTAATAAACATCCGAGACAAGCGCATATAAACACACAGATACACGGTCACATATTGCAACTGCGTCAGTTTCAACACGAAAGAAAATTAACGGTGTTGTTACGTGTTTAACACGCATTCATATAGACCTGTTTCTATTACCTGCTGCTCAAGCTTACAGTAAAGTTGCCTGAAAGTGCTTAATAATAAAAAATAAATAAACATATATTAAGTAGTTAAACGTACCAGACAGAAGGAATGGCGTTAGGACCGAGCAGAACAGCAGGGCAGAGAGTGAAAGGGGTCTGCTGTGAAAGAAGCGCATTTGTCAAACAGCTACACCTCTGTGTACTTCTTAGGTAATGACAAGTGCATTGTGGGAAATTCCTCTCGCCTGTCGGTCGGTCAGACACGCTCCTAATAGGAGCAATGCGTAATTTGCGCGCACAGTTACACAACACGAAGCAGTTTGTATCAAAGTTTATAAATATTGATTTTTAAAATAAACTCAGCAAAAAAAAGAAACGTCCTGTCACTTTCAACTGCTTTTATTTTCAGAAAACTTAACATGTGTAAGTATTTGTATGAACATAAAAAGATTCAACAACTAAAGACAAACTAAACAAGTTTCACAGACATGTGACTAACAGAAATGGATTTATGTGTCCCTGAACAAAGGGGAGGGGTCAAAATTAAGTAACAAAAGTAACAGTCAGTATCTTGTGTGGCTACCAGCTGCATTAAGTACTGCAGTGCATCTCCTCCTCATGGAGGAGTTCTTGCCAGTTCTTGCTGTGAGACGTTACCCCACTCTTCCACCAAGGCACTTGCAAGTTCCCAGACATTTCTGGGGGGAATGGCCCTAGCACTCACCATCCAATCCAACTGGTCCCAGATGTGCTCAATGGGATTGAGATCCGGGCTCTTCGCTGGCCATGGCTGAACACTGACATTCCTGTCTTGCAGGAAATCAAGCACAGAACGAGCAGTATGGCTGGTGGCATTGTCAAGCTGGAGGGATGTCAGGATGAGCCTGCAGGAAGTGTACCACATGAGGGAGGAGGATGTCTTCCCTGTAACACACAACATTGAGATTGCCTGCAATGACAACAAGCTCAGTCCGATGATGCTGTGACACACCGTCCCAGACCATGACGGACCCTCCACCTCCAAATCGATTCCGCTCCAAAGTACAGGCCTCTGTGTAACGCTCATTCCTTTGACGATAAACACGAGTCCGACCATCACCCCTGGTGAGACAAAACCGCGACTCGTCAGTGAAGAGCACTATTTGCCAGTCCTGTCTGGTCCAGCGAAGGTGGGTTTGTGCCCGTAGGTGACTTTGCTGCTGGTGATGTCTGATAAGGACCTGCCTTACAACAGGCCTACAAGCCCTCAGTCCAGCCTCTCTCAGCCTATTGCAGACAGTCTGAGCACTGATGGAGGGATTGTGCGTTCCTGGTGTAACTCAGGCAGTTGTTGTTGCCATCCTGTACCTGTCCCGCAGGTGTGATATTCGGATGTACCGATCCTGTGCAGGTGTTGTTACACGTGGTCTGCCACTGTGAGGACGATCAGCTGTCCTTCCTGTCTCCCTGTAGTGCTGTCTTAGGCGTCTCACAGTACAGAAATTACAATTTATTGCCCTGGCCACATCTGCGGTCCTCATGCCTCCATGCAGCATGCATAAGGCATGTTCACGCAGATGATCAGGGACCCTGGGCATCATTCTTTTGGTGTTTTTCAGAGTCAGTAGAAAGATCTCTTTAGTGTCCTAAGTTTTTATAACTGTGACCTTAATTGCCTACCGTCTGTAAACTGTTAGAGTCTTAACGACCGTTCCACAGGTGCATGTTCATTAATTGTTTATGGTTCATTGAACAAGCATGGAAAACATTGTTTAAACCCTTTACAATAAAGATCTGTAAAGATATTTGGATTTTTACAAAATTATCTTTAAAATACAGTGTCCTGAAAAATTGACTTTTATTTTTTTGCTGAGTTTATGTAATATTGGAAAAAAATGAGTTCATAAAAGTTTGTCTTTTTATTTTTTTCTCCCCTTTCTCCCCAATTTGGCATGCCCAATTCCCAATGCGCTCTTAAGTCTTTGTGGTGGCATAGTGACTCGCCTCAATCCAGGTGGCGGAGGACGAATCTCAGTTGTCTCCGCGTCTGGAGACAGTCAGTCTGCGCATCTTATCATGTGGCTTGTTGAGCATGTTACCGTGGAGACCTAGGGCGTTGAGGCTTCAGCTATTCTCCGTGGCATCCACCACAACTCGCCACGTACCCCACCGAGTGTGAGAACCACATTATAGCAACCACGAGGAGGTTAACCCAACGTGACCCTATCCACCCTAGCAACCGGGCCAACTGGTTGTTTAGGAAGCCTGGCTGGAGTCACTCAGCACAACCTGGATTCGAACTCGCGATTCCACGTGTGGTAGTCAGCATCTTTACTTGCTGAGATACCCAGGCCCCAGTTTGTCTTTTTATTAATAAAAAATTATAAATATTAGTTCATAATGTAAGCTAAAAAGAATAGCATATGTTTCTTAAAAGTTGTGTGATTTTATTAACAAAAATTGTTACATTTTAGTTTATACAATAAACTGATATGTAATATATTTACTGTACTAAAGCATAACATTATCATAATATGTTATCAGAGATTTAGGAAACAAGCTAAGTTGAAATACTGTTTTTTCCGAAGTCAATGCTACAGCCAGTATATTCTACTTTGAAATTTATGTTTGTGTTTTGGCCTGTGTGATCTTGCCATTGCCCATTTCCCAATAGGGTTGCCAGATTTGAAACAAGTTAGCGGGCAAACACAGTGCGCTGCAGACATGGAAACCATTAACACATCTAGCTAACATTGACAGAGTTATAAAAAAAAAAACACATGATCTGGTTTATAATTTGCAAACAATAAAAACCACTGCAAACGTATACATTAGCTGACAAACTTACACTATAAGGCTCGTTGCTTTCCATTGTCAGTTTGCTCGTTCCTGTTGCGTGTCCTCAACCTGGCAACCCGCGTGAGCTTGGAGTCTGAGGGGGAATGGGAGACAACTCTCTCCAATATTTTGAATTTGGACTGCAGTACCCATTTTAAACGCTTAATGTCAATGTTACATATTGCTCCTTTAAGTTAGAAAATTAAATTAAATCTTTATTAGCATAAAATACGAAACATTAGTTTAGAATTAAACAAATATTAGTTTATTATAAGTTTGTCATTTTATTAGCATAAATTGTTACACTTATAAACTAAAATATATAATAAATAAATATTAATACATTAGTTTATTTGCAGTGGAAAAATGTTAAATTAGTTTATAAAATAAAAAGAAATATTAGTTTATTATACGTTTATTTCATTTTATTAGCATAATATTAGTTTATTAAATGAACTGAAATAAAGAAAACATTTTTAAAACTAAAGCATACTAACGATTAATGCAAAAGTCTACTGTCTCGTAATGTATAAGAATATGGTGGTGACACAAACACGCAAATAATCCTATACTCTTTTAAAAATCACCATGGTCCTCTCAGTGTCCAGAAAAATAAAATTGTTACTATAGTTATTGCTTTTACAGTAAAACTGTGGTAACTTGGTTTTAGCCACCAGTCATCTAAGAAAAGTCTGAAAAATCCTAAAAGTTCTTTCACTGTTTGAAGATCCCATATGATGCAATGATTTTACAGTAGTAACAATAACTGCAGTAACAATATTATGTTAGAAGAAACTGGCTACCATGACACATTTTTGCAGACATTCATGCCGATTATGCAAATGAAACTACACACAAGGAATAAACATTAATAAACAAGTACATTTTATTTACCTCATATCAACCCCAACTGCATCTAAACAAAAGCGGACACATTTTTGTTATCCAAATCAGACATGAAAGCAGCATGACATGCTGTTTATGAATGTGTCCCGATACAAAATAGGATCAGAACAGATCGTCAGATCTTCGTTAATAGGCTGTAACTGCAGCACAAATGTGTACAAGAAAATCTGCAACCAACTTCTATCAAAAATGTCTCCTTTGGAATTTTAGAAGAGGTGAGGGACAGATTAAAAACAGTAACAGCGTGGCATTAAAATTTCCAATGGAGATGGGTGAGGAAAAATGTTAATATCAATCTGCACCAATTATAATGGGAAAAGCGTATCATTCAAAATATAAACAAAACAGTAAATAATTCTATACTTTAATATAATCAGGCTGTGACAACTGAGACTAGTGTTCAGAAACATGGCATTGAAAGGGATCAGAACCGTTGTTCATTTCTCTTGCAAAGCCACGATGACCCCAATATGACTCCATATGACACATCTCTGAATGCAGCAATATCAGTGTAGTTACTCTGCTGGCAAGAAACGAATGAGAGCTTATGACGATTTGAATTTTAGACAGATGATTCCAACCACCACCATTCAATGAAATATTTACAGCACCCGTTTCTGGAGTGCGTGCATGCCGTTCTCGGACTAAAAACTACAAAAAAGGAAGAGGCGGCAAAAAAGAGAAAGAAATAAAGGGAATACATCAGCTAAAACATCCTTAGACAAATAAACATCCACAATATATGTTACAATTCAAAGCTTAAATATAGGCATACTTTTACCAGCACATGCAGCTATGTATAGCCCAACAGAGCTCCTTAAAATAAAGGAGGGGAGTTAGTTGTGTAAAAAAGCGGAGGGCAAAAATGACAACTGTTTGTTCACTCTCATTCATGTATTTAAATCTGAATAGAGTTGGAAGCCATTTTGTTTCCTTGTTAAATCCATGAAGACGGTATATCTATAAAAAAAAAAAAATACAATAAACAGAAATTTGTGTCCACTTGCACCCGTTATGGGAAGGAAAGAGGATTGTGGTATCCAACTCTCCAAAACAAAGTTTTTAAAGGACCAAGTCCAAGTCCACACCAGTGTGTGCATCTCCCTTGCTTTGCTTGACACAAAAGGACAAGAAATGAAGAAAAACACAGCAGCTCACAGGTTTAAACACCATTGCTTGCATATGGCTGACAGGAGTTGATTGGGTGTCATCAGGTTGCCCAACTGTCAAAGTTCCTCAACTTCTCACTGGTAAGGAGGATACAGGAGAAAGGAGCTTCATATACAGCAAAAGAGAGAGCAGAGAAGATGGTGGTGGCAGTTAACATGTCCCTCAAGACAAACCAAGCGAGCTGGACGTGCTGGATCGCTGGTTCAGGCGCGACATGCTGTTCATGCTGGAGCTGGAGGGCTTCAGTGTTGTGTTGCAGCCCAGGGCTTGTGGGAAACGCTGGTGGTAGCGATCCAAACGCAAATACTTCACGGTAACCAGCTTACCTAGGAAGGTGTGTGACAGGTTGGATGATTACCTACTGAAATATGCAATTTTTTTTTATTCAATCCAGCAAGTACATACTGTTATCCTGGTCTTGTTGAAATATGGGCTAAAGTTCTGATAACAAGCAGTCTTGAACAAAATCAACAATCATTTACCATCAAACCAGGAGCCATGAAGCGCTTTGAAAGCTTTTCCAGAATGCTCTGCTGAAAGGCACTTCACATAAACGCAGCCCTAGACAATAATGAAAATGTATAGAAAAGAATTTAAAAACTCATTTGTTAACCATATTTCCAGACGGAACACCTGTGTTTTTAAATCTAGGAATGAATGTCTAGACTGCAAATTGCCTGTGTGCCACACAGATGGGTCAGCCAAGAGGATACCCACCTCTCTAGAATTTTTGTCGACGGCTATGTGAACGATTCCATCATTATCACTGCACTTCTCCAAAATGGCTTCCTGAATGGCGAGGTGCCAGTTTTCCCCCACTTCCCTGTTCAAGACAAGGTTTTACTTTTAGTGTAAATAAATGACAATAAGCTCGTCTCTAAACAAGGTAAGGCAGGTAATGTCAATAACGACTATAACACTTCAATTCGTATCTCACATGCAAGCGTTCTTGGGAAACTTACATTACTGGGTCAAACATGTTGCGAATCTTCAAGCATGGCGTTAAGCTGTTTGGTGGTGAATTTCTTCTGTCCAAAGGAAATGCTGAGAAATAAAGGCTACTTTAAGTCCTTGTAGGTGCAAACTGCAATTCTAAACATTTAGATCAGGGATGGGCAACTTTGAAGGTGGTGAGGGTCAACATTTGTTTCTCCTTTTTTACAAAATAATTACAAATACGCACACAATGTTCACCCCCTTACTCAATTTCCTCATTACTGTGGGTAACCTATGCACGACAAATGCAAAGTGCTTTTAAAGATTTTGTTAACTACATTAACATTTTTATTTAATAATATATATAAAAACTAACATAATTATTATTTTATAACTTGCATATTTACTAAAACATGCAGTTCAAATGTACAAATTCATATTCAATTGACAAGCAATATAATTCAAATTTATGTTCAAGAATATTATTCTCATAAAACAGCTTAGAGGCATTAGATAAAATCCAAATATTATCTTCAATAACAATACTGGATACAGGAACATACAGTGTTTCCCCTAGGGTTTTTTTCAGCAGAGGTGCTGTTCCAACGCCGGACTCGTGCTTGCACACGTCGTGGAGAAATAGCATAAAACGACTTTAGAATCATTATAGATGGGTTATTCATTTTCGCCTTGTCCTGTGTGTGTTTACTGGGGGCTTCTGAAGAGCTCTGGGGGTAAAATGTACTAAAACATCTGAACATTTACAACAATCTTACCTAAATCTCAAGGGGGGTTACAATTCTTACCTCTAGTTTTATTCAGATAGAATGATTTTTAAAGTATACAGCCTAATTATGGTCCTCTGCTTCAGTTACTTGTTTCTCAGCAAGACGTGATGCAGTGAGTCATGTGCTGACTTACATTTATGTTGTTGTTCTTGGCAGATACCTTTAACAAATACTATAAACATTTCTGTCATTACTCACCTCCAAGCCTGTATGAATTTCTCTCTTCTGTGGAACACAAAAGGAGATGTTAGGAAGAATGTTAGTTCCAGTCACCATTCACTGTCACTGTTTTTTTCCCATACATTCTCCCTAACATTTCCTTTTGAGCTCCACGGTAGAAAGGAAATCATAAACGTTTGCAAGTGATGACAGAATTACTATCACTTTAACTTTTTACAATAAAATGGCCATTTAGTGTTGACAAAATGCATTGAAAATGTTAACAGATGAAATCCTGAGAGAGAACCCTGCTTAAATTATATGTATATTAAAGATAGAAAAGGATGTTTTTTCATATTATGTATATTATTAATATTATAGTATTTATATTACTATATTATTATGATGTATGCAGATTTTTACATACTATTTAAAACTGACTGATTCTCAGGGCAGAGAAAATACCTCTACAGGTCAGATGGAGCTCCAGATAGATGGAGATGTAACAGGTGTTTAATTGTTTCTCTTCTCCCTGCAGTAGATTCTCTTCACCCAGAGTAGTTCTGGTAGCAGTTTACACAAAGCATTTTTGCTGTGTCTGCCTTTCTTGCCAAAAGTGCTGTAATATGATGAGGGAGCAGCGATATGAAAGGTGGGAAAACTAGATCGCTCTGACATTGTGTGCTTGCAACACTGACAGCTTTGCTTTGTTGATTATAAACAGGAGTGATAGTTTTATCACATCGCTCGCTTACAGAGACGCGGTACAACGCCATTCGCGCGTCGAATCTTAAGTCCAGTAAATATGCGACAAACTTACTTGTGACTTTCTCTCTGCGCGCGCTTACACGAAACTCAACAAGCGTTCAGTGAGGTGCACGAGAGAGGGAGAAAGGGATGTGGAAGAGCTGATTTACTCGCACAGATTCTGAAATTACAGTTTGATACAAATACAAGATTTTTGATTTGTTCATCTGTATGGATTGGTTTACCAATTCACTGCTACATGTTGAAGTGAATAAAAGTGTGCGGTAATTCCCAGCATTCTGCACGTGGAACAAGCGACAGATTTTGTATCCAGGCAAACAAAAGACATGGGTTTCCCGTGTACATTAACGTTAGTGCGCACCAGATCGCTGACTACCTGGGGTAAAATTTTGCACAATTTACCTTATAAATGTTGAACAAGTGCATGCTAGAATCCTACAGTGACTAGCAGGTCTAATAATAAGCGACCTCTTCTGGTCAATGGTTGTAATAAAATAATAGCCTGAATGCAATCTTTACCTGATCCCTAATCAATGAACTAAAATCAATCTTCAGTCTTGTCCGATGGGCTGTATTCAACGGCACTGTGGGCCGCCCGTTGCCCATCCCTGATTACAGAAACTGGGCACTGTATATGAATTCCACAACTTCAGCCTTAAAGCATCCATTAAGAAATAGTGTTACACACAATGAGTAAGCATTACCTTTGCCTTGCCACACTTTTGAGGGCATGCTGGACATCTTATCAGGTGACATTGAGGGCTGAAGCCACCTCCACACAGTGAAGTCTGCCCCTCCAATCCTCTGTGTTTCTGTCCGGATGCGAGACTCGTTGGCTGAGAGGAACTTGACCGCTCTGTCCCACACTTTTTTCATCTTCTTTCTGAAAGACACGCACATATAATTCATTAATTAACGATTAAATGAACAATTTAGAGGAAGAATCACCTGAACTCTTGGACAGTTCTATGTCCTATCACTTAAACATTAAAATAACCTCTGATGTAAAATTCTAATTTGTCATTTTTGTTTGGGATTTTTAAATGAACATGGAACACCCATTTTAAATCCGCAATGTGCTGTATTTTAGAGCGAAACAAATTTCAAGGCTTTTGAAAAATCTTGGAAAAACTGCATTTCAAACCAGAATGGAGTCAGGATTGAGCCCTAAATTTGGTCTGCAATTTTTCAAAAAATTATTTCAGAATAGCGATTCACCCCGTCATTTGCACACAAGGCATACCTGTCCTGAGGCTGGACAAGAGAGTCACGGACATGAGGAATGGGCAGGTATGGCTGTAGGTCCTTATTCTCCTGACAGGCCTCGTTATGGCTCCTCATGACATCTGGAAAAATACAAAACACAGGAATTTAAAATACTCTGTATAATCTCTCACCACTAAATGAGACAATTTCTGTGCTGAAAATATAGTGTAAGTGAAATGCAGTTTGTAAGTAATGGGATGACCTTACCAATGATTCTCTCCACCATGTCATACATCTGCCTTGTTTCCTCTTCTTCTCTGCGCCATCTATATTTCATATAATACACCAAGCCCCAAACTACACCGATGCCTTTAGAGAAACAGAGTTGTAGGGGGGAAAAAAGATTGCTTTTAGCAAAGGCAAGATATTCAGAAGAAGTGCTTGTTAACGCAAATAGTAGCCTTAACACGAAATTGCCTTCTCGGGCCTGTATACATAAATTTTTAATTGACCATCCAAATGGTTACTGATCTCAGGTCTGTGCTCTACTTGTTTAAAAGCATGATGTGCACCTGCGAGGATGAGGAGAACTCTGAAGATCACAATTAAGAAGGCCCGTTTGAAGCGGCAGAAGAAGGACATACGGGGGTGGATGGACTCTAGCCGTAAGATTTCCGATACGTCCTCTACAGGTTGTTTAGGGTCATCACCAATGAACCTACACAAAAAGTGCATACCACCAAAACAAAAGCCACACACACACTAATGGTATTAACATTACATCCTAATATTACATGCAAATCATGAATACACTATATTTTGAAATCTGTGTTCCCTCTGCACACATGCATAAAATGGTGTCTACAAATAGGTATTACATACTTTATCCCGAAAACTTCTTTGGTTTTCATGATCCATTCTAAAGATGTTGCCATCCAGCTTTCATAATCTTTGTTTTGGAGCTTGGAAAAGAAAGGAGTGTTATCAAAATGTGCACTCAAACTGGCACAGCAACTTCTGCCTAAACATAAAACCTATGCATTTCAACACGATGGAAGGTCCATGTTTAATTGAAGAGAAAAAATCCTACTTTGACCCATGTGAATAATTTAAAAGCCACTTTGAAAGGATGAGGCAAGGCAGTGATTTCTTGTTTACAAAAATGGAGCTTCAAACCCTTCAAAAAAAAAAAAGAAAAAAAGAAAAAAAAAAAAGAAACAAACCTTGAGGTACTCAGAGGCATCATTGAAGGAGACACTTCTGTTTAAAGGATTGTTATGGTCCCTACAATCATGTTCTCCTGAATGAACATCAAAAAAAGAGTGCACACGTTAAAAATTGGAGCTTTGAATGTATCAATTCTAAACCATACATGATGATTACACTCAACATGACAACAAAGCTAATTCAGAGGTTAGCAGGTAAAAATAGGCCCTTTCCCACCTACAGTCCTGGTACTTTTCCCTTAGTAATTTTCTAGATGATAACTCTTACGAGGAACGGGACACCCGAGAAGACTTTTCCCATTGCATTCGCACTCAAAAAGTAACCACCGTAGTGACGTCATCTAGTATCGACCATTTTTATTCTGACGTTGTTTGCATGCGCGTTTCAATAGCAACAACAACAAAATCAACGACACAGATGGAGGGCACCAGGAACGGAGCTAATTTTTTTTTGTTTAGGGCTGATTTATATTAACTTTGGCTGCATCGCAAAACATAGGCAGCTGCCTTATCAGTTAATGGTTTAAACAATAGTGTTTTTGGATGAATGGAACTCTCCAAGCAGTTTAAAAAGCACCTTATTTCATCCAACCTTCATCCATCCTCATACAGCCTCCGAAGGTAGCATTTTCCAGTTTTCGGATGCAGCCTGTGTCTTCAGGTAACGGTTTAAACTGGGTTTGCGAGGCGTGTGTGCGATACTCTGTGCTGCCTGCAGCCGGAGTGCAAAATGAGACGAGGCAGCGAAAGTGCTGTTTAACCACGCAGCACACGCTGAACTCAGTGGACGATATGTTAAAAATGCACTATGAACCAATTTATCTTTGACAATAAAGGCTTTTATGACTCAACCTAAATTACTGTATTGAAATCCTCATTCATTGACTTAAAAACGGAATCTTGATGCAAGTTATCCACGCAGTATCAGGCACGCAATACTTCCCTCAGGTAAACTAGATTTAATGACGGTTTAGTGTATAATAAAGTTCAATTACCCACTCTTGATAAACATCTGATTATTTATATCCGTCATCCCAGGAAAAAGTTGATGTAGTAATCCAGAATTCACTTTATTTTCTGTATAGTCACACAGTACAGATGCAATGAAAACTCAAATCGTGTCTCCTCATGAAGTCACACACACATACATGTAAAACAGGTGATTCTCTTTGGATACTTTGTTATATGTTATTTCTGTTAAGGGAACTGTAAGCCTCTCAGTAGCAAGCTAGCAGCTAGTTTGTTTACTATGGTGGCTGTGGAGCTTATTTTAATGAGTTTATCAATGTTTTACATTTAGTCTTTAGCGTCCTCATATTTAAGTGTACTTCTAAATGCCTCCCCCTGCAGCGTGGCAAGTGTCTTAATGTTCGCAAACGGTATGTCATTGCTTAGCTGTCCCGAGCTTCTTTTTGGCTCTGAGCAAAGAACGAAGAAAGCACTTTTCTGTGAGTGTGCCAGAGCCTTAAGTGTATTAAGGATGGGTCAACTCTCCACACTAGTCGAGAAGTTAAACTAGAACATTTTACATTTTAAATGGTTTTCTTTAAAGTGTATGAATGAGCAGACTTCTTTGAGAGGATTTTAGCATGCCATCCTTATGCATCAACACGCTGAAACTCTCTTTGAGGAGTCTCTTAATTCATCCCTTTAAAAGCACAACCAAAACGGTCAATGCACCACTTTTATAACAAATTCAAGACATTTACTGTCAGACTTGAAATTACCTGTTGTAAAGGATGTTCCTGTTATTATGCATAGGCTTATTCATAAATCTCAGCTTTTATGAGGACTGATAGTTTTGTGCAATGACAGGTTACAGATATTTAGCCAGTTATTTAGCCTAACATAAAATATTTTTAATTTTATATTTAGCCTAATATTTGCTGAATTATACAGAATGGCCTAAGTGTACATGCATATATTCCCAAGCAACTCATCTGATCAGTGTCTGGTGAACTTATATTTCCAATAAACCACAGACCACTAGACAGTTTTGTAAATGTGTAGTTTTGCACATGCCTAAATTGTTAACTCACCTGCAACATTAGCCAGGTGTTCATGTAGAGACAGCAGAAGGTTGAGAATGAGTTCTCGATCTTTGATGTCCTGTTGAATCAATGCATAAAGTAAGTGTATGCTCGATGACTGAAGCAGCTCTACTGTCTGATTTAAACTTTAATTAATTGGAAACATGTGAATCTCAGATCAGACAGATACTTACATATGCTTCATCAAACTCTGGTCCGAACGGGTGTTTCTTGACTGGGAAAAAATAAATAAATATTTTACTCACAAGACAAAGCTGTTTTAGTCTGGCTGATACAGTGAGAGACCTACTAAGAGCATTATAATATCATGGCCAGATGGAGTTTCCTAGCCATGCTGGGTGCAGACAAACGGAGTGACTATGACAGAGGGCTGCTCATCGTCATACCCTTAAGAAAGTGACAGCGTGTGAGAGCTTTTCAGTGTCTCACTCGAGTCATTGTCTGAACATTGCGTTTCTCTCCTCGCTCTGGTCCAGGCCTAGATGTAGCATAGTGACTGCCCTGTGTGTCTCAATCATAGGCTGCATTTTTTTGGGACATAAAACATGAGCTGATGTTGCAAGTCATGTAATAACCTCAAAACAGAAAAGAGAAGAAGCAATATAGTCCTATAAAACAACAGCACTGAAGTGTCATGACCAAGCCTGACCAAGATTTAATTTGTTGTTCCAAAGATGTGCAAAGACACATTTTGCATGTGTTATCCTTGCCAATTTGCTGGTTCGATGGCTGTGCTAAAGCTGTCAAACAAATGTAATCTTAAATGCACTTGATTCATCAAAAATACACCTGATTCAATCTAATATCCACAAGATTAATATTATAAATAGGACCAAATTTACACTTAAGCAAGTAAGAATTGATACGCATCTCACAATCTCACTCAGTGTGAGAGTCGGGCATTGAGCCGGATAGAAAAGTCAGTCACTCTGGCTGGCCACAAGCTTCCCGAGTGCCCCGAGAGACAAACAATTAGGCTGCTTTAGCTTGTCTGTGACCTAGATGTCTGCAGCGAGCTCTCCAGTCAAAGCTCCCTCCCTAAGAGACTGGCCATGCCACAAATATACATAGTAATTCATCAGTCAGCTTCCTCTCAAGAGCCGTCTCTGCCTCTAAAGCACTTTACTCTGATGGTACTCAAGCCATTTAAACTGAGTGGCAGTGCACACACATCCAAGAACAAACTTCAACTTTCTCTCGTCTCGGGAAAATGTTTCAAAAGATTATTGCTGGCTATCACATTTTGCCTGTAAGTGATTTCAACATACCAATGAAATATATACAGACTACGGGACCAGACGCGGTTCAAATTACAGGAACAGCTCAATACATAAAATGTAAAGATTAAGATGCTTTTCTGCAGTGATGTATTAATGAGGAATCTAGAAGAGTAGCTAAGTAAAATCTCACATGGTCTCACTTTCGGTGAGAAAACGCCCAGCTGAGAACTGGAAAACTGAGAGATAGTCACAAATATGGTGAGACAAAGTGCTGAGCAATCTGACTGCTAGTTTTTGCCTTGTCACAGACTTCTTGTTGCAGCATTTAGGGAAAAGGTTCAATCAACTACCACAGTCATTTCTTACATTTCACAAAGTGCACTTGTATTTTTAATGAAAACACCTCTCTGCGTCCAATTAAGAGCCAGCGGCACAGTCTATTTCCTGTCTAGAGCTTGCAAATAGTCTGGCATGACAACGGCTATGCAGATTGGGCATGTCT
The DNA here is from genome assembly GCF_019703515.2 of Myxocyprinus asiaticus. Taxonomy (NCBI): domain Eukaryota; kingdom Metazoa; phylum Chordata; class Actinopteri; order Cypriniformes; family Catostomidae; genus Myxocyprinus; species Myxocyprinus asiaticus. The sequence goes on from NC_059390.1 coordinate 12,045,011, forward strand.
AACTCATGGAGTTGGAAAAAACAATGAGGAGCTGTAAGGAATTTCCAAGTGTGAACTGTCATATATTTAATATTTTCGAGTGTGAATCTGCAATTTTTTTTTAAACTTTATGCAACATTTACTAGAAACAAAACCACACTGTAAACAACAGTGTACACAATTTTATAAGGGAAGTAGCTGACACAAGTAAGGACTACTGCAACCACTCAGCCACAATTAAATGAACAATGGTCTTGTTTGCATTGTCTAGATACTGAAAACTCAGCACAAGTACCTTACTATGAATATGATGGCTGTCATCTGGCATTGTTGTTTATGTCTGCACCATTCACCATGTACTAAGAAAACTTACTCCAAAGAGTACTCATGGACTACTGGATTAAGAGACAGATAAAGATAATTTTTGGGTATCCATAAGCTGGTGATTAAAACTTTAAAATGTACCAAAAGTAGCATGGTACAAGCATGTTTATTGTGCATGATACCACGGTAAAACCATGCTTTTTGGAGATGTACCATGGCAATAACATGGCATTTTTGAGTTACCTTTAAGTAGCATGGAAATATAATGGTGAATAAATATTGTGATCATTCAGTATAAAAATATATGTCAAAGTAGCATGATATAACCGGGTGATTTAAACGCTAAGAAAATAACATGACAGTTACTGAGATTAAGCAAGCAGAATTCAGCTGGTCATGTGATCTCAACATGGCAGCCCCTATGAGGGGACCCTCTCCATGTAGAATAAAACAACTTTTATAAAGTTGCTGAAATTACTGGAATCTACATCTTACATGAGTGCTCATGATTATATACATATGTTTCAATATATACAATTAATTTCTTCAGGAGTACATCTTTTCTAATGAGGAAAATATTACAGAGTGTACTTTTAAATGACTATTTTCATAATGTATCAAAGTTAGAAGGTTCCCAGTATAATTTGCAGCATTAGCTGAGAGAGAATTTATTTAATCTGTAAGCAAAATGACATAACTAAAACATACACAAATGATTCGGAATAGAATCAAATGGGGAAATATATCAAAGCTGAGATCTAATGTAAATACCATGTTCAATGAATATGGTGATCATTCAGTACAATGACACATGTCAAAGTACCATGGTATTACCATCACTTCACCATGGAACAGGCACAGCCCTTATCTGTAAGGGGAGTGCGCCTATAATGCCCCAAAAAAGTTGTTTAGGTATGCAACTCGCTGGATTTAAAAGAGCACGTGTCTGCACACCTTCTACAAGAGATACTTACTGACTGCACCCGCCTCTGAGGTGTTGGAGCCCCGCATCCGCAGGTACATGAGGCCCAGCACCACGAAGAACAGACATGCGGCTGTCAGGAGGATCATGGACAGGTAGTGAGCGCTGAAGCCCCCGGTGGCAGACACCTCCTCTTCTCTTTTAAACTGCTGCAGGAGCTCGTCCTCCGGCACAGTCGCTGTGTGCTGTTTGGACTTGAAGGATGAGGCATGGCTGTAGGAGTGATTCAAACCGGTGTGGTTGGAGTGGTTCGCTAGGTAAGTGGCAGACAGACCGGTGTAGGAGGAGAACCGCGGTCTAAGCCCGATACTGAACCGAGTGCTGCTGCTGCTGCTGCTGCTAGCGGACTCGCCATCTCCGTTGTCGAGGTGGTTCTTATTACTGTCATCCCCGTCGGTACCGGTGAACAAACCAGGCCGCTTAGGCTGATAGCGGCTCAGGAAGCCTCCACTGAGCGCCCTTGGTTCCTTGTCATCGTCTTCCCTCCGTTCCCCCACCATGTCTAGACCTCTGAAGTCTGGGGTATCATGCGCCGTCTTCTCCGAGTCCCAGACGCTCCGGAACGGGGACAAATAGGCTGGTTTCGGCGGACTGTGTCTGGAAGTCAGGCGGCGCTCGCGAGGACGGTCTCGATCCTCTTCCTCCTCCTCGTCGTCTGTGTCGGAGTAATCCCGAGCTAACTGGCTACTATTCGACCCATAAAACGCCTTATTCCCGTTTACAGCCCGACTGTCTCTCTCCGTTTCCTCCAAATCCTCGTCTTCGCCGCGATCTCGTTCCTCCGCCCCTAGGCTGGATTTACTCCGGTCTGCCCACCACGGAGACCTAGATATGCCTTTTCTGTCCACGGATAAACCGAGGGAGTTATAACCGATTAACCGATGGTCGCTCCTGCGAATAGCGGGTGTTTCCGCCGGCCTGATGGGAGTCTGCGACGCGGATCCTCGGTCTCGCCTGCTGCCGCTGCTGTGATTCAGGCCTGCTTTTTTCTGCGGCGCCTCCGCGTCCGACTCGTCCGAGCTGAAGCCCAGCACGATCTTTCCTGTTCTGTCTGCACCGCTGCGCTTTTCGCTTGGCGTCGGTCGACCACCGGCGCTCCGGCTGGCGCTCAGGCGCGTGACGTCACTGCCCGGTGGCCTGGCGCTGGATCCCGGAGCTCGCGCCGCGGCGTTACTGTTGCTGCTGCCGTCGTTGTTGTTGTTGATACTCCCGCTGCTGTTGCGCCCTTTCCCGCCCCTGGATCCCCGCTGCTGTGGCTGCTCCTCCCGCAGTTTTTTCAGTTTCTTCAGGTACACGGGCCGCGTGCTCTCCGTCACTGGGCCCGGGATGAATCCGAGTCGTTTTAATTCAGAGAAAAGCTCCTCATCCGTTAACTGCACGGACGCCATCTTTGCACGAAAAAACGCACACAGCGAGCAACGGCGGAAATGACGTACAAGTAAGCGGACAGACGGCCAACTTGAGAGCAAAGAAATGGGAAACGTCTCCAGCAAGTTTTTATGTATAGAAATTCAAAAATATATACAAGTAAACTGCGCTTTTTATTTAACTAATCTTATTATAATTAAATTCTGACCAAATTTAATATGCATAAATGCAGATTTACCTGAAAAAAACTACTTTGATTTTATTGAGTGAAGTAAGGCTTTACATTGACAGTATTAGAGACTCTTAATTAAAAAAAAAAAAAAAGCTATTAAGACTTGAAATATTCTGAAATTAAGAAAGTATTTATTTTAATTATAAATTCACTTATTTATCTTTATTTTGTTTTATATATTATTACATCCACCTGGCACTTGTTGTCTTGTCGTTTTTTATGTAATAAGAAGTTTGATGCATATCTTGCTGTAAAATGGTTAATATTTGTAATTATTATTAAAAACAATCATATTTTAAACAATCAATTTTGATGTTTATTTAAAAAAGAAAGAAATGGAAAACTTTCAGAAATGCAAAAACTGAACTCTAAACTTGTAGAAATGGTAAAAACGAACTTCTATGGCTTTTCTCAAAAGTCACATTTATGTAAAATTGATTTATTTTATCACTGATATTTTATATTTTTCAACCTCTCTATACAAATGCATTCATGTTTTAATATGTATTCTTGTCAAACGCAAATAAATATGATTTTGATGAGACAGAAAACATCTCTTTTAATTTTAAATGTGATAAACAAAGGGAGCCTTCGGTGTAAAATCAACTATTTATTACCAGCTAAGTAGAAAATTAATTAATTAATTGATATTTATTAAAACAAATTTGTCTTAGACTTTGCCAATAAAATGTGTAAATCAAGGTTCACTTTATAGTATTAGAAATCAGCTTTTGTTAATTAATGATCAGTTTCACTGAATGATAATTGAGAGCGCATTATATGAAATCATTTTTAAACAAATATGTAATGAACTTTAAGGTAATAAAAATGTTACACTTAAGTCAAATAATTATAATATTGTCTTACCATTTGGATATCAGGCTCAATCAAAATCAATTTATTTATAAAAATCTATTTATGCGGATGAAAGAAAGCATTCTATTAGGCTATCAATTTTTAACATTTTAAAATATTGAATCAGAAATCATAAATAAGGGGCGCCTTTTTGTTATATCCTGCCACCTCGTGGCGAGATATGGGAATGGCAAATCCTGCTGTGTACAAGTAGCTCGCGGAACAGTCCGCGCGAATCATTCTGTCAATTCCGGACTCACTTGAGACACATTTAGTGCACGGGATTTGAACAAGAGAGGAGACCCAGCAAGCCGGGCAATTCACTCTGATAAACCGAAAGATGGCTTTCAGGACGCCTTCTGTTCAACTGCACCTTAAAACGTGCATTCTTTTACTTCTAGTGGGTCTGATAACCGAAGCTACCACAGAGCAAGGAAGCATGTACATGTGGATCGATGCCAATCAAGCAAGAATATTAATTGGTAACATGTGATTAGCGTCATATACGCAAATGGATCAATGGCACTGAAACGTTATTAGAGCCACATTCTAAACGATCACATTTCAGAATACTTTCAATCAAAGTTCTTTAGAAACTTTGAAAGGAATGTGAATGCTCAGTGTTTTATCCAACAGGTTTTGAGGAAGATATTTTAATAGTCTCAGACGGGAAAATGGCCCCATTCACACAAGACTTCAGGAAAGCACAGCAGCGGATGCCAGCAATACCTGTCAATATCCACCACGTGAACTTCACCTGGCAAGCCACTGATCAGGTACTGTACAACTTCATTCTGCAAGCTGCAAATGCGTGTCAAGTTTTGTATTCTAGAGCTTGCATGCTATTTGCTGGTGATAACAAGGGATATTTCAATGAATGCTTTGACTACCTAGGCTATAATGACATGTTATTAACTCATCATTCTAATGAAAATAAAATACTTAAAATACTGATAGACTGCACTGTCTCAATGAAACTGAAAAGTACATTAAACATAAAATGCTGCAGGATACTGCACTAATGTCAGTCATTGTTGTCTATCAAACACCTCTTTGCAACGTTTATGGAAAATAATGAAAATATGTCCATAAAAATTATGAATTGATGAAACACTTATGATAATATATATATGTGTATGTGTGTGTGTGTGTGTGTGTGTGTGTGTGTGTGTGTGTGTTTCTGAAAAATATGTTTCTGCAAAATATTGATAACGTTCTTCACAAGTTTATTATTAATTATGAGGTTGTCACACAAAAACCTACCTGCAACGTTCTGGGAAGGTTAGTTTATGGCTATAAAACTTAAAACCTAAAAAGAACGTTTCTAGAACGTTAGAAAATAACCCAATCGGAACCATAGGCTACACTAACGTTAAGGGGAAGCTCTGTGTTTGATGGGTAACAATAACCAATATCCGTATCACATCTCTATTGATTATCATGGTTTATATGATCGTGAAAATTTTTCATAATTATCAGGCAGATAACGTTGAAATAAATACGGGAAAATAAATTAATAATTTATTCAGCAAACTCCAAATGGTCTGCAACAGCACAGGTATTTGTAATTCCTCGAACGTCGCCTGATAGTTGTTCAAAAAAAACAGACTTTTGATTGTGTAAAACGAATTTGCGTCAAAACTTGACCTAATAACCCTCACGGTTCAGTTTGTTCTCTTTTGACAAATGTTATTTCTATTTCTTGCGGTATTTTGCATCTTGGTGTTGTAAAGCTGCGCACCACGGATCAGAGCGCGAGACCGCCGCGTGAGCGCGCCTCCTCACGCATGTGCGAAACATCTGTACACTGAAAATACGCACGTGCCAGATCCCGCGCTTTATTGTAAAGTGGAAAGTTCCATTTGGAATCACTTTGTTGCGTTGTTATTGCTTGTTGATTCGTTTTGTTATTCGTTATGGTTTTGGCAGAAACAGTGTCAAACCGTTTTTCCCATTTACACTTTTCCTCATCATGAGGAACTTTCATAAAACCTTGGCACACACCTTCTTAATATCTTTAAATATTATATTATATTATATTGTTTAATATCTGATTGAGTTGTAACAAGTTGTTGCAATGGCAAAGTTCTTTATATTATAAAATTTTATTGTACATTTATTTACATCTATATCATGTTCCAAAAAAGCCATAAAATGTAGAAAATAGTTCACAAAAATTTAAATGAATATATTGTGAAGATTATGAAAGCTGAAAATGTTTTGTGATAACATTAGTGCAGTTAATGTAATGTAAGGTTTCCTATGTCTTTGTTTCTAAAACTGATGTGCCAACATGAAAACTTCTCTTCTACTGTGTAAAATAAAGTGCTAACAAATATTAAACCGACAATCGAAATCAGAATGATAATGCAGATAATAAAGTCATAAATCTATCAAAGTCTCTTGTATGCACAAGCAACATTCACTACATGTAAATGAATATCTAAATGTAAATTTATAATGTTAAAAACTCTTAAAACATATATTTTTTTGTGAAATGAACTGGAATCATTTCTCGGAGATGATCTATGCACACCAGGGCAACGATCTATGAGCATCTATGTGCACCGGGGTCATAATCCATGAATGTCATGTTGACTTGATGAAAGAGGAGCAAGCGAGTGAAATTAAAAGAGCAAGAGGAGGGATACAGAGAAAAAGAGAGGGCCCGCTCCGTCCTGGGCCCTGTTAGTCCTCACTTCAAAGACAGCCACGAGGCTTTAGAACAAAGGTCTCTAGCATAAAAGGCTGGTGGCGAGAGTTATCTGTGTTGGTTATTACCATTCAGCTGCAGGATTAGCTAAGCTCTCCACACAGCTTGTGTACTTTTCCCTTCAACAAACGCTGCCTTGCATTTACACTCAGAAATCTAAAAAAAAAAAAAAGGTTAAAAAGTGCCATCTCCCTGGCTTTCATCTCCTTTTGGGACAGTTTTTTGTTGTGTGTGTTTGGCCTTGCCATCATGGTTGTCCTCAGAAGTGTGTAATTCTCAAAGGGCTGAGGTCATTAGAAAAGGAAGCTGCAGTTCTATTAGAGGAAATTGATCACCTTGCAAACGTGAGGCTACCAGGAAACTTTCTTACTCTTTACAGATGTATGTGCTCCTATCGTGTAGGGATATGCTGCATAATCACTTGCAAACTCTCCTTTCTGTCATTGCCCCAAATATCCCACCTCATGGGAATCTATACTCTTTTTCAAACTTAAAAAGTTAATGAAAGAGAATGGTAGTGGAAGTTTACTGATTTGCTCTTTTTTCCTCAGGCAGAGTTTTTCTATGAGTTTCAGACTTTGCGTTCAATGGATAAGGACATTATGGATGACCCCACTGTCAACATTCCTCTCTTAGGCTCAGTGCCGCACAAAGCCTCTGGTGCGCTTTTATTCTTTCATTTAATTCACTAATGTTATGGGTTTCATTTCACCCCATAACACTATGGTTCTTTTGTAAAAGTAATGCATAATTATAGATAAAAATAAAAAATTCCATCATCTATCACTCACCCTCATGTTGTTCTTAACCCATATGGCTTTCATTCCTCCGTGGAACACAAAAGATGTTAGGCACACTCGAAAAAAAAAAAAATCTTTCACCATTGTCTGTTTTATTGAATCCTCCCTTGTTCATATTAATTAAAAAAAAATGTAAGCAATTAAACTTAAATTAACTGAGTTGTAGATTTGCATAATCTATTTGTTTTGGAACAACATTCATATTTTTTGTTTGGTTAACTGATACTGGGCAGGGGATTTCTTATTCACCGCATGGTTTGCATGGCACTCAATAGTGGCAGAAAATGTTAAACTTAAGTGTTGTGTAATGCGTCTTTATGTGAGATAAATGTAAAGGTGGAGACTTGTAGTGTTTAATGTTTTGTTGTTTTGAGATTTAGAAGAGTTTCTGTTATGTTGGAGTTTGGGGTTGTTGGAGCTTAAGCTTGATGATAGGTAAATGTGGACAGTGCTCTATGTTGCTTTGCACTCTGTAAAATTGCTATGCTAATCATAGCATAGTATTTCTCATTAGCATGCAATTCAGTTAGGTTACTTTAAGTATTTAAATTGAGATTACATGGTAGTTTTTACTACCGTCAACACCTTTGGGGGCGTGTAGAAGCGGGTTTAGCCCAGGGCGCCATACAAGCTAGAACCGCCACTGGTCTCCACTCACCTTTTTTTGTATGGAAAAAAGTTGTAATGACAATGAATGGTTACTTAGGCAAACATTCTCTCCTTTTGTGTTCCACAGAAGAAAGATAGTCCTACAGGGAATTTTCATTTTTGGGTGAACTATTCCTTTAAAATCACATTTTTTTTTTTGGTCATTGCAACCCTAGACAGTTCTGGTCTAACACAGATAAGAGCTGGGCTGCTGATCTCAAGGTAATTTTACCAAAGCAGTCTTGTATACTCAGTGGTCCAGGTGGGCTTCCCATGTCAGGGTGACCAGGATGGTGTCGCAGCATTTGAGGTGACCATCCTGGTGATGGATGCTGGTGGAAACATCATCCTTAGGACTCCACACAACGCCATCTTCTTCAAGACCTGCCAAAGAGGTCAGTTTCTATCTTTGAAGTCCAACCTTGGATGCTAATGTAAGGGAATATGTAGTTTAGATGTTAATTATAGAGAATCTTAAGTACTGGATCAGATGCATATTGTTTGATGGTGAAACTTTGCAAAGGAGAGTCCAGAAGATTGTTCTTTGATAGTCAGTAGAGTTCTTAGTTATAACAGTTTGCTCTCTATTTAATTCCATTGCTGCACAGGAGAACTAACTGAGATATTAAAGAGATTTAGTTTGTGATTGTTGTTTCATTGTGAAGTACAAATTATTATGTTTTTTCCCCCTCTCTCTTTTACATGAACCATGCATAGTGGGTAGAAAGTGTGTGAGAGAGAGAATGATAGACCATGGTATGGGTGACTCTCAACCTCACCCCCAAAGCCAGGGGCAGACTGGGAAGAGAAATCAGCCCTGGATTTGAAATAAAAACAGGGCCAAAAGTTGTTGGGCGTGGAGTGGCAGTGGCAGGAGCGTTGGTAGATGCATATCGCGGCCCCCTTCGGCATATCCCAGTTCTCCCTATGGCCATTCCTCCCCTGCCCAAAGCCATCGCTGGCTTATGAGGTCATGTGAATTCTGCCAGCTGCAGCCCTTTAGAATGAGCGTGTTATGTTTTTCTCTGATCCCCCTACACCCCTTCTCTCACAAACTAACCTCATGGTGTTGCATTCCACTACACACCCTTCTCCACCCCTCTCCATTCGTTATGTAGACTTCACAGATCAAATGGTCCATCTGTGTGACGCCACCCCGCAGGGAGGAAGGTTTAATGACTAGTGCTCACAAGTTGTTTTTTTAAAACATGTCTGGCTGCTTGAAATTTACCCACAGGACAAAATGATGACAGGTAAAAAGATTCAAGTTTACCCTCTAAGATGGGCTAATTTGGGACTATTTTTAAAAAATATAGGACAAAAGTTTGTGCTTACTACAGTAGGGTCCAAAGGTCTGAGACCATCAGTGAAAATGCTTTTATTTTGCATTCTTTTGTAATTTAGTAATAAAAAAAATATCAATGCAAATTATATTATTAACATTAAAATTGTAAGAACAGCATGCACTCGTGCTGGAATGTACACATCAAACCAGATGATCCATGTTATCCAGCATGATTTAAGCATGTTCCAAAGAGCATCTTGTGTGCTTCAATGGAAGTAAGAAAAACTGATTTTGTACAAATAAAGGTAACATGGTCATTGCTGCAAAATTTGCTTACACCTTGAAATACTCCAGAATCGTCCATAATTCATTCGAAGTCTTATCATGTCGTATGTTTACTAATTTTAAAATTTTCCGGTAACGCTTTAAAATAAAGTTCCATTTGTCAACATTAGTTAATGACATTAGTTAACATGAACTAACAATAAATAATACTTTTACAACATTTATTAATCTTTGTTCATGTTAATTTCAACATATACTAAAACATTAAAACAATTTAAAGTTGTTTACAGTACTGTGCAAAAGTTTTAGGCACTTGTGAAAAACTTTCAAAGTGAGGATTTCTTAAAAAAATAATGACATAAATAGTTTTCATTAATCAATTAACATCATACAAAGTCCAGTAAACATAAAAAAGCTAAATCAATATTTGGTGTGAGCACTTTTGCCTTCAAAACAGCACCAATTCTCCTACTTACACCTGGACACAGTTTTTCTTGGTTGTTGGCAGATAGGATGTTCCAAGCTTCTTGGAGAATTCGCCAACGTTCTTCTATCTGTTTAGGCTGTCTCAATTACTTCTGTCTTTTCGTGTAATCCCAGACTGACCCGATGTTCAGTGGGGGGCTCTGTGAGGGTCATGCCATCTGTTGCAGGGCTCCCTGTTCTTCTATTCTATTCTATTTGCAAAAGGAATATTTGGGAGTCTAAAATGTATATTTCCTTTTGACACACTAAAGCTGAAGATATAAATAACCATCTTAAGACAAATGTTTTTGTGAAACATCTTATGTGCCTAAGACTTTTGCACAGTACTGTATGTGGTCACACTTTATATTAGGTGTCTTTTACTACTATGTACTAACATTAAAATACATACAATATAATGTATTTACTGTGTAACTACATGCTGTTCTGCAAAATTCTCACATGATTCACATTTGCTGTTATTGAGGTTGAGGTACGGGTAGGTTTAGGACTAGGGTTAGGGCTTGGGGTTAGAGTTAGGGTTAGGGGTAAGGTTCACAATGTTACTATATTTACACTTAGTCATTTAGCAGACGCTTTTATTCAAAGAGATTTACAGATGAGGAACATAACAAGCAATTTGTCATACAAAAGTCAACAATATCTGCAGTATCACACTGCCAAGTTCTTACAGTGGCTGGACTAGTAAAGATGCTAGTGCAGAAGAAAGAGATATACAAGGAATTTTGAATTGTTAAATAGTAATTGCATTTAGTGTGGATTGCTTAAGTGCTCACGGAACAGATGTGTTTTCAGCTGCCTCTTGAATGCTGAGTTCGTATCAGCAGATTGTGTGGAGGTTGGAAGCTCATTCCAACTGTAACATTTCTTTGTTCATGTCAAAAAAGACAATATTAGACAATACCACCCCAGACAATATTTTCAGTATATAATAACAGACAAGCTAATAACAAGTCTGTTTTGTTATAATGAGGGCGGCTATTCGGAACCAGGTCACTACAGGGTCACCTCGTGAATAACTGTGAATTGTCTTGATCCCACTGTTGTTGTAGATTGACAGTCATTTCTGAAAGTTCCTCCTAGAACATCCTCCATTGAATGAGCCTTGCATGATACTAGATTACATGTCTTTCAAAAACAGTATGTGAATTACAATGAAACATCACTAGCTCATGTTACTCCATATCTGCTACACTGTATGTGGCTGTATTGTGTTTGACAGAGTTGTTGACATTGTGGTTTCACCTCAAAGCCTTTGAGGTTCTTTTTTCTCTTTTTTATCTACTGGTGCCAGTTCTTTTGAAGGAAATGCTGTTATTGAATTCACTGGCATTTTTTCAACTTGTCCTTGAAGTGGTATAGGAAGGAAGGAAGTTCTGGAAAGTTTGGTGAAGATGAAAAAAAAGAAATGAAGAGTTCTCATCATCTTTGTCCGCTCTGTTTTCTTCCCTCTCTCTCTAAAGCGAAGTGTCCTGGTGGTTGTCGCAATGGAGGCTACTGCAATGAGAGGCAAGTCTGCGAGTGTCAGGATGGTTTTTATGGTGTGCACTGTGAGAAAGGTAACCACATTTATAAATAACCTCTAGACAAAAAAAAAAAAAAAAAAAAAAAGTAAACTTTGAAAGGAATAGTTCATCCAAAAATGAAAATTCAGTAATTATTGACTCATTCTCATGTTGCTCCGAATCAGTTTGCAGTTATTTTTGCAGTTACAAAAGTTGAAATTTTTGAAGAATAGTTTTGCAGCTTTTGCCGTACAATGACAGTTCATAACCAGGGGCTGAAAGCTTCAAAAAGCACCATATAAGCACCATAAATGTAGTCCATACAGCTTGTATGCTATAATCCAAGTTGTCTGAAGCAATATGATTGGTTTTTGCCAGGTATAGACAGAAATTTAAGTTGTTATTCACTTATAATCTTAAATTCTACCGAAGCTTTGGGGGCAAGGTTATCTGTGAATACTTTCTGTCTTTAATTAATATCTGTCTGTTCCCCATACAATCTTTCTGTATGCCTTGGAGCTGCATTAAGATCTTTTAAACATTTGGCAGTGCAATTTATTTAAAATGTTTAGGGGTATTATAGCATTGTGAATGTGACTAATTTGCATGTATAACATTTGTACTAACCTACAGAATTTGGAATATACCTTACAGATAGTTTAATCTCCCTGGATGCATTTCCAAAGTATCTCAAAAGATCTCAACAATACAAAACCATTAACAAGTGATGTAAGCATGTAGAACCTTGTAGTAAAGTCTCCACCACAAGTAGATTCATCAAAAAACAAAGAGTGCTGGTTTCAATGGAAGTGTGTTCTGCATGACAAACGTTTTCTTGTCTGAAAAAAATATGAATTACCCAGCAGGTTGGGAGGCACAAACATGTGTTTTCCATCTATTTACATCTATAAAGAGTGGTTTTCATAAAAAAGACCTCCATTAGATGCTAAAAATGTTTCCAATATCCTCATTGTAGCTCTGCTGTGTTTGAACTTAAACGACTTCCACGAAACACCTTTTATCCTACACAGCTTTTGGCTGGTTTGTTTTTGCCTTCATTGCTGCCAAAACCACAAAGATTTGTGCTTCAAATATCAAGAAAACTTTAAGCCCAAACTGTGCTTTCATCTACAACAGCAACAACTTAAAAATTAATTTTACTTTTATGGTAAAAGTAAAACTTAAATATATACACTGGCGGCCAAAAGTTTGGAATAATGTACAGATTTTGCTCTCATGGAAATAAATTGGTACTTTTATTCACCAAAGTGGCATTCAACTGATCACAATGTATAGTCAGGACATTAATAACGTGAAAAATTACTATTACAATTTGAAAAAAAATGTCAGATCTTCTTAAACTACTTCAAAGAGTTCTCATAAAAAAATCCTCCACATGCAGCGATGACAGCTTTGCAGATCCCTGGCATTCTAGCTGTCAGTTTGTCCAGATACTCAGGTGACATTTCACCCCACACTTCCTGTAGCACTTGCCATAGATGTGGCTGTCTTGTTGGGCACTTCTCACACACCTTACAGTCTAGCTGATCCCACAAAAGCTGGGATCAACACTCTTTTCCAATTATCTGTTGTCCAATGTCTGTGTTTCTTTGCCCACTCTAACTATTTCTCAAACTAGAGACTCTGATGTACTTGTCTTCATGTTTAATTGTACATCTGGCCTTCCACATCTCTTTCTGTCCTTGTTAGAGCCAGTTGTCCTTTGTCTTTGAAGACTGTAGTGTACACCTTTATATGAAATCTTCAGTTTTCAAGCATTGTATAGCCTTCATTCCTCAAAACATTGATTGACTGATGAGTTTCTAGGGAAAGCATTTTCTTTTTTGCCATTTCTGACCTAATATTGACCTTTAGACATGCCAGTCTATTGCATACTGTGGCAACTCAAAAACAAACACAATGTTAAGCTTCATTTAACAAACCAAATAGCTTTCAGCAGTGTTTTATATAATGGCAAGTGATTTTCTAGTACCAAATTAGCAATTTAGTATGATTACTCAAGGATTAAGGTGTTGGAGTGATTGCTGCTGGAAATGGGGCCTGTCTAGATTTGATCAAAAATGACTTTTTTCAAATAGTGATGGTGCTGTTTTTTTACATCAGTAATGTCCTGACTATACTTTGTGATCAGTTGAATGCCACTTTGGTGAATTAAAGTACCAATTTCCTTCTGAAACAGCAAAATCTGTACATTGTTCCAAACGTTTGCCTGCCAGTGTAGGTATAGGTTGAACTTATAATTTTACTTAAGACAAAAAAACTATGGGACAAAAGTAGTAGTAATTTTTAGTTTAAAGTTCTTTCATTAATATAGGGTTTCCATGGTCATGGAAAACTTTGAAATATCAGGGGGTTTAAAAATGCATTTGATTTAAAAAGTCATGAAAAAGTCATGGACATTTCAATACTGAATTGACTGTTTTTTTTGGCTAAATATTTCATTGGCTAGATATTGTTTTTGTGTACAGTAAAACTTGCTTGCAAGACTAAGTGAATCATTCTTAATTTGTTCATTTCAATGAACTGGTATTTAAATTGGTATAAATTATTCCTTTGTGAATTTGTATGAATTCAAATTTGTTTTAAAATCCTTATCTAGTAAATGACTGAATAGGCCATGGAAAAGTCATGGAAATGTATTGGTTAAAAAGTGTCGGAACTTTGCCATCGAGCCAAATTGTTGTGAAATATTAGTTTTCAGAATATTTTGTAATAATTTGCAGCTTGTCATTTAGGCTGAGCTGCTAAACATCAAAGTGCATGGAAAGGTAATTAGATTCATACTATAACATGAAATCAGGTGCTTGCAGAAAGAAAATAAATAAGAGGTAAAGATTGAAATGCATTTTTCCAACCTTTTAGCGCTGTGCTCCACTAGATGTCTGAATGGTGGTCTGTGTATGAGTCCAGATGTGTGTATATGTCCTCCCGGTTTCTATGGACCCAGCTGTGAGAAAGGTTGGTTTTTGAATCGCAAGGCCCCAGTTCTTAAACACATAAATCACTGTTGAATTAAAGGAATATTCCGGGTTCAATACAAGTTAAGCTCAATCGACAGCACTTGTGGCATAATACTGATTACCACAAAAAAAAAAAAAAAATGTTGATTTGCCCCTCCTTTTGAGTGAGGCACTTACAATGGAAGTGAAAGGGAGCCAATTTTTGAAAGTTAAATTCTCACTTTTTCAAAAGTATAGCCAAAAGACATAAACAATATGGCTGTAAACATGATTTTATTGTTATAAAAATCACTTACTAACCTTTACTGTGTAAAGTTATAGCCAATTTTACAACTTTGTTGCCATGATGTTGCAATGTCATCAAACCCTAAAATGACTGTAAAAATGACAATTCAAACAACTTCACAGCTCAAATAACATGAGTTTTAACAGAATAATGAATGTAAGTGCTTTTATAATATTATAAACTTCATATTTCTGCCATTAAACCCTCCAAAAATTGGCCCCATTCACTTCCACTGTAATTGCCTCAATGTAACCTTGATTTTTGCTTTTTTTTAAAGAAAAGAAGGGACGAGTCAAAATAGATTTTTTTTTGGTATTCAGCATTATGCCACAAATGCTGTCGATTGAGCTTATATTGTATTGAACCCAGAATATTCTTTTAATTTGCTCCTCTGACAAATCAATCATGTTATGCAATGCTATTATGTCTTATTTCTTGTAATATTTATTTACTGTATTATTAATATAACCAGCATAATATTTTATATATTTGATGCGTTCATTTTCTTGCCTCTGTTGTGTTCACAGCTAACTGCACCACCACCTGTTTAAACGGAGGAACGTGTTTCCATCCTGGGAAATGCATCTGTGCTGCTGGCTTTGAGGGCAGCCGCTGTGAGCTGAGTGAGTTTAATGTCGCATTGCGCTGATACCCGCAATAACAACTCCAAAATCTGCCAGTTACAAGCCACAGGGTTCCCACAGTCTTGGAAAACCTCCAAATATCAGGGAATAATACTTGGAAAAGTCATGGAAATTAATGAAATCTTAAAATGTCATGGACATTTCTTTAGTGATTATAAATTTGTTATATTCACAAGTAGGGCCGTAGCAAGGTAATTTGGGCCCGCTGACTGTACATTGCTCTGGGCCCCTTTCCTATTAAAAAATACAGTTTAGAATTTGTTGTGCGGCCCCCTGGACCTTTGGGCCCTTAGAATCGTTACCACCTTTCACCTCACTAGCTATAGCCCCTGTATACAGTCATGCTCAGCTGTAAAATATTTAAATGGCTAGAACTGAATAGATTGCAATCTCTTTAAAATGTTTCAAGAAAGAAAAAACAAGAAAACTACTGAATAAGTAGTAACTACAGAGTATTAACTGGCGATTGCACCATTATTATTATCATCTCTATAAAGCAACAGGCTGAGTAGTTGTTTTTTTGTTGAAATAGGCTCAGTGCCACAAATTGGCCTCAGAGCAGTTTTCCAAACAAACATCCGAAGTGAAGTGTGTTCTCACATCAGTGTTAAATGGGCCGGCACCTACATGAGCAAACAGGATGTAATGCAGGTGTTACCATTATCACTGATGTCCACCTCATAAGCTCGTATGATCTCAAAAGCACTGCGGTGGTTAATTGTGCATGTTTCTTTTCTTTTTTTTTTTTTTTTTTTGGTAAAAGGAAATGATTTTCTGGCTTATTGTTCTTTCATTGTACAACTTAGCTGATAGTTTAAGTTTCAGATTAGATACAATAAGCCTATCTACTACTTTTCCAAATATTTTATCATACACAGCATTACATTTTATTACATTATGGCATACACTGTTATACAAAGTGGCTTACAGTGCATTCAAGGTAAACATTTTGACAGTTCACAAACAATAAAGATGAATTGTGTACTGGAATTGCAAGAATGATTCAAACAGGTTTCCTGAACACTCCACCTCATCTGACATTGGTCGACAAAACAGATAGTCCCGCCCCAAATTCATGCCATTAGTTGAGACAATGTTGCTTTGTCAGGTTGTTCGGGATTCTCAAACAAACAAAGCAATGTTTTGATGTGTTACAGAGCCACAGTATTTACACATTTTGGAAAAATCAACCTACCTTACTTCTAGTTGTCTGCATATTAAGCTGGAATAGAAGAACATTTTTTTAACATAAAAAAATACACACGTTAATTTAAATTCCACATACTGCTTTGCCACAGAGGTCTGTTGCAAGGATAGTATCGAATTCCTTTGCTTTATAGGTCTTGAGTCTTTTTCGTTAATGTTTAAGCAACTCTACTCTCCTCATTCTTTTGTGGTTTCATGCCTCAGAAGACAGGAAGTATTCAAGCATCAAAAATGGCTTTATATGGCTTTATACCATATTTCTATTGCTTGAATTGAGGGAACAGAAAAACATTGAAGTAAAATCTCAGTAACATTTTAACAGCATTTAGCCAGTTGTTGCACTCTGATCCACAAGCAGTATCATAATTACTATCAAAACAGGCTGTGACATAAACATCCGGGGTCCCGTTAAGGTCATGTTATGTAGACGTCCCTCTCTTTGTCTATTCTATGGGTATGGATTTCGTTGATTTGTCAAGGAACAAAGAGCCCAGTGAATTCACTTGATCTTTATAACAAATGCAGGGGTAACGGGTTCTGTAACCCACCCATACCCCTGTCATTGTTTTCCAAAGCCATTAGATTTCCTTTTTATTTTAGGTTTCATTTGTTTGACCGCTTTTATATCCTCTGCCTGCATTTAAGCTCCTTACTTCCATTGGGGGAAAAAAAGAAGTAATTATCAACATGTCTGTACTTAGACCTTGTCCACACTAATCTGTTTAAGTTTCAAACCTCTGTTTTTTTTATTTTCCTAAAGTTCTTATTTTCTAGTGTGGATGAGAGGAGTAAATGTAGCTAAATGAATGCATTTTAAAACATATTAAATCTTCCATATGAAGTAAATTCAAAAACATGCTACAATTGAGAAAATGATTTGCACATATGCAAGGTAGAATCATTGGGCATTATTCATGAAACATAAGTAGATCAAATTTCAGAGTAAAGTGTCCTTAAATCGATTCTTGCGCTGACTGTTGCAATGCATTGAATCAATCAATTTAATAAAAAATTAAAATAAATCTTTTTTTTTTTTTTCTTTTTCAAGGAAGACTTTATAGACAATACAGAAAGTCATTCTGTTCAAGTTTCATGAATGAGGCCCAATGGACATTTTAATTTATGCATTTGGCAGATGTTTTTATCCAAACAGACATTGGGACATTTTGCACAGAATGCATTCCTGCATCCATTGGGCACAGTTTTTTTTTTTAATGTAAACTTGCGCTAGAGGGACATTTTGGCTGTTGGAACAAATCACACTGTAGTTAAAAGAAGTTAAACTTTTAGGAGTGTGTCTTGAGGCACCATTCCTTTCTGCTGTGTTCTGCTGTTTTTGAACACAAGAGCGCATCCTGTGTGAATGGCTCCTTATAATGCATTACAGGGATTTACAATTTATCAGTCCATGCATAAAGGTTAAAAGAAGAAAGAACATTCTCTTTTTGCAGTATATTAAGTTGGCGGGCTGTTTTGCATGTTTTGCAGGTAAATGTCGGCAGCCTTGCAGAAATGGAGGCAAATGCATGGGGAGGAACAAATGCAAGTGTAGTAAAGGTTACCATGGTGATCTGTGCTCCAAAGGTGAGATTATCTCTGTTTCTCCTCTCTATAGTTACAGTGGCACCAAAAAATACAGTGTGTGGACACTTCAGCATGAGTAAAAATGAAAGAATACTGTATCTTCATAACAAAATACCAAACCAATCTACTTTTAAGGAAATATTAAACAAAACATTTCACAAAAAGATTTTTCTAGGTTTCAAATGAAAAAAACAAACAAAACAACAACAACAACAAAAAATAACATATATTGTTCAAAATAAAGACAAAGTATTTGGATGTTTTCTGAATGTCAAACTTTGTGGAACATATTCATAGTTACAGTAATATGGTAAACTACACCTGCGGTTACTCTACTTGGACTGTGTGAACTTGAGGGAAACTGACTTCAAACATCCACTTTAAATTACCTTGGGACCAAATGGTTAAAAGTCATTGCAAAAGTGGGAGGTGAAGTTTGTTTCTGAAAAAAAAAAAAAAAAGTCTTGCATCATTTGTTTCCAGATAATTGACATGATATTTTATATCTAACGCAATGACATTCAGACATTTTTAAGTGTGGCTGAAGGTCCAAATACATTTTTGGCACCTTGTATGTACGCCAGACTTGCCAAAACAACTGTAGACAAATATGATTAAAAGCATACAGTATGTTCCAAAAGCATCACTTTAGTCGACTTTGCTTTTTGCACAATACACGCACTGTAAAAAGGAACTATCAGTGCTTGATTGAGCCCTCAAACTTCCACTGAGGCTCCAGGCTTGCTTTACAGCACATGATAAGATTCCAAGACTAAACAGTGCATCTCTGTGTATGGCTGAATGTGTATGTGTTTACACGTGTGCATGTGCAGCTGTCTGCGAGCCCAGCTGTGGAGCACACGGGACCTGTGTAGAGCCCAACAGGTGCCAGTGCAGGGACGGTTGGCATGGACGTCATTGCAATAAGAGTAAGACAAGATCTCACAACCCCTTTCCCAAAGCCCAGTTGCTAATTGCCACCTGGAAATGGATTAGAGCAAATAATCCACTGTAATAATAAAGTGTGTGGGGAAAAGTTGTTCTGCCAGTAAAGTTGTTACCTGCTGGTAGATCTGCTACCACACTAACAAAAGTAAAATTGTATTACCATGAATTTACATCTGCTCATAGCACTGTGGCATTAAGTGTTCATTTGAGATGCAATTATAATAATAAAGGTAATTATTGAGTACCATGGAATTACAGTACCATTGGATGCCATCACTGTACCAAGGGAAATGCCTGTTTATTGTGCCATATAACCACATATTTTACCTAATGTTACCTAGACAAGGACCAAGAACTTTTTCAGTGGTTTTTAAATGTTTTAAATATACCACAATTGCACCATTCAAACTACGATTAATACAAATAAAAAAGAGAGCCCTCTCTGTCAATAAGGAATCAGTTGTCAACTATAACGCTTGTCATGAACTGAGTATCACACTTCTGAATCCCTAATGTTCCCCCAGGATTTCGTGGTGGAACCTCCAACAGTCAGCGTGTCTCAGGTTCCAAGCACAAGTCACAGCCTGCAGCAGCAAAGGACACCAAGGAAGCCCCTGAATCCAGTCAGCCCTCTGACACCAACTATGCAGTTTAAACTTCCACATTTTGGCCAGTGGTGTCTGGCCATCCCCTACCTTTCAACACCGCCTTTCTTGAAACAGATCTTTTATCCTCCTCTTCCAATCCCCATCAGTGCCAACAGGACCCTCCCAACCCGGACTGCTGCTTTCTCAGAGCAAGACTTGTTTTTGTAGTACAGTCATAGTGTCTTATTTTACCACACTAGTTCCTTGATATAATATCTCCCACAGTTCCCCTTCATTGAGCTTCTGGCCTGGCATCAGCTATGTAGGGAGTGAATCACGGGGTTGTTTGTCTAGTGTTGTGGACGTCTGAGATGTTTGTGAGTTGCCCTCTGGTTTAGCTTCAGATGTGGGGGTGAATCACTGGGTGAATTTTACGTTACAGCACAAGAACTTCTGTGTGAGGATCCGGCTACGGATGGTAATTACTATGTTTGGCTTGCGTTGAAGATTTATTTTATTTACCTGCTTATTTTGTAAACATGATGTTGTCATTTCCTACTCAGCAAAAACCGTTTCCTTAATCAGTATTTTGGTCTTGTTTTCCAGCAAAACATTTTTTTACACATCCTTAAAAGAATAGTTCACCCAAAAATGAAAATTCTGTCATCATTTACTCATTTACATGTTGTTCCAAACTGAAATAACTTTTTTTTTTCTTCTTTTTTTCTGTGGAACACAAAAGGAGATGTTAAGCAGAATGACAGCCTCAGTCACCATTCACTTTCATTGTAGGGAAAAAGATGAAACATAATAAGAATTGTTTTGAGAGAATATATCTTGAATGATTTTTCTTACCACATTGGCAAATTGTTTTTATTCTTTTAAGCATAAACCTCACTCAATTTTGAAACATTAGTGCTTAAAACAAGAAGAAGAAGAAAAGAAAAAAACTATTTGCCAGTGGGGTAAGAAAAAAATATATTTTAGTTAATATTTGGTTATTAAATGTATTGATATTTTTACAGGAAAACAAGGGAAAAGTACTGATTAAATAAATATTTGCAGTGTATCATCACTAACATTGTAAAAACACAATTATTTAGTAACTTGAGATATTTCTGGAATAAGTACTTGTATAACAACTTCCCTGAATATGTATTCTGTTCATGCTTTGTAAAATTTAAATATATATAGATTATATACTGTATACTGTAGATATAACAATGCACATAAGCTGCTTGTAACATCATACACATGACACACACACACACACACAAAATTATCATTTTTTATCCATGTGACTTAATGAATTATAAAAATAAAATGTTCCATTGTGTCCTCATTGAGTTTGTCCATATTACATTTTCCATCTATGAAAGCTAAAGGCTTTTCAAAAACAAAATATGAAAGGAAACTCCAGACAACCACTATTTGTTGGATGGGACTAAAACTTAATAAAATGTATATTCATTTAATAGTTTTAATGATAAAAAAGTATAGTTGGCAAAGTGCCACAACTTGACTCCCTGCCTATACATCAGTAAGTACTTATATAACTGATCTTTCTTAAACCTGGTGAAATTCCATATTTATTTTCCACAGGGTTCTAAACCTTTAAGGGAGGATTAGAAATTTAAATAGAGTGGGCCAGGTTTTACAAGTCATTTTTGCAGCTTCTGTAGAATCCAGGGTTGGCTAAACTGGTTGGTCTTACTTGGAGTAGGTTGGCAAGAGAGTAAGTTTGTTGTGGAAAACCAACATTTTGCACCAGAAAACAACATGCCTGCACACATATTCACTACCACAAAATTACAAAGTGGAAAAAACTAATGAAAAGGCAAAAATACAAAGCTGATAAGATCAGGGTTCTAATGGTCATAGAAAACCTGGCAAATATCAGGGAATTCCAGGCCTGATCAAATCTTAAAAAGACATAGAAAAATCATGAACATTTCTAAAGTGAAAATTTTGAGTTATCCCCACTCTTTGTGAGTGCAATCACTACAAAATAATCTTTAAAAAATCCTTATCCAGAACAACTGGAACAGTCATGGAAAGCCATTAGGTGTAAGGATGGGCAAGGAGGAGGCGGGAACCGGCTGAGCAGTCAACTAAACTTTTAATGACATAAATCAACTTAAATAAACTTAAACACACAGACACACACACACACACAGTGGCCACATGTCTCTCTCTCTCTTGAACTGGCACCTCCGGCTTGTGTTTATCCCCCTCCCAGCTGATTAGAACAATTCAGGGCCGGGCGTGCATCCTCACAGTCCGGCCACGCCCTCCTCCTCGTCACACTCCTCCACCGCCCGACTCAGGCCTGGGAAACCTCCGGTATGACGTACTCCCCTTCCCTCCCTTCTTGGAGGGGAGGTGTAGCCCTTCTGACCGTCCTTCTGCTGGCAGGTCTTCCCCGCCTCTCTGGAGCCCTGGGAGAGACGAGGGGAGGGAGAGGGAAAAGGGAAAGTGCGAGATGGAGAGACAGAGAGAGAGAGAGAGAGAGAGAGAGAGAGAGAGTGAGAGAAAAATTCGCTCGCTGGTCCCCAAAAACACCGTCGCCTGGTCCTCAGCCACTCCTCCGCCCTCTGGCAGATGACAGCCGCTCCTTCCCTGGCGGACCACAGAGAGTCCTCTGACCCCTGGTGGATGGAAGGGCTCCTTCCCTTCCTGGTGGACGTCAGCGGTTCCTCCGACTCCAGGCGGCTGGCAGCAACTCCTCCGTCCACTGGCGGACGACCACGGCACCTCCCCTGGTGGACAGCAGCGGCGAGGACTCCACGACAGTGCATCCCTCCTCCTTCCCGGGTTTCGGCACCAATGTAACGGGTAAGGATGGACAAGGGGGAGGCGGGAACCAGCTGAGCAGTCAACGAAACTTCTAATGACATAAATCAACTTAAACCCACAAACACACACACAGCGGCCACGTATGTCTCTCTCTCTCTCTCTCTCTCGAGAACTGACACCTCCGGCACGTTTTTATCCCCCTCCCGGCTGATTAGAACAATTCAGGGCCGGATGTGTGTCCTCATGGCCCGGCCACGTCCTCCTTCTTATCACACCCTGTAAGCTGGAAGATGTGGCAGACATCAGTTTAATTTCAATCATCTCCATCATTGTAACGAATTGTCAGATGCTGGTTTCGGTAAAAGACTATGTATGCAACTGGAATGTTAACGCCTAGTTACCAAATCTATAAAGCCTGATGTTGGAACACCACTATTCTGGTTTGCATTTGATTCCTTTTTTGAACAATGTTCTCAAAAAACAATCTTTGGAAATGGCTATCCTTTGGTTTTCAAGGTTTGGTTGAAAAGGATAGTTGCATGACATGAGTCTGAGTCTGCATAACACTTTATTGTATAGTGTTCAAGTTACTGTGTATTTACATAAATAAGATCTGGAAAATACCAACACTGCAAAAAAAAGAAAAAAAGAAAAAAAAAAAATCTGAAAAACAAACATCCTTGAATCAATATAGATTTAACTGAGAAGCATATTTACCTAAAAAGTTTAATCTTGTTTTCAGAGAAAACTAACAAAATGTATTGAGTGAAATAAACTGTTTGCCAAAGGGTAATGGGCAAGACAAAATATTGATTAAAATAAAATGATGATTGTCTTCTTTCAAGCATAAATCACACTTAATTTTATTTTCTCTGAAAACAAGACTTCATTTCTTTTGTAATTTTATTTCTCAAGTACATGTATCTTGTTAATAAGAAAAGGATTTTTGGAGTGAATGAACTGCATGTACTTGCCCTGTAACAATTTTGTGCAGCTGATTGTAATTACACACTATTATTGTTATTGCACAGTAATTAATGTTAATAACATGTAATGTGTAACATTGACAGTACAAAACAATGTGTGACTCAATCCAGTCTTGGTAAAAAGGAATGATGGCTCAGCTAAGTCTCAATTTCCATGTGAAAGCCTCAGGATCATTCACACATTACACCAATTAACTTTGGCTCGGCTATGGGGGGTTGGGGGTGCTGCTCAATTGGCTATGCTTCCCACCCCAGTTCAGAGGATGCTGGTGTGGTGGCCAGAGAGGAGAGGTGAAAATAAACACCCAGTAGGGCGATTATTACACGGCCCACCGTGATCGCCCTCCCGTGGCCATGGGAGCCACGCAAAGGTGCCCTGTCAGGACATCTTTCATGAGGGATATAAAACAATAACAAAAACACTATGTAGAATCTCAGTAACTGGTAACTTGCATGAAGCAGGTGCAGTCTTCATAATCTTCATCAAAATACAACATGCAACAACTTGCTCCACCTCTGAAACAGTTTTCCTTGATGATGTTACCGAATAAGCACTTATTTTTCAAGCCATCACCTCTAACTGCCTGTTAGAGAATGTTGTATATATACAACATTTCACAATCCAATCCATTCCTGGTGGATAAAATCAAATCCCATCCACTTTTTCTTTGAAAAATGTCATTGCAGAAGTAAAATGTGTTACAAACACTGTTTCATGCTGACTTTAAGCTTTATCCATATCAGCGTTGACCAATGCATACTCCCAGTCCATATGAAAACTGGCTCTTGTAATTCTTGATTTGTTCCTATCAATTAAAATCTTTCGATTTTTGAAAACATGGTAACAAACTTAATTTCATGAAGGTTTTGTTTGATATTGCCCAAGAATTTTCCTCCAACATCTGGTAACTTGCATGAAGCAGGTGCAGTCTGGGTAGAAACAGGTATGTTCCAATTAAATCTGCTTGTGGGCGCTGAAGTGAGAACTATTGAGAATAAATTGCAATGTCGCTCCATTACAGGTAACATAATAGCTCTTCTGGGAATCATCACATTAAATGATTCACTCTGTAAACATGCAGGAGGGCAAGCAGGGCCTCATAAGAAGGGCAAATAAAAAGGAACATATGCGAGCTTCGCAAACACTATGATACCAACCACAAATATTCAGTGTTGCTGTCTAAGGTAAGCATCTGTTACTACTGCTCATCCTTAGGGTTTGGGATTTGAACAAACACCTAACCATAAATATTAAACTTTTGCATGTAACTGAACCTCCACCGTTTGGGCTATGGACATGAATGATCAGTCAAATCTTGCTGTTTGTTGAAGAGTGTTGTGCTACAACTTTTCTTAGCAATCAGACTCGTGTTTTTCGCCTGGAGGACCATAAAATGAAGGGAAAAATCCTATAGGCTTACACCAATGGAGGGATCTGAACCATATACAGTATATGGACCAGAATATCATTTAGACTGGGAGCTGGCCTCTTTTGACTTTGGCCAGAAAACAACCACCTAGTAACCACTTAGAAACTACCTAGAACATCCTAGCAACCACATAGGAACATGTTAAAAACAATCAGAACACCGTACCAGCCTCATAGCAACACCTTAGAGCAGTTTGTTTTGCACAGGCAATCACCACTCATTCTCTTCAGAATATATTAAAATCTAGTTGAATGAGTGATTGACATGCCTGGAATTTTATCATAGAGTTTCACATAAGTGAAGCTGACTGCCAAATGGCAGTACATCTTCTATGCATATAGCCTAATCAAAGCAAGAAGGGTTTGAAGGAAATTTTGAGGGCCCTGGGCTGGCAGAGGCAGGAGAAGCCAATCCTCTGGGGTAGTGTGAGTGTATCTGTGCCAGCCAGTAAAATTCCCCTGTGGTGCAAAGAAGAAAGACAGAACCAACAAAAGCAACAAGCACATTATGCCCACTGTGGCGAAAGGTTCTCTTCATTGTCCCAGCAAAGGAGAAGCAATGAAAGCAGCACATCAAAGGGTGAGCAGGAGAATGGGCTGTCTGAGCCAAGAGCTTTAGACCTGCTCTGCTCCTCATACATAATCACCCCACTGGAAAATACAGTAGGCTTACAGGTAGAGAAGAACGAGAACACTGCAATGTGGTTAAAGGGGATGGGCGCAAGTTAAATGGCTGGTAACCGCAAGTTGCACTGTCACAAATGGTCTGGGCTTTAAAAAACAGGGAAAGGGCAAAGAAGCTCAATGAACCGGATTTAAAGAATAAAGATACAAAAATACAGGACCCTAACAATATCCTGCCGTGTACCTTATTTTTCAAAGTGAGACGAGGTGCAATTTAAGGGTGAGGACTGATTTTACTGAAGCTTGGCTTTCTGGATTCAAACAGTTTAAGTCAGCATACATTTAAAAATGAACTTATTTAATTTCTTCATCAGCTTGATCTTACAGTAAATTAGGAAATAGTAGGTTGACTTTTCTTGAGCAAAAGTTGGTCTTCGCTTACCGAAATCTGAAGCACTGCCCCTAGTCACCAAAGTGGGAAGTTTTTTTGAAAAGGCACGTGTGAGCTCCATTTTCGGGGTGAAATGTTCATAGAGGGGCGCCAAAAGCGAGTTGTAATGCGGCAGTGGCGGTCCATCAGACGAGGTAAGGGAGGCAGAACCTCCTCAAAAATGTATTCAAAATAAACATAAAAACAACAGTTAAACATAAAAACGGTTGTTTAATAAACGTACCTGTTAATCTGCATAACCCAGATGCACATAATGTAATAAAATGTATTTGTTTTTCTTTTATGAACACAGGCGAATTTAAAGTAGGAATGAATGCCAGAGGAAGCCAATGGCGTATAGTCTCCTCTCATTAGTAAACTCACCAGTCAGAATAGATATTCAAATGGCACAATGTCATTTGCTCTCATCCAAAGAGTGTCCAAAAAAAGCATATATAATTAGGCATATTTGCAGTATTATTATCAAAGGTAACTTTTCAAGCCATTAACCTTTAGTATGATGGTTGGACATCATCAAGCCTGCTTGTGGTTAATGCAAACAATTCAAATGTTTAAAGGATGTTAAAACAGGACTAAAAAACAGATTCATATACTATAAATTCCACTCAGTGGAGCGGAGGATGGAGTTTCTGTCCACATAGGTGAGCAAATGTTAGATTGAATGGGGCGCTCCATTTTTTTAATAAATATTTATATTGATCCGAAAGATTATAACGCATCAATAGTTGTCAAGCCAATATTTTAGAGAGAGATCATCTTTTCACGGGAGCATTAGTATCAGCAAATAAATAAAAAACATATAATAAATCCTCTTTTAATCTTATATTGGTTTGATCAATCAGTATTGTTTTAAGTATTTGCCTTCCCAAAAAAGCTTCCTCATGGACCGCAACTGGGTTCTGGAACATTTGAAAACAACATGCAGACTTCCCGTGATCATGCTGACTTAAAACATGTTTGTGGGCTTTTTTTTATGGATGATTAAAAGTGCACATCATTCCAAATAAATAAAATGTTATTCATCATAATCTTCATCAAACTACAAAATGTAATAACTTTCTCTGCCTATGCAATGACTTTCATTTTCGGATGATGTCATCAAGCCCTTGTATTTTTCAAGCCATCACCTCCAATCACCTACATCTTTTCACAATCCAATCAATTCCCAGTGGATAAAATCAAGTCCCCTTTCACTTTTTTCTTATTTTGTCTAAAACATGTGGGTGGTAAGACTTTTATTGTTAACAATAAAACAGCAAACAGCACACATGGAAAAAAGGCTAAACAAAAATACCTCTGAATCCTTTAGAGTGAATGCCAAACCTCCCACTCCATCAAACTGAACCTGCCAAGTAATATCAGAGAGAAACCTGCTGTGCCACCATTTATAACATGGTGAAATGCTATAAATAAACAGTAGGAAAGCAAAAGAAGAATTACAGAAAAAAATAAAATGGATGGGAAAATACATTAATGCAATGTTACCACCAAAGTGGTCTTAGGAAAACCAGTCTTTTTTCTGTTGTATTGGCTAATATGGCATTTGTCTTGGATTTATACTGACAGCTAGCGTCATGGATGCAGCATCACGCAAAAAATTCATAAAAAAAATAAAATAAAGGTTTTTGCTTACCAATGTCATTGTAGAAATGTGCTAATTATGGTTAATCATGATTCATTTATTCAGTGAGGGAAAGTGTCCAGAAATGGGAGGGCTACCAAGATAAAATGAGTACAATTCGACTGGTCAGCTTTAAAGAGGAAGACAATGACTGAATGCGCCATCTCCAAAAACTGTAGCTTTATAAATACTTAATAACTTTAAAACGAGTTTGAAACAAAAAAGCACGTGAGATGATCACATTTACACAAATGACTTGCCTTAAATCTCTCAGGCTATTTGATTGTGAGTAGTCTGAGCTGTAAAGTGAATCAGTGTCTCTAGAGAGAAGGATCTTTCTCTATTCTCTCAAGACAGCCCTGCCTGCTTCTCCAGAGACAAAAACCACTGACATCAAAGCCTTGCTGTCATCACACAAGAATTTCTGAGTGCCCCCATCCTTCAAGAATACCAGCCACCCTGGAATTTTAAGTGGATTTCACCATCACTCTCTGGGTCTTTCAGAACAGAATGGGTGAGGGGCTAGTGACCTGTTTGAAGATTCAGTAGTGTGGATGGCTCATCATGTGACTTCTTAAACTGGGACAAACTCTGAATCGTCTCACTAGTATTCAGTTCCCATTCTCACATAGACATGCTTAATGATTCACACACAAAGTCTATTTAGGCTCTGTAGCAGATCTGGACCGCTGATGTAGGCTTACTTGAAATTTTCAATTGTTTAAATGAACATTTTATTTAATTTGGATTTTTGTTTAGGTCTAATTATTAATAATTATAGTTCTCCTGATGTGGTGTATTATTTCAATGTAAAGAATATGAGTTTACTAATTATACTACTTTTAGTTTCGCTCCCTTGTCAGTTGGAGAGGTTCATAATGCCTTGAAATCACTATATCCTAGAAAACCAGCTGGTCCAGATAGACCTGTTTTCTTAAAATTAGCTGCTGATTTGATTGCAGAGCCTTTGACTTTTTAATCTTACCTTGGCTACGAACATACTTCCTAAGGCCTGGAAGGCTGCTTATGTTATCCCCTTATTGAAAGGAGGAGATTCAACACTCCTTAGTAATTACAGACCCATTTCCAATCTCTCTGTATTAGCCAAAGTATTGGAATCTTTGGTTAGTGAAAAATATTTTTTATGCAATTATTCAGTATTGTCTGAGTATAAGTCAGATTTCAGAAAAAAATCAATAGCATTTACTGCTGCTATGAAGGTCACAAATGACATTATTGAAGCTTTATATGATAAGCAACAGTGTTTGTCTCTTTTTATTGATTTATCTAAAGTTTTTGATGCAGTGGACCACGATATTTTAATACAGCGTCTGTGTGATTCAGGCTTTTTTGATAATGCTGTGGCTGGTTTACTAGCTATCATACGGACCGAACCCAGGCTTTTAAGGTCGATGGTAACCTATCTGATGCTTTTAGAGTGCATATAGGGGTATTACAAGGATCAGTTCTTGGTCCTCTTTTATTTTCTATATATATAAATGGTTTGGGGGATAATATTCCAAATTCCTATGTCCTTTTTTATGCTGATGATATTGTGATCTACTGCTGTGAATCCACCATAAACAAAGCTTTTTAGTGTTTGCAAAATGCTTTTGATGTGATACAAGCTCAGCTTCATCAACTGGACAACAAGGGGTGTTTATTGATGAAGCACAGCATCCTGTCGTTATCTACATAAATCATGTCATTTACTGAGTATACTAGTGCCCGGTCAAAAATCAATTTTTTCATTGGCCGTTTGCTGATAATCATATCTAGAGAGCAGGGTGGCCAATTTCTGCTATATTGGTAATATATACTGTACATTATTATACAATGTAATGTCAATAAATGACATGTACACAAAATTGCTGACATGCAAAAATCCTTGAAACCAGAAATTGACACATTTACTATCCACTGACATAGTGGTCAGTAGAATAATTTGGAAGTAGCACAAGGCAGGCAAAACATCTTGAGAAAATGCAAAATGGTCTAATATTGTTCAAATAACTAACTGATATATAGCAGTAACATGTCACTAATTAAAAACTTGTAAAAGGAAAATAAAAGTGAAAAATAAACTACTGCTATTTGTACCATATCATTGTGACTAACAATAGGGCAGCTGCTTTGGCATATTTTCTAGGTAATTTGATTGTAGTTAAATCTTAAATCTCTGATAACAACAACAGAGTTCCCTAAAGTTTGCACAGGAATTTTAATGATAAAATGTTAAAGGGATAGTTCTTTCAAAAATGACAATTCTCTCATCATTTCCTCACCCTCATGCCATCCCAGGTGTGTATGACTTTCTTCATATAAAGCCATCATAAAAGTTAGCCATATGACTTCAGCGGTTAAATCCATATCTTCTGGAGCACTATGATAGGCTTGGGTGAGAAACATATCAATATTTAAGTCCTTTTTTACTAAAAACATCCACATTTGACCAGCCCTGACCAGAAGGTGGCGATATGCATGAAGAATGTGAATTGCCAAAAAACAAAAGTATGTGGAAGTGAAAGTGAAAGTAAAAGTGGAGATTTGTAGTAAAAAAGAACTTAAATATTGATCTGTTTCTCACCCACACCTATCATATCACTTCAGAAGATATGGATTTAACCACTGGAGTCTTATGGATGAATTTTATGCTGCCTTTATGTGCTTTTTTAGTTTCAAAGTTCTGGCCAATATTCACTTGGATTGTATGAACCTACAGAGCTGAGATATTCTCTGTGTTCTGCAGGAGAAAGAAAGTCACACATCTGGGATGGCATGAGGGTGAGTAATTCATGAGATTTTTCATTTTTGGGTGAACTATCCCTTTAAACATCGTGAGTGCACGTTAAAAGTGGGAAACACTGCCCCTATCGCTGATAAGATAACACAGCATCCATCATCAATCTCTCTCTCTCTCTCTCTCTCACACACACACAGCATAATAAAACCGGGCAAAACACTAAAGATGAACACTTACCTGAGTAAGCACTGCTTGACAATTCAGAGGATACTTGTACTGTATTTGCCAAGATGTTGCAGCGTCAACATGTTTTACCGGCCAGTTTGTAATAAAATCGATATTTTACAGCTCATCCGTGGATATTTAGAGCATCTGACGGAGCCAAACTGCTAACAAACTTTAGTGAAGTGTACATTCCAACTCCTGCGGAGTACGACGAGTATGTATATTCGGGCTATCAGACGGTGTATGCAAGGTGCGAGTCCTATTTATTATTTAATGCTTCACATGCATTGATATCACTGTCAGAAAAATAACATTTTTTTTTATTTAGGGGCAATAGTTGCCTCCAGGAATTTATTTCTTTTTTACCTTTATGGAGCAATTTTTCAAACCACATGAAACATAAATTTATGTCAAATTAGTTTTCATTCATTAAAATAAACTCTCAGTATGAACCGTTAGAATATTTAACTACGCCTTGCATTTAATTTAAACACATATATCAGATGTAAAAATATATATATATATATATATATATATATATATATATATATATATATATATATATATATATTTCCCCTCATTTCTGACCCTGCTATGCACAAAAAATAATAATAAATGTATATATATATATATATATATATATATATATATATATATATATATATATATATATATATATATACATACTGTATATCTCACCATTACATTCTTGTGTCTGACCTTGTGTATTTTTCAGTGTACTCATGACAAGTATACTGTGTAGGGTTGATCCAGAAGATGGTGACAAAAGAAGACATCTGCAAGTAGGAAATCCCCCACTATCTGAGACAGGACATAAATCAGGAGGTAAAATCTCTACTGAGAGTGATCCAGACTCTTATCTGAGCAGAGATCAATGAATGGTTCAAACAGAAAGCAATAGTAATATGAGCTGCCATATGTTTAACACAGGAGTGGTGAACGTCAGGCCTCAGGGCCGGATAAGGCCCACGAGACCATTTGAGAAATAATTAGAAAAGCAAAAAATGGCCTTGATTCAATTAACTATAAAAAAAATACAATTAAAATAATGATTAAAAATCATTTTAAAATGATAACAATGCAAAATATTGTATAATAGACAGACCTTTTATTGTTTTTTCTTGATGTGTGAGCACATAACGGAATGCGTACGTTAATTTCAACCCACAATCAGAAATTGCAAGCATTTGTATGGCCCACGGATAATTTCGTAAATACCCTAATGGCCATAAAATGGGAAAAAGGTTTAAAGTATGCGGACACTTCTGACAGACAGCAAAAGCGTCAGATGCTCAGAGGCAGTTGGGGCAAACATTAAATGCTGAAATGTTATAAGTGATCAAGATTGCTTTGTTTGCTATTTTTTATTGTGTATTCTATGCAAGAACAGGAAACAAGCACTTTATAGAGCCAGATAAACCTACACATCATTAGGTCATTATTAGTTATATTCCATAATCAGAGCATGGTCATGTTTTGGGTTACTATAAAGACAAAACATACAGATTAAAATATTGTATTGGTCATTCAGTACATCAAAGGAGGTAAAATCATATAACAGCTGAGTTTTTATAATTCACCATTTTGCCCTTAAGTTCAAGGACTGCAATTATATTTCCCTTCATTATAGATTTTAATTAATACTTCTATTATGATAAATATTGCACTTTGGGTTTGTTAATAAATAAGGTACAGGCATATATAGGTCCCTCAAAAAACCTGATTATTGCGTTTAAAATTATTCCATACCTAGTTTATTTAATTGAGATGACTGGTGTTTTGGCTGGAAAAAAGTTGTTTTATGCTGTAAAATATGTTTTTGAAACCAACTACATGGTGTTTGAAAATCATGTTACTGACAACAATGATTCCTGTAAATAAAAATATTTTATCATATTTGTTTTTATATTGTCCAAAAGTAAACATTTATGTATATAATTTGTGTTGATTTGTGTAATAGTTTCAATGCCGTTTTTATGGAATGTTCTTGTAAATTCAGGCATTTTTGGTAAGGAAGTATGTCTGCTCTTGATCCCTACAAATGAATCGTCTATAGAATTTATAGGTTAGTTTAAATTAATTGTGAATATACACACTCAAATTAAACAGAATGTGTAGGCTTGACATCAACTTTTTTCCCAAACCATTATCACCCATTTACTGTAGCACTAAACTGAAAAGCAAATCACCAAGGATAACAACAAGACTTAAACACTACAACAAAACAAAACAGGCTGCAGTAAATATAAATACAGCATTTTGACAGATCAATGTATTTCGTACAATCATAACTTGTTATAACATTCAAATTTACACTTCAACAAACTGAAGAGAGCTGAAAGCTCTATGCCAATGGTTTTTAAAACAAGGGAGAAACTATCTGTAATACACTAAAACTGACATTTAAATTTAAATTCCTGCAATGGAAAAATGTGGGAGCAGTATCTGGGGAACAAATATAATCTGAGGAGTCAAATACTGTATATGCCTAAATAGAGGAATGGTGCACATACTCCAATTTTGAACACTGTCACATGTGCACATTGCAAAAAAACAAAACAAAACTACAATACAAATTACTTTAATGCTTGGCATCCAGTGCATGTACTCTGTAAGACTTTACATTGTCTGGTCCAGAATATGTAATGCAGTGATCTGCAATACTTAATACGGATCCTTCTAATTTTAAAATTTTGAATTAAATAGTTAAAAACAAGCATTTGCATTTTGGCAAAATATACTCTCATATGGTACATGGAGCCTGTTAAATTAAAGAATAATGTTTTGTAGTTTCAATTTCACTCCCAGCATTACAGTACCTACAATTCAGAATGTCAAACCATTCAGTGCTTCTTCATGGAGTCAAGGATGCGCAGAATGTAGAGGAACAAGTTGACTATGTCCAGGTAGAGATTGATGGATGCCAGGACATGTTCCTCCGGGGACAGCTTGTGCATCAGCACGTGTGTATCGAAAATAATGAACCCACAGAAAAGCAGGGCTCCAGCCCCAGCGAAAACCAGCTCCATTGTGTCATTGTAGAAGAAAAGCTATGGAGAGAGTTGCACAGTTACATTCGGAAGGACATTCTCATTCTAGAGAGCATTTGAAAGGAAAAAAATATATGTAATGTAACATAAGACATCAATATTTGTGGTCCTTTTTTTTTTTTTTTTTTTTACCAGAAAAGAAAGACTTTATTGCATATAAGAGAGAAAATGTTAAATATCTGCTAAAGGTTAATTGTGTCAACTTTTACAAGTACACTAAGCATATAGATGGTTTTAAAACAAATATACATGGACTAAAAGCCACAAAACTTGAATTCTGAATTAAATGGGTATTTAAATGATGGACAGGCCTCAGATCATCTACTTACCCTCATAAAGCTTGCAATGATGAGGATCCACAAGCCGGCAAACAGACTGCGAGATAAAGAGGGTCAAACAGAATTTTTCAGCACGTTCAGATGAGTATGCATTATTTAAAAATGGAACGTGAAGGGCTGAGAAAGAACTGTCTAGAAAGTAGGCTAATAGCCTCAGTAAGTAGTCCAATTATTTGAATGATTGCTAGTAATTCTGCACAACTCCTCACAAAGACATTCATTTTTCCTCCCATGCCAAATAGTGGACCATACATCAGCATTATGATTCATGGAGCCCATTTTATTTTTTTTAATGACTGGTAAGATTAATGTTTCTCTTGAGAGTTTATGCCACAAAGCTGCAAGAACATCATTCCCCGTGGATTCAAAGTAAATGGATTAAAACAATATTCCTGCGCTCAGTTATCAATGATGAATGTGACAGATCCAGGCCTTAAGCGGATCACAGAGAGAGAATTACCAGGCTCCGAGTTTGCTGAAGTCCCGTTTGGACTGGAAGGTGTAAGCAGTGAGGCCCAGGAACACCGCAGAAGTGAGCACAAAGGCCTGGAGCACAATGGCGTACTCATAGAATGTCACTGAAAGAAGAAAAATATGGTATCAGGTGATCCATTATGGATGTGTCCATTACTATTCTAAACTGGACTTCTTTAATCAATCAAGAAAATGCATAGACTTACCTGCAGTGGCTACAGACAGAGACTCCAGCAGTGTCTGCAACAGCATTACACACGTTACAATATCATTTAACACATTCTAAGTGTAATAAGTAATATTTTGAGGAACAGTTCTTACAAACATGAAAATGTGTCATTATTTATTCACCCTTTTGAGTAAGTCACCATAATACTTTCTTTCTTGCATGGAACACAAAAAGAGAAATTGTGAAGAATGTACTGGTCACTCTTTTCCATGCAATCACAGTGAATGGGGACTGAATTTTCAAGCTTAAATAAGGATGCCAACGCATCATAAAAGTAGTCTAAACAACTTGTACGCAATATTCCAAGTCATCTAAAGCTATTCGACAACTTTGTGTAAAGAACGGACCAAAATTTAAGTGAGAAGTGGCAACATCTGATTCTTGAGTATTGTGAACCAGATCAACCGATTCATTGACAAGATCCGACTCAAAAGAACAATTCCTCAAACTCTCACGGATGCTCAAAGAGAGCTAGGGTGAATGTCAAGATATCCGGTGACTTAAATTTCAGTCTGATTTTACGGTGCTTTTGTGCGAAAGCTCCAGTCTCAACCCATTGTAATTGTATGGAAAAGAGCAAGCAGTACATTCTTAGAAATTTCTCTTTTTATGTTCCTCAGAAAAAGAAAAAAAAAAACAGCAAACTGATGTAGAATGACGTGAGGGAGAGTAAATAATGAACCTTTAAGGTGACCATTTCCATAGTCCCAGTCTCAACTTTAAACAATTTAAAAAATAAACATGATTATTCAACAGTGTAATTGCAACTGTTATCTCCAAACCTATTAAAGGCATACTCACAAATCCAAACAGCAAATAAAGATTGATAGGGTGCTGGTGTCGGTACACAGCCAAAGCAAGGAGTAGGATAAGAGACCCGATAGCAGATATAAGCACCAGAGTGGGACTGAAAAATAAATACAGTGGATAATATTAATATACTCACATTATATTCCACAAATTCCACAATGATTGGGTAGATGGACAAGAGTGGTCTGCACTTACCTTTCATGCACAAAGGTTTTAATGGGGTTACAGAGCATGAAAAGAGCAGATACAGCAGTGGTGATGATAATCTGCAGGGAAAGGATGGTGTACACCTTGCGGAGGAAATCTAGGGAAAAACGAGACTTGAGTGTCAACTCCTCAATCCACCAAATACGTACCAACATATATATGCATATGTACACACAGTATGTACTGCAAGTATGTATAGATGCAACAAGAACAGATGCATCAGATGCTTTAGCATACACTCAAAAAATATGTTTGCCTATTATTAAGATGTACACATTTCAATTTCATGAAATTCTATCAAATTGAATTGTGTAATATTTAACTACATTAAATTAATAAAACGTAAAATATATATTTTTTTATTTTTTCACTGAAAATCATCGTAAAATTATTTTTTGAGTGAAGGTTTGACAGGGTTTATTTACATTCCCAAACAATGACTTGCAATCATACTCCACCCTCGATTTTAAACTACAGGCGACATTTGTAAGAAAAACAGTGTGCCATGATATTTCTAGATATCAGTGCGCTTAACGACTCGTGACAGCTGATTCAACTGGCTGCCATTTACACCATATGTCTGTGTAATAAATTAATAAATAATAAGTAAAAACATTTAAGATCACACTCTAGCCGCGTTACAAATACGGTACTTTCTCAAATGTTAATAATTTCCAGTCCATGTTAATATATTAAAAGTGTATGCTTTTATTGATTACGCAGACACCAATTCTATTTAAAAACACGTAAACAGCGACTCACCCATCCGGATCTGCACGCTCGCCGTTGCGACATTCGTGCCATAATTAAAATCATCCTCAATGGATGATCGCGGATATTTCTCTTGATTCATGCTTGACATATTTAAATCAGAATCGTATTCTGACCAAACGAAATGATATTATCAGAATCTCTGACGCTATGCTATCTTTTCCTTGTCCTCTTCTTCTGGTGATGACCACTTGGAAGCTCAAAGTTGTTTTAGTGCCACCTAGTGGAGAATAGGTAAATGCAATGAACACCAAGGTTACTACCGGAGAAACAACAGAAATATAAAAGGTCTCTGTAATTCATATGGCGTTGGGTAGGCTACATATTTTAACGTTAGTGAATATAATTGTGGTTACTTCAGTAATGTGGTAATTAATTGGAAGAAACGATAAAAAATGTTAGTCAACTGGATGTTACTTAGAAATTGCAGGGTTATAGCTACTAATGTAAAAACCAACCATGTGTAGGATATTTTGATTTATTTGATTTTAAATATTTTGCTTTATTAATTTAACTATGCTTTGTTTAAAAAAAAACAAAAAAAAAAAAAAAAAACTGGCCACTTTTAATCGTTGGCCATTGGGTGGTTGACATTAATCTTTGTAAGTTTAATTAAACAAAATTGTGGGACATAAATCCACAATCACACACTCATTAAAAAGCAATAGAGCTGCGTAACAAAGAGAAACACAAACCTTTGAATTGGATTTATGCAGTTATGTTTTGACATGCAATATAGAGTGGGTATCTTGGCATGTCCAAAATATTGCCAGTTTGCGTCGTTCCAAATCCAAAATCCTAACATGGCTTTGAATGATGAACTGTGTAATATGCATTGCAATATATGAACTGACCAAATAACATGCACTACAAATCTACACTACACTGAGCACTTTATTAGGATCACTATGGCCCTAATATTCTGAGATGTTATTCTGTTCACTATAATTGTATAGAGTGGTTATCTGAGTTACCGTAGACTTTATCAGTTTGAACCAGTTCTCTGTTGACCTCTCTCATCGGCATTTCCATCCGCAGAACTGCCCCTCACTGGATGTTTTTTGTTTTTGGCACCATTCGGAGTAAACTCTAGAGACTGTTATGTGTGAAAATCTCAGGAGATCAGCAGGTACAGAAATACTCAAACCAGCCCATCTGGCACCAACAATCATGGCATGGTCGAAATCACTGAGATCCCATTTTTTCCCCATTCTGATGGTTGATGTGAACATGAACTGAAGCTTCTGACCCATACCCGTATGATTTTATGCATTGCAATGTTGCCACACGATTGGCTGATTAGATAATTGCATGAATAAAAGTACTGTAGATGTACAGGTGTTCCTAATAAAGGGCTCAGTGAGTGTAGTGTGTACTACTAATACTGTATGACTTCCCTTCAAATTGTATTTAACGTGCACTGCATATGTAGTATGCACGGCATGTAGATGCATACTACATACTTCATATAATATGATTTACATGTAGCATACCCACTAAATGCCACTACAAATGAGTGTAGAGACTTATGCCAGTCAGGAAAAGTGGGGGATTAGGTAATATAATGAAAGTATATGGTACTGCTGATTGGTACATGGCCTTATAAAAATAAAAATGAAAATATTTTCCTCACCCTCATGCATCCCAGATGTATATGACTTTCTGTCTTCGGCAGAACACAAATGTAGGTTTTTATATTTAAAGTAATTAATAAATTAATTTAATTAATATTTCAGCTCTGCAGGTCCTCATAATGCAAATTAATGGTGACCTTTGAAGCTCCAAAAAGCACATAAAGGCAGCATAAAGTAATCAAGACTCCAATGGTTAAATCCATGTCTTCAGAAGTGATATGATAAGTTTGGATGAGAAACAGATCCATATTTATATCCTTTTTCCTGTAAATCTCCCCTTTCACTTTCACATTCTTCTTTGTTTGTTTTTGGCTTCATGCATACTGCCACCTACTGGGCATGGAGGAGAATTATTGTAATAAAAGGACTTAAATATTGGTTAGTTTCTTGCCCACACCTATTATTTAGCTTCTGAAGATATAGATATATAGATATATTTGACCACTGGAGTCTTATGCTGCCTTTATATGCTTTTTGGAGCATCAAAATTTAGTTACGTATTCATGCATTGTGAGGACATACAGAGCTGAAACATTCTTCTAATAATGTTTGTTTGTGTTCAGCAGAAGAGAGAAAGTCACACATATCTGGTATGGCATGAGGGCAAGAACATGATGAGAGAATTTTCATTTTTGCATGAACTTTCCCTTAAATAAATTTGGAGGACCAAAACGTCATTTGTAAATGGCTGCAATAGAGACATGAATTGCAGACCTCCAAATTCCAGCACAATGTTGTGCTTCTTCACATGATCCACTTCAAGTTATTCATTCATTCAAATCTTCCACTTTTCACAAATAACATAAAACAGTCTCTTAATTAAATCTCCAGATTGAGCTTCTATTGAAAATCCACATTATCTATTCTTCTATCGTCCCGCTTTCCAGCCTCAAAGGGGGTTGTGCACCTGCTTTCTTCCTTTCTGGTGCTAATCAGCTCTCACAAGTCCATTAAACATCCTGTTGAGAGCTCCACCTCATACTTAACCATCACATGTTAATTCTCAGGAATGTTTTTTATTTTTCATATTTCACTTGTATTATAACCCCAGCAGTGGTCAGAAGTACTTTCCTTCAGGTTTACTTACAGTATTATCCACAAAGAGAATACTGTTGTCTTTATTTGTGGGGGATTTACCTATTAGCTCAACCCAACCCTGGGGCAAAATCTGTAGTAATGACATGCCTGTGGGTCTTGGATTCTGCCAGTGCTCCTGCATAAGGTGCGCACAATCTCTCTTGGGCATTCTTAACAAAATGCACTGCTACACCTTGCTCTCCCCCATGAGCTTGAGGGGGGAATGGCTCTTTATGGAGTCCACATAGCATTTCATTAAAGGCTCTGTGGTGTCAGCCTCAGGGATGTGGCAACATCATTCATTTGGAGGTACACTGTATCCTGTAGCTTCTGAATGAATTCCCAGGTGTTTTATGGGGATGTTTTTTCCATCACATCATTTCTTTTGCAGAACACTCCATTGCCTCATTTTCTACTTCCACTCCTTGGCTTGGACATTCTTGCTGCATTTCATAGATAGATAGATAGATAGACAGACAGACAGACAGACAGACAGACAGACAGACAGACAGACAGATAGATAGATAGATAGATAGACAGACAGACAGACAGACAGACAGACAGACAGACAGACAGATAGATAGATAGATAGATAGACAGATAGATAAAGTTAAAACAATCAAATGTTTAACAGTTAACCACCTGAGCTCGGGGCGGACTGGCCATAGGGAGAACCAGGACTTTTTAATATTTATTAATAACACATTATTTCTTTTGTGTTATTTCTTCTTAATGCAAAGTGGCATTTTCCTGTAGACATGTATGGTTATACGCTTGAATGCAACAACTTGCCTATACTATAGTAATTTTTGTAGGGGAATGTGTTTCACCCTCATTGTCTGTGTTGGTTATGGCCCTGGGTATGACAGTGGTACAATTTTTCATAATATTAGGCTTAATGTATTTGATTGCCCATCCTTGATATTGTACAAACCTTTTCTCAGTTTTAGAATATGTGCACAAAAGATTTGCTTTGTGTGCAGACTTCATGGGATCTGCATCTGACTAAACCTTTACTTCAGTGCACTGTGTGTTTTGTCCTATATTAACTCATCATTATAACCAGATTGGGTTGTTTTAACCCAGATTTTTTTTAATAGTGTAATTTTTAAACAATCAAATATTGAATCACCTTTGCTGACTTGTTTCTAGTAAAGAAGTGTGGCTTGACAGAGGCTTCACTGACATTTTGAAGGCAATAACCTCAATCACCAGGTGGCACTGCCGCATAATCAGTAACTTTCTACTCTGATCAACACTTTGCAGTAGGCCTATGTCAGTGCAGGCATATTAACTTGCCTATTTATTCATCTTCAGATTTACCATGGCAATCCTGGGAACTCTTCTGCTTCTTTTCATAACAGTCACCCAGAGGAATGCAGGAGGTAAACAAAACAATAAGACAATTCCCTCATTATTACTGATGTTTATTCTGCCTAGAGATACATATTTTGCCTCATGTCATACTTAATTTATGCAGTCTGGCAACTATGCATGCGAGTGTGCGCGCTTTCTCTCTCCTCTTTGGAAAAAACCTTAAAGTGCTCAATAGTGCAATATTATGCTAAAAGAAAAGTGTGATGCAGCCACTCCGTGTCCATTCGTGAGGCTGCGTGTGCTGTTTAGTGCCAAGTCTGTGACCAAACCTTTTCAGTGATGAACTTTACTAAAATCCCAATAGATCTTCGCATCATTCGCACACGGAGGGGACACGCGAGCAAAACCAAGTGAGACAGGAAAATGTTTGTTCTTTGTGTTATTTTTGAAATGCTGAAGTCCCTCACACCTATATGTGAATGTTATTCTGGCAGTAATCATTTATCAGTGTCATGCAGTCTGTTTTATTCAGTTGTGTGCTCAATGGGATGCCAAACAAACCATTGACAAGACTCACATCATGACCCAAGAGTGTGTAAACAGGTTGATAATGTTTTGAGAATAAAACAACTTTGTCCACTTTGCGGCTAAAATTAAAATTAAGCCTTTAGAATCTATAATTTCCAAATATTTTATTTATTAAACCAGACTCCTGATGTAGAGTGTTAAATTGAATACTAAATTACCACTGCATTGAAGTATGGTAAAATAAACAATTAATAATTATACTCAGTCTTAATTCAGTTTTACTAACACGTGATAGAAATGTAGCAGCAAAACTTCAAGCAATCGCAGAATGGTCCCATCTGTATACACTTCTGAAAATTGTGCATCATTCATTGAGTGCATGAGTGCACTACTACTTCTGGGCTTAAAAGATACAATTATGCAGAATATTTTATCTTCTCTGTTCCATGTTCTACTTAACGGCTGATGTGGCCACTGTACCAAAACAATTGCACACCTCTGCTCAATTGAATATGTAAGTCTAATACTGTAAATTGGCAAACAGATTTCCTTGAATCCCGTCAAACACACAAAAATCCCTGCAGTTTGTGAACACACAATTGCTGCATCAAAATTTATAAGCGTGTATGATTGTGCACATCAGTATGTCCTAATCTGCAGGAGCAGCATTTTGCTGTCATTTTCAGCAACAGATCATGTGAAAAAAACGAAGCAATAAATGTTTTGTACATAAAAAAACTGTTAGTTACATTGTTTTAGTAGCATATAAACATGAATTATTATATTTAAAAAATGTGTAATTATGATACAACTCCACTTTATACAGAGCACCCCCACTATTTTTAGAAGCACCCTCAGTGATTTTGATCTGGAACCGGGCCTGGTCTGTATGGGCCAGGGGTGTGTAAGTGCCCATGGCATGGGTAACTCGCACATCTGTGAGAACACCATGAATGCAGACAGATATGTAAAAATTTTGGAGCAACATACACTGCCATCCAACACCGTCTTTTCAAGGGACGTCCCTGCATTTTCCAGCAGGACAACTTCAAACCACATACTGCTTGGATTAAAAGTGCATGGCTGTGTAAGCAGAGAGTGCAGGTGCTAAATTGGCCTGCCTGCAGTCCTGACCTGTTTCCAACTGAGAATGTGTGGTTTTATTAGCATTTTTCATATTGTCCCAACTTTTTTGGAATTGGGGTTGTATTACGAGATCCCTAAAGTTTATGTATTGTTCAGCTGAACGCTGCCCCTTTGGATGGACACATTATGAATTACAGTGCTACAAATTCTTCTCTGTAGAGGCTGACTGGGTCACAGCAGAGGTAATGTATTAAAAGTTGCAGGAAAATTATTCAAATGATTTCTAAAATAAAACTTCCTTCCTAGAAATTAACTTATAATACAGGACGCTAATAATGAATAACAATAATAATAAAAAAAATAAAATAAATAATAAAAAATAAAATAAAATAACCAACAGACCTTGTTTGAAAAAAATAAATCGTTGAATAGGAATAGCAAAAGTAGCCTACTTAACATTTCCTTTCACTAATGCCCCTTATTAAAAAGATTTGATTTTGGATTGATGATAAAAAATCTGTCTCTTCAGAAAACCTGTCAAAGCTATGATGGGAATCTCTCATCTGTGCATCATGAAAATGATTACGATCTGCTAAGTCTGGTGACTTTTCCCACACAACTTTGCATTGGTGGTTTTGAAATAACAAGTAGTTCTACACAGGGCCGGTAACACCATAGCCACTTTGAGGGGGACACACTCCCTCCAACATACATACATATTAGTGAACAATAACTTCAAAATAATAACTACAAAATATGATATCAGACACTATCTTTTGATTGCATCCCTTCATTTTCTTTTTAAAATGTTGTTTGGGCTAAGAGGCTGATTTGTCTGGCTAGACTTAAACATATGCTTACAAATAATAGTAATGAAGTTCGTAATGAAGATGAACACAAAGACTTTATTAAAGCAAGTATTAATATGTAAAGATTGAATTACCTTCTGAATGGGATCTTGAGCATAGTGATGCATACTTTGTAACCACTCTCTTCACTCATTAGGATGGACAGTGGTTGTGGAGTGATGGATCTGTCTTCGGTTACACCAGTTGGTGTGATGGAGAACCAAACAATTCCAGTAGCAATTGTGGGAACTGCTTGCAGATACATTGGACCTTGTTGGAAAGGTGAATCATGTTCATTCCCAACGACCTATATTTGTGCTAAAAGTCTCTGAGATCATAATTCAGTCTGTTTCTGAAGTACTTTGATTTTACAACATAAATTAATCTTTCTGAGCTAAATCTCAATTTCATTTTAAGATACATTAAAATATCCCACACAATGTCTGAACTTAAATCTCATTGTCAAAATCTCATTATTGAATTGGAAAACTTTAGTAAAAGCATTGCTAAAGCCGATCTTGTGCCTTGTGGTGTTAAATAGAATGTTTTCTCATTTCTAGCAATATAATTTTATTTTATAGCAAATGGTGGTTTGTTAATAATGTCTATTAAGGTAGTTTGAAGTGATCACATCATCGGAGAAGAGGATCCAACATACAGACAAAGTTCATTTCTGTGTCAATTCTCCACTCTGTATGTCTTTTTATTGTTTCTCTTTGTTGGCCATACAAAGGATTACAGCTGTAGGAATCCCCAAATTTATACATAGACGATAAACATCATGCTAACAAAGTATTAAATTTGTACAAAAATACTTTACAGCTCATAATACCTGTCAATTAGAAATAAAAATACAATATTTCAGGGACATAACTGTGACATTGAATCATAAATTCATCATATACTGAAAATGGACACCCACTATTTTAACTGGCAGTGCGTGACTTCACTAAATGTTGCCACAAATGAAACATAAACATGAATGAGGTTTTCTTTCTTTCTTTTTTTTTTACACAAGAAATGCATGACCAGAGAGTATTTGCAGCAACACAGTGAAGTGCTGTGACAAACATAGGTCAAGGCAAGCAATGCAT
Organism: Myxocyprinus asiaticus; assembly: GCF_019703515.2. Taxonomy (NCBI): domain Eukaryota; kingdom Metazoa; phylum Chordata; class Actinopteri; order Cypriniformes; family Catostomidae; genus Myxocyprinus; species Myxocyprinus asiaticus. Next base: position 12,089,068 of record NC_059390.1, read on the forward strand.
GTTGTAAAGAATGTTCACAATGTTCCAAGAGAAAACTAACTCTTGAATCAGGGCTCAAAAACCATAATTCAACATGTAGTGATTTACTCTATGACATTTGAGAACATCTCAAAACCCAGTGCATGAGTTGTACCTGAAGGTTTATCTGAAACCAAACCAAACCAAAAAAAAAGAAAAAAAAAAAAAGAAAAACATTTTCATAATCAAACGATCTCCATTAAGAAACTCCATGTGAGCGTACCCTTGATGAGGTTTCTTTGCTCAGTTCAGTAGTTGTACCAGAATGTCCCATTTGAAAATAGTGAGACATGATCTTTAAGCACTGATAACAAGAGTGATGGCACTCAGTCAGAAGCCACAATGTTTCACACAGGTGGGTGAGGGTTTTCATTGCCATTAGCAGCTTGCCAATGATATTTTTTTTTCTTTACTAACATGTTTTCTTCTTTTTTTTTCAAGCAGAGCTACAAATGTGAAGTATGTTTAGTGGTCTACCATACATAGTAGAACTGACAACTCCATTCTCTCATTATTTGACACTTTTTCTCTCTCTTTACAAACAGTTTGCTGCCCTTTGGGCTTACGCAGTCCAAAAAAAAAAAAAAAAAAAAAAAAAATCAAAACCATAACAGTACCATATACAAATTACCATAATGATTTATAACTATTTAAACAAAGGGGGGGATACAAACAACTTTTTTTTTACTGGATTCTTATGGAGATTTACCCCCTGCTTGCATTTTTTAAATAATTTTGTCATCATAGATGTACCACGGTAACCAGTTTCCTCCAGTTACAGTTAATTTTGCTACAATAAAACAGTTAACTTGGCATAAGCCATCAGTGTCATAAAAAAATTAAATGGCAGAAACATTGTGAAAGATTCTTATACTATAGAGATTTTATATTCATTTATTATGACTTTTCAATAGAGTAAAATGAAAAAGTATCTTAATTTTGCCAGAAACAATGGTTACCATGGTAATTTTTTGTAAGGGACTGCAAATTTGATTCAAACTTCACTCAATTTTTTTGTTTTGTTTTTTGTTTAATATGAACACATTTCAATTTCATAACAAATTTCCTTCGAATTGAATTGCAAGATTTTTAATAAAATAAAATAAAAATATTTTACATTTTCTTAATTCAATTTAGTTAAAGATCATGAAATTTAATGTGATGGAATTTTGTGAAATTGAAATGCATAAATCTTAAAAATAGGTTTAAATATTTTTTTTGGGAGTGTGAAATCTAAAGCCCATTCCAACAATTCCATATTATTTTTGTTCGGTATTCTAATAATCTCATTCATCATAGATGCTAACTGAGTGTAAACTGTTCATATGCAACTTCCTACTTCAACAGCTGTCATTTTCTGTGAAGAGGTTGATATTGACCTAAATGGAATAAAAAGCTGTTCTATCCTTTGGGCCAGTGATGGATTTTCACAATAATCTGGAGAGTTTATAAAGTACATTTGTTTTACCAAATGACCTTCTATATGCCATCAATATGCTCCCGTACATGCTCAACAGGGCCCACAGCAACCCTCATGTTCACTAACCATCATTCAAATACAAACATCCCTTATAAATCATGGTTTTCTATTCATAAAAATAGACATCTGTCCAATTTTAACATAAGGTGCCTTTGTGCCACCCTCTCATCAACGTGACATTGGATTTCCTATTTATACGAGACATCAGGTCAGCTACAGTGAAAAACAACATACCGGACAGAGAACCGAAATATGGCGTGTGTGTTTTCTTTTCGTAAGTGGATGTAGCCAAGCTCTTGTATTTGGACAAAATAGTTCATATAAGGTCTCATGCATTTGCGCTATAACCCACATTCATTTTATGACTGAAAAATGTTTACCAAATTCATTATGCTGATTTTTTTTTTCTACCAATCAGCTGTCGTCCCCTCCTTTTGAGAGAAAAAGGGGGTACACTCTGACCTTGGCATCAGATATCAGGAGGAAATACACAGACACACACTATACACACACTTGTGTTGCAGTATCACAAAATAGAAGGGGTTGACGGCTGCATTAAGGATGTTGGACGTTTGACAGACTTTGTGGACTGCACTGCAGGCTTGCGACAAAGTCTTCACACACTCGCGCACACATACAAACTCGCACAAACACTGACAATCATTGGCCAGTCCAATATCATCGTTAAAATTCTCAAAATGTTGCTTTTATGCATCTTAGTTTGTTTTTTGTATCCTTCTTCAAATTATTCTTGTTTATTGGCAAAAAATGTTAGGGATGGCACTGTTTCAGTAGTCGTCATGGTTGTTTTTCCTTTTTTTTTAGTTTTGGTTTCCCAAGAGGTCAGTGTGGTCTTCTCCGTAATTATCACCATTTTCACAGGGTAAAACACACTCAGCACACCAGGAAAAGACCTCTTGTCACGGTGGCTCATGCTCTCAGGAAAAAGGTCTAGGTGTGTGCTATATGAGAACAAGCCCCTCTTTTTTCCACCAGCAGAGTGAGCTGTTCAGGGAGGGTTCACTTTAGCACCATGAGGAGCACTTCATTGCAGGTACCAGGGAGGTTCTGCTATAAAGTCTTGTTGGGGTCTGTGTCCTCCAGTCCTTCTAATGTAGAGTTGTGCTGGCCCTGTTCCAGCCCTGCGGCGGGCGGATTGAGTGTGTCTCCGGGATCAGTCCAGTTCACTGGCTCTTCATTGGATAATTGGTTCATTTCTGAAGGCTGGGAGGAAACTGGGTTTCGGCTTATGACTAGATCCAGTTTGTTCTCGGATTCCGCTATTAGAGGTACCACTAAGCAGCAGTCAAAGTCTCTGGTACGGACGTGGTTTATCTGTAGAAACAAAGACAAAATAATGTCCTTGCATGTGCACTTGCAAATAGTGTTCACGGTGTTATTGTTTTTCAAGTTTACAATACTTAAAGGACTAGTTCACCAAAAAATTAAAATTCTCTCATTTACTCATTGTTAGGCCACTAAAGATGTGTATGACTTTCTTTCTTTTGCTAAACACAAACATAGATTTTTAGAAGAATATTTCAGCTCTGTAGGTCCATTCAATGCAAGTGAACTTTGAAGCTAACAAAAGCACATATAGGCAGCACAAAATTAATCCATAAGACTCCGGTGGTTAAATCCGTATCTTCAGAAGCAATATGAAAAGTGTGGGTGAGAAACGGATCAATATAGTGCTTTTTTAAAATAAATGTCCTCTTTCACAGCCCTCCTAAGTGCTCTCTTCTCTCCTGGATCTTCTTTTGTTTTTGGCGATTCATATTCTTCATGCATATTGCTACCTACTGTGCAGGGAGGAGAATTTATAGCAAAAAAAGGACTTAAATATTGATCTGTTTCTCATCGACCATTATCATATTGCTTCTGAAGATATGGATTTAACTACTGGAGTCGTATGGATTACTTTTATGCTACCTTTATGTGCGTTTTGGAGCTTCAAAGTTCTGTCCACCATTCACTTGCATTGAATAGACCAACAGAGCTGAGATATTTTCTAAAAACCTTTGTTTGTGTTCTACAGAAGAAAGAAAGTCACACATCTGGGATGGCATAAGGGTGAGTAAATGATGAAAGAATATTCATTTTTGAGTGTACTATTCCTTTAAATGTTAAAGTATCAGTCATTACTTTTTCAATTCCATTTGGTGATCTAGTGGCACAGAAATGACACACTTCAGACTAGTGAAATGACTTATGAACTGGATTTCCTATTTGTAACAGAGACTTGGCTTCACGTTGGTGAGTTGGATCCTTTATCTAAACTCTATCCAAGTGACTATTACTTTTTTAGCTATCCTTAGGACTGTGGGGCGAGGTGGGAGGTTGGCTTCAGTTTTTAAAAATTGTTCTAAGTGCCAATTATTGTCCTCAGAACATTACATTAGTTTTGAAGTACAGTTACTAAAGGCTCAGCTGTACAGTCCAGTACTCTGTGCTCTCATTTACAGGCCTCCTAAATATAATAAAGACTTTATTCAGGAATTTGCTGATGTTTTATCTAGCATTGTGCCTACTACAGACAATCTTATCATTCTTGGTGATTTTAATATTAATGTTTGCTGCCCGTCCAAACCTTTGGTTAGGGAGATTGTTCAAAACAGAGTGTAAATGGAAAAAAGACAGACTGCAAGTGCCTTATGAAATCCTTAAGAATTGTCTATCTGTATACCAGCACTCTGTATTCTGTAAAAGATGCATAAACAAATATCTTTCTGATATAATCTCCAAAAATCCTCATAATCCAAAAATTCTGTTTAACATGATAAATACAGTGCTCATTCCAGCTGCCACCTCTTGTCTTGATGCTACACCTGAGACTTGTGTAGCGTTTTTAGATTTCTTTATTGGTAAGGTTGATGCTTTATGATCTTGCATTACCACTAGTAGTCATGACCCCTCTGAACCAGTCACTTGTTCTGTTTTATTTGATCGGTTCAGACCTATATCTCTCACTGAGTTGATAGATATAGTCCAAAATATAAAGCCTACCACCTCTTCTGTTGATGTTATTCCTGTTCGGCTTCCTGCAGTGCTGGACACTGTTGGTTCTAGTGTGTTGACTATTATGAATAGCTCCTTATATAATGGCATTGTTCCATCCTGATCCAACCACTTCTTAAGAAGCCAAATTTTGATCTTACCAACCTTAATAATTTCCGGACCATTTCTAAACTACCATTTTTATCAAAAATCCTGGAGAATTTTTTTTTTTCTCAGCTCTCTTCATTCCTATCTGAAAACAACATTTTAGATAAATTTCAGTCTGGTTTTATTGCTCGTCACAGCACAGGCTGCACTACTCAAGGTGACGAATGATTTACTGCTCACTTTGGATACTGGTAGACCTGCAATTTTAATGTTGCTAGATCTTAGTGCTGCTTTCGATACAGTTGATCATACTATCCTCCTAGACCGTCTTAGGTGTAAAGTTGGTATTAAAGGCAAAGCCTTAGATTGGTTTACATCTTAACTTTCAGATAGAACTCAGTGTTAGGATTAGGAATTCTTCCTCTCCTTCTGCACCTTTCACTTGTGGAGTACCTCAAGGTTCCATTTTAGGCCCAATTTTATTTTCTTTATATATGCTTCCCTGGGTTCAATTTTTAGAAATATAACATTTCATATCATTGTTATGCCAATGATACACAGCTGTATGTCCCACTTATTTCTGATGATTCATATTCCAACACTTTTAAATGCTTTGAGGATATTAAATGTTGGACAGCAAGAAACTTTCTCCAGCTAAATGAGAGCAAGACTAAAAATTGTTGTGTTTGGCCTCCCTAGAGCTGTCTCTGATATCACTTACAATCTAGCAACCCTGTCATTAAATGTTCACACTCTTGCTAAAAACTTGGGAGTGATCTTTGACACAGATTTGACCATTGTAATGCACTGTACATGGGTCTTAGTCAAGGAAGAGAGAAAGTATTTCACCTGTTCTAGCATCTCTTCACTGGTTACCAGTCCAATACAGGATTCATTTTAAGATTTTGTTATTTGTTTTTAAAGCTATTAATGGTCTACCCCATCTTACCTCTCAGAACTCCTTAGTCATCAACAATCCTCCAGGACTCTCAGATCCTCTGATAAACTTCTCCTGCATACACTACACTCACGCTTGAAGTTTAAAGGGGATCGTGCCTTCTCCGTAGTCGGCCCTAGCCTATGGAATAACATACCTCTGGACATTAGATCCGCTCCTACGCTTCACATTTGTACATCACGTCTTAAGACGTATCTATATTCTTTGGCTTTTGTATGTATGAATGTATATTGTATTGTTTATTGGTTTTAATGTCACTCTTGTTTTTTATTTCCCATTAATTAATTGTTTTATTTGCCCATGTACAGCACTTTGGTATACACTTGTTGTTTTTAAAGGTGCTCTATAAATAAATTGACCTAAATTGACCTTGACCTTGACTTTAGCTTTAGGTAATGTTAATAATTCTCTGTTACGGTTGGTAGGCATTCTGGGGCCACATTGTCATATTTTGATTAAACACTTTAACTAAATCCTGTGCAAAGCATCAGTACTAGTCTGAATAACTTTTCGACTGCCAATGAAATGTGCTTAAGTAGGATTTTATTTCTATCTGAAGGTTTTTGTTAATATTTACCAACTCATCTTTAAAGAAATACTGCAGGTTCAATACAACTTTAGCTCTATCGACAACATCTATTTCACACTGGCGAGTACCAAAGAAAATTGTCCTTCATATTCCTGTTTGTAAAAACAAATAAATTTGTTGACAGAAATCCAATTGCAATGGAAGTTATTTGGGCCAACATGGGATTCTAAGCATTATTTCCTTTAAGAACATTTAATTTCCAAATTTCAGTGCCTAAATTGTTTAAATAGTTAAATAGTGTATCTAAAGACCTCATGTTTTGATTCCCTTAATTCAATCTGACTATCACAGTGGCTCACCTGTAGCAGTCTGTCGTACGGCTTCAGGCCTCCAATTTCAGCAGGCCCTCCCGGACGAATATTGTTAACATAAACCCCTTTCTCCAGGACGCCATCAGAAACACTAAATCCAAAGTTCTCAATGTCAGAGTCCTTCAAGAGACACACCTATGAATGTAGAAGTAGTTATACACATTCAGCTAATGAACATGCTGTTTTAAATCGCAATAATAATAATAATAATAATAATAATTCTTAATAATTTTGTTTTACTGTAAAAATATATAAAACCTCTTTAAAAAAAGAAGACACATTTACTAGGGAGGCAAAATTGCATAAGATTTAAACTGAGTATATTTTTCTCATCCCATTTGTAAACATTTTTTTTTCTTATTTTAAGCATAAAACTAACAAACCTAAGTGAAAATTTGGCTGAAAAAAATAAAAAATAAATAAATCATCCCAGTAATAATAATAATAATAATAATATTAATAATAAAATTTAATTCAAGATATATACTCTGAAAACAAGTGTTAATATGTAATTTGTCTTTATCTTATGTTTAGATATTTTTTTAATGTGTAAATGTTTACATTAAATGTTTAGATATTTTTTTTACTGGAAAACAAATAAAAAAAAAACTGATTAGGTTATATAAAATGTCTTTTTTTTCCTGCAGTGTTTAAAGATTACATTACTCAAGACAGATCTAAGACACTTTTGACAAGCATTCCCACCTTATGAAGCTCAACTGGGGTGGGCGACATAATATCCTTGATCTCCTGCTTTACTCTCCTCATGGCGACAGCTTTTCTGCCAACGTCAGTGGGCAGCGTGTTACTGCGGTTGGTCTGTGTGTATTGCAACTTGTTGCTGCCACGTTCCTGAAAACTGGCCTGACGGCCCAGATGGCTTCGGGTGGGCACAGGGTCATGGTTTAGACTCATAGAGCTTCCTGACATGATGGTCGCCTATAGAGTGTGGCAGGAAAAAAACATAAGAAAGACATTTTTACCATACATTTTTTTTTTGTTCACTTAAATTAGGTGTGACAATTACATTGTGTCAACTGCAAATATTCCATGTAGTATCTCAATTAATATGAGGTCATAAAAACTGCATGTATCAAAATTGTCAGAAAATACTGATTTGGAGAGTAGTTTAAGTATTGCATGTCACACTGCAGGAAACTGCTGTTACTACTTGAAATGTCATGTGAACCAATGAAATGTACTTTTTGCAAAGGGTTTTCATTATGTAGAATATATACTCAACTGTGTTCAGTGTTTAACAGAACACAGTATCAGGTTATGTAAATTACATTGATAAACTCTCATAGTTACGTGTTAAAGGGATAGTTCACCCAAAAAAATTAAAATTCTGTCATTTTACTCAACCTCACATTGTTCCAAACATGGGGGATGCTAAAGGAGATTGTAAGCATCATTTTAAGGTTTGGCAGGCACCATTCACTTTCATCGTATGGACAAAAAGATGCATTTAAAATAAATGGTGACTGAGGCTGTCAAGACCCTAAAATGCTGCCTAATATCTCTTTTTGTGTTTCATGGAAGAAAACAATACGGGTTTGAAAAAACAAATTAGGGTGAGTAAATAATGAAAGAATTTTCATTTTTGAATGAACTACCTCTTTAACACTGAACAAATATTTGTTGAGTCTTGCACTACAGGCTGAGGCACAGCATTACAGTAAATGTACAATTATATGCATAAGTTTGTGTTAAACTTCCTGTTTAACAAGAAGCAAAATGCTGATGGACAACAATACACAAACCCTTATTAGTAACATGCATTTTTACACACTACTAATGACAGTTTGAACCACTTCAATTTCTACCATGGTAAGCCATGGCAAAGATTAAACAAACATTGTTCATGGCTAATGTGCATTTTGGTTATTTACAATTTGAGAAAATCTTCAAAAATGAAACTTGATTTTGTTTTACTGCAGACAAAAATAATCCACAAGACTGAAACTAAAAAATAAATAAAAAATAAAACAACAAAAAGCCTTGCAGCAGCTCTCCGATCATGCTTTGTATGAGCCCACATGCCTCTGTCCACATCTCTTCAATATACCGCACCGTCATTTGCCAGTTTGTGTGAATCTCACTCAAACTGCACGGAATGGAATTCCAGGTTAATGACAGGTGACCATACAAAGAGGAAACTTTTCATATCACCAAGCTGATGCATTTGTGTAAGCGGCTTAACAACCATTAAATCGGTTATCAGACACATTATCATGCACCTTGACCAAAAGGACACCGCATATAATTATTTCAACATATAAAAAATGGAAAATTGTGACTTTTGGAAAATGGAATGTACATTTTTTATTTATTTTTTTGCCTTTTTGAGTGGAATATTATATACTACTGGCACAAACCAGAGGCAAACACTTTCGAATCCAATTAGGGCCATAGGGTACATTCAGTGTAACAGCCTTTTGATTTCATTGTATTTCCACAGACTAGTAATGGTGGAAAGCGAAGAGCTTTCAAAGCGATCCTTAACATTGAGTCCTAAAAGCTTCTGTGCGCCATCGGCTACATGTAGTCCGCATTTAACTCAAGGTACCTGACAAAGCAAAGACACGAAAATCAATCTACTTTCATGAAGTGGTTCATGGTTATTCACAAAGCACGTCAAATAAAACGATGCATAGAGTGACAGAAGACATTATCTATTGTACAAGGCTGATAAATAAAAGAAACATTTATTTAACAGAGGGCCCTGTCCTAATGTCAGTTTCCAAGAAATTCCTCACATTGTTTTTTCCATTGTTATTATTTTATTTTTTGTTTTTATTGTAAATCAGTTCTATCTATATTTCTGTAGCATTTTGGCATTTAAAGAGACAGTTCAACCCCCGCCAAAAAAAAAAAAACCTAAACAATTCTGTCATCATCATCATGTTGTTCCAAACCCAAATGACTCTCTTTCTACTGTAGAACACAAAAGGAGATGTTGGGCAGAAGGTTTACTCTGATCTGTTCCATATAATGAAAATGAATGGTGACAGATGCTGTCTAGCTCCAAAATTGACAAAAAACACCATAGAAGTACCATAAAAGTAGTCTATGTGACTTGTGTGCTATATTCCAAGTCTTCTGTAGCCATAAAATAGTGAGTGTGTGAGGAACAGACCGAAATTGAAGACGCTATTCATGGAAAATCTTCCTTTCCACGGAAGCTCTCCATAACAACTATTCTTGAAGCACCATATTTGAATGTGCAAACGTGAATTAAATTTGAGTGTGTTCTAATTTTGTTCCACTGAATAAAGTCATACTCATTTGGAATGACATGAGGGTAACAGATGACAAAGTGTTCATGTTTCAGTGAACTATTCCTTTAACCCCTCACAATTTGGTTTTGAATGCATCCCTAGGTTCTGAAGTGGATGTCATTAGTGGTTGTCTTTGAGAAACCCTCCATTTCAAGCAGGCCCCCAGCAAGAGACACTGAGCCCATTAGCACGAGGAGAGCACTTATGTGCCAGCGCTACAAGCAAAGAGAAAGCCCAAAGAAAGGAAAGGGGTACCAAGATGGCCAGGTTTCTCTTATTCAGAAGCCTGTCTGGCTTGTCCTGGAAAAAGAAGGAGCTGTTACTCGAAAACCAGGGTTGGTTCAGCATGCTATTATAAAAGGGGTGGGGGTCAACAAGATTACCAGGGAGTGCTCTGCTTAAGAAAAAAACAGCTTAAACCAGCCTAAGGTTTGCTGGTTTTAGCTTGTTTAAGATGATCTCCTAGCCTCGCCGAGTTAGTCTTTAGCTGGTCTTCCGGTCTGGCCAAGCTGGTTTTAGCTAGGTTAAAATGGCCAAGCTGGTCTTCAGATGGTCTAGCTGGTCTTATAGCCAGGCCAAGCTGGTCTTCAGATGGTCAAGCTGGTCTTACAGCCTGGCCAATCTGGTCTTCAGCTGGTTTAGTTGGTCTCCCAGGCTGGCCAAGCTGGTCTTCAGCTGGTTTGGCTGGTTTTCCAGTCTGCCCAAGCTGGTCTTCAGACGGTCTAGCTGGTCTTACAGCCAGGCCAAGCTGGTCTTCAGATGGTCTAGCTGGTCTTATTGCCTGGCCAAGCTGGTCTTCAGCTGGTTTTCCAGTCTGCCCAAGCTGGTCTTCAGACGGTCTAGCTGGTCTTACAGCCAGGCCAAGCTGGTCTTCAGATGGTCTAGCTGGTCTTATTGCCTGGCCAAGCTGGTCTTCAGCTGGTTTAGCTGGTCTCCCAGGCTGGCCAAGCTGGTCTTTCGCTGGTTTAGCTGCTTTTCCAGTCTGGCCAAGCTGGTCTTAAGCTGGTTTAGCTGGTCTCCCAGCCTGGCCAAGCTGGTCTTCAGCTGGTGTAGCTGGTTTTCCAGTCTGGCCAAGCTGGTGTTAAGCAGGTTTAGCTGGTCTCTTAGCCTGGCCTAGCTGGTCTTTAGCTGGTGTAGCTGGTTTTCCAGTCTGGCAAAGCTGTTCTTCAGCAGGTGTAGCTGGTTTTCCAGTCTGACCAAGCTGGTGTTAAGCTGATTTAGCTGGTCTTATAGCATGGCCAAGCTGGTCTTCAGCTGGTGAAGCTGGTTTTCAAGTCTGGCAAAGCTGGTCTTCAGCTGGTTTTCCAGTCTCGCCAAGCTGGTTTAGTTAGTCTCTCAGCCTGGCCAAGGTGGTCTTCAGCTGGTTTACCTGGTCCCCAAGCCTGGCATAGCTATTCTTCAAATAATTTAGTTGGTCTCCCAGCCTGGAAAAGCTGGTCATCAGCTGGTTAAGCTGGTCTTCCAATCTGGTCAAGCTGAAAAACTCCTCTAAAACCAGGTAACAGGCCAGTCTGACCACGCTGGGAGACTATCTAAGACCAGCAAACAATCTAAGGCTGGTTTTCCAGTCTGGCCAAGCTGGTATTAAGCTGGTTTAGTTGGTCTCACAGCCTGGCCAAGCTGGTCTTCAGCTGGTTTAGCTGGTCTTCCAGTCTGGCCAAGCTGGTCTTAAGATGGTCTACCTGGTCCACAAGCCTGGCCTAGCAGTTCTTCAAATAATTTAGCTGGTCTCCCAGCCTGGCAAAGCTGGTCATCAGCTGGTTTAGCTGGTCTTCCAATCTGGTCAAGCTGAAAAACTCCTCTAAAACCAGGCAACAGGCTAGTCTGACCATGCTGGGAGACTATCTAAGACCAGCAAACAATCTAAGGCTGGTTTAAACCATTTTTTCAGCAGGGTAGGGAATGGATACAACTATAAAACATTTTTCACAATCACCTCAAGTTCTCGCAGGATTCCAGACTGACCACACGTCTCCAAGTCTTCCAGTGCTTGGGACCAGAAGTTCTCTTCCTGGTCTGGCTCCGTTCCGTCGTGTCCCACAGTGAACCTGATTAAAACACAATGTTACATTTCACCACATGGTAAATCAAAATAAGGACATTCAATAAGCAGGCAGGCATCGAAGTGATGGGCGCAGGACACGGCCAATGATCTGTGCAGGCTATGGTGGTAAGAGGTGGGACTCTTTGAGAAAGACACAAACAGACACACCCGGTTGGACACACTGTGATGGACGCGCCATGGTGGGCGATGATGTCCTGGTGGATAGTGGGGATTTATGAAGTGAAAGGGGCCGGACTGGTTTGGGGAAGCAGTGCAGGTAACAGGCACACAGCACTGAACCTCACCTGCTGTCTGAGATTAAACCGGTAGGCAGCGTGGACACTCTGCAATGGGAGATCAGCTTCAATCAATAATAACACTCACAAGTCCATTCAGGACATACTTAGAGAAACAAACCTTTATGACTCAACGTGTCACTTTTTGATTTAGAACAACAGAGGGTGGACTCTTTGAGGGTTTTTTCCTTAAAATTACTGCAACACATTCTCAAATGACAAGAACATAGGTAAAGTGGGACACTTTCTGATAATTTGTTATTGGCATTGTTTTTAAAATATGATTCAATAGGCTATCAATGTAATTCTATACTAGTTTATGATGACAATGACAGATGGGTAAACTTAAGTGTCCCACTTTGCCAGTTGTCCCAGTTTACCTGTATTCACCTTATGGATTATATTATAGCAGCATATTTTTCAAGGCATATCTAATATTGTTAAAAGCAATGTGTAAGTGAAGCTGGGAGAAGCTCCACATAATAAGTTTTTCTATTAAATTTCAGACTGCAGAATTCTGACAATATCTGGAATGACTGAATGTTTTAAAGATGAGTCTCTTCTCTCAAACAGATAAATATTTAAGTAATATTTTGCTACAAATTCTTCTCCCTGCTCAGTAGGGGGCAATATGCATGAAGAATGTGAATCACCAAAAACACAAGACGATGAATGTGAAAGCGGAGATTGACTGAGCAGAGAGGAGAATTTCTAGTAAAAATGTTTTAAATATTGATCTGTTTCTCACCCACACCTATCACATCACTTCTGAAGACATGGATTTAACCACTGGAGTCATATGGATTAATTTATGCTGACTTATGTGATTTTTAGAGATTCAAAATTTTGCCACCCATTGCCACTTGCATTGTATGGCCCAAAAGAGCTGAGAAATTCTTCTAAAAATCTTCATTTGAGTTCAGCAGATGAAAGAAAGTCATACACATCTAGGATGGCATAAGGGTGAGTAAATTATGAGATAATTTTCATTTTGGGGTGAACTATCCCTTTAATATCAGAGAGAAATGATAAGCCAATAATAATGTTGTTCAACCCCAACCCACTTGAAACCCTAAAATCTAACTGGTTGACAGGAATGTTGTTTCAGGACCAACAAGACGTTGACCCGGGAACACACCTGATTTCTAGATTATTTGTTTTAGTCTCGTGCTATAGGAGTATAAAAGAGCATACACAGTCACCATATAAATGAAATTGTAGGGTGATCATAATTCATGTGTCAGCTAAATACTTAAAAGGCCTTGTCCCTTCCCAAGTCCCGCTGGCTCCATTATTGCACATAGGGGCAACTTTACGGCTTTGATCTACAGAACTGTGACTCTGAATTACAAATATCCAACTCTATGAGCTAACAAAGAATAAAGTGAAATCACCCCAGAAACAATCAATCAAAGCTCTGCTATACCACATATTTGAAAATACAATGTTCTACAAACTTATTGCACAGTTCAGTTAATATTATGACTCGAGAGTCATATTTTGGATTAAAAAAAGGCAATTATGCACAGGCGGATTTGAAGGAATATTGCTGATGGCACACTTAATGTGAATAATAAAATCAAAAGTAAGAATGCTCACTTCTTAATCTTTCCACTGATGTCCATGGCTAAGATTGTCTTTTGAACTTAATCAACTTCAAAAGTCCCATTAAACATTTTATTAGGTGGGGTTAAGCAGCACTGTCTTCACACAATACTTTTCTGTCTAGTATTACTCTTTGTTCATGAAGAAATGGATACTGACTCTTCAGTGCTTTTCATTGTTATGATCATAAAAGAGGTAATTAAAGGATAACTGGTATAATAATGTCTGCAAGGGCTATAAACTTCACTTTTCCAATCCTTACTGTATGTAGGTACACTGCTAAATTCTTCACATAAATTCAAGACATTACATTAACCTGGATGTCTGGCATTCATCATATAATACATAAAGGTATAGTTCACCAAAAAAAAAAAAAAACTTCTATCATTATTTACTCACCATAATGTGTATAGAATAGACTACTTTTATGGTGCCTTTATGGTATATGGTTCTCATTTGCTTTTTTTTATTTTACATGGAAAAGTGTGACCAGCACATTCTTCAACATTCTCTTTTTGTGCTCTATAGAAGTAAGTAAGTCAGATGGGTTTGGAACTTCAGGAGCATGAGTAAATTATGACAGAATTTATTTTGGGTGAACCATTTCTATAAGTAATAAGTGATGAAATACAGATTCATAATACAGTATTTGTTAGAAAGTGTATTTAAATTGTGAGATGTGGTTCATTATGGTGTGCTGATGTACCCGCTAGCACTAGGCCTGTCCCAGTCATCCACACCGAGTCCGAAGTCTGGCAGGATGTTGTTCCTCTGCCGGCTGCTGTTGACCGGGGAGAGGCTGCCCTGGCTGGGCTTTGCGTTCTGCCATTCATGGCTGTGGAAGCTGTAGCCTGATGCCTGGAAACCTGTGGAAGCTGAAACAAACATATGAACCAGGGTCCATAATGAACGTTTTGCTGGAAACTTTTTCTGGAAATGGGTGAATTGAGAAAATGTGTCAACCATAAATAGTTCTTACCTGCTATTCAAAATAATAATAATAATAATAATAATAATAATAATAATAATATAATAATTATTATATTAATATATAAATATTCAGAGCATTCAGAAAGTATTCAGACCCCTTCGTTTTTTTTCCACATTTTGTTATGTTACAGCCTTACGCTAAAATGCGTTAAATTATTATTTATTTCACATCAATCTACACTCTATACCCCATTATGACAAAAAAAAAAATAAAAAAAAAATGAAATATCACATTGACATAAGAATTCAGACCCTTTGCTATGACACTTGAACTTTAGCTCAGGTGCATTCCATTTCTCTTGATCATCTTTGAGAGGTTTTTACACTTTGATTGGAGTCCACCTGTGGCAAATTCAATTGATTGGACATGATTTGGAAAGGCACACACCTGTCTATACAAGGTCTCAGCTGAAAATGCATATCAGAGCAAAAACCAAGCCATGAGGTCAAAGGAACTGCCTGCAGAGCTCAGAGACAGGATTGTGTCGAGGCACAGATCTGGGGAAGGCTAAAAAAAAAAAAAAAAAAAAAAAAACTTGGCTGCATTGAAGGTTCCCAAGAGCATAGTGGCCTCCATAATTCTTAAATGGAAGATTTGGAACAATCAGTACTCTTCCTAGTGCTGGCGGCCTGGCCAAACTGAGCAATCGGGGGAGAAGGGCCTTGGTAAGAGAGGTGACCAAGAACCTGATGGTCACTCTGGATGAGCTCCAGAGATCATGTGTGGAGATGGGAGAAACTTGCAGAAGGACAACAACCATCACTGCAACACTCCATCGATCTGGGTTTTATGGGCTATTAGTGCAAGACAAATGAAAGGCCATTGGAATGTGCAAAAAAGCACCTAAAGGACTCTCAGACTGTGAGAAACAAGATTCTCTGGTCTGATGAAATGAAAATTTAACTGTTTGTCCTCAATTTCAAGCGTCATGTCTGGAGGAAACCAGGCACCATTCATCTCCTGTGCAATACCATCTCAACAGTGAAGCATGGTGGTGGTTGCATCATGCTGTGGGGGTGTTTTTCAGCAGCAGGGACTGGGGGACTGTGCAAAGCCTGTTGCATCATACCCAAAAAGACTTGAAGCTGTAATCGCTGCCAAAGGTGCTTCAACTAAGAACTGAGTTAAGGGTCTGAATACTTATGTCAATGTGAAATTTCAGTTTTTTTCTTTTAGATATGAAAAATCTGGTTTTTGCTTTGTCATTATGGGGTATGGAGTGTAGATTGATGTGAAGAAAATACAATAATTTAAAGCATTTTAGCATAAGGCTGCAACATAACAAAATGTGAAAGAAATGAAGGGGTCTTAATATTTTCTGAATGCACTGTATATATATATATACTGTATATATATATGTATTATTTAAATTTATATAAATTATACCATTGTATATACTGTATATATACATATACTGTATATATATATATATATATATATATATATATATATATATATATATATATATATATATATTTACAAACCCTACAAGGTACATTTTCCACTGAAGTAATGTTGTTAGAAGATGCAGAGTCAGAAGGTATGTATTCTTCAATACACATTGTTTTTGTTTTTAGCATTTTTTAGCATCATAAGCACAAATTCCATGTTATTTGTTGTGAAAACTATTAGATATGTTTGATAAATTATTATCGAATATAAAATTTGATAATTCTCCAGACTAAATTACACCAACTCTGTTCCCACGTCTATATGTCAGTAGATCACCAGCTTTCTGACAGACAGGCTGCAGCTTGTAAGACAGGGGAAATTAACTTCCAGCACCTGTACAATCAGCACTGGTGCCCCCCAGGGATGTGTGCTCTCCCCACTACTCTTCTCCCTGTATACAAATGACTGCACCGCCAAGGACCCCTCTGTCAAGCTCCTGAAGTTTGCAGACGACACTACTGTCATCGGCCTCATCCAAGATGATGATGAGTCTGCATACAGAAGGGATGTTGAACGGCTGGCTCACTGGTATAGTTAAAACAACCTGGAGCTGAACACACTCAAAACGGTGGAGATGATTGTGGACTTTAGGAGGAACACCCCAACACTGACCCCCCTCACCATTCTGAACAGCACTCTGACAGCAGCGGAGTCATTCAGGTTCCTGGGCACTACCATCTCACAGGACCTGAAATGGGAGACCCACATTGACTCTCTGTGCTCTGTGAAAAAGGCCCATCAGAGGTTGTACTTCCTTCGCCAGTTGAGGAAGTTCTACCTGCCACAGTTGCTACTGATACAGTTCTACTCAGCGGCCATTGAGTCTGTCCTCTGCACTTCAATAACTGTCTGGTTTGGTGCAGCGACGAAATCAGATATCAAAAGACTACAAAGGACAGTTCGTACTGCTGAAAGGATTATTGGTTGCCCCCTGCCCTCCCTTCAAGAACTGTACACTTCCATAGTGAGGAAAAGGACTGGAAAAATCACTCTGGACCCCACTCACTCTGCCCACTACCTTTTTGAACTGTTGCCTTCTGGCAGGTGCTACAGAGCTCTGAGCACCAGAACCATCAGGCACAGGAACAGTTTTTTCCCTCAGGCTATCCATCTCATGAACAGTTAAAACTGCCCCATTGAGCAATAATTAATGTGGAATACACAGTCTAGTCTTTTTATATTTAGCCAACACATCCAACCTCTTCTGCCATTACATTCCCATGCTTCTGTATATAACAGATTTGTATTTACAGGTGCATCTCAATAAATTAGAATGTCGTGGAAAAGTTCATTTATTTTAGTAATTCAACTCAAATTGTGAAACTCGTGTATTAAATAAATTCAATGCACACAGACTGAAGTAGTTTAAGTCTTTGGTTCTTTTAATTGTGATGATTTTGGCTCACATTTAACAAAAACCCACCAATTCACTATCTCAAAAAATTAGAATATGGTGACATGCCAATCAGCTAATCAACTCAAAACACCTGCAAAGGTTTCCTGAGCCTTCAAAATGGTCTCTCAGTTTGGTTCACTAGGCTACACAATCATGGGGAAGACTGCTGATCTGACAGTTGTCCAGAAGACGATCATTGACACCCTTCACAAGGAGGGTAAGCCACAAACATTCATTGCCAAAGAAGCTGGCTGTTCACAGAGTGCTGTATCCAAGCATGTTAACAGAAAGTTGAGTGGAAGGAAAAAATGTGGAAGAAAAAGATGCACAACCAACTGAGAGAACCGCAGCCTTATGAGGATTGTCAAGCAAAATCGATTCAAGAATTTGGGTGAACTTCAAGGAATGGACTGAGGCTGGGGTCAAGGCATCAAGAGCCACCACACACAGACATGTCAAGGAATTTGGCTACAGTTGTCGTATTCCTCTTGTTAAGCCACTCCTGAACCACAGACAACGTCAGAGGCGTCTTACCTGGGCTAAGGAGAAGAAGAACTGGACTGTTGCCCAGTGGTCCAAAGTCCTCTTTTCAGATGAAAGCAAGTTTTGTATTTCATTTGGAAACCAAGGTCCTAGAGTCTGGAGGAAGGGTGGAGAAGCTCACAGCCCAAGTTGCTTGAAGTCCAGTGTTAAGTTTCCACAGTCTGTGATGATTTGGGGTGCAATGTCATCTGCTGGTGTTAGTCCATTGTGTTTTTTGAAAACCAAAGTCACTGCACCCGTTTACCAAGAAATTTTGGAGCACTTCATGCTTCCTTCTGCTGACCAGCTTTTTAAAGATGCTGATTTCATTTTCCAGCAGGATTTGGCACCTGCCCACACTGCCAAAAGCACCAAAAGTTGGTTAAATGACCATGGTGTTGGTGTGCTTGACTGGCTAGCAAACTCACCAGACCTGAACTCCATAGAGAATCTGTGGGGTATTGTCAAGAGGAAAATGAGAAACGAGAGACCAAAAAATGCAGATGAGCTGAAGGCCACTGTCAAAGAAACCTGGGCTTCCATACCAACTCAGCAGTGCCACAAACTGATCACCTCCATGCCACGCCGAATTGAGGCAGTAATTAAAGCAAAAGGAGCCCCTACCAAGTATTGAGTACATATACAGTAAATGAACATACTTTCCAGAAGGCCAACAATTCACTAAAAATGTTTTTTTTATTGGTCTTATGATGTATTCTAATTTTTTGAGATAGTGAATTGGTGGGTTTTTGTTAAATGTGAGCCAAAATCATCACAATTAAAAGAACCAAAGACTTAAACTACTTCAGTCTGTGTGCATTGAATTTATTTAATACACGAGTTTCACAATTTGAGTTGAATTACTGAAATAAATGAACTTTTCCACGACATTCTAATTTATTGAGATGCACCTGTATATATTGTACATATGTATATATATATTGTCCTATTGTGTATTTCTATATACACTTTATTTTCTAAAAAAAAGTCCAGACAATGTATTGATACTAAAAGACAGAGCATATATATGCATTACACAGCTCTCTCTCACAACACTGACACAGGGGCTCCTGGTTGTTCAGGTTCCCAGGCTCCAGTCATTAATCTGGCTCAAGACTGCTGCAGGGCAGGGTGAAGACTACAGGAGAACAGCATACTCGCTGTGTTCACACACTCGTCACCGGAGGGAGCTGCAGCATTCTGCTTCATACGCTTTGGTCTGATTCTCCCTCGGTGCCCACCGCCAAGCACAGCATAGCCTCAGGGCTTTATGATTCCCCAGCAATTCAATACGAATTAACTGCTTGTGATTTGTTCACCCCACAGGGCTTGAGAAAGTGGAAGAATGCTTAATAAGATTCTCTGGATAACTGTTTTAGTTATATGTCCCCTTTTCAAGGAATGATACATACAGGTAGTTCATTTATTACTGTACTATATACACCAGTCAGCCACAACATTAAAACCACTTGCCTAATATCGTGTAGGTCCCCCTTGTGTCACCAAAACAGCTCTGATCCGTCGAGGCATGGACTACACAAGATCTCTGAAGGTGTCCTGTGGTATCTGGCACCAAGACGTTAGCAGCAGATCCTTTAAGTTCTGTAAGTTGCGAGATGGGTCCTCCATGGATTGGACTTGTTGGCCCAGCACATCCCATAAATGCTCAATCGGATTGAGATCTGGGGAATTTGGAGGCCAAGTCAAGACCTTGAACTCTTTGTCATGTTCCTCAAACCATTCCTGAACAATTTTTGCAGTGTGACAAGGTGCATTATGCTGCTGGAAGAGGCCACTGCCATCAGGGAATACCATTGACATGAAGGGGTGTACGTGGTCTGCAACAATCTTTAGGTAAGTGGAATGTGTCAAAGTAACATTCACATGAATGCAAGGACATAAGGTTTCCCAGAAGAACATTACCCAGAGCATCACACTGCCTCCACCGTCCTGCCTTCTTCCCATGGTGTATCCTGCTGCCATCTCTTCCCCAAGTAAATGACGCACATGCACCCGGCCGTCCAAATGATCTAAAAGAAAATGTGATTCATCAGATCAGGCCACCTTCTTCCACTGCTCCATGGTTCAGCTCTGATGCTCATGTGTCCATTGTAGATGCTTTCGGTGGTGGACAGGGGTCAGCATGGACACTCTGACCGGTCTGTGGCTACGCAGCCCCATACGCAGCAAGCTGCGATGCACTGTGTGTTCTGACACCTTTCTATCATGGCCAGCATTAAGTTTTTCAGCAATTTGTGCTACAGTAGCTCTTCTGTGGGATCAGACCAGATGGGCTAGCCTTCGCTCCCCACGCACATCAATGAGCCTTGGGCACCCATGACCCTGTCGCTGGTACACTGGTTGTCCTTCATTGGACCACTTTTGGTAGGTACTTACCAATGCATACCGGGAACACCCCACAAGACCTGATATATATATTTATTCAACATTTTCTGAAGCCATACAATCGTTACTCACTGAAAATATTACTTTATAAAGCTCTCAAATAAAAAATGGCACCACTAGACGCATTCAAGATTACCATGTCTGTTTGTCAAACAAAGCTATCATATGGCTGCAGAAGACTTGGAATGTAGTGCACAGGTCATAAGGATCACTTTTATGGTGCTATTTTTTGTCATTTTGGAGCTTGACATGTAGGCCCAGAAAGGTTATCATGGCATGTTTCCCTTAAAATACAGAATAGATTAAATATTATTTTAACGTTGAATCCCAGGTATCATGTTTACAGTAAGGTTTCACCTTATCTCCAGATACAGCTGTGCTAGTTGAATCCCATGAGGGCCAATACATTGCCAGCAACCTTGACTATATGCTCAGTCCACATCATCCATAATTTAGGGAGCAGATTGCTGCTCACACTGAATGGTTTCCGTATCCTTTCCAATTTTCATTTATGTATGGAGCACAGAGAGAGCGAGAGATAGAGATAGATAGAGAGATAGAGAGCTGCCTCAAGGGATGAGAAAGCAGCTTCATATGAACCTGTTAACACTTGGGGAGAGTGTCTTTCTCTCAATCTCCTTTTTCCACCTCCATCAGAGTGAGTGAGCAGGAAAAGAGCAGGAGAAAGCAAAGGTGGCCTTGAGGAAATATACGTCAGCAGCACTGGGATAAATTAATCATCTCTATAAATGAAAAATGACTGATGATGCCATTTGGTTAATAATGGAAATGAGGGAAGTGTTTTGCTCACTGATAGGCTAGTCATTATTTATTTACATTGCAATTATATTTGTTACTAGATTTGAAAGAAAATACCAGTGTTTGCAAGGCAGTAAAAGAACAGCTCAAGTTTTAGGTAAGATTCGGTTTTTAGGTTCTGTGCAAATGAAATGTCATATTAAAGTGTATCTTGTTCTCTTTTGTCGGAGCATAAGAATCAACATATAATGCAATGATGTCTTTGCTCCGTAAAATCTGCTTTGGATGGACCAATAATATTTCAGTTTGCAAATAACTGCAAGACCAATTACAAATCAGTTAAAAAAAGTAAAAAAAATAAATAAATATCAAGTAAAAAAAAAAAAAAAAAAAAAAATGAGAGGCTGAGTCTGAACATTAAAACTTTTGTGATGTTAATTTAAAAAAGAGTGAAGAAGAAGAGGAAGAAGAAGGGGTAGAGGAAAAGGAAGAAGAGAAAGGTGAAGTGGAAGAATAAGATGAGAAAGAGGAAGAGGAATAAGAAGAAGAAGAAGAAGAAGAAGAAGAAGAAGAAGAGGAGGAGGAATAAAGTGAGAAGGAAGAAGAAAAGGAAGCAGAAGATGAAAAATTATGAAAAGGAAGCAGAAAGAAGAGGAGGAAGAGAAAAAGGCAATAGAGGAGGAAAAAGGAAGAAGAAGAGAAGGAAGAAGATTAGGAAGAGGAAGAAGAATGGGAGGAGGTAGGAAAAATGAAGAAGTGAAGGAAGGAGGAAGATAATGAGGAAGAGGAAGGAGATGAGAAAGAGGAAGGAGGAAGAAGAGGGGGTGGAGGAGGGAGGAAAAATGAAGAAAAAGAGGAAGAGGAAGGAGGAAGAAGGAAGATGATGAGGAAGAGGAAGACAGAAGACGAAGAGGACAAAGAGGAAGGAGAAGAGGAGGAAGAAGAGGAAGGAGGAAACAGAGGATAAGGAAGGAGGAAAAGATGAGGAAGAGCAAGAAGGAAGAAGATGGGGAGGAGGGAGGAAAAAGAAAGAAGAGGAGGGAGAGGAGGAAGAAAGAAGATGATGAGGAAGAGGAAGAAGATTAGGAGGAGGAAGGAGGAAGAAGATGAGGCAGAGGAAGACAGAAGATGAAGAGGAAAAAGAGAAATGAGAAGAGGAAGAGGATGAAGGAGGAAACAAAGGAAGTGGAAAGAGGAAGAATAGGAGTAAGAGGTGAAAGAAGAGGAGGAAGAGGAAGGAGGAAAATATGAGGAAGAGGAAGGATGAAGAAGGAGGAGGAAGAGGAAGGAGGAAAAGGTGAGGAAAAGGAAAGAAGAAGAAGAAGAAGAGGAGGAAGAGGTAGAAGATGAGGAAGAGAAAGAAGGAAGAAGAGGAGGAACAAGAAGAAAAGGAGGAGATGAATAAGAGGAAGCGTAAGGAGAAAAAAGAGCAAGAGGGAGGTGGAAAAAGACGAAAGAGAAGAAGATGGAGAAAGAGAACAATTTCCCAGCAGTACTGCCTGCAAGCAGTATAATAATTTATTTAATCTGTGTTCTGTTTTCATAATTAGTTTGTTGGTCATGAAACCTTGCAGACCAATTAACTAATTGCTACTACATCCATTATTTTTACTACATCTACATGCACACGTCTTTGTGGGAACAACACCTACAGGCATTACTCAGAAAATAAATAGGACTCATTTCTCAGAATTACTTGGCATTCTCACTGCAACTGATATTATGATAAGTTTTGACCAGGAGGCCTCAGTGCCGAGAGAGTTGACTGTGATTCAAACACATTACTGCTGAGTTATCCAAATGGTCATGTGTATCCCAGTGCTCTTTAGAACTCATTTTCCACTTAGCAAAATAACACATTATTCTATATATTACCCTGCACTGTACTGGCAGCTGGTCTAATAAAAGACACTTATCCCAATGCAGATTACTGTAAATAATTATCTAAGTAAATAATTTTTTGAAGGTCTACAGAGAAAGAAAAACTCAATTAAATGTACATTAGAACTGCTAGGCTTTAACTAAACCTCCAGGAAGAACTGGGATCAACACAGCTTGGCTTGGCTTTAAATATGGGTTTGGAAAGACACAAGAGGGAGTAAATGACAGAATTTTAATTTGTAGATAAACCATACTTCTTAAGGTTATCATGGCAAAATTTCGAGGGTACTACAGTATGTGATAAAAGAACATGATAATTTCAACACAAGACCGTGATGATTTCTACCGCAGCATACCCACTTTAAACCAAACCCTATTTCAGTGTTAATATCTGGTCACTCAAAGACGAGGTTGAAAATGTTTTGCATTTTAAAAACAAATGTCAACTCATTTGCAATTAGAAATTGAAATGTCTAGTAGAACATCCTAAATTACAGATATAACCAAAATCAGTTCAGCAGGAAACTTTCAGCAAGTGAGACATTTCACATCATTATGCTAAAATAATGTAGCCCCAATCAAATATTGCCCAGAGGGAACTGGAAATGGGAGCTTATTATTGCAATTAAAGCTGAAAGGTACAAACACTAATTACATTTCATAAAAAGTGTTAAAATATTTTTACAACTATACATTTTTAACAACTCTCACACTCAAATTTACCCTGGGTGCTGAAAGTAGCGTCAATGGCAGAGCCATCCCAAGATTCCACTGCACTGTCTACACTGGGAATGGTGGTGGAATAGATGTCAGAGAGTTTGCTGGGTTTCTGTCCTGCTTGACTTTCATCCTCCAGGTCGTTCAGATCATTCAAACGACCCATTACTGAGGGCTGCAGTGGGCTTGCCACTACATAACGAGAGAAAAAAAAGAGAGAACACGATCGTATGAGCCAACAGTCAATAGAGCATATCCATCCATCCATCCATCCATCCAATATAATGCTGCCTATGTTTTGGAACAGCCAAATGTGGATATTGTACATTGTAAGTATGGCATATTTTGCAGCACTTACATTCTCCCTGCTTCTTGATCTTCAGTGTGACAGACTCCCCTGCCATCTGCAGCAGGTGAATGGCCTCACTGAGAGGTTTGCCCTTCAAACTGTTGCTGTTAATGGCCAGGATGCGATCGCCAATGTGGATGGCACCCGTTCTGTAGAGACAAGATCACATGCTTTCAAAGCCTTCTTATGTTATTGGATACTTATATCCATTTATAATAATGCTTTGTTAATGGATAACTCTTTATATAAAGTAAATTATTACAAATGACACATTCTGCATTATTTTGTATCCTTAAAAGCATATATCACTAAAGCCAGGAACAGTAGGTTACCTCTCAGCCAGGCCTCCTCTAGTGAGGCTGGAGATGATGATGGGATCGAAGGGCTCCTCGGTGCCTGAGATGGTGATGCCTAACGGGCCGCCGTACCGTTTCAACTCCACCGTGTAAATGATGGCACCGCAGCTCTCCTGCTCGTCTGCAACACAGGCCAACAGCACACGGGCGTCCCTATCAACACTGCCATCACGTAGGATACCTCACAAAGGGGCAGAGAGCAGAGCGAAGACACCCCTCACAACACCGGACAGAGAGAGGGGGGAAGGAGGTAGGGCAGGTGGGTAGTGGTGAAGGAAGAGGAGAACTGAACAGGAAATATACTGCAAAAAATCATATCCTAAATGAGTATCTTTCTTGTATTCCAGTAAAAGTATCTAAATATCCTTAAAACAAAATAAAATCACCTGATTAGCAAAACAGAGTAAGACATTAAAGGATTAGTTTACAGAATAATGACAATTCTGCCATCATTTACCTCATCTCATTCCAAACCCATATAACTTTCTTTATTCCGTGGAGCACACACAAAAAAGACATGTTTAATCATTTACTGGTAACTCTTTTATTTGCGATTCAAATAAATGGGGACTAAAGCATTCAAGTCTCAAAAAGGACACAAAAGCAGCATAAAGGTCATGGCTATGGATTACTTTCATAGTGCTTTTTTCAAGCTTGAGAGCTTCAGTCTCCATTCATTGTAATTACATGAAAAAGAGTTCAAAATTTCTCCTTTTGTGTTCCACCGAAGACAGAAAGTAATACAGGTTTGCAAGAACTAGTGACAGAATTTTCATTTTTGGCTAAACTATTCCCTTATGGCTTGTTTTCAGATCTATTTTTTATTTTTTTATATAAGTGTATTTTGTCTTGTGGTAGTATCAGATTTTCTTCACTTGTTTCTGTTTAAAATAAATGAAAAAATCTGCAGTTGCGGAAGATAAAATACACTCTGAAAAACAAGCATTAACATCTTATGCAGTTTTGCTTATCAGGTGATTTTATCTTGTTTTAAAGATATTTGTACTGGAAAATAAGAAATATACTTGTTCAGAATATGTTTTTTTTATATGATGAATATGAGATAAGAAAGAAAGGGAGAGGAACCAAACTAAAGGAAACAAAAAGAAATGGGAAAAATAACCAACTAAAAGCCAAGGGAAGAAATACAACCTATTATGCAAAAAAAGACAACATAATAAACTGGAGAAAAATGGATAGCTGGAAGAGAAATTAACTAAAGGCAATTCAAGGAAAGAATGATGTAAGATAATGGAAATGCCACATTCGGAAAACAAAGAAAAACAAGAGAGAGAAAATACATAGGAGCTGCAAAATAGAGATATTCACATGCATAATACCAAAAATTAGATTTTGGCTCTGTGATCCATTTCAGGAAAGAAACCTTCATTGGGTAAAATGGATATTGCACCTACTACTACAAGTCATTATACACACCAGCAGTAGAGGAGAACTAAACCTCTATATACTGGACCTACAATGGTTTTCAAGAAACTAAATGTCAGGTGTGAATTAATTATGAGTGAATTCGAGTGCATTTTGTGCACACTGCAGTGAAACATTTTCTTAATCAGTATTTTTGTTTTCCAGTAAAAATATATTGACACCCTTAAAACATAAGATATTGCATCCGATATTACGATTTCTTTTCAGAGAATATACAGTATCTTATCTTATATCTTGTTTCTCGGTTATTATTTTTTGTCCTCACTGACAAATTGTTTTTTTCTTGTTTTAAGCATAAACCCCATTAAATTTCATTACATTTATGCTTAAAACAAGTGGGGTGAGAAAAGTAAACTTAATTTACTGTAATATATATTCTCTGAAAACAAGTATTAACCATTTTGTTTTCAAATAAATTCAGGGGGGGATCCTGGGGATTCCTGTAGCTCAACTGGTAAAGCATGAATCATGGAATGTTTGTTGAGTTTGATTCCACAAATAATAACTCATAAAAATGCATTTGCTTGTTAAGTTGCTTTGGATAAAAGTATCTACCATATGCATAAATGCAGCCTGGTCTCATTAAATTTACGTGAGCATTGTAATGTTTTTGTAAAACTGAAATTACATGCTTTATTACATGTTTGGCTGCAGTTTCCAAGTGAAATGTCCAGTGGGGGTCGCCAAAACCAAGCGAAATGAGGTTGTAATCAGATGAGGTTTTTAAGGTGAATTTTAGATGGAGGTTTTAATAAGTAAAATGTACCTCCCTAACATAAAACTGTACCTTAAACCTAACCAATAGTGTCCGAAAAGATAAATGAGAGTTTAACAAAACAGACATCCTTACCCTTAACCAACACCTAACCAATAGTGTTTTAAAATACAAATTCGAAATGAAAAAAGAAAAGAAAAAAAACACTCCCATAAAGTTTACTGAAGCAACCATGTAATTTCATGTCGCTTCGATGCCACTTTCACCTTTGTGCATCTTTAACTAGACTCAAACCGCGGTTGTTGTGACCAAAGTCCAACACTCTATCAGGTGAGCTGCCAAGCAAGCTAATGAGCCTGGAATAAGTATATATATGTAGCTGGGTCTGTAATACAAGTGTTAAAATGTATCATTTCTCAAATCGTGCATTAAAGTAAAAGTGTATTGGTATCATAACATAGCGGGTGGTGAGTAATAGCGTGAAATTATTTAAGTCATAATCAGCAATGTAATCATGATTTGTGTGACAATTAATAAAATGCAAAATTGTTGTAGCACCTCTAGAAAAGGAAACTGCAGCAAAACGTAGAAAGCGGCACATAAAAGTCAATTTGCAAAAATGTATATCACTCTATATTCTACGAGACCAGGTTGCATAAATGTAAATGTATCTTGTTTTAAATATATTTTGATATTTTAATTGGAAACAAGACAAAAATACTGATTAAGAAAATGATTTTTGCACTGGTCAAATAACAAAGGGACAGGCCTTTGGCAACACCAAAAGGCACTTTTTAGTTTTAAAGCCGTTTAATAAAATATTTGTAACAATTTCCTTATAACACTCAAACTCAATTAAGAGGTCAGCCTGCCCCCATTTTTACACGGCTTCACTGTGAAGAAGAACTGTACTAAAGAGAAAGAGAAAAATCGAGAAAACCTCTGGGCAATCGTTGCATCTCCCTCCCTCTTCCACATACTAATGAAGCGCTGATATCTTGCACAGCATTAACTCTCTCACACCACAGCAGCTCTAGCTGCAAACACTTGTGTATGTATGTGTGTGTTTGTATGCACTTGCTTTCAGCACTGGAGGTCTGGGGATGTTCGTTTACACAAGGTCGGCTCATTAAGCCTTTGTTTTCTGATGATGGACTAATGGAGAGATCGCAAGGAAATTACCCCCATTTAGCTTGAGAGTCAGCACCCTGTCTCAGTCTGTGTGCTGATGCTGTCCTAGACTGATGATATGTTGTCATAGCTCTAAAAAAAAGGACTCGTAAAAAATGGATGCCAACCTTGATGTTCACAGCGGGAATTATCTAAACGAGCTTCTAGCTTTGAGCAAGCAAGCATGATGGGGTCCATTATCTACTGACACATGGGAGAAGGGCCATTCCATGGACGTACTGCTCATTCCGTATGAAATTTGAATGCAAAATAAAAGCAGTTTGCAAGTTTGCTTTCTAGTATACACATAACACCAATGGACAATGGAGCAAAGGATTGTGGGTAAATGCTTTTGAAAGGTTCCGAGCTGTATGGAAACCTGATTTGCACCTCTCAAGCTTGGGTGAAGGCTCTGAGGGTTTCGAATCGGATAACTGAACAAAATGAGCATTAAATTGGAGAGATTAAACCCAATTTTAATTGTTAACGTTAATTGTGTTAAGGAAGAAGGGAAAAGTGTGTGGGTGCAAGGAAAAATCTATCATACAAAGGTAAAACGCAGTAACTACAAAGAGTAGGTTTTTGTCAACCTTGAGCAAAATTACTGAAATCAAGCCTAAGCTTGTTGGCTGGTCTTAGTCAGTCTCAAATCCTACTCAGGCTGGTCAGTTGGCTGGTATTAGGAGGGTTTTGGGCAATTTTCACTTGGTTGGGCTGAACCAGACCAGCACCAGCTTGACCAGGCTGGCAGACAATACAAGACCAGCTAAAACCAGCTTAGTTTTTGGGGTAGTTCAGGACCATAATTGAGAACCCCTGCCTTAGACTGTGATCTGTCTTATGACAGATGGGTTTAGCTCAACTATGCTCAGAGAAAAAGAAAGTGTAAATGCTAAATCCAAGACAAACCACAGTTCTGACTGTTGTTTGAGTTTATACAAAGGCATACCGAAGTAAATGTATTATCAAATTACTGGTCATGGTTTTTAGGCAACAGAAATTGACTTCATATACATATCTAATCAGAGCATTACCATGTGTGAATGTACAAGACATTTGGCTGGACAATCAAAAACTTTTAGGCCATTTTCTCAGTTTAGGTGTAGTAGCGCTTTGTCTGTGTAGAGCAGGTACGCTGTTCTATTCCACCAGAAGAAAGGACAGATTTAGCAGGAGGTTAGGTGGAGATAATAAGCATCTCAGTGTGATATTTTCAGGCAGCAGAGTCATTTCGAATGATCATCACAGCTTGAACATTGGCTACCTTAAGTTGAAATAGGGGCCAGTTGTATTAAACAGAAGGATTTCAGGAAGTAACATATAGCTTCTTAGTAATAATACCTTCACAATACCTTCATCTGTCACAAAACATTAAAGGGATTTTCCCGGTACAATACAAGTTAAGCTCAATTGACAGCACTTGTGGCATAATGTTGATTACCACAAACATTTATTTAGACTTTTCTTTAAAAAATCAAAAATCAAGTTTACAGTGAGGCACTTACAATGGATGTGAATGGGGACAATTTTTGGAGGGTTTAAATGTAGAAATGTGAAGCTTATAATTTTATAAAAGCACTTACATTAATTTTTCTGTTAAAACTTGAGTATTATTTGAGCTGTCAAGTTGTTTAAATTGTCATGTTGTAGGGTTTGCTGACATTACATCGTCATGGCAACGAAGTTGTAAAATTGGCTATAACTTTACACAGAAAAGGTTAGTAAGTGATTTTATCACACTAAAATCATGTTTACACGCATATTGTGTATGTCTTGTGACTATACTTTTGAAACAGTGAGCATTTTAATGTTCAAAAATTGGCCCCCATTCACTTCCATTGTAAACGCCTCACTGGAACCCAGACGTTTGCTTTTTTTAAAGAAAAGTTTTATTACAATTTTATTTTGTGGTAATCAATAACATGCCACAAATGCTGTGGATTGAGCTTAACTTGTATTGAACTCGGAATATTACTTTAAGCAATACAACTAGGTTTGCTTGTTTGTTGTGACTAAGAAATATATAGCAAAGAACACTTCCGAATGTTTTCTATCACCTTGTCTGTTTTCATGTCCTTGGCGTATCTATTTATATTTGGATTTAATCGGAATAAGATAATCAGTTGGGCCCTCAAAGCTAATTAATTTTCTTGATCCTGGCTAACAAACTTTGGTATTATGAATCTTTGCTGAGGCAGTGTCTTTGTCCTTGGTTGACGTTAGGCAGAATGTTAGGGACTGACAGCCTCAGTCACTATTCACTTTCATTGTATAGAAAATAAGATGCAGTGAAAGTGAATATGGATTAAATCTAAACATTCTGCCTAACATCTACTTTTATGTTCTACCTAACATCTACATTGCAGCAGAAAGAATGTCATACAGGTTTGTAATAACAAGAAGGTGAGTAAATGATGATCGAATTTTATTTTTGGGTGAAATATCTGTGTGTGGGGGGGTGGTTGCAGAGACTCTGAGGTACCTGAGTTGTCCTCGTCCTTGCGAATCTTGAGTTTGACCAAGTCTTCGCACTGCTGCAGGATTTGAACAGCGTCCTCCATGGAGCAATTGTCCAGGCGGATGTTGTCTATTGCCAGAAGCTTATCCCCAAGCTCCAGGGTGCCCGTCCTTCAGAGGAATACACAGTACAACACAGCTATAATCGGGCAGATCAAGAGTTTGTTCTTCTGAATGCTTCTATAGTTTTACAATAGTTACAATTCATTTATTAAAAAAAAGTACATTTCTAGTCCCTACAAAAGCTCATTAAACTAACTGAGGGGGTAAATCTCACAAAACATGTCTAGGGTTTCCCACAAAATCAAAAGACAGACATAAGAAACTACGCAAAATACAGAACCAATAGCATTTGGAAATTTTAAACAAAGAAAATGAAGCCTATGTTTAGGACCATGAAGATTTTTTGCATTATAACATTATTTTCATGACAAAGAAGCATATTTCACCCCCAAATTCTCATTATTATAATGTAAAAATTATTTTATCTTTAACATAAAAAGATCTGTGAAAAAATGTAAATGCATTTCTGTCTTTTTTTTGCAAAAGCACAACTGTTTCTGGTTTTCACTGCAACCTTTCCTCAAATATACAGCACATCCACATCCTTTAACAATGTTTGGAAGGAAAGGTTATTCTCTCTGACGTTTTCACTCTGACACAGACATTTACACTCTCATTTTGTTGTATTCTGTGCTGGCATTCTGCAAGAAAACACATTCATTATTCAGAAGACGGACAGAGGTACACAGCCAAGAGCAGCCACAGACACTAAGGTATTCTGAAGCAAAAACAGTGTCCCCAGTTATCGTATTGTCCATAATTGTGCTGCTGTTCCATATTCAGTTTAGACACTGAGCGGTGGCCTTGCCTGAGTTCACAATTATTCCACCATTACTTAAAATTAAATAGCTCATTTATTTTTAGGCCATGTGAAAAGAGCTGAAATGAAAGAGAGCAAGATTTGAAAGATTGTGAGAGGCAAGGCCATCTAACATGGGCATCTGAACACAAAGACAAGATAGACTCATATTTAACCATTCCGTGTTTAACACACTGGTTCATAACCCAATTGTTTCTCCTGCTCGGATAATTATCAGGTAAACATATGTTCCATTATGTAAAAGCACAGCGAATTAGAGTATGTGAGCTGAAAGTGGGGTAATTATTTTGTATACGACAACCCCCACCCACCAACCCACACTGAGATTTATTTATTTATTTTTTGTAATTTGTGAGGCTTTTTTACGGCCTTTATTAAACAGGAAAGTCGAGCATGAGTCTTGCGTGTTTTGAGCGTATGCGCTCGGAGAACTTGTGACTGAAGTAAACCTTCCATGTGGTATATTCAGTTGAAGATCTCAACTTCATTCTCCAGAATAGCTAAAAAATTCTGAAAATTAAAATTTACTCACATGACTTACTTTCTTCCAAGGAAACACATGGCGATATTCTACAGAATCTTGAAAAATGTTACCCTCCGCTTTCATTTCAACATATTTAATCAAATCAGGTTATGGCACTTCTGTTCTTAGCCCTGGTCCGTATGATCAGTGCAGCTGCATTTTTGAACTGACGTCCAGATCAGCACTTCATTCGTTTTTTTTACTAAAAAGAATTGCCTTGAATTTATGGTAACTCTTGGCCTTACTCTTTTTTTTTTTTTTTTTTACATATACATATGCACTCATACTGCCTTACAAAGGCAAAACACAGTAACCAGACATTTGCAAAAACTGAGATATCACCAAAATCGGATCTCTTGTGAATTGTGAATATTGCAGTAATTACAAAATCCACTCTTAAACCAAGTAACTTTGAAGCCATTTTTCATTGTTGGTGTAGTTACTGTGTTTTGCCTTTGTAGGCCAGCATAGCTCAAGGTGTAATGTTCGACAGTGGTTATCTACTGGTTTGTTTTGGAGATTAAGTGGCAACTCAAATGATTCAGGGCAATTGTTTTCTGTAAACATTTCAACAAAACAGTCAACTGGGTTTTGCAGTACATTCTCTTTTAAACGTGTTGTGCTGTTCGATGGAAGTAGTGTTTGAAGTACCCATAATCCATCTAGTCTGCATATCTGTATTTAATATACTGGAGCGTGAGATGCTGGTGGGTGTAGGTGCGCTGGAGGCAGTATATGAAGCTATGAGTCAAAAATGGTTTTGTATGAGATTTGCGGGTTTTTTTTAATAGAATTTAAAACTAAAACTATTTTAAACGGAGATATGGTTCGAGTCAGTACCTGTGCGCCACACTTCCTTTCTTAATGTCAGAGATGATGAGTGCATCTCCGGCCTTCCGACTAGAAGGAGCTGTAAAGAGAGAAGAGAACAATTAAACTCATTTAATGCTCCAATCTTACCCATTCTCTGTAGGCATCAGCACTGATTATCTAACAGTGAGTCATACTTTGTAATTAAGAACCTAGATTGAGGCTCTTAAAGGTACAGTTCATCATTAACGAACAAGTGCCACTTCAAGTATTAGCTTTGCGTGCAAAAGCACCAAAGTACTTTAGAGAAACACTATTACTGTTAAAAGTAGCTAATAGCTTGGCTTTGCAAATTCAGCAATTACTGATTGCAGTTTTAAGTAACAGGCTATCTGGTCTAAACACTAGAGGTGCCTTGCTGTCTATTGTCTACATACGCAGCTGTCTTCTAAGGAGCCGTTCACACTTAGCAGATATTTGTGCTAGTCTGCGCAACTGTGCAAACATGCACTAGACGGGTCTTTACCCGTTGAGCTGAGTTTTTTTTTAGGGCCTCATGCTAGAGCACCACGCTTTTAGATGCCATGCTTGAGACATTCTGTTATCTGAGTTACAACTAGCTTTTTTAGCACAATAACGCATTCGGTCTGAATGGCCCCTAAGGCAGCACCCTAACTGTGATAAAACTTCATAAATGACTGATTAGAAATGCTCTTCATGGAAAGCATCTCTGTTAACGTTCACTCATAAATCAGCCTAAACTGGTTTGCTGGTCTGAGCTAGTCTCCCAGCTTGGCCAGGTTGGGAGACCAGCTTAAACCAGATATAGCCAATTTAAACCAACTAAGACCAGCAAAACATATCAGGAGGGCTATGATACCTAAAATGAGGCCTTGGTAGGCAGCTCTCTAGGTTTTTAGTCATAGTTAGAATATAATACACTTTTAATAGCAGCCCTGGTCATATGTTGATGCACCAGTGGGGACAGATGTGAGCACATAATCACATATGTCAAACCAGTTCCCCACACACCACGAGCATCTGGAGGTGTGACATCAAACTTCACAAGTGACACACCGTGGCATTTTTCAATGCATTCGGAGCTCAGGATGATTCATGCTCGCATGTTGCGTCACAGACAGACTGGAAGGTCTTTCTCACTTTGAATGAAAAAAAAAAATACTATTTTGCTAATCCCTGCTGTGCACTTTTTCCACCTAATATACCTCCCAGCTGGTGTCATGGCTTCATCATAAATTTTAAAGCACTGTGCAGCCTGCCGGTGATGGGGAATTGTCCTGTGCTGCCCTTTGGGGTGATGTTCTTTAAATCTTATGCATTAAAATGCATAGTGTGTGTCCATGTCGGACAAAGCGTTTTCTTTTGTGGATTGTTATGGACAGAGAACATGATAATTGTAGGAAAATGGACTCCCTTTGCCAGAACATCTTGATTACTTCAGAGATTTCTCCAGTTAAAGTGATGAAATATCTTAATGCCTGGTGGCAATAGAGAACCAAATGTCTAAGAATTCCTACAGCTGGTCAAATCATCACATAAATTTAGCATTTTTTTTTCCATGTATTAGTCAGGTAAAGTCCAGTCATTTTTATTTGTATAGCGCTTTTAACAAAACACATAATTTTAAAGCAGCTTTACAGAAAATCATGCTGTAATTATAGTAGATGTTTTACAAGTGACCACCTTTCAAATGTATTGGCTGGAAAAAATGTCAAGCTATACCAAAGCTCTTTATTTAGCTAATATGATTTGAAAGAGACCCAAATTGGAGCCATTTTCTTTGTCCATACTACAGAGAAAAGCTGGTATGGTTTGGCTGTAGACAGACAAAATTAAATACAGGACGATTCAATTGAGAAAGGTCAAAGATTCAATCTAGATGCTACAGTCTACAGCACTAGCTTCAGTCTTAAAAATGGAGCAAAGAAATTGCTTTAGGCCTGTCGATCAGAGTGAGCCAGGTTTGAACAAGCTATCCGAAAACAAACTGTCAAAGTGTCAGCAATACAGATGCTAGCAACCGATCCATGATGTGACAATTTAATCTCCAAATGTTGAGTTCTCTGACCAAGGTAATAATCATGTTTTCAGCTAAGCTTTAAAAGAGAGTGCAATGTCAGCTGACCATAAGGGCCTTTCGCCATAGGCTGCAGTACAGAGCGGTTTGATATCACCTTCAGAAGCCGCACATCAAAGCACTTCCTTTCAACTCTCCATTCCAGTCTGATGAATTTTGCACCAAGTGTCCAGATCAGACAACCCTCTCTCTCTGACACACAGAAAATCTCAGAATTTTACACAACTACATGAATAGGAGTTCTTGAACTTGATAGCAATGGTCTGCTAACCAAATAACAAGATTATTCTAATGATGTTGCTCTGAAGATCTTTAGATTGTTGACAACTTTTAACAATTTTTCACAGATATCTGACACCAATCAGAACTTGACACTTACACAAGGTACATTTTTGGTATTTTGGACAGTACTGTGGTACTAACATGGATATTTTAACATGTACCATGATCTTTACATTGTTTTTGGGACATGTACTATTATCCTATATGGTTTTTGGGACATAAACCATTATCCTACCATGGTTTTGGGACACGTACCATGATCCTAAAATAGTTTTTAAGACATATACCATGATCCTATCATAGTTTTGGGACAAACACTATCATCCTACCATGCTTTTGGAACATGTACCATGATCCTACCTGTTTTTTTGGACATAAACCATGATCCTACCATACTTTTGAAACGTATACCATAAGCCAATCATGTTTTTTTAAGGACATATATCATGAACCTACCATGGTTTTTGGGACATATACCATGATCCTACCATGTTTTTTGGAACATTTTCCATGAACCTACCATGTTTTTTTGGACATATGCCATGATCCTACCATGGTTATTGGGACATTTACCATGATCCTACCATGTTTTGTGGGACATATACCATGATCCTGATTTTTAGGACATATTCCATGATGTCCTTCCTTGTTTTTGGGACATATACCATGATCCTACCATGGTTTAAGGACATGTATCATAATCCTACCTGGTTTTTGGGGCATATTCCTTGATCCTATCATGGTTTTTGGGACATGTACCATGATCCTACCTGTTTTTTGGGATATATACCATTGTCCTATCATGGTTTTTGTGAACATAAATCATGATCCTACCTGGTTTTTGGGACATATACCATGATCATACCCTGGTTTTTGGGACATATTTTTTGGACATGATAAAACCATGGTTATTTTGGAAGTATCTTGGAGTACCATGTAAATACTATGGTAAATGCACAAGGTGCTTTAGAAATGTAAGCCCCATCTTTCAGTTAAAAAAGCCAACTGCCTTTTTGATAGAGTTTGTATCCTCTAGAACAGTGTCTATTCCAGAGAACACAAATATAGTTGTCTTTGTTTCAAATTGCATTTAGACTGCGTATATATGGTTTTCCCATTAGCTACATATCCACAAATGTGACATGCTCCATTATTTTAACCTGAAGAAATGTTTTGGAGAAACTCGATTTTAGTCTCAGTCTTCAAATTATGTCAATTTATCACAAATTCGAAACATTACTGTTCAGAATGTTGTACTGATTCTTCAGCCGGTTCCCGGCTCCTCCTTTCCCGTCTTTTACCTGTTATAGTGGTGCTGAAACCTGGGAAGGAGGAGGGATGCGCTGTTACAGAGTCCTCGCCACTGCCATCCACCAGGGGAGCAGCCGTGGCCGTCTGCCTGGGTATGGAGGGGTCGCTGCCAGCTGCCAAGAACCGGAGGAACCGCGGCCGTCTGCCGAGAAGGGGAGGAGCGGTTCCATCCGCCAGGGGCCTGAGGAATCACTGCCGTCCACCGGGGGAGGAGCGAGCTGGCTTCCGCCAGAAGGCAGAGGAGCGTTTGTGGACCAGGCGACAGCGCATCCGTGAGCCAGTGAATAAGATCTTTCTCTCCTCTCTCTCTCTGGTTGTCTCCGCTCACCCTTTCCCTCTCCCCACACATCCTCTCGTCTCTCCCCCCAGGTTCACAGGAGGCGGGGTGGGCCACCGGCTGACAGAACGACCAGAAGGGCAGTGTCTCCCCCCCGGAGATGGGGAGGGGGGAAGTTAGTCAGACCGGTGGCGCCCCGGCCTGAATCGGGCGGGGGAGGAGTGTGACGAGGAGGAGGGTGTGGCCGGGCCGTGATGGAGCACGGCCGGCACTGAATCAGCTGATCAGCGGGAGAGCGAGATAAGGGGCACCTGGAGACGCCGGTTCAAGAGAGAGAGATGCACACGGCCACGTTGCATGTGTGTCTGTGTCCTAATGTTTATGTTGTTTTAAGTTAATTTGTGCATTAAAAGTTTGTTGATTGTTCAGCCGGTTCCCGCCTCCTCCTTGCCTGTCCTTTACCTGTTACAAATACATATTGTTTTAATTCTCTTGAATGCTTTGTGTGACAGATCATGGCAGCTGCACATCAAACAGAGCAGCACAAAGCTCTCTCTCCAACATAGCATGAGAAAAAAACATGAATGAATATCAGAGGTTATACTGAAAGAGAACAGTACAACTTACTGAAATGTGCCAAATCTCTTGTCAATTGGCCAATTGGTTAATGTTAAAAAGACATGGAGAATATCTTGTGCTTTTCCATTAGCGCTCAAGCCCTGGAGCACTCAATCGCATGCCCAGTCTACTCATTCATGTTTCATTTGCTAGTATTTCACCTCAAATCACATGCTCAATTCACACTTTGTCCAATACCTCAATTAAACCAAATTTAATACAAATAAATCAGAATAAATACAAATAAATAATACAAATAAATACCGCTTTTTACCACTTATGATTTTCTCTTCTCCCTGACGCTTTGCCCTAGTCGTTGCTTTTGTTTGGCTAGCTACTATAGCCTGTTGTTCTGATCGCTGCCCAGTACTGTACAAAGAACAAGCAATTTTGCCACATAAAAAAAAAAAAAAAAAAACTTCGTCCTTACCGACTCTCGCGAGATGCGCCTTAAAAAACAGCCTATGTTAGACATACAGTATATCTTGTCTTTTAATATATCCAATAAACTATTTAATATTATTAAAATACTCCAAATCTGATTGTGCTTTTTTACAAAAATAATTGTCACTTTTTCAGACATTCAATTTTTTTCTTCTTGTAACCCTCAAAATAGAGAGAGCTTGGCGACCCCCCTGTGAAGCTCTGGTGACCCCTAGTGAGGGTCGCGACCCCAGGTTGGGAACCACTGCTCTAGAACATGGATGGATATTTACCTGAACAGCCTAAAAAATATTGTTTTTCTGCATGATTTCAGCTAAAGAAGCACAATTTATGATACATTGTTGTCAGATTTTATTGCTTCTTTCAAATATGTTATTGAAACAACATATTTACAAACAGTTTTGGAGATTTTGGTCTTTCCCCATTTAAGTAGATAGGAGCTAAACTTGTATGTCTGTGAACTACTGTACATGGAAAATAGCTGCCCAGGAGATGGCTGCAGAGTGAACTGACATGCCTTGATGGGACTTTGCTTGCATGCACTGATAGCGTTTCACTGTCTGACTGGATATTAATGTGTAAACAGCCTAAAGTACACATGGCACAAAAACAATAGATGTGTGTCAAAATATCAGATCTGGGCAGTATGCCTTGCAGTGTGATGCAGCAATGCAATACCAGATGTATTCTGACAAATTCAGTTTTTTTCCCCTTTTTACTCACAGAATGGAAAGTGTTCTCTATTTGCTTACTTTGGCATCATTGTCACTGGTTTGTGGCTGCTGTTGGTAAGCTGATTTGTCATGGTCTCATCCTTTCGCCTGCACTGCTATTTGGCCTAACCATGATAAATAGCGTGGCTTACCCACTGTCTCTGCACCTGCCTCTGCTCATACATTTCATAAGGTCTGGCCAGGTGAATGCCAATCTTGGAATGGTGTGACCCAAGCTAAAGTTCAAATTGGAGCAATGCAACTGCAGGAAGTAAACTTGTGCATTTGTACTGTTTGATCCAATTTCTACAGTAAACAAACCTCTACTGTGGTGACCATGAACGGGCCAAAAAATCTTTTTAAAGAAGGGATCTGAGCCATATCTAGGGACTCAAAAATAACAGAGACTTAGGGGATGTGTTGTTTTGACCTGGGCCAGTAAGCAGCCACCCATAATCCAACCAGAACACCTTAGCAACCAATCCAGAATGCTAAAAACGTAACATGCTAAAAAAACAACTGTATAGAAATGTACAAATCTAGTTTCTTGACGTTTTACATTCTGGCTCATTATATGTTTTCTAATGAAATGTTTTTGTTCATTACAAATTATATAATCATCATAACAATTTGAGTGAAAATTTTATAAGTGACCTAGAAAGAAGAAATAGAATAGTCCTTTGCTTAAAAGTTTTCAAAATACTATGAAATCAAGGTTTAAATTAGGTTTTGAAACCCATATTTTCAGTGTGGTCTCAGACCTTTGGACCCCACTGTATAAATATCTGCTATATATTACATTTAATTTTCAAGTCCACAATGAGATGCCACCAGGAAAATAAGAGAAGGTAATCTTGTAAGGAGAGGTAAACAAGACATCTGTAAAGATGTCCCTGAATGGCTTTATTAGTACCTGTGAAATACGGGCCATGCAGAAGCACAAAGCAGAAAGCCGTTAAACTCCTCAGGAAGGCCACAAGAGCTCAGCAAAGCCCATATACATAAATCGGCACATGGATAGGTCAGTCTACTTCAACATCTCTCTCTCTCTCTCTCTATCTCTC
This sequence comes from Myxocyprinus asiaticus, assembly GCF_019703515.2. NCBI lineage: Eukaryota > Metazoa > Chordata > Actinopteri > Cypriniformes > Catostomidae > Myxocyprinus > Myxocyprinus asiaticus. The sequence goes on from NC_059390.1 coordinate 12,128,455, forward strand.
ATCCCAAGTCATAAAAGTTGACTTTCTCAAACATCCTACTGACTTTGAGCCAACCACAGGCATAATTAAGCAGACCTCCATAGCATATTACACATTACCTACAGGGATATAGGAGGTCCACTTTAGTCATTTAGCATTTCTCATAACATTGTAAGGGCCTGTGATATTACTCAGCACATCTTTTCCTCCAGCACACATTCTTCATTTGTAAAAAAAAACAAAAAAACAAGAGCTCCACCCATCCAATGCAAAATGTAGGATCTCTGAAAAGCTTTAAAGGGATAGTTCACCCAAAAATGTAAATTCTGTCATCATTTACTTACACTTATGTATTTTGACCTATATTACAGTTATTTTGGTTCGTGGAACACCAAAGGAGTTATTTGTAGCAGAATGTCCAAGCAGCTCTTTTTTTTATTTTTATAAACTGAAAGTCAGATTTTCAATGAATAATGACTTACATTTCAGTCTGTTCCTAACACAAAGCCATCATATGGCTTAAGATGACTTGGAATGTATTACTTGAGTTGCATGAAATACTTTTATGATGTTCTGTGTTGCTTTTTATCCTTATTTGTAGCATTCTTTGCAGCTCCAGTCCCCTTCCTCTTTTATTATATGGAAAAGAGCAGCTCAGACATTCTGCTAAACATCTCAATTGCTGTTCCACAGAAGAAAGAAACCCACACATGTTTTGAACAATATGAGGGTGAGTAAGTGATTAGAGAATTTTCATTTATGGGTGAATTATCCCTTTGATGAATATCGTAGTTTTTGAAAGCAGTGGAACGTGAACCTGGAGGATATTTGAGAGAATTTTGTTAATGATCTGAGATAGTGGCTACTGTGGTATTTTAGTACATGGCACAATAGTTTGGCTGATTCATTAAGAAAGTTCAGACAGCTGTAAAACCCACAAAAGCTTTACTGGGAATAGTTTGCTATTACCTTTGGACTGTGCATATCTGCATGGCAGATCCAGGGAGAAATTGCTCCATCAAATTAGTGAGGACCGCACACAACTCGTGCACCAACAATGTAATAAATACTTTCATTTAGAAAGTATGGAGGATGACGGGCAGAAATAGCTTTGGATGTAAACAACTCCAGAGCTTCAGAGAGAAGCTATTACTGTCGGGTTGTTGCATGGAAGCCCACCAATGTACAGTATGTGCATCTGACAGGGCTTGAAAATAAAAGCTGAATGTTCGTATCATAATGCTTTAATGATGAAAACAGTCGATGTGACAAAACCTAGCAAGGATGAGGTGATGAATCACTCTGGTCTGATGATGCGGGCGGCATTGATGAAGGAGCTGGCAAAAGCTTCAAGCATTCGGAGCGTGAGGTTTTACAAATGGAGCTCTGCAGAGCCCTGACTGCACCCACAAAACAGATTGCATTTGCAGGCAGATTTGTCACTAACAACCTTACCAAAAAGTCAGGTGATGGTAAACAAATGATAAAACGGTAAAGAAGACACAGTGTGCCCGCGGGAGGGAGGAGAGAATAGTCTGGTTTTGATTTTCATGAAAAAGAGCTCAATTTGGGAGTCAGGGGTTTGAGAAGTGTCTGGTTTTTAAGGACGGGGGAGATGACAATGACTCAAAAATGGTCCACTGCAGAGATTGATGTTACACTGCAAAGCAATTATTATTTTTTTTTTTTTATGAATCTTGTATTATCAAGTATTTATTGTTTACATAAACATCTGTAAAACATGACAAATACAAATACTTTCAAAAAAAAATTGTGTAAGATATTAAGATAGACAGTATAAACATCTTAAATTATGTTTTTTTAGTCTTGCCTTATTAGGAATAGCATTTTCCTTGTTTCAAGTAAAACATATTTTATTATATTTATGTTTAAAAACAAAACAAACACTACTTGCCAATAGGGACCAGAAAAATTAACTTCAAGACATATTCTCTAAAATGAAATTTTGCTTCAAGTAAATGTATCTAATTTATTTTTACAGCAAAGGACTAGGAAAGGTTCTTTTAATTCTACAAAATTTAATATGGAGTTACAGAAAAGGAAGATGAATAAACAGTCACTCATCATTGCTTTAAACTGCTCACATAATTCACCTTCCTACAAAAAGCCAGACATTACAATTAAAATACAATAATAATAAATGAGATAATATATATATATATATATATATATATATATATATATATATATATATATATATATATATATATATATACACACACATACACACCGATCAGCCACAACATTAAAACCACCTGCCTAATATTGTGTAGGTCTCCCTAGTGCTGCCAAAACAGTATCAACCCGCATGTCAGAATAGCATCCTGAGATTCTATTCTTCTCACCACAATTGTACAGAGTGGTTATCTGAGTTACCGTAGACTTTGTCAGTTCGAACCGGTCTGGCCATTCTCTGTTGACCTCTCTCATCAACAAGGCATTTCCATCCTCAGAACTGCTGCTCACTGGATGTTTTCTGTTTTTGGCACCATTCTGAGTAAATTCTAGAGACTGTTATGCGTGATAATCACAAGAGATCAGCAGTTACAGAAATACTCAAACCAGCCAATCTGGCACCAACCGCTCTGTACAATTGTGGTGAGAAGAATGCTATTCTGACATGCGGGTTGGCGCTGTTTTGGCGGAACGAGGGGGACCTACACAATATTAGGCAGGTGGTTTTAATGTTGTGGCTGATCAGTGTATATATATATATATATATATATATATATATTCAATTATAGCCCACCCACAGATAACCCTCCCATGGCCACTTGGGCTGACACGAAAATTGCACTTAGAATTAGCGCTCTCACAAAAATTGGATAAGACTTAGCGCACAGTCGTTGCGTGTAGTGCTCACGAAAATAGAGCCCCTTGTGTACTATGTAATTCCTCTGTATCTTTGCTCTTAAAATGTATTGTGACCTATGATAGAATGGCTGATATATTTGTTTACATAGATAGAAAGATAAATGGATAGTTTGTTTACATTTTAATTTTGACAGTTGGAGTTTGAATAGTCTTGGCCCATTTGAACATTCCGTCAATGAAAGTCTATAGAATTTTTCCGAGCTTTGATTGCAGTGTGAAAACCATAATTCGGATCACTTGGAGAAGACATAACACACTATTCCAGAACAGTGTGATGGTCTGTACTGAGTTTAGTGGATGAACTGTAGCTTGAAAGCTCTAGGAGGAGTAAGTCAAATATTTATTTTCTTGGTTTAGAGATTTTAGAAAAAAAGAGAATAAGCTTAATGTGTAGAACTATTTGCCAAGTGCCATCATTATGCTCAGTGTTTTGGGTATATTTTGATGAGTGTAACACATCACAACAAGAGTGAAATCCACTTTGAGAACAAACCGAAATCTGGTTGCTTCACTTCAGATTAAATTCAGACCTCAAGCTAACATTTGACCGCACAGACCACATTCATATAATGACTGTTTGTTATACAGACAAGGATGGATGTGATGATCTACTGTGTCCAAAAATCAGAACAGAATTGGCATAGAGGGGTAGGCTTTGACTTTACCTTCATTAGGTTATCAATTGGCAAAGAAGAGCTGAGTAGAGAACACTTACAGCTGATGGTGATGCCCAGCTCCACACCTGGCTTCTTCGGTAGCTTCACATGGAAGGTTCCACTGCTTGGGATGACCGACTCTGTGTAAGACGAGGAACAAAAAAGAGGTTTTAGAGTCCAATATTAGATGCAAGCCTGTCCAGACTTAAATTTCCCAGTTTTATGAACAAACGATTTATAGAACACCTAAAAGTGCACTGGAGAACTGTTACAGTTCAGGCAACAAAGCCTTAGACTTTCTTTGTCTTTTTCAGAACGCATTCTAGACTTTCTTTTTGACAGAAGCGCAAAAAGCTCAGCCTATAGAGAAGAGATCTCCATGAAAATGTCCCTCTCTGCCGAGCAGCAAATGTCAAACTGTTTGAACAAAGAACCTGCACTGCACTCCAACGACTAGCAATTACACATAAAGCCTGCTGCTCTCAGAATGATTATTCAATAATTCAAGCAAGCTCATTACTCCCCAACCAACAAAATAGTCTCTCAAAACAACCACCCGGCCTGAGGAATGAAGAATACTTTAAGTGCCAAAACACTGTCAAGTCGTTCTCTTTCCTAGCAAACATCATCACTTTGTGATGACACACTTACGTTTTATTGGTTTGTACAGAGAATTGTCATTCAACAATAAAGGTGGGATCCACCTTGAAGAAGAACTTGTTCTCCATGATATTACGTTTTTTTTTTTTTTTTTTTTTTGCAGTTTGGAACACAAAATAAATACTTTCCCTCTGAGTTTTAAAAGATTCCTGATTAGCTAAACAAAGTACAAACTAATACAATATCAAACTAAATCAAATGAAGCACAACACTAAGATGACAAGCTAATTACAGCATGAAGGACTGCAGGCTTTCGATGAGGCCTGTACTGTGATTACATTGTTAAAGCGCAGCACGAAATGGAAAAATGTGAGAATGTGTTGTTGTTTTTTTAGACAAAAGTGAATAAAAGCTATGTTGAGCATTAACATAGTGCTGTCTGGCCAGAAACGTTAGCTATTAAATCATGGGCCACTTGTCTTGTAGCGCTAATAATTTATATACATCAAACAGGCACCAGATGGTTTGGCTCTAAGATTAATGGGATTTTTTTTTTTTTTAAAGAAAACAACTCCAGGACAAAATCAGCATGTGGCCAGATGGATCTTTCCTCCCCAAATGGGACTTAGAACTGATGAATTGGTCTGTGTGCCTACCTGCTACGTCAAACTCAATCTCCAGTGTGACTTTGCTGGTGATGCTGGAGTCCTTCAGCAGCTGATTGGTCTCCTCCAGTGTGCTGTCCTCTGTAGGGATTCCGTTTATTGACAGGATCCGGTCACCGATCTGCAGGATGCCACACCTGTGCACAGAGAGCTAGTCTAGCAAACAAAATTCTATTTAAACTGGCAAACAGAATAAAGGCACAAAGTGCCTTTTTTATTTTTTATAAATTAGACTGTTTGCAGAGGGAGACAAAGAGGTGGTGATATCTAGCATAAACTGGCTGCCCCTGTGCCAGCCTCTTACAGATACTGTATTATGTCCAGCTGGCACAGCTAAATGTATAACCAAAAACACAAAACATCCACTAGGCTTCTACTTTAAGGTCAGAGTAAAAAAACACTTTTTTAAGAGCTAAGAGAACAAAAATACCTTTATTGAATTGCAAAACAGAAGCAACATTCTACTGTCTTGTTACAGAGTGTGCTCTATTTTGGATTCTGGTCTGCTGGTCAGGCTTCTTAATTAAGTTAATCAGCAACTTCCATGGTCAATCTGCTTCATCAGAAAGACCATGCTGGTCAACAAGTCTCAGCAGCTTGGTTTTGGAAGGAACATCATGGCTATGCTAGTCCACCATCTAGACCAGCACGGTTAATATCTCACTAATGTCAGCTTCAAACAGCAGATGTCTGATGCATACTGCACCCAGAAATCGCAAGCACTGATTTAATTGGCTAGCTTTATGCAATAGAGTGCAACAGTGCCACCCAATTTTTTAGATTTGATAAAATCCTTCATAAAAGAGTACTAAGCCATAAAGCAAACCAACCAGCTCTGAGGTGAATAACAACTAAACGATATGGGTTTTTCAATGGCAAATGCCTCCACCGAAATCTAGAGAGCAGGATGGCGATAATACAATACAATTAAATATAATACAAATTAACAACAACAAATCAGATGCACACAAACTTTCTGGAGTGAAACAAACACTTATTTACTCATATTTTCATAAATTTGAAAAGAAAAAAACATGAAAGTGTGACTATCCATTGACAAATCTATTAGTAGATTTTGGAACTGATACAAGGGAAAGTTAACACTTCTGTTAATCGGCCAAGCGAACATGGTTACAGTATCTGCCAATGCCATAATTGCAAAATAGCCAAATATCATCCGATTAATGGACCTGGATGATATATTGGTCTATCGCTAATCACAACATTTCAAACTTAGGTTTTAAGCAAAAAAGTATTTAAAACACTTAACGGCTTTCATTAAGGGCATGAACTACAATCCCATGAGGCATTGCCAATGACATAACTGAATTAAACAATATGGAAAAATATAAAACTATTAATTTTAAGTTGTTAATTACAAGTATAGCAACTATTTTAATTTGCTAAATATTCAGATATAAACAAACATAAGTAGTTTGAGAGTGTAGCGAGACTCGATTGCACTATTCACAATGCGTCATTCAAGTAGGCATTTGCTGATGGGCTCTTTTGGTGCGCTTTGTTGGATGCGATTCTCTGATTGGTGGATCAACCATGATTTAAACATGATTTAAAAAAAAAAAAAGTTCAAATAACATGTAGTGATGGCTTCGATAGAAGCATATACCATCGATTAGCAGCCGTGGAGGTTCTGTTGCGCTCCATTTCCAGAAGTAAGGATGCACAGGTTTTTATCAGTACAACAGAAAAACAAGGTTGTGTTAATAAGGTACTGTGGCTGCTACTCATAGCTCCTCAGATGAAAATATAGTACAGTAGTTGATTTTGCTGTTTGCAAGGTTGCATGCCATCAAATCTTTGACAGACATTGAGAGTTTTAAGGCATTTGGTAGCTAGTAATTTAGATATCCTTGAACACACCTGCATATTCTAATTTGTTCTCAGAGTTACATCTGATTTAATATTACTAACTGTAACTAACGGCATCACTCATTTACATGTTGGCCAGATGGTCTCTTCCTTTCTAAATGGGAAGGTTTTGGACAGGATAAACAGCAAAACGGACCAAACTTTATGCCGATAGTTAAAAGCCTAGCTTTGTGAGATAATTCTCTTGCACTACCACCAAACACATGGTAAATCCTTACTAAATCACCAATGTTGAAAGGTTTACATCCATCACTGCAATTACAACTTCAGAGGGCAGCTAAAAGTTATCTCTGTTGCTCAGGTCAGTAATTGCAGTAAAGTTGGGACATAGATCCTTGCAGCCGATATGTAAGTTAATTTGTACGTGAGCTGAGTTAAATTAAGCATTGGAGATTAATATACATCATGGTCTATGGTCTCACCGCTCTGCTGGGCTGTCAGGGTCTATGTAAGCGATGAGTGGGGGTGAGGACAGGGTTTCTGTGGCAAAGACACCTCCTTGGAGCTGGATTCCAAAACCCATAATGGAGTCGCTGATGAGGGTCACCTCTGTTGTTTCTGTGTGGACCACCTGACCGGCCAGTCCTACAGTGCTGGAAGCCAGAGACACTGCAGAGATGAAAGACAGAGCAAAATACGGTCATACACAGTGGAATGCAGTTGTTGTATAAAAGTCAACTTCCGAAACATCCATGACCTAATGCTCCTTTTCAAGGAATTTACATAACAATGACAACATGATTCAGTCAAACTAATGTTGCTACAAACCCATATGACTTTATAATTCTTTTGTGGAAAACACGAATGTAGATATTTCAGAGATTTTAACCCTCTGGGGTCGAATGGCACACCGGCACGTCCTGCTGGATTTTTATCTCATAACAGCAAAAACAACTTAAAATACTCTGTCATTTTTGGGCATACAGATAAGTGTAAGACATCATTAGAAACTATAGAGGGTCTACTTTTATTTGTGTACACTCACAATAACAAAAACCTTGTGCTTTTGTAAAATAAAGAAAATAAACAGGGTGCGCATTCAGCCGTCTCTGTCTCCACGAGCATATTTCTGAACCACGTCACAAAAATGAACTGAAACTCCGCGAATACTTATCACACAAGCATGAAACATATGTCTAAAGAAAGCTTAAAATGTCTATTTTTAAATAAAACAATTCAAAGTTAAAACAAATATTCTCCTGCAATGTAATCTGTATGAAACAAAGAGATGTACAGTTTCTCCTGGCTCAGCTAATTATTGCCAATGTGATCACACCCACCAGCAGAGCGCGCTATTCATATGGTAATGTGCTAAGGCGATCAATGCAAATGGTAAACGCCCCCAACAATGCCTTAAAACACATCAAGTTCATCATCAGATCCATTCACTTTCCTGTGTGTTTGGAAGATGGCACGCTACACAGGTGAGGAAGAGTTCAGATTTTGAAGAGCGACTTGGTCCAGCCGAGGACACAGTTTCTTTACTTACATTAGTTGACATGCTATTTTATATAAACGTACATATTTTACTAGTTGGACTATTTCCAAACTTGCCAGCCAGTATTCAGAGTATTGAAATATGTCCTAATAGGCAAGTTTTAGTTACATTTAAATGTTGTTTCGGCTAAAGCAGGTATTTAATTTATATGCTGTATGATATATGTAATGTAGCTGCCTGGCAATGGCAATGATGAAGACGATGACGTGAAGATGAAGAACCTAAGTGCAGTTTATTTACAAACGTGATAAACAATAACCCTAACAACAAACGTGAAACATAAACATGAACTTGACTATGACCTGACTATAAACATGGATTGACTATAAACATACACATTCACATTCAATACTTGACAACTAGACAATGCAAACATGAGGGCTTAAATACGAGACATGGGAGAACATAAACCAATAAACAAACAGAACTCATAACAAGCTAATTAAACAATAAACCAATGAAAACATGACATATGAACATGGAGGGAAAACAGTAATCACATGACAAGGGAAACAGGAACTAAGCATTTCAAAATAAAAGACATGAATCAACAAAATACACATGACATATCCCTCCACTAAGGGGCGGCTACCGACGCCCCAACACATAAACAAAACACATAAAACATAACATAAATTCAAAGTTCTGTAGGGAACTGGGGGGGGGGGGGTTGCCGTGAGAGGCTCGAGGGGCGGAGCCATGGAACTTGGTTCCCGGAGAGTAGCTGAAGACTTGAAGGGCCAGGGTGGAGCTGATGGCAGGGAGGACCAAGGTGGTGCTGGAGGCTCGGAAGACTGAGGTGGAGCCGGTGGGACTGAGGACCAAGGTGGAGCCGTAGGGAAGGAGGTCCACGGTGGAGCTGACAGATTGGAGGGACAAGGCGCAGCCAGAGGATCAGAAAGCCAAAGCGGAGCCAGGTGACCGACAGACCAAGGAGGAGCCGGAGGGAAGAGGGACCCCGGCAAAGCCGACAGGCTGAAGGATCGCAGTGGAGCCGAGGGAATGCAGAGCTGAGGCAATGTCGAGGGACCGACAGGCCAAGGTCGAAGTCCAGGGCTCGGAGGGTCCAGGCAGGGTCGGAGGGCCGAAAGTTCCCCTTGCCTGCTCAGGAGAACTAAGGGTGGGTATAAGGGTGGGAACCATCTCCAGGTCCAACTGCTCAGGTGTGGCTGTGACGTGGCATGGAGCAGGCTGAGGCGTTGCTGTGACGTGGCATGGAGCAGGCTGAGGCGTTGCTGTGACGTGGCATGGAGCAGGCTGAGGCGTTGCTGTGACGTGGCATGGAGCAGGCTGAGGCGTTGCTGTGATGTGGCATGGAGCAGGCTGAGGCGTTGGTATGACGTGGCATGGAGCAGGCTGAGGCGTTGCTGTGACGTGGCATGGAGCAAAAGATGGCGCTAGCTCAGCAATCATGATGAGGAACTCTGGCTTGGCGGCCATGACGTGGAACTCTGGCTCGGCGGCGGCCATGACGTGGAAATCTGGCTTGGCGGCGGCCATAACGTGGAACTCTGGCTTGGCGGCGGCCATGACGTGGAACTCTGGCTCGGCGTCCACCTCCCCCACAGTGAACGTGGAACCAATGATCTGTAGGGTGAGGTCGATATATTGAGCCAGGCTGAGGGAACTGCAACCGCCAGGCATCAAGGAGGAGATCGGCTCACTTGACCCCACCCTAAAAATGTCCTTGAGGGCGACCACATTAAAATCCACCTGGCTGGCCAGAGCGCAAAAGTCCTCTACGTAATCCTCCAGGGGACGATTCTCCTGACGTAGGCATATGAGCCCAACTGCTGGGTTCATTATTCGGTCAAGTATTCTGTAACGTAGCTGCCTGGCAATGGCAATGATGAAGACGATGACATGAAGATGAAGAACTCAAGTGCAGTTTATTTACAAACGTGATAAACAATAACCCTAACTACAAATGTGAAACATGAAACATAAACATGAACTTGACTATGACTTGACTATAAACATGGCTTGACTATAAACATACACATTCACATTCAATACTTGACAACTAGACAATGCAAACATGAGGGCTTAAATACAAGACATGGGAGAACATAAACCAATGAACAAACAGAACTCATAACAAGCTAATTAAACAATAAACCAATGAAAACATGACACATGAACATGAAGGGAAAACAGGAATCACATGACAAGGGAAACAGGAACTAAATATTTCAAAATAAAAGACATGAATCAACAAAATACACATGACAATATAAATATGATATGTAATATGATATAAAAATAATGATGAAGTAATGATGCTGAAAATTCAGCTTTGATCACAGGAATAAATTGCATTTTACAATATATTCAAATAGAAAAAAGTTATTTTAAATAGTACAAATATTTCACAATATCACTGTTTTTGCTGTATTTTGGATTAAATAAATGCAGACTTGGTGAGCAGAAGAGACTTCTTTTAAAAACATTTAAAAATTCTTACCGATCTAAAATTTCTAAATGGTAGTGTAGGTCTAAAGTTTTTAAGTAAAGTCTTTATGTAAAGAAAATGTATAGTCAGATTACTTCTTTTAACTTATACTTGATTTTGTGAATAAGCTACAAACAATACATTCAATCATTAAGTCTCCTCACATTCCTTCTCTCTCAGGGGAGGGGTCTTTGTCTCCTCAGGTGTAAATCACATCAATATTCATGATCATCCACGCCTTCTCGCATATGGCCTTTCTAACACTAAAAGTGTCTTAGAAAAGTTAAATGACTATATTGTTTTGTATGAATGAGTGATCAGGATGGTTTTCAGATGGTCCCTTACCACACCCTCCACATTTTTTCACAATGTGTGGACATTTCAGACGGTCCCTTACCCACTGTAGGCTTAATTTACAAAGAATATTTAGGTTAAATTAATGCTTTTGAATGATTTCACTGTGACCAGCTTAAATAAATGACAAATCGCATCCTGTATTGATTCGATACAGGATGCACCATTTTATCTTTAAAAATGAGATGATCCCGTATTTTACGGGACAGGTGGCAACCCTAATTTGTGCCCTCACTGCAGATATGAATCCAATATGTGGTGCTGGTATCTTTGGCCCAGCTAAGTGTACCTAGAAAAAAGCACATTGATATAGAGCTTGAATAGATTCCATACCAGTTTAGAGGGCATTGGAAATCTCCTCCTATGGATTTGATTAGAGTTATGAGGTTTTTATAACTTACATTTATGTTTTACTCATCTGGCAAATTATTTACAGTAAGTGCTTACAGTGCATTCAAGGTATAGATTTGATCAGTATGTGTGTTCCCTGGGATTCGAACACATGATCTTGTCGTTGCTAGCGCCATGCTAACAGTATCATCTAAAACGGTCCTATACATGGTTCTGCCCTTAAAAGGCTATATTTTTATTAATACCTAATTATTTATGTTTAGTTATGTTTAGCTTATTTCTACTTTATGTCTATGAAAACACTGTAATAGCCTGTGTTGTCTGATCTACCCTTTTGTTTGTACTGCGCTACCGGCTACACTACACTAGCATAACCAATTTGATTTTTTCACTGCGCTGTGCTCCATTTGCAATTGTCTATATCAATAAAGTCACTCGGGATACATCTCAATTGAAAATCCACAATGCTCGTTAAAACTGGACCACAAAAAGAAACAATTTTCACTTGCCCATGCTTTGTCAACATAACTTTCAGAGATGTTTGATCACACTCTGACATTTCAGTGCCCGTCACACCCTTGATTGACCACGCTTGATCCGCCATCACAAGTGAAAGAAAGCAAACACAAAAGCTGCCCATTCTCTAAAATCCTCACAGATGGATTCTCCTTCCATTGCTGAAAACCTCCCCAGCTTATACCAGCCTGAGCTGGTGTGCTCATCTTGGATGGTTTCAGATGGTCTTGCTGGTCACCTTGCCAAGCTGGTCTTCAGCTGGTTTCCCTGGCTGGCCAAGCTGGTCTTTAACTGGTCTTCAACTGGTTTAGCTGGTCTTGCTGCTTGACCAATCTGGTGTTCAGTTGGTTTGCTGGTCTTAGCTAGGAAACCAGCTAAGACCAGCAAACCATATTAGCAGGTTTAAGCTGTTTTTATCAGCAGGGTCTGCAAAGGGTAAGGAAATATGCCTCTGGGTTATCAACCGGAGCCAAACCAGGCCTACTGCATTCCTAAATAACCTCTTATACTCCCGGGATCACTCTACAGTAACTTCAGAGTGAGCATGTTTTAGATTGATGGCCCAGCTTACAGTCTGGATTTACCACACCAGACACATTTATTGTTTTAAATGCTGTGACCTTTCCATTTTATTGGGAGTGAGGGATGAGACAGGGAGGTTAAAGTGATGCAGAGGAGGATAGGATTCCTCTTTGTGTGTGAAAAAAACACTGACATGTTTTCAGGGACAATAGGAAATTGGTCTGCAGTGCACATCGATCAACATTTGTATGGGATGTCTTCTTGTAGCCCTGGAAGTGATTCTGATGGGTCTTTTCACAAATCGGTCAGACTGTCAGGGGGCTGCAGACTATGAATTGTCACAACAGGGCTTTGTGCCTTTGCTCAGTTTTGCTTCGTGAGGTGATTTGGTAAAGTGGAGTCTCCCGCTCATGGTAGACTTCAAAGTCTCTGACAGACAAGGAAGCACCTGAGGGGTCATCCTCTCAAGTTCTCAGAGAATTGCCAGCCAACTGCCTCTCTTTCTTGTTCTCTTTCTCCTGCAAGAAATGTTAAATTCTGCTTCCCACAGACCAATGACTCAGCTTCAACCTGAAACACTTTGTTTTGAAACAGCTTAAACAAGCCTAGGGTGGTTTGCTGGTCTTATCTGGTTTAAGCTGGTCTTCTAGCCTGACCAGCTGACAAGTGCACAAAACACCTTTAAAACCAGCAAACTGGACCACCTAACACTAGGAGACCAACTTAGACCAACAAATCACTCTAGGAAGCTTTAAGTTTTATCTTTTAAGGCCCTTTACTCGAATCAATGTCCCTTATCGCACTAGACTCTATAAAGTGTCTGTTGAATCGAGAGGCATGTTGAAGACTGATTCGAGACTTTTAAATAGAGAAAATTTATGATAATCTTTTAAGATGTGCTGCTGACCTATTGCACAGCCTGATCTGTGACTGGTAGAACATACCTGTGACTTTCAGGTCCTCAGGGCCGTCCTTTAATGTAGCTATATTTTCATCTAGCAGAATACATTAGCACCTCAATTGACAACTGAATAGAAATCGTTAATATGGACTCTGGGCATTAGCCAACAATACAATTATGCTAATATTCTCCTGGCGAGGAGACATACTGCTAGCTTGGTCACAGTACATTAAGCACAGAAAGGTTTGTTCCGGACCACAGAGACACAGATGGGAAATGTTAAAATTAGCATGACACTAGCCTCAACAGGGGTAAACAAGGTTTCAAAAAGACATCAGTTAAAGATTTTTAGTTTATTCCCAGAAGGAGAGAGGGAGAGAAAAGAAACATTTAAGAATGTGTGTCTGTTTATGGGGTGTGCGGACAAGACCGATACAGTAACTTGCTCTCACCTTCACTGCTTCATTTGATCTTGCAGCAGTTTGGTGAACTTGGTATTATCTATCAATGTGTCCGGATATGTCACCTCACATACATTAGATGACATCACACATACAGAAGGGATGTCAAATATATCTGTACTTTGGTACTAGTGATAAATTGGGCAGGCTTATTAGTTTTGAGTGAGCTATCCCTTAAGGTACAGTATAATGTATTTAATAATTAATTAAAAAATTAACATATTAACATAAAAATGTATAATTTTTTTTTTTTTTTTTACAAAATAACATTTAATAAAGAAGTGTTCATAAGCATTTTAGTTTTAGTTTTTTCTGTGGCACTGAATTTGGTATTGAGACCTGTTAAATTTCACTGGTATTGATTCTGAAATTTTGGTATCGTGACAACCCTAACATCCAGACTAGTCATTGTTGTCTGATGGGTGACTTTGCAGCATGTATCTCTCTTTCACTATCCCTCGCTCCAGTTTCTTTCTCTCCTAGATGTGTTGAATTGTGTCTGGGAGCTTTATTCTATCCCTGTGAGCCAGTGACATTGATGGTCACAGGTGGGACTTTTAACAAACCATGCCACATCTTATGCAGGAAGATGTCAGTCATGCAAAGACTGAAAATAATGAATCAGCAGTACTACATGTAGCGGACCCATCTTCACTAATTTCTCTTCTACAATTTAGCTTGTCAGAACGAATCTTTGGCAATTGGGCTCTCTGATATGACTGCAACTGCCTCCCCCTCTTACTATGCTGAGTTCTACAGACACTGAAAGTGGGGTGATTTGCAAATTGTGTTCATTTAGAGGACCAATGAATGCAGTTAATCAAATTAAGCTTTTCGATTGGGCCAATGAGGAAAGGCACGAAAGGCACATGCACAAGCTCATGGCTTTAAAACTGAAAATAAATTTGTTTAATAGATGAGATGCTCCACTTTGTGAGGCAGGTATATTTGCCAAACACAAATGGTGACCAGCATGGTATGAGAAGTTATTAAACTTGATGTTCGGAACAAGTGCTGCCCAGTCATGGAAAATTCAGCACTTCAAAGCCAGAGACACCCAAACACAGGCACCTTAATTGAGGAACAGTTAAATTACTTTTCAATATGCTTTAAAGTTAAAGTGTGCAATTCTTTCTGTGTTAACAACCCCATTAAATGTCTTGACAAGCCAAGTTTTATTTCCAATGTTGACGTTATTCCTTTTGAAACAGGAAGTTGGGGCAGGACATATCAATGGGCTTGTCAATAGCCAGTCAATAGCCTTTAGTTTACGTCACAGTTATGAATCATGACTTGCTACTGTACATGCTCTTGCTAGTTAGTTGCAGGTGGTATTAGGGGGAGAGAAATTCTCCTTCTAAAGAGAATTTGATTGGACAAAAATCATTGTTGTAAAAGATGAGTCATCAGTATTTTTGGTCCATTTTTCTCTGAAGAGAAAGTCTAAATTAAAAATGTGTATCTCTGCTAAAAGTATATTTTTTCAACTTTTAGGAGTACACAAGCTAATAGTTGGCTTCAAAGCTAACAGACATGGCCAAAAAACCACAAAAGTCTATTTTTTTAACTCAAGGGGTCTTTAAAATACTTTCCTTTTTGCCAGTTTAACATGCAAAGACAGATTTAAGTTAGCCATTCGTATCTATCATTATTTTTGCAATTTCAATTGTGCCGCTTGTAGTGCAGAAATTAAACACTTCACCTTTAAAGAGATAGTTCACCCAAAAATGAAAACTCTTATTCACTTTCATGGCATGAAATGAGAGTGTATTGTTACTGAGGCTAACATTCTGCCTAAAACAACATGAGGGTGAGCAAATTATGAATTATCCCTTTAAGAGCCAGTAAATTGTTGACACAGAACAAATAAACTCAACATGAAACAGTTCATTATATGCTGACCTGCAAGGGATCCATTCCGCACTTTTAAAGTACTGATTTATTCTCATTGGACTGAACCTGATGATGTCAGCAGCATAACCTCATCCTGCGTCACCTTCAGAGTGCACATTCACTGCAATTAAAGAGCCGGTTCCTCCACAGAATGACCAAACAAATCAGCCTGATCAAATATCTGCTCAATTACCACAAATCCTATTTCCTCTCACTTCCACAGCAAATCAAACAACAACTACAAAAGCAAGGCAGAACAAACTTACAAAAAAGACAGCTACCTGCTCAAAGTTACTGTGACTACATCCAATGATATGGGCAGCTGATTAACCATTTTTCCAGTCCCAGTGTTTGTTTATTGCTGCTGTTCACAGAGCCCGCCGATAAGCTCCCGAACCCATGAGATATGAAAGTGTGGTTGGGTAATTATCTGTGGCAGAGGCGGTGACTGGTGCCAGCGACACTGCTTAGCTAAAGGATATGAAATATCTTTCAGGATCTAATTACTGAGTAGCCAGAGGTGTAATTTCCGGCTCTAGCTTGACAGCTTCAGATATGGGAAGAGAATGCTGAACGTGTTCACTCCAGGTAAGTGCTATCACTCTCTGTAATCTCATTCAAATTCAGAGCCTTTACTTATACTGAGATGGTGGGGGAGAGGGCGAAGATTGAAACCATGTGCATGAGGTCCGATTTTATTGATAAAGACAGACTATCATAGCATAATTATAGATGTATGGCCCTTTTTCTCTCACCTAGCAACCTCTTTGGAATTACGTTGCTGTTTCTTTGCTTACACTGCCTCGACCAAGCTTCTCTACGAGAACTTGCATGCATTAAACATAGTGTGGCATTTATAAAGGTTCATTTCTGAATTACTGTGGGCGGTTCTTGCAACCTTCTGACTTCTGTTTTGCACAAAGAATGGCAAAAGCAGCCATACAAATTCTAAACCCAATATTGAAGTCGAGACAAGTCCATGACTGGAGTCTGCATGGAGATGCTGATACATTAGAGAAGTTTTACAGGAAATCAATACCCAAGCCTTTTCTGTTTACTTCAGCCATTCTGATTAAAAAAAAAAAAAAAAAAGGTTTTAAAGAATGAATGGAAGTGGAACTGGGCAAAAACCACTGGCAGATTCTAGGTCAACTACTCTTAAAGGAATCGTTCACCCAAAAATGAAATTCTGTCATTATTTACTCACCCTTATTTCATCCAAACCTGTTTGTGTGTGTGTGTGTGTGTGTGTGTTTTGTTTTTTTTCGTCTTCTGTAGAACACAGAAGTAGTTTAAGAATTTTTACACAGCGGAAAAACATCTATCAAGCTCCTAAAAGGACAAAAACAGTAAAAAAGCATCCTAAAAGTATAATAAAAGTAGTGCATATGACTCATGCACTATATTCCAAGTCTTCTGAAACCATACGGAAGATTTGTGTGAGGAAATACCAAAATTTAAGCCCAAAATGTTATTCAAAGCTCACATATTGCCTGCATCTATGTCCGGGAAAGTGTAAAAAAAAAAAAAAAAAAAAAAAATACAAATAAAAACTTTTAAATTAAGGGGCAATATTTATTAGCAGGATTTGATTTTCAGGGGCATTATTTACCTTTAAGAGGACATTTTTTCCCAACCATTTAAAACAAAGTGTCTTATACATTAATGTCAAATACTTCCATTTAATCAATTCATAAATACAAATTATAAAAATTTTATTTAAGAATTAAATCAACAATCAGTTCATATTTAATGCCATCATATGTATAACCAAGACTATAATAGAATATTAAGAAATATATCAGATGTTAATAATAAAAAATAGAAGAATTCATCACAAGGGCATTTTGGGGGCATTTTTGTCATTTTTGTGGCATTTTTGCCCCAAGCCCCCCTGAATTTCTGACCTTGATCTAGAATAAAAAATACAGCATCACATTTGGTCAATACACAAGTGAGAACCAATGCCATTTTTGACATTAATGACACTGATGCTGCACTTTGAATTTGGAACTAAACAGGGTATAGACACAAGCTTGCGCGGCGGAAAAGATGATCAATAAATAACGGCTCAAATTTCCCTCTGTTACTTACACAAAGCTATCGTAAGTCTTCATTGTCTTGGAATAGGTATCTGAGTCATATGGACTATTTGTATGGTGCATTTTACAGTGTTTTTTTCCCTTTTTGACTACATGGCCACTCTGAACTGTTGTTGTATGGAAAAAGACAAGCAAAGATTCTCTGAAAAATTCTACTTTTGTGCTCCACAGTAAAAATTAGTGCATACAGGTTTGTTATGGCATGATGGTGAGTAAATAATGACAGAATTTTTATTTTTGGTTGTACTATTGCTTTAACAGAAGTAATATGGATACATTTTGCAGAGTCAGTTTTCTGTAACTTTTTATATGACAAATAGCAAAATGTACACACCCTTAGATATGAGAAATTCTTTGCGAATGCATAAAACGTACTTGAGCTCTTGTAGTCTTTCTTCTTCAGTTTACGTCTCATCATGGTGCCTCGGGGGCTAGTGGGATACATGGTGCGCGGCAGTGTGTTCATGTTGAGTGAGCTCAGACTGTAGGCACTCATGGAGGTGGGAGAGAATGATGAACCCAGAGCTGTTTGAGAAACAGAGGAACATTTTAAACAAAACTATAAAAGACTCATTTCACATTAGGGTAGGGTTTAAAAGTCCACTTGTGAAAATGCTTATAAATTCTTATTTTTTAATTTATATTATCAGCATACTAACTTGAGTGAAAAGTTGAAAAAGGTACATTAATATCAACATTTCCAAGTATATGGTATGTCTGTTTGCTTTAATGATAGCATGCACTCGAGTTTCTTTGTTTTAACCTTTTCAAAATCCTAAAACTTCAAGGTTAAAATTTCATTTTGAGTCCCACATTTGTAATGTGGAATCAGACTTATGAACTCTGCTGTATGTTGTACATAATATCATTATTTACAACAGGTGTTGGTAATGAGAGTCACCAGTCACCAGTCGAGAAAATGCACACAGCAGTCTGTGCTTTCATGTTTGACATCGTGTGAATCGAAGTCTTCATCAAAGCACACTTCTAAAAATACTCCCAGTGCCTAAAAGCCTTTTCTTATCACAGAGCAACGGCTAAGAACCAAATAACTGTCCTACTTATCAGATAGAGCACTTCAAAGCCAATTCCTTAAAAGGATAGTTCACCCAAAAAGGAAAATTCTGTCATCATTTACTCAACCTTATATTGTTCCAAACTTGCATGACTTCCTTTCTTCAGTGGAACACAAAAGGAGATTCTAGGCAGAATGTCTCAGTCACAATTCAATTTCATTGTATGGGAAAAGGTACAATGAAAGTGAAAGTGACTGAGATCAATTCTGCCTGACATCTCCTTTTGTGTTTCATGGAGGAAAGAAAGTTGTACGGGTTTAGAACACATAGAACACACTGTGATTTAGCATTTTGGGTCAACTTTTAGCACTCACAAAAAATTAAAATCCAATTGGTAGAACATCACTATTCATAAATTGTGCTTTTTTTTTTTTTTTTTGGTAGGGACAGTAGTGATGTTTGGACCACATCAGGATTAGAACAGATTACAGCCTGTTTTGTGTTTTTGTTTGAAACATTTATTTGCTCTTGGCTCATGGAAGTAGATTCTGCAATGGCTTTAATTATTTTTTCTTTTTTATAAATTGCTCAACCAGGTAAAGCCATAAGAGCTATAATAATGAGGCCTTCTGGTCCACTTGTATATTGTATAGGATGAGCTCATCTTAAACCTGAAATTAACGAGTTATTGTTCAGCAAATGCTGGCTAATTTGTCTATAAAGCAAAATAAAACAAATGTCACGGTCCGGTCACCTTGTCAGGTTGAGGTTCTGCCTGATGGGACCATGGCAGTATTGGCCTGCCTCTGTGTTTTGTGTTCCCCCTTTGTGTGAGCACACGGGTCCGGTTGTTTGGGACCGCCGTGCACATGTTACCGCCGTGCGCTCTCCGGTGATGTCATGGTCCTGTCAATCGGTCAGGTTGGGTTTTGTCTGATGATGACCATGACATCATCGTCCCCTGTCTGTTTCGTGTTCATGCTTTGTGTGGGCGCACGGGTCTGGTGGTGGGCTATCGCAGTGCGCGAGTTGCCATTGTGCACCCTCTGGTGATGTCATGTTCCTGGCACCTTGCCAGGTTGTGAGTTTCACCTGATGAGGACCGTGGCATCATTGTTCTCTGTCTATTTTTGTCAAAGCGTGTTTACATTTTGCTTATGTGTTTCAGGTGCCGCTGGCATGCTGAATCAGCTTTCCATGGGAACCCTGATTGTTTCCATGGGAACGCTGATCATTACAACCTTCGGTTGTGAGCGACACCTGCCTCTTGTTTGTTCCTCTTATTTAAATCCCCTTGTGTGTCATGTCCGATGTTCGGATCATTGTTGTGTTGGTACTGTCAAACGTGAAGGTAGTGTTTGCTGTCATGTTAACTGTGCTCTTTTGTATAGTTGGAGCTTACTTGTGTGCCTGTCTGTAGAGGTATGGTTACCCTTTCGTTGGCCGCCGCCTTCGCTGGTTCAGAAGCCCTATCCCTGTGGAGGAGAATTCCTTGGTTCTCTGCCCGCGTCTCGGGGGGAAAAATTTCCTGGGCTTGAATTTGTTTTGAAAAGAATATTTCTGTTTGATTAATAAATCCGATTGAACTCTGTTACCTCTGCTCAAAATGATCCAACAACACAAAGACCAAGTGGAGGATTCATCTCTTAGCTCCACCCTCTCGCAGCGAGAAGCCCTGCTGAGGCAACACCAGGAAGAGATTTCCACTTCAAGCTGCGTTTTGGAGAAGATGGCATCGCAGCTTGTGGAACTCAACGCGGCGGTTCAACAGCTTTGCCCAACTTTCTGGTCCCGGCTCACCTCAGGACACACCCCCATTGGCTTCGTCGGCTCCCCACGCCCCTTGGCTCCCAGCGACGCACATCCTCCCTCTGGCTCCATTCTCAAGTAAGGGATACTGTCTCGCCTTTATGTCCCAATGTGCTCTGTTCTTCACTTTGCAGCCCTCTGCTTTCCCGACTGAGAAGATGAAGGTGTCTAACACCATCCTGCACCTCACTGGAGAGGTTGCTGAGTGGGGAACTGCCATGTGGGACAACGAATGCCCTTGTTGCGCCTTGTTCCTGGATTTCGGCGCAGAGCTCTATCGAGTGTTCAACCCAGTTGTGCTGCAGTGTGGTGAACTGATCACCACCCGGGGGAGGAGGAGGAGCCAGACACCAGTTTCTCTGCCGCTGTCAGCTTCCGCAGCCATGGAGGCCATTTCCCTGCTGCTGTCAGCGCCCACTGTCATTGAGGCCGTTTCCCTGCCACTGCCTATGTCCACGGTCACGAGGACCGTTCCCCTGCTGTTGTCTGCACCCATGGTCACTGAGGCCGTTTCCCTGCCGCTGCCTATGTCCACGACCACGAGGGCCATTTCCCTGTTGCAGCCAGTGCCCACGCCTGCCACGACCAATAAGCCAGCACCTGCGCCTGCCACGGCAAACGAGCCAGCGTCCATGCCTGCCATGGCCAACAAGCCAGTACCCACACCTGCCACTGTCAACGAGCCAGCACTCATGCCTGCCATGGTCAACAAGCTTGTTCCCAAAGCCTCGTCCATCCCAGATCCAGTGCCTAAAGCCTCGTCCGTCCCAGAGCCGGTGCCTGAAGCCTCGGCCATCCCAGAGCCAGTGCCTGAAGCCTCGTCCATCCCAGAGCCAGTGCCTAAAACCTAGTCCATCCCAGCGATGGTGCCTGAAGCCTCAGCCACCCCAGAGCCAGTGCCTGTAGCCTCGTCCATCCCAGAGATGGTGCCTGAAGCCTCGGCCATCCCAGAGCCAGTGCCTGAAGCCTCGTGGTGCCAGCGTCCTCGGTCATGACGGCCACTCTCACAGAAGTGCTCCCGGCCACCCGAAGGAGGAGAAGGGCTCCTATTCCCCAGGCACCCCCAGCCACGGAGGCCATTCCCCAGTCGCTGGGAACAACCTCCATGGCCGGGAGTGCTGGCAGCGACTGGGGAACGGCCTCTATGGCCGGGGGCGCTGGCAGCGACTGGGGAATGCCCCCGACCATGGAGGCCGTTCCCCAGTCGCTGCCAGCACTCCCGGCCATGGAGGTTGTTCCCCAGTCACTGCCAGCACTCCCGGCAACAGAGGCTGTTCCCCAGTCGCTGCCAGCGCTCCCGGTCATGGAGGACGTTCCCCAGTCACTGTCAGCGCTCCCGGCCACGAAGGCCGTTCCCTTGTCACTGCCAGTGCTCACAGCCACTGAGACTGTTCCCCTGTTCCTGCCAGTGCCCCTGACCACGGAGGTGGTTTCCCTGTCCCTGTCTGTGTTCACAGCCATGAAGGCTGTTCCCCTACCACTGCCAGTGGCCATGACCATGGAGGTAGTTCCCCTGTCCCTGCTTGTGTTTACAGCCATGAAGGCTGTTCCCCTGCCACTGCCAGTGCCCACGACCTCAGAGGTTGTTCCCCTGTCACTGCCTGTGTTCACAGCCACGAGGGCTGTTCCCCTGTCACTGCCTGTGCTCAAAGCCACAGAGGCTGTTCCCTTGTCACTGCCAGGTCTCACAGCCATGGAGGCTGCTCCCCTGTCACTGCCAGTTCTCACAGCTACGGAAGCTGTTCCCCTGTCACTGCCAGTTCTCACAGCCATGGAAGCTGTTCCCCTGTCACTACCAGACCTCACGGTCTCGGAGGCCGTTCCTCAGTTGCAGCTGCCAGTGCTCACGGCCTCGAAGGCCATTCCCCTGCCGCTATCAGCACCCACGTCTGAGTGGTCCATGGCTCTGCCCCCTGCTCCCTTCTGTCCACTGCCCAGCGGCCACTGCCCAGTCCTGTGTTGCCTCTGCCCTGAGGCCTCCCCCTAGGCTGCCTGACCCCTCCCCTTACCTTAAACTCCCTCCCGGGTTTCCCTTCCCTCCCTTTCTTTGATGTTTCTTGTTCTTTGTTAAGTGTTTGTGGTGTTTGTCTTTTTTCTTTTGTTTGATGTTCCAATTGGGATGCCAGGAGGTGTCCCTTCGAGGGGGGCACTGTCACGGTTGTCAGGCTGGGGTTCTGCCTGATGGGACCATGGCAGTATCGGCCTGCCTCTGTGTTTTGTGTTCCCCTTTGTGTGATCACCTGCAGTGGGTTATTGCAGTGCGCGAGTTGCCGCTGTACGGTCTCCGGTGATGTCATGGTCCTGTCAACCGGACAGGTCGTGTTTCGCCTGATGAGGACCGTGGCATCATCATTCTCTGTCTGTTTTTGTCAAAGGGTGTTTACATTTTGCCCTTATGTGTTTCAGGTGCCCCTGCCGTGCTGAATCAGCGTTTCCATGGGAACACTGATTGATTCCATGGGGACGCTGATCATTACAACCTTCAGCTGTGAGCGACACCTCCCTCTTGTTTGTTCCGCTTATTTAAATCCCCTCGTGTGTCATGTCCAATGTCTGGATCATTGTTGTGTTGGTACTGTGAAATGTGAAGGTAGTGTTTGCTGTCATATTAACTGTAATCTTTTGTATAGTTGGAACTTGCTTGTGTGCCTTTCTGTAGAGGTGTGGTTACCCTCTCGTTGGCCGCCGCCTTCACCGGTTCAGAAGCCCTATCCCTGTGGAGGAGGATTCCTCCATTCTCTGCCCAGGGGAGAAAGTTCCTGGGCTTGATTTTGTTTTGAAAATAACTTTTTCTGTTAGATTAATAAATCCGATTGAACTCTGTTACCTCTGCTCTTGGGTCCTCTGTGTCTCACGCCCCCTGATGACAAAGGCTTAAGTAATATAACTCTTGGGGAGCTTTGCTCTTTCACGCGTATAAAGGACACATCTTTGAAAGATGGAAAAAAAGCATCTGAACTCCCATAACCAAGAGGAAAATATATAATCCAGGGTAGGATTTTAGAGGAATAAATAAAGAACATGTGACTAAAAGGTATTGTTGATAGTACAGTGACTGGTCCAATAAATTGCCTACGGCATCTTTCTGATCATTCTAAATGGAGAAGATAAAAGATGACTTTGAAGTGAAATGCATATTTTTTTCATTGTTAAAATAACTTCTATACCATCTTAATGTGGATAGACAACCATAAGTAAGCCATTCGCATGTCAATTTCCCTGAAAAGAGTAAACTGGCCCTGTCCCACTATCACAACATTGCTTTGTTTGTTTGAGCATCCCGACTGGACCGACACAACCATAGTGGATCAACCAATTGCATGAGTTTGGAGTGGGACAATCTTTTTTTTATTTTTTTTATTTTTTTTTTTACAACTGATGAAAGACAGGGTAAGTGTTCAGCAAACCGGGTAAGTGTTCAGCAAAAATTATTCACGCAATTTGTCACAATGATCAGTCAGCTTTTTTTGAAAGTCGAGCTACAATCTTCATCTGCCTGTCCAAGTATACATGTATACACCTTTCAGAGAATGAATGTGCACAATGCCGAGGCCAGTTAAGGCTCGCTCATACCAAAAAAGCTAACTTTAACGATAACTGTAATGATAACTACATTAGCGTCCACACCAACAGACAACAGATAACGTTCTGCTTATTCTAAGCGCGTGCTGCAGTTATGTTCACAGTCAAGAAAATGGATGTAGATGAACTGCTACTGCTACAGTTTTGCAAAGAAACCAAAAGAAAAACAGATGCAAACAACTTCAAAAGAGACAAGACAATGTTGTTGACATTAGCACTGGATACCTGAGGTAATTTTATACATCTCTGTTAATACTGAAGAAAAATGCAGAAAAAAACATTGCCAGTTCTTGAGCAGGAGTTTCCATTTAGTTTGCTTCTGTTATAATAAGTGGCGGTCCGGTGCTGGAAAGTGTTATTTTGAAGATGAGTGCATGTTGCGGCCCGAGCCCTTTAAAGCTGGATTGATTTTTATTGGCTGTCAATGTTTTTATCATTCATCAGCAGGAAAAAAAACTGCTCTGAATGTGATCCCAATGATATCTTTCCTCTGTGTCGTTAACGTTAAAGTTGTGGTGTGGACAGGCCTTTATGGTCTGATTAACATGCATGCATGCTGGACGAAACAGAGGTAAAATCGCGTTATTAAAGGAATATTTCGGGTTCAATACAAATTAAGCTCAGTCAACAGCATTTGTAGCATAATGTTGAATACCAAAAAAGTTATTTTCGACTCATCCCTCCTTTTCTTTAAAAAAAGCAAAAATCTAGGTTACAGTGAGGCACTTACAGAAGTGAATGTGGCCAATTTTTTGAGGGTTTAAAGGCAGAAATGTAAAGCTTATAATTTTATAAAAGCACTTACTCTCATTCTTCTGTTAAAACTCATGTAATTTTTGAGCAGTGGAGTTGTTTAAATTGTCATTTTTACAGTCAATTTAGGGTTTTAGGGTTTGTTGACATTACATTGTCATGACAACAAAGTTGTAAAATTGGTATAACTTTACTCAGAAATTCTATATTCTATATTTTCTGTGGTATAACTTTACACAGAAAAGGTTAGTAAGTGATTTTTATCACACTAAAATCATGTTTACATGCATATTGTTTATGTCTTGTGGCAAAACTTTTGAAGTGAGTATTTTAACGTTCAAAAATTGTCCCCCGTTCACTTCCATTGTGAATGCCTCACTGTAACACGGATTTTTACTTTTTTAAAGAAAATTATGGACAAGTCAAAATGTATTTTTGTGGTTATCAATATTATGCCACAAATGCTATCGATTGAGCTTAACTTGTATTGGACTTGGAATATTTCTTTAAGGTCTGTTAGTCCGACTTTGCAAAAATCAGACTGGTATGATTTCAGTTTGACTAAAACCATTTACATGACCGACTGATATCGAACTTTTAAAGTGCATGCAAATGTTGATGTTGCCTCAAATCGCTGATTCTAATTGAAAATGAATGATTTCCGGTTGCTTTGGGTCTGGAAATTGCTGTTCGTGTGAACGCCCCTTTAAGTGCAGGCCATATCTAACAACTCTTGCAGCGCCCTTGAAATGCAAGCAAAGAAAATCAGTAGAGGCATAATTTATAGCAATGACTCCATATAACTGAAGCATCCTCTGTAAGGCCTGTTTTTAAAATTAGGAAAAGCATGACTACATGTCCCAGAATTCACTGAATGACAATAAAGAAAATCTATTATTGCATTGAGAAATGATTTAGTCACATGATTGGAATATCAACAGAGCATCCGAAACAAGGATTATGTTCATATCACTATCTCATAAACACCCCCACCACAATGGCGTCCTATGGATTTACAGTGTTTTTTTTGCACAACAAGAAACACAAACCACACAGACTGCCATTGCCTGAATGGCTCAGTGCTTGTCTGGCTTTGTTCAGCATCAGTAATGTTCTCATGCCTCTGGCAGCAGAGAGCTCAGCTACGCCCACAGATAGAGAAAAATGGATAGATAATACCAGGGAATAGAAAAGCAGAGACAGAGAAAGGAAGAACATTGGTCTTAAGCCACAGTATAGTTTAGGGACAAAGAAAGAGCCAGAGAACAAATTAGTTTTGCTCTGTTTTCCTCAATCAAGATAAAATAAAATACAATTCAAAACAAAAAAGCCAAATAAAATATAGCACAAACGAGATGCTATAACAATTGATGGCATACAGTAAGTGATGCCGATTTTGACAGATGGACAGATAATTAAGATAACTTTATATCACTGGGAACATTATTCTCACTATGCCAACAGTCACAAAAATAGATCTTGAGATTTGTTTTTAAATTAAAGCGAAACAATTATTCAGCAATGTCAATGACATGTTCATGTTACAAAGCAGAAACCTATAAAATAATGGAATAAATCTGTTTATACAGTAGGTGATATTAAAGTTGAAGTGTGTACTTTCTGCCTCACTACTGAAAAAAGTACAGTACAGTATTTATCAAAGTACCATGGTATTTCCATCTGATAACATCACTAATAGGATCACCACAGAACGTTTTTGTTAGGGTAGCATCACCAAACGTAACTGCAAATTTAATGACTGGTTACTTGTTTCCCAAACAATCCCCTCACAAACACATTGTCCTACCCAGAACTCATGGAATTGGTTGAGCTGCGTCGGGACAGTAGGGATATTAAATCAAACCAATGGTTTGAATGCACCGGTTTAAATTTTTTAACCGATGAATGTCAACTTATAGTTGTCTCTGCTTATTATTTTTAACATCCCAAGAAATACACACTTCGCCTTTAAAGCGAGACAAGGAGGGATACAATAGGAAAAAGATGAAGAAAAAAGGGTAGGAACATTACGGGGGTTGTTTGGAGAGGTTTTCTGTTTGGTCTGGCTGCGGGACTGGTCGGGGTGGTAGGTGTTATAGTGTTGGTAGGGAAGGAAGTTGCTGTTGTTGTTAGTTCCGGATTCCCATGGCAATGGCCGGTTACTCCTCTGCACCTTGACTGACCACATGGAGAGAGAGGGAAGGTGTGAACAGGTAGAAACATACATCATAACATATGTAGAACATACACAAGCTACAATATCCAAGGAAAGACACTTAAAATAAAGGTTGAAATAAAGTAATATGCCATGAGAGGCCAAGCATTCGAGATTTGACCATGGTAGAATGGTAAAATCAATGTAACACACTCCTCGACTGGCTTATTGCTTTTATAAAATGGCAACAGCAATATGATAAAAGACACCATTGTCCCAATCTAAATTTATACCAATAATACAAATTATAATAGTATTCATAATAAACAATTCTTCCACCAATTAATATATTTAATAAATCTAACTGTAGATAATATTGTAGATGTATAGGCCACATCCACACTATGTTTTCGGCTGAAAACTCAGTTTTACATATCCTAATGTCATCGTTTTCTCAAAGTATGCAGCACTAAAGAGCGTTTAGTGAGAGAAAAGTCACGTTACAATGTGGATGAGAGTTGTAAACAAAGCAAAATCAGTGGGGTTGGTCCCCTTGAACATTTCAATTGTGGCTTAAAAATACGGGACAAAATTATTCAATATGGGGCGCATCGTTTCATCTTAAATTTTTATTTTACAGTATGGGTGGCAACCCTAGTTCTAGGTCTATGCAATTGATGTGCGACTAATACAGACCTGAAAAAAATGTGCACGTGAGCTACATAACAACATTAAAATGAAATCTACTGAGACTCTTTTATGCAGTGGACAAGTAAACAACTGTTTCTTAAAGACTGATTCTTTTGTATCCTGCAGGCATGGAGACTTTCACTTGAGTTGTAGAGCACTGCAAGGTCTTAAATATCCAATAGCTAGGTGCTTCTCTCAGAGCGTCCTCCAAGGAATATACACCCATGGACACCTGCATCCCGCTACTGCACTGATCAGATTCTATTTTAGCTTCTATTTTAGAGTTAATTTAGCAGCATGTTTGCTGTGACCAAAGCTTTCAAACAGAGAAGCACACAACATGGAAAGAGAGAATACAAAAGCAGTCTCAGAGAAAGACAGACAGAGAGAGAGAGAGAGAGAGAGAGAGAGAGAGAGAGAGAGAGAAACTGAAGGAGGACAGTGGTTGCAGAGGAGGGGATTGGACAGGGAAAGAGAGGCAGTGAGAGGCGAAGGAGGAGTGTGTTTTTTGTAAGGGTGGAGACCAGGGATCCATCATCAAGATAACATCACAGAGCACCATGCAGCTAAAAGACAATGAAGAATCTATTGAGACTAAAGTAATCAAGCTTAGGCATATGAGAGACATTATTTCTACAATTATGTATGTATGGGGGTATGGGTGTTGAAATAATAGATTACTCATGTATCATAGTAGAGAAGGTCCAAATTGATATATGGAAGTTGTTTTACAAATTTGTATAATGTGTACAGTCTGTAAACTATAAAAAAACAATATTAATACCACATATAACAGTATGCACTATTGTTTAAACTGTAAAAGGGATGTGAACACATTGATAATAAGATAATAATAATAATCCAGACTTTCAGCTTTAATGCATTCAGTTATTCTTGTAAGCAAAGAAAACAAAATAATATGTACAGTAACAAAATTGAGCCACTAGCCCTTGGGTACTAAATTCTGCTACCAAAAACTGCAAAGTCCAATTTGGACTTAACAAATGTTTTTAACCATTATTTGATTAGAAATGGGAGTTTGTCAATGGGTTTGTTTTGTACACGTACTGAACACGGAAAAACATGCTGGTGTTCCGACTTTTCTGACAAATATTTACTAATCTTTACGGGACAAATCACACTATACAGAAATAAACCTGTGGAGCGGGACGTGGTCATGTGTCTGTCACTGGGGATAGAGGAAGCGGTAAGGGCCATCACCTGGTGATTAATGATACGTAACACCTGTGTCTCGTTACAGTGAAGATGGAGATGGGTTTGAAAAGGCTGCTGAGAACACCAGTGAGGGAGAGAGAGATGGGAACCAAGAACCCGTAGTAGTGAAGCTGAAGTGTATTTAATAGTGAAGCTGAAGTGTATTGTGCTGTGAAGCTAAAAGTGCATGTGCTGCTGTCAAGCTAAAGACCATTAAAAGTTATCTTACCTGGACTTCCCACTTCCTTCCCTTTATTGGAACTTCTACAAAACCATTTTATTGTAAAGTGTTCACTGCATTAAATAAATGTTAAATTTAAATTTTGTTAAATGTAAATAAATGGAACAATATCTAATTAATATAAAATGCTAATAAATGTTGATTAAATGCTATTAAATGCTTTTCAATACACACACATAACAAACCCATTGAAAAACAAAAATAAAAATTCATAAAAAATGGAGAAAAGACCTTCTTTTATAAATGAAATCCAAAGAATTTTAACACAAGCAAAGTGATTTGCAGTCTTTGTATGGCAGAATTTAGTACCAAAGGACTGCTGCAGGCTGGTGGCAAACTTTTGGTTGCATATGCTTAAAAGAATAACTCAATGTATTTAAACCGAAAGTCTGAAATAACATTTAGCATCAATATTTAATTCATCTGAAAAATGTTAATTGCATTCAATAGGTAGCCCTAATATATAAATGAATTTTATACTGTATGCATATGTGTAGTGATTGAACTGTATCTACAGTATGTATATAGTACTGTTTATGTATAGTATACACTTTATAATGTGTACCTCACATTTTGTACTATAAGATACAAGCAAAAGCTCAAGGCAGCCCAGCAAACTGATTTTGATGAGTGTCTGATATGCAGTGATATGGCAGAAAGATGTGTATGTGTGTTCATATGTCAGCCTGCTGTCTGGTGTTGAGATGTTTCCGGCGTTTGCCAGCTGTCTGGAATTTTACACAGGCTGGAATTATAACGGTGTTAGTACTGTGAAAATGCTTCAGTGCACTAAATCCGGTTGAGCTGAGGAAATAGAGTATACATATTTGTGTGTGTGTGTGTGTGTGTGTGTGTGTGTGAACTGTGTTGAGAACATGCAGATGCATAGTAATGTGAGAAATGTGACCAGACGTGAGCAGCTCTCCACAGGAAGCTAGTGTGAACTTCCATCAGTAAATGTGCTTGGATGGAGCTCTAAACCCAATTTTCTTTCCTTAAGAGCCAATCAGAACGCCTCCTACAAGCTGACCTATGGGTCACTTCATTGTTTTATAATGCTGGGCTCTGACAACCTCTTCAAGAGCATGTTACAGGAAGCATTAATATGCTGTACAAGTCCACATTTATTTATGTTCTCTCAGCCTCAGCTTTATTCCACATTCTTTTTTAGTTCACAGCCAAAAGTTCCTTCCACTACTGACCTTGTGAACATACTGCAGAATAATTCTAATTCACCAATAAAGTTTTTTTCCCCCAGCAGAACAGCAGTGTGTTTCGAATTATGGGGCATATAGGATGTGTTCTAGATCTTTGACTTCTTTTTTGTGTTTTGAGTCTAGCAGAACCACCAGCAAAGGCAGAGTAGTAGTTGTAAGCTACAGTAACTAGATTTCAACATTTTCTGCACCTTTCCTATTTCTACAAGGAAATATGAATGGTGCTTGCCTGTGCAAAAATCAGCGTCATAATGCTATGGTGGTTGCCAGGGCACTACAATGCAGTTGATAAATTGCTCAGAGGGATTTCTTAGCATGTTGTTATGCGGTTGCTAGGGTATTCTGAGTGGCTGCTAGGTGCTTGCTTTCTGACTCAAGTAAAAGAGCCCACCTGCAAGTCTCTATGATATTTTGGTCCCTACTGTAGATATGTCTAGGATTTTTTGCACCCATTTTATCATCCGCCAGGTGAAAAGTCTGATCGCTTTGAAAAGTACTAGTACACTTTGCCTCAACACGATTTGAGGAATAATTTATGTCCATAGCATAAACAATGCAAACGCTTTTTTGATGCATGCCTGAGGTTCACTATCCTGCCCTATTTCCCATTAGAACATTAGAAGAATTTTGAGGGCTGTACATTAGGAGAACTTCCAGAGCCCTTTCATTTATCTCCTTCAATCCATTCTCACTTGGATATAAGAGATACAGGGATTCCTCCATGAATTAAACCCCTGATGACAGCAAACTGGGAACAACACAGGATCACTGGATGCATTGCTTCCTGTTTTTGTCTAGCTTTCCACATCTTTGCAGTATAAATCCCACCCTATCAGGATGTACAGCAGCATTGAAGTTTTTGTTCCCTGTGTCAAATGTTAGAATTCTGCTGCTGATAAGACATGACAGGTCAAACACTAGATGTCATGAGAATCTATGCGCCCTTCTGGGAGAAACAACGTGGCATGAAACTTTTGACGCCAGCCCTTGTTATCATAGCATTTGGTGCAGCTCAGCTTAATTAAAGCTTGTCATGTGATAAAGAACGAGTTTGCGAACAACACATAACCACTGACAATGTGAGACACAAAGCAACATGGTCTGTCCTTGCACAACCCTGTCTGCAGTTACGATATCTCTGCGGGAAAGACATTTAAAATTGTTACGATAGCTACCATGTGGACAAGACACACTTGGCGTTGCACTCAGATGTCAAACCCAGCGCTAAGACTAATTTTGAAATTATTTTGCTACCTATATAAAATTGTAAAATATAAAAGCACCATTGTGATTATTTTAATGCACATTTTATTTGTTTAAAGACATTAGACTAGTTTCATGATCCTTCCATGCATTTGCCTTGCATAAGAGCACTAAAATGTTTTAAGTGTCTATTCGGAAGCAAAAATTAGATTTAGATTAGCAATTAGAGTTAGATAAGTTTGATTGATTTCTGTGAATCAGTTGAATTGTTCATTTTTAATTAACTGATTTATTCAGATAAATATTCATCAACTCGATTGTGTAAGCACTCTGAATGTAGCATTTTTCATACACTTACCGACCACTTTATTAGGAACACTATATACGTATATAATGTGGTCTTCTGCTGTTGTAGCCCATCCGCCTCAAGATTTGAATTGTTGTGCATTCTGTGATGCTATTCTGCTCACTACAGTTGTACAGAGTGATTATCTGAGTTACCATAGCCTTTCTGTCAGCTCGAACCAGTCTGGCCATTCTCCGTTGACCTCTCTCATCAACAAGATGTTTCCATCTGCAGAACTGGATGTACTGGATGTAACTGCTGATCCCAGGAGATTAGCAGTTACAGAAATACTCAAACCAGCCTGTCTGGCACCAACAATCATGCCACGGTCGAAATCGCTGAGATCACATTTTTCCCCATTCTGATGGTTGATGTGAATATTAACTGAAGCTCCTGTCAGGTATATACATGATTTATGCAATCCACTGCTGCCAAATAATTGGCTGATTAGATAAATCGCATAAATACATAGTTGTAAAGGTGTTCCTAATAAAGTGGTCGGTGAATGTATACTTAAATCAATGTTTTATTGCTTTTATACAGTATGTATGTAACTATTTTTGTTTGTTTGTATCAGTGTATTGATATATTCAGAACAAATCCATAAATATGGAAATATATAGGATATTATCAAAAGAAAGAGAGATAATGAGATTTTACTATCTCATATTTTACTTAATATTAACATTAAGATTGGCCTTAATATTTTACTATCTCATCCAACCCTAATTCAGACAACACATTGTGTCTAGGAACTACAGGGTTGATATCAAAGACAGCCAGGAATTATGTTATACATTAATTATGCATATGGCATCACTTTCAATACAGACTAACTTGTTATGGGGATGTCTACACTCTCTCTTCTCAGAGCCCTGGGGTTTTATTTACTATACACGTGATGTACGGCATGCTCAATTTCATGTAAAAGCTCCCATTAATAAATGTGACCAAAAATAAAAAGGCTGAGTGAGTAAAACTGGGTTTCTATAAATAAATATGTTTAGGCATCTATAAGCCAAGTTTTCTGATCTGTGTTGATTTGGAGGGGCTTGAATAATAGAGAACACTCTGAGCATTTGACGGATAGGAATGCAAAAGATCAATTTTGAGGGTGTGCAAAGAGCCGAGTCATATTGGAATCAAGCGGGAATGCAGCAAATTGGATTTACAACAGCACAAATGGACTCAATTCTCTGAAATTCTCAGCTACGTTTGCCTGCATCAATCCATTGACCAATGAGAATATTAGAATGGCGAGTCCAGTTGTGCTTCGCTGCACTGCACTGCAAGTAAGGGAGCATTACGTTCACAAACCCTTGTGTTTTTTCCACTGTGTCTTTGAGACACACCATGCTCCTTGAAATCAATGTATTTGCAGCTTTCTCTGATGTAATGTAAACTCTAATGTGTAGGAGTCCAGTGTGTGTGTCAGGTTGCATCAAATGTGAAACCTGAAATCGTCAACATAGTGGGGACCAGTCAGCGGTTCCCATAAGGAAAAGAGGCTTAATAAACATACTAAATAATGACTTCATGACAATCTAAAAATGCATAAAGGTTTGCATGGGGGTTCACTTGCTGAGTATAAAACAATAGAAGTCAATGGAAAGTCTATGTGTGTATGGGTCTCTTACCATGTTCAGGGCCTTTAAGAGCCAGTCTTGTCTGGTGGTTGGGCAAAATTTCCATTTTGACATGTTCTGAAGCACTAGCTAGCAGTTGGGTGGCTTCGGCCAGTGTGCAATACTCCATACTTGTGCCATCCACCGACAGGATGTGATCACCCGCATGCAGCGCACCACACCTGCAAAGACACTGACATCACTTCCTGTTCTGACAGCTCTAAACATTACACTTATCACAGGCAGCAATTTAAAAGAACCATTAATGGTCAAATTATGAGATGTTAAAATGCTTATCCTGTCCTGATATGCAGTCAACTAAAATAACTTTAATTCATAAGTTGATTCCACATAAAAGTGTTAATACTGTAGTGCTATCATAACAATGCTCTACATGTATATTTTTGAGCATCCCATCCAGCCTGACATAGCAACATTGGCTCATCAGTGGCAGGAGTTGGGCACGAGGTTGTTTGTCGACCAATAAATGAGCTGTTTGGAAACATTTGTTATGTTTCCAATTCTGTTTGGTGATGCTAGTGCCGCAGAAATGACACACTTCACAATTAAGTGGCAAAACCTGACCTTCTAAAACAAATTCTCCTCCATAAACTACACATAATGCCATAAAGGGCATGGATATTGATTATCGAAGATTTATTAATCCCCCCAATGTTTCTCTTGAGAGTAAACTCCTGAATTATCTTCAAAGCGCTAATCTGCTCTGATGGAAGGGTTTTCACTTGCTCAGCAATCCGCCACCTTTATTATTGTTCCGGGTCTTTCTGCTGGCATCAAGACTAGATGAGTTATTGAATTTCAATAATTATTTGCTGAGCTTAATGCATTTCAAACTTTTAAAATGTCCCAAGCAGGCATCAGGTTTCTGCAGCATACATTCTTCTCATCTCGACACATTGATTTGGCTCGCAGAACAATGGAAATATGATGAGGAATGATGCTTCTTTTATAAGGAATAAAAATGGTCACTTTCCTCTGTGTGGGGGAAATTATTGTGGTGGCAATTACCTATCGGCGATGCTGGCTGGTTTGACCTTGTCGATGATGATGACCTGCTTGTTGCAGTACATGGAGGTAGAGAGAGCCAGACCTAAACTGGAGCCCATCGACTTGGCCACTTCCACCAGCAGCGGGCCTGAAGCTGTGGCTATGGAATCTGTAGTAGAAGGAAAAGACAGAAAATGAATAGGTACAGAAAATGGACATTATTAATGAGGTAAGGGTGGGCGGTATGACCATAACCATATAGTTCAATTCAATTCAGTTTTATTTGCATAGCACTTTTTACAACACATACTGTTCCAAAGTAGCTTTACAGAAAACAGAAAAATAGTGTATTACGAACTCCCCAGTGAGCAAGCAACACTGGCCAGGAAATTTGGTAACACTTTACAATAAGGTTCTATTTGTTAACATTAATAAATGCATTAAGTATCATGTACTGACAACAAACTACATTATTTTACAGCATTTATTAATCTTGGTTAATGTTAATTTATAAGAATACCATTGTTCATTATGCATTAAGGATTGTTAACATATACAAATTGCATTTAAAAAATGTATTAGTATATGCAACCTTATTGTAAAGTGTTACTGGGAATTTTACATCACAGTAACTATTTATATAAAAATATTATTATTTTTGTCCAAGAAAGAATGTCTAAATTTGAATGTTAATATATTTTATTATTTAATAATTTATTTATATTTTAATATTTAACCATGTGATAATGTCTACTTTAGATAATCCAATAAATTAAATAACTTTACGAATGAAAAGTTATTCTCTCCTCTATTTGAAACTTGATGTAATCAAACAAAAAAATAATATTATTCATAAAAATATAAATGATAAGCCTGGCGTCAGTGCAAAACAGCTTCACATAACAAAAAACACAGTAAAATTAATATTATAAAACAGATAGTTCCGACTGTAAATACTGACTGGATTAACCTAATTTAAAGTCATTGTAAAATGGCCAACACAAGCACATCTGTGACAATGCATCAATTGAGTTATATATATTAATGCTACAAGTTGCAAAGTTCCTTGGCAACCATAAACATACTTTAAGGTCTATTCACATCAAGACAGAATATTTTAAGTGCTCATGTTCATAGAAAACAAGATTTTGTATAGAATTTAATAATGAATTCATCTCGTCTTGACATTTGGGGACACGTTCTGCTCTATATTTCTGCATTCTTCCGTGTTTCTTCATTGTTCTTGCATGCAAATAACGTAAACCAGTCCTACTTGCAAATAGCCGCACAAATATATCTACCAAAGTATAAATGGCATAGCAAAATCTGTACCAGTTGATACATTTGTACCGTTACACAGCACTTTATATACAGTCATACCACCCAGTCCAATATTGAAGGTTATATACCCACACTCACATGTAAGCAAACCTTATTAATGAGGGTGAATGGCTGGGTTTCCACCTGTTTAGGTGTAATGGAGGTAATTCCACATCTCAGTTTAGTAATGGGCTGCACTAAAAGACCTCATTACACCATACATCTTCAGAGCATGGAGTAAACCAGCACAAGTAAACACATGTCACACGTCCACTCTCCCAGCCTGTTTCCAACATGCTGATTTCACTTGATGCCCATTACAAAGAGAAACAGCTTGTGCTGTTGTGCGTGGAGCAGACAGAAGGTGCAGGCAGGCTTTACTTTGAGCGGGCGTACAGCTGTCATCAGTCAGGCATGTCAACTTCCTGTATTCGCGGTAAACATGCTTAGTGCCGTCAGAGAATGCCAACGTATGGGAAAACTCCTGCGTTGGCCTGACAGCTATCTACGGTCTTCATAAGTAGACATGAATTTAACCACTAGAGACACAGATTACTTCTGTGTTTCCTTTATGTGATTTATGGAGCTACAAAAGGTCTGATCACCATTCACTTGCATTGCACGGACCTACAGAGCTGAGATAATCTTCTATAAGTCTTTATTTGTGTTCTGCTAAAGAAAGAAAGTCATACACATCTGGGATTGCATGAGGGTGAGTAAATGATGAGAAATGTTTCATTTTTGGTTGAGCTATCCCTTTAAAAGACCTTCAAATGATGTTCTACTTTTAAAATTACATGGATCCTGTTCCATTCATTACGCTATGTCTAGATTTTTGTGGAACACAAGAACGTATTCGATCTGAACGGCCCCTAAAATAGGCTATTTCACACATATGAAAACAGTTAACATCAATATACAGTATATCATCAATATAAATACTTCCCCCTTGGGATTGATTTGGCACCACTTTATATAAATTAGAAAATACAGCAGGCAATAGTTTGTATTATACGCATACTGTATGTAGGTTAATTCAGTGTGGGTTGTAATAGGCCACATAGGTCACAGACTGTTTCTTTTTATTCTCAGTACATACCTGCAGCAGAGCAATGTACAGGTTACACAGCAAGACATAAACTGAGAGGAAAAAGTGCATTGACCAGCATTGCAGTCGGATAGGCACCTTGGGCTAGTTAGATTTTAATGCTACAAGTTCTGCACAGCTCTTTTCAAACTGAGGGGCATATCAGTGCAGTGAGGCAGGACATTCTATTTTATAAGACTTTCTGTGAGCACAGCAGAAATGGAATTTATCTTTTCCGGGTCAGAGCCCAACAAAGACATCAGAGAGATGAGTTTCAGCCATGGGCCACTTCAAACCCATATCCAGCTCTATGGCACTCTGTCGTTATCCACAGCGCATTTACTCTGACATTTCGAAATGTAACCCAAACAACTTATTGACTTATTAAGAGTTCGATAAAATTAAATAATTGTGTAATGCACTTTCAAAATTGCTAAAATGTTACATGCCGTAACGACTGTTTTCAGTCAATGTGTGTTTACGGCCATGAAAGGCACTGCAATGATATTTCACAGACCCTATTCCAATTGGAAAAATTGCTTTGTTTTTTTGAGCATTCAAATCAGACCAATACAGCAACATCGGCTCGGGGTTATCTTTTTGTCTGATCAATGGAAGATGTGGAGGAGTGTTCGGAAAACGTGTTTGAAAACAGTTATTATTTTTGCAACTTTATTAGTTCAAAAGAGCGTGTCCTTACCCATGACTGACACATCGTACTCAATGAGAAGGGTGGCTTCCTGGCCACACTGTTTGAGAATGCTCATGGCCTCTGCGTGAGATGTTCCATGCAGACGGATTCCATCGATGCTGAGCAGCCTGTCACCAGGTTTGACAGTCCCTTCCCTGAAAAAGAGAATCAAATACAGACTGAAATGGCCTCTCTGTGTGTGTCAAGAAACAAAACAGTGCTTCTATTTTGTGTCCTCCGCTTGTTTGCTTGTAAATGTCAGCAAAGTTGTGGGCTTTACAATGTGTATGGAGAGAAATTTCAAAAATTCCCTCTTCCATCATTGCTGGCTAAGTTATGTCACACCAGAGACCCTGCACAAAAACAGTAATACCTGAAGAATTAAGACCAGGAACCTGCCTGAAGCTCAAAGGTATAAAAATATATTGATGCACCATTATGTGTAGTGTCACATTTAAGAATTTGGGGTAAACATGAACATTTCAGAACAGAATGGAGCGCTACTTGACAGTTACTGACTACAATTTGATTGTCTGGCTTCTACCAACTTAAAGTTTCAGGGTCTGTTCCAAAACCAAGTGAGACACCACTTTAAGACACCACAGGCGCACTCCCAACAAAGGCTGTTCCAAGAGGTAGGTATCTTAATTATGCTGCCTCATAAGATATCTTGTTTTGGCCAAATTCTGAGGTAGCATTGTTTATATCCTTCCCTTGGTAGGTGATCTGAGAATGCACCGTGATGAGCTCGGTGGAAAAATAAATCCAAGATGGTGGACGAAGCAAGAGAAATTTTATAAATATACATATAATCCATTCAATACTAAAAAGTATTGATAAATAACAGTTTAATATGATACAAAACCAACTATTTTACCCAAAATATTTCTGTTATGAGTATTTATGCTCATTAGAGTATAGTGTCATTCCTCTAGCGTCACCTGTATTGAAATCAGTCGAGTCTCTTGTGTGCTGCGCATGAGGACACTAGTTGAACAACGCAAGGAGTTACCGCCTAGGAAGAGCGTTCCAAATCGTTCTCTTATGAGGCTCCATTTCAGTTAGGATGCTGCCACAGAAGACAGCTGCTTAAGTAGGCAGGGGACAGCAAGGAAGCTCACTAAATTTTGGAACAGACCCTCACTGTTTGGCGTAGCTCCCGCGTTTTGGCTTTGTAGTGGTTTTTATCCACCCCTAAATGGCATATAAAAACAAAAACTTTGATTCATGACTTATCATGTCAGTCAGATGATCTCTTCCTGTTTAAGTGGGAGGTTGCTGTGTAGAATAAGGTGCAAAGTGAACCAGACTTTATTTCAATAGTTAAAAGTTTGAGTATGTGAGACAATTAGGCTTAAGGCGAGAGATATGAGGTAAGAACAGTTTCAAAACACATTCTACCACAGGGGAAATAAAGGGTACCAAAAGACACCAAAGTTTTGGTTAGAGCCCTGATTTATGACATCAAAAACAAATTTGCAGCTTTTATTTTCTGAGGGGACCACTGACTAAGCCCAGTCAATACAAAATTGCAGAGGTGGGAACAGAACACAATATTTACTCAGAAAAACGGGAGGCACATCATTGAGCAAAACAAATGGGAATACTCTGTTGGTAAAAAAAATGAAATTACAAGTGCGCAAAATGAATATTGATAAGGGTTGAGAGAAAAGAGAGAGAAACGGGCTGGCGTGTAATGAGGGTAATAATGAAGCAGTTCAAACGCAAGAGCGAGTGAAATATCACGCCGGTCCATTTGCAATTCTCAGGCGGGCACTAAAGTTAGGAGCGGGGCAATCTATTCCATTTCTGAGAGAGAGGTCTGACTGGGAAACAGTCTTTACAGTTTTTATCAAGCAATTTCTCGCCATTTCAAATCATGGCAATGCCTACAGTACAGCTATGCTGGACCAAGAACGATAAAAGTTGAATCTATTACAAGGTCCCAGAGGGTGTAAATGTACATGCACATGAGTTAAAAACCTCAGGAAATCAAAAATTGGAGTTTTGTGGCTTTTAGTTCATGCCAGACTATCCTTTAGTGTACTTCTAAAAAATGACTAAATTAAATACTAGCAGATGTACATTTTCTTTCACTGTCAGAAAAAAAGACCCCAAAACATTGATGACTCATCTTGTACTACATATATTTTTGTGCATATTTTGTCTTTAAATCAAATATTGTTTAATGTGACACAAAGATACAGTATACTACATGCTCATTTATCTTTAATCAAGAGCATACTAAATTTGACTAATGATATGCTAATATTTAATATTAGTGCTAATGAATCGTGTTCTGTTCAGGACCATATCACCTGTCAGCCGGACCGCCAGGTCTGATGGTTGTTATGGTAACAGGGCGAGATTTGTTCCTGTCTTCGTGGGCACCTCCTACACCGTGGAAGAAAACAACTTGTTTTGACACATTTAACAAATGCTAGTCATAAAGCAAAACACTTTGCATTTATGCTCCTGGATATTTATGCTCACTTTTGATATGTTTAACATACACTTAGCCAATGAAGTAAATCACAGCTGCAAATACAGGCACACTGGTTCAGACCAAAGGCTATTTGCTCACCTTACAGATATTTCCATACATTTTTCAAGCCACGGCTCGATGAAATCATAAAATCGTATTTTACAAATGGAGTCTCAAAAATGACTCTGATTCATTTTGAGATAGATTTGAGAGAAGTGAACCAAGACCTTGACTGGAAACCTTTTTTTTTCTATCTCTTCTAAAGACTTCCTACCCTAGAATGGATCTGAAAAATGGCCTCTTTCTCTTTAATGAAGCCTCAAATGCAGTTTGGTATAAATCTGGAAATTGAGTGTTAGAAGCATGAAGTTTGCTCAATATGTAGGCTCCTGTCTCCTTTCACAAGGCAAAAAAATCTTAAAACAGTTTTTTTTGTTGTTGTTGATTGATGTAGATCTGAATCAAACTGTTTTGATGAGGTGGACTCAAAGACATACGCAAGAAAGTCTACAGAGGCACTCACCTCTGATGACGAAACCGAATGTATTGCCTTCTTTGTGTAACGTCACCTCCACGTTTTTGAACATGACTCCTGAGCCCTGGACAGCTGAGGGAGAGAAAAAATGGTTCAAAGGTCTGACAAGACTTCAATGGTTGACTAGAACAACAACAAATACATGTTCAATGAAAAACTGCTGTTAGAACCCCCCCCATCATTTTATTTGCTAAAAGACATGACAATTTTAATGAATCAGTGGTAAACCATTTGGTTAGGCCAATTAATCTTCCAAAATATTGCATTTTTGTGCACATTTCCTGTTTTAAAATATTTTGAGTGAATTTAGATGAAATATTAAGTAAATGTATTTATGTATTACTGTATTTATTGGGGCTCAAAAGTCTGAATCCACTTGTGACAATGCTTCTGTTTAGCTTTTTTTTATTTATTTTTTATTTGAGTGCAAATTTTAATTAGAAATTATCAAAAAAATGTCTTAGTATTTGGTACGTCTCCCTTTTGCTTTATTGGCAGCATGCACTCGAGCTGGCATGGGTCCCACAAGTTTATGCAAAATTGGTGATCCATGTTATCCCAGCATGAATCAAGAATTATCCAAACAGCATCTTGTGTGCTTCAATGGAAGCATGGAAACATTTTATACAACAGAGTTAACATGGTCAATATCACAATTTTGCATACATTTTATTAGTGACCTAGAAATTGTAGAATCTTAAAAAATGTGTCTTTTTCCAGGTTTAAATGGAATTTTTAAATCACAGACTTTCAGTGTGGCCTCAGACTAGGAAACCATTGTACAAGTATAGGCATAATATTGGCCATCAACCACCCTTCCGAATTCAACATATCGAGCCTATAACAGTCCAACACAAATCAATATATATAAATATTAAGTAATATGGTTGTCAATCTTATAATGTCACTCACAGACAGGTGGCAGCTCGTACTCCACCTCCAGTATGACCCTCTCACCCACATTCTTCAAAAGACTGATGATCTCATCATGACGAAACTTGGTCAAGTTGATCCCGTTCACAGACTTTATATAGTCCCCAACGTTCAGCTGGTCACTCCTGAAAGAAACAGACCAAGAACTCGATTTTTAAGTTTTTCCAAAGAAAATGTCAGTGGCGTTTGTCTGTGCGAAACTTGTAACCAAGATGCTAAGGTGTTGTGGGTGGTTGACAGGGCAATTTCTTTCATTCTTTCTTTCTCTTTCTTTCTTTTTTTCTGTCTTTTCTTCTTTCTTTCTTTCTTTTGGGCAGGAGGTAGAAAAAGGTAGAAAATAAGGTAGAAAATAAGGCATCAGATATGAGATGGCATCAGGTGGAGCTCTGTGTGCTTTGATAGCTGATCTGAGCAGATGAGCAGAACACTTTGTTCAGAGAAAACATCTGCAGAAAGGAAGACGGACTGCTCCGGTCTCAGTCTCTCCCTCTGACACACATACAGTTGAAAGCACTACATTTTACAAGGAGGACTGATTGTCAAAAGATTTTGTAAAATGGAGTGTGATGTTAGGCAGTTATTTCAGCTCGAGTAAAATTATCAGGGCATGTGTCTCTGCGGTAATAAAATACAAGAGGTGATATAGAGAGAAACATTTAG
This sequence comes from Myxocyprinus asiaticus, assembly GCF_019703515.2. Classification (NCBI taxonomy): domain Eukaryota; kingdom Metazoa; phylum Chordata; class Actinopteri; order Cypriniformes; family Catostomidae; genus Myxocyprinus; species Myxocyprinus asiaticus. The sequence goes on from NC_059390.1 coordinate 12,170,761, forward strand.
AGTTCAACAATTGATTTGCACAAGAAAAGTATCAAACTGTCTTGAGGAGGTGTAAAAGTGTGCTATACAGGAGTGGGTGTTTGTTTTACTTAAATAAATATGTCTGAGAGGCATATGTTTGTTCAGGGATCTGAGCATGTATTCTCTGAGGATTGTGTGTGTGTGCTCATGGAGAGGGGTGACACCGTAGCAAGCAGAGGAACGTCAGCCATTTCCAGGAGCCAATATGGAAACTAGAGAAGAGTTCTGACTGAATGCAGGATTGATTAAATAATTCTAATACACATACAATCTCTACAGACAAAAGAACACATACTGTAAATGCACACACAGAGTGTGCAGAGACAAAAGATTACAAACATACAGGCACACACATAAATGTGTACACACAATGTTCAAGCACGCATACTGTGAACCCACTGACTCTCTCTTGACCTGTCTCTTTAATTGTCTTGGTAAACTAACTACCATCAACACAAAGGATAACGAAAACCATACAGAATACATAGCTTTAAAGGTGAAGTGTAAACTTTCTGCATCACAAGTGTCACCAAACTGGATTGAAAGAATTAAGTCGATTTTTAAATTTTTTGAAGAAAATGTGTCCGTTGCTATGCTGTTGCTAAGGTATGATGGATACCAAACATGTTTCCCAAAGATTCCTACTGCCCCTTGTCTGCTATTGTTCATCTAAAATGTTATCCCCATCCCCAAATTACCCCATTGGTTGAGTCAGAAATTGACATGTCTGAATTCTCAAAGAACAGTTTTGAAAGCACCAGAGAGCCACAGTGTTTCCATGCTTTGTAGTCAGCCTACATACTGATTACTTATAGTAGTCTCCGCACATTAAAGGTGCTATATGTAATATTTTTACTGTACTAAATTATAAAATGACAATAATATGTCATTAGAGAATTATATTTATGTTTATGTTTTGCCTGTGTGATCCCGCCCACTGCCCACTCACCAATAGTATTTCAACACCGCCGGGTTGCCAGATTTGAACAAGTTTGCAGGCAAACAACACTGCGTGCTGCAGCAATGGAAGTCAGCAAACGAACTGGATCAGAGATAGCAGATTCCACCCGACCTAAAAAGCCTCGCTATCCATCTAAAAACCACCATGACCAGAGGCGTAGTAAAACAAGGATAAATATAGGAGATGCCTCTGGAAGATGGAGACAGCTTAAAGCCCAGAAATCCTTTAAAATGAATGCTGAGTTGGCTAATTTGCGTGTCAACAATCTGGCAACCCACATGAGCTTCGAGTCTGGGGCAGGGCAGACAACTCTCCAATATTTTGAATTTGGACTGCAGTACCCATTTCAAACATTTGTTGTCAATCTTACATATAGCACCTTTAAACTGGGATAGGAGAAATTATTTTTAAGCTAAAATGTGTAATTTCCACACCACTAGCATCGTCAAACAGAATTGCAAAAATAAACATTCTTTTAAAAAAATATACCGTCCACCTTCCATTGGTTGAACAAACAAACAGACCCGCCCCAAATCTCACACCATTGGTTGAACCAATGTTGCTGTATCAGGCTGGCCGTGCCTCGCAAACAAACATATCAATCAAAGAGTCACAGTGTTTACACCTTCAGAAAAAAAAAAAAAAGAAAAAAAAACTACGAATGGTTTGTTTATAGTTGACTCTGCAAATTAAGCTGAGATAGGAGTAAGTACTTCAACATCAAGAAAATTCAACTTGATCTCATGAAAATTAAGTGATTGTGGCAACATTTTAGCAAAATTATATTATGTGGTTCACGAAATGTTCACTGTGTGGCGCTACAAGAGGGTTAAATGTTCTACCAAACAGAGCAGGTTTTAAGGTTAATGCTCTATTGAGTTTTAAAATAAAAAAAACCTACCTTCCTACCTTAAACATCAAACATAAACCTAATGGACAGTGTCATAAAAGGCAAATGTGAGATTAAAAAAATGCAATTGCTGAAGCAACCACGTCATTTTGTGGTGCTTCTATAACACTTCCTGCTCACATATCGAATTTACAAGTGCAATGCTCTATCAGTTGAGCTACCACGCAATTTGATTGCACTTCAACAAGCTTGCAAATGTACTTGGCTATGTAATGCAAACATTAAAATGTATGGCCTTACAAGTCATGCGCTACAGTAAAAGTGTTTAAATGTTTAAAAGCATTGTATGAGAAACAGGGTGAAATGTGCTTATGATAATCTGCCATTTTATTTGTGATTTGTGTGAAAGTGAATAAAATGTATTGTTGTTGTTGTGCCTTAAGTGTTCATTTCCCCAGGAAACTGATGTGATATGCACTATGAGCCACGTAAAAATCATTTTTCAGAATTTAGGTATAGTAACAAGATTCTATGAGACTAGGTTGAAAGAATTATACACATAAGCTTTAAAATCACATAGACTACACACTTTACCTTTAAACACACCCCAGCCCTACACACTAACCTGGCAGCAATTCCGCCCTGGCGCAAGTTGGAGACGCGGGGCTTGCCATCTTTGTCGATGCCTCCGGATACGGTCAGACCCAGGGTAGTGCCTTCCTTCTTGATCAGCTCCACAGTACTCGTTCCCTTAAACTCATCTGTGAAGCAGAAGAAGGGATGAGGAGGAGGGTGGGGTGAAGTGGGAGAGGAAGAGCAGAGACAGCAGATGAGTGGGTTACATGAGCAGAGGAGGCCAGCCGCTGCCATACCTCTTCTCTCTTCTCCTCTAAACTGTGACTGTGATCAGGCGTCCCGGCCTGGCCCTCTCACTCTGTCACTTTATCTCTCTCTCTGTCCTAGCTGGTAATTAGTTATGTGCTCCAGAGTGCTCTGTGTGAGTGTGTGTGTGTATGTGTGTGTGAAAGAGAGACACACCGAAAGATAGTGAGACCATCTCCTCTTGCTTCCAGTTTATCTCCATATTGTCCTTTTAAAGGAATAGTTAGCCCAAAAATGAAAGTTCTATCATCATTTCCACCCTCATGTTGTTTCAAACCTATATGATTTCAAAAACCAGGTCACAAAATCTGTTCATGCTGCTCTTTTCCATACTATGAAAGTGAATAGTGACCAGGGGCTGTCAAGTACAAAAATGACTAAAACCAACATTAAAGTAGTCAATTCAACTTGTGCGCTATATTAAAAATCTTCTGAAGCCAAACAAAAGCTGACACAATTTTAATTTTTGGGTGAGCTATCTCTTTAAACAACATCTCTCTTTGGTCTTCTTCGTCTTTTGCCTCCCTTGTCTCATTTTTTTCTTATATTTACTGTCTCACTATCTCTTTCGTCTGTTTGCACAAAAATCGCTGGTCAGCCAGGCACACCTCTCCGCTGCTCTCTCCTTCATTGACTGGCTGTCATTCAATCCCTCAGTGAGATCATCAAAGTCACATTAAGCGTGCTGCATATCTGCGCAAGCTGGGCATCCTCTACTTCCTTCTCTCACACCCTACCATCAACTACATCAGCTGTCTTAGCTGGAGTAGAAATAAAAATAAGGGATTTGTAATGTCTCTCTCGTCACTGGAGGGAGGAAAAGATGGATGCATATGTCTTTTCTCAGTTTCCTTTCCTCTCACTCTGTCTTTCTGTGGCAAGTACAGCAGGATAGATAGTGGGGGGAGCTGGAGCTCCAAACTTCCCTGAGGCTACTGACAGAACTGACATGCTGAGCATCTCTCCACAGGAGGATGGCAATAACGTAACACGGGGTACAAGAAGTGCTTTTTCTTTAGTACTTAAAGGCTAGAATGGAGGCAAAATGAAAGGCACTTGCTCTTCTGCAACAATAAAAACAGAGCTCCATAAATACTCTAGTAAACACCAGGAATGGGCATTTGTACCCGGTTACTTGACTCAGGGTTTAAAAGCCTTTTGACCAATACATTTCCATGACTTGAGTCATTCATGATTACTGAGTAAGTATTTTTAAATCATTTTAAAGATATTCCTGGGGAGGCTTTCATTTGGAATTATTAATAAATTTGATAATTATTAATTCATTTTATGCACTTTATCATCATGCAACCCAGCATCCTCATGAGTGTATATTGTGTTTTGTCTTCTTTATATGATATGCATAATTTACTTTCATTTAAACTGACTGATCTCAGTTCAGGACACTCTGGGATGTCAGTAAAGGGTTAAACTTCATGTGACAAAACAACATGGCGCTGATCGCAGTTAAGTTTGTCTTTGGGAGATACACTAACAAAACTCCATCTAGTAAGAAACCTAATTAACTTTTTACAATGAAACCTGTTTGTATCAAATCTCTAGTTTTGTCCAATATGCCATTTTAAAAATTTCAGCAATTTATCACGAAACAACACACTGTTAAACACGATGACCTTCCACAAGGACTATGGGACTAATTTATCTGAGAAATCCAATATATATTCACCGTGCATTATCACACTGAGAACTGATGGGTACATCCAAAAGCTGGAAAATGTTGTTTTCAGAGGTTGTATACAGAGTTAGGATGAAAATGAGGTGTCTTTCAAACTGTTCTGAGACCAGCACAGACAGACAACACAAAATGTAAGTTTTTTGTTGTTGTTGTTGTTTTTGCAGGTTTATTAGGTGCTACTGGTTAAAAATAAAAAAGGGAATGGAAAATGCTATCTATCTATCTATCTATCTATATATATATACACTACTGGTCAAAAGTTTTGAAACACTTACTCATTCTTTATTATATTTTTTTTTTTTCACATTTTAAAATAATAGTAAAGTCATCAAAACTATGGAATAACATAAATTGAACTATGGGAATTATGTTGTGTCTAAACAAAATCCAAAATAAATCAAAACTGTGTTATATTTTAGCATCTTCAGAGTAGTCACCCTTTGCATAGAATTTGCAGAAATGTACTCAGAAATGTACATTTTCTCAACCAACTTCTTGAGGTATCACCCTGGGATGCTTTTTAAACAGTATTGAAGGAGTTCCCATCTATGTTGGGCACTTATTGGCTGCTTTTCTGTATTATTTGGTCCAAGTCATCAATTTCAAAAACTTTATTTTTTATATATATATTTTAGTTTTATAATGAAATAAATTGATATGGTGGCACAATTATATTTTTGTCTACAAAACTAATTTCAAACATTTAAGCATACGCCTTCAGATCAAAATATTTTTAAGATCATGAGAAACATTTCAGTCAAGTGTTTCAAAACTTTTGACCAGTAATGTATATATACTGTATAGATAGATATAGTACTGTGCAAAAGTTTTAGGCACTTGGGAAAAATGTTGCATAGTGAGGATGTCTTCAAAAATAATGCCATAAATTGTTTTCATTTATCAATTAATGTCATACAAAGTCGAGTACACATAAAAAAAGCTAAACCAATATTTGGTGTGACCACCTTCGCCTTCAAAACAGCACCAATTCTCCTAGGTACACCTGGGCACAGTTTTTCTTGGTTGTTGGCAGATAGGATGTTCCAAGCTTCTTGGAGAATTCGCCACAGTTCTTCTATCTATTTTGGCTGTCTCAATTGCTTCTGTCTCTTCTTGTAATCCCAGACTGACTCAATATTCAGTGGGGGGCTCTGTGGGGACCATACCATCTGTTGCAGGGCTCCCTGTTCTTTTATTCTATTTGCAAAAGAAATGTTAAAATGCATTTCCTATTGACACACTAAAGCTGAATATATAAATAACCATCTTAAGACAAATGTTTTTGTGAAGCATCTTATATGCCTAAGACTTTTGCATGTACTAATAATATATATATATATATATCTCAAATGTGAAACAAAACAGACATAAATGACTTGACTTGACTTGACTTGACTTGACCATTAACAACATTACACAAACACAATACCTCACAAAGGACCATGGCAAACATGAGGGTATAAATACATGGACAAGGGTAACAAGACAACCAATGAACAGACAGAACTCTAAACAAGATAACAAGACTATTAAACTTAAACCAATGACAAACTACAACTGATAACGAGTTAACAAGACAATAAACCAATGAAAACAAGACACATGAACATGGAGGGAAACAGGATGATCACATGACTTGACATGGAAACAGGGAATCACACGACATGGAACCACATGACCTTAACAGGAACTAAACTTAAAAAAAAGACATGAAAACAAGAACAAAACACATAAACGTGACAGGGAGATGGCGAGATCCAACTCAAAAGGGCTTTATTTCCCACAGCTTCACAGTAAATATACACTACCGGTCAAAGTTTTGAAACACTTGACTGAAATGTTTCTCATGATCTTAAAAATATTTTGATCTGAGGGCGTATGCTAAAATGTTTAGTAGAAAATTAGTTTTGTAGACAAAAATATAATTGTGTCACCATATCAATTTATTTCATAATAAAACTACAATTTTATTCATAAAAAAGTTTTAAATAAAGTTTTTGAAATTGATGACTTGGACCAATAATAAAGAAAAGCAGCCAATAAGTGCCCAACATAGATGGGAACTCCTTCAGTACTGTTTAAAAAGCAAAAGAAGTTGGTTGAGAAAATGTTGAGTACATGTCTGCAAATTCTAGGCAAAGGGTGACTACTTTGAAGATGCTAAAATATAACACAGTTTTTATTTATTTTGGATTTTGTTTATTCACAACATAATTCCCATAGTTCCATTTATGTTATTCCATAGTTTTGATGACTTTACTATTATTCTAAAATGTGGGGAAAAAAAAATTATAATAAAGAATGAGTGTGTTTCAAAACTTTTGACCGATAGTGTATATGTTCCACTTTTCAGTGGGCACACTCAAATTAATGTTTTTTAGCAATACAAATCGCACTTCTTCAGGTTTGCCGTGAATCCCGCTCATCACAGGGACCTCAGAACGGCCCCCAGATGCTGCATGTGCTGCTGCCAATCATTACTGTAAATAATGATATCATCCAAATAAGCAGCGGCATACGCAGCATGCGGTCTGAGGACTCGGTCCATAAGACGTTGAAACATAGCCGGGGCCCCAAACAAACCGAACAGAAGGGTCACATATTGGTGTAATCCAAATGATGTGGAGAAGTCCGTTTTCAAACATGACATCAGCGTTAAGGGGATCTGACAATAACCCTTTGTTAAGTCCAGTCTCGAGTAGAAGCGAGCCGTGCCCAACTGATCGAGCAGTTCGTCAATACGAGGCATTGAATACACATCAGATTTCGACACTGCATTGACTTTTCTATAATCCACACAGAACTGGACTGAGCCATCACTCTTAGGTACCAGAACTACCGGGCTGGCCAAATTGCTGTGAGATTCTTCTATTACCCCCATATCGAGTATGGCCAGTAATTCTTCCCGTACTACCCATTTCTTGTGTTCGGGTAAGTGGTAGGGTCGGCTACGTACCACTACCCCGGGGGTTGTCTCGATGTGGTGTTCTATGAGATTATTGAGGCTGGGGAGAGGCGAGAACACGTCAGAGAAACTTTTTTGCAATCTGGCAACCTCTGTACGTTGTGACAGTGAGAGGTGGTCTCTGCACAGGACTGGAATGAACTGTCTGGCTTTCAGGCTCACATCCAGACCAAGCTCCTCCCTCTCTGGAACTACCGTCACCAAGGATACAGGAACTGCCTCTCTCCATGGTTTTAGGAGGTTGAGGTGGTAAATTTGACAAGCCACGCACCAATCTGTACGCACTACCTCATAGTCGATTTCCCCAACTCGCCGTGTGACCTCAAAGGGCCCTTTCCACTTCGCGAGTAATTTCGAGCTTGATGTGTGCAGCAATACAAGTACTTTATCTCCCTGTGCAAACTCCAGTAGCCGAGCTCTCCTGTTATACAGCCGGGACTGACGTTCTTGTGCCTGTAGCAAATTCTCCTGTGATAGACGTCCCAGTGTGTGGAGTTTTGCTCTCAGGTCAAGAACGTATTGAATTTCATTTTTGCTTTGTGAAGGTCCCTCCTCCCAATTTTCCTTCATAACATCTAACATGCCATGGGGCTTACACCCATATAATAATTCAAATGGGTGAAACCCCGTGGAGGCTTGCAGGACCTCTCGCACAGCAAATAACAGGGGTTTGAGCCACATATCCCAATTCCGAGCATCTTCATGCACAAACTTACGAATCATATTTTTTAAGGTTTTATTAAATCGTTCGACCAAACCATCTGTTTGTGGATGGTACACGCTTGTCCGAATCGATTTAATACCTAATAATTCGTATAGCTCGCGTAGTGTATGTAACATGAAAGTAGTGCTCTGATCAGTGAAAATTTCTTTAAGAATCCCCATTCGGGAGATTATTCTGAAGAGTGCCTCCGCAACACTACATGCTGAGATGTTGTGAAGAGGCACTGCTTCCAGGTATCGCGTTGCATAGTCCACCAGAAACAACACAAAGCAATGCCCGCGTGCTGACCGTTCTAATGGCCTGACTAGGTCCATGCCAACTCTGTCAAAGGGAACCTCGATCAATGGAAGAGGGCACAATGGCACTTTTGGAGTTGTCGGCGGATTCACCAACTGACATTCGCGGCATGTCACACGCCACCGGCTAACATCCCCACGAATGCCTGGCCAATAGAAATGGGCCATGAGATGGCTTGGGTATGTGGAGATGAGGGCATGGCTGAGCGCCCGTCTGGGGAGAGAGAGAGTGGTAAGTACATCCACCTGAGAATAATTGTTAATAATTGCTGTTTCTATGTGCACAGTGAGATTCAGGGGAGATAAAAGATGGCCCAGTCCACAGAGAGGGGAGAGAGAGAGCTGCACGGAGCGGTGTGTTCTAGAGTGTGATTTGTGTTGCTGAAAAGCATTAATTTGAGTGTGCCCACTGAAAAGTGAAACATATATATTTACTGTGAAGCTGTGGGAAATAAAGCCCTTTTGAGTTGGATCTCCCTGTCTTCCGCTTCCTCCCTTGTCCCAGGTTTTGGCACCAGTGTAACAAAGTTCTTAGTTTTCGTGACAAGGGAGGAAGCGGGAGATGGCGAGATCCAACTCAAAAGGGCTTTATTTCCCACAGCTTCACAGTAAATACAGTGCATCCGGAAAGTATTCACAGCGTTTCACTATTTCCACATTTTATTATGTTACAGCCTTATTCCAAAATGGATTAAATTCATTATTTTCCTCAAAATTCTACAAACAATACCCCATAATGACAATGTGAAAGAAGTTTGTTTGAAATCTTTGCAAATTTATTAAAAATAAAAAACGAAAGAAAAAAAAAATCACATGTACATAAGTATTCACAGCCTTTGCTCAATACTTTGTTGAAGCACCTTTGGCACCAATTACAGCCTCAAGTCTTTTTGAGTATGATGCTACAAGCTTGGCACACCTATTTTTAGGCAGTTTCTCCCATTCTTCTTTGCAGGACCTCTCAAGCTCCATCAGGTTGCATGGGGAGTGTCGGTGCACAGCCATTTTCAGATCTCTCCAGAGATGTTCAATCAGGTTCAAGTCTGGGATCTGGCTGGGCCACTCAAGGACATTCACAGAGTTGTCCCGTAGCCACTCCTGTGTTTTCTTGGCTGTGTGCTTAGGGTCGTTGTCCTGTTGGAAGATGAACCTTCGCCCCAGTCTGAGGTCCAGACCGCTCTGGAGCAGGTTTTCATCAAGGATGTCTCTGTACATTGCTGCATTCATCTTTCCCTCGATCCTGACTAGTCTCCCAGTTCCTGCCGCAGAAAAACATCCCCACAGCATGATGCTGCCACCACCATGCTTCACTGTAGGGATGGTATTGGCCAGGTGATGAGCGGTGCCTGGTTTCCTCCAAATATGACGTTTGCCATTCAGGCCAAAGAGTTCAATCTTTGTTTCTCATGGTCTGAGAGTCCTTCAGGTGTCTTTTGGCAAACTCCAGGTGGGCTGTCATGTGCCTTTTACTGAGGAGTGGCTTCCGTCTGGCCACTCTACCATACAGGCCTGATTGGTGGAGTGCTGCAGAGATGGTTGTTCTTCTGGAAGGTTCTCCTCTCTCCACAGAGAAATGCTGGAGCTCTGTCAGAGTGACCATCGGGTTCTTGGTCACCTCCCTGAATAAGGCCCTTCTCCCCCGATCGCTCTGTTTGGCCGGGTGGCCAGCTCTAGGAAGAGTTCTGGTGGTTCCAAACTTCTTCCATTTACGGATGATGGAGGCCACTGTGCTCATTGGGACCTTCAATGCTGCAGAAATTTTTCTGTACCCTTCCCCAGATCTGTGCCTCGATACAATCCTGTCTCGGAGGTCTACAGACAATTCCTTGGACTTCATGGCTTGGTTTGTGCTCTGACATGCACTGTTAACTATGGGACCTTATATAGACAGGTGTGTGCCTTTCCAAATCATGTCCAATCAACTGAATTTACCACAGATGGACTCCAATCAAGTTGTAGAAACATCTCAAGGATGATCAGTGGAAACAGGATGCACCTGAGCTCAATTTTGAGTGTCATGGCAAAGGCTGTGAATACTTATGTACATGTGATTTTTTTTTCGTTTTTTATTTTTAATAAATTTGCAAAGGTTTCAAACAAACTTCTTTCACGTTGTCATTATGGGGTATTGTTTGTAGAATTTTGAGGAAAATAATGAATTTAATCCATTTTGGAATAAGGCTGAAATATAACAAAATGTGGAAAAAGTGAAGAACTGTGAATACTTTCCGGATGCGCTGTATATATGTTCCACTTTTCAGTGGGCACACTCAAATTAATGCTTTTCAGCAACACAAATTGCACTCTGGAACACACTGCTCTGTGCAGCTCTCTCTCTCCCCCCTCTGAGGACTGGGCCATCTTTTATTTCCCCCGAATATCACTGTGCACATAGAAACAGTAATTAGTAACAATTAATCTCAGGTGGATGACCTTACCTCTCTCTCTCTCCCCAGATAAATGCTCAGCCACGCCCTCACCTCCATATATATATATATATATATATGCAACAGTTAGTTCTGGTCCTCAAATCTGATTGGATGAGAGACGTTCCATGAGTGCTGATGTCTCAGAACATCAGCACTTGGACGCTTCACTGTGTGTATCACTCTGCTTGTGTTCGTGTGGTTTTTAACTAAAGTGTAAGAGTAATGCAGATGTGTTAAGAGCTATATGTGTCTCTTTTCATTTATTTTTGTGACATTACTGATTTTAGCCAGCAGGTGGCGTCAAAAGGCCATTTTTGTGTGTAATATAAGCCAGTTCAGGTGATGCATAATAGGATGCATTTAACCAAAATAACATTATCTTCAGAAATCTGACTAACACACTACAGCATCTCTACTTGGGAGTGACAACAGGTGATCGCACACGCGCTGTCGGTTTATGAATCTGTAATCAAATCATAATCAAATTTGTATATCCAGTAGGTATAATTTGTATAGCTAGGTTTGGCCCTAAAATCCATAACTGCTGCATAGCCCTTTGCATATAAATCAGCAATGCAGTAACCCTCAGCAGAGGAGGAAACAGATTTAACATTGCACTTCGACTCGATAAATACTGCTGCCATATGGACATGGAACAGGAGCGATGTAGAAATGTGACCTGGGCCAGATAGGGGTTAGCTCGGTTCTCAATATCGGGTCTGAACCTGAACCTCCAGGCAAGCCTTGGGAGCCAAGCAGGGAGCTCTTGGTCCAAACTGCAAAGTAATTAAAATAGAGAAATTAAACCTATTATGTGCCAAAAGGAAATACTGAATAATTTTGTGAGTGATAGTGTGTATTTGGGAGAGGCACAACATCTTGTTGTGAGAAAAAATGGGAATCAATATTCAAATGAGAGTTCAATCTATAACATGTTGTGTGTTAGTCTTTTGATAATTAATTGTAGAAGAACTGCTCAATTTGCCTTCAGCTTTCATCAGATAATTTGATTAAAAGAACTTTGCTCTTCTGGGGATTCTACTGACAGCAGAAAATTACAGAGGGACAAATTGTAAGTGTTGCTGTCATTTCTCTCTCATTTGGGTGAGGAATAAATTATGGGTCTTTCTGAGGTTTGTGACAGCATTAAATTAACTCTCTTGACATGTAGAAGACAGAAAAAAAGCTTTGTGTGAAAACTTACAAACTTAGGCTAAATAATTAAAACATACACTTATAAGGTGTAAGGAATTTGAGATAGCTCCTATCTAGGGATGCACCGATATGGATATTTTGGACGATACCGATAATCGATAATTCAGTGTATTTGGAGGCCGATAACCGATATATTTGCAGATAAATATATATCTGGATATAAATCTACATTTTGTGTGTCTGATTACAAAAACAAAAGGTTCACATTATAAAGCCACATCTGGAGCACTTGCAATGGAATCAATCATGTAAAATGAATTATTGTTTCTATTTTAATACAACTTCAATTGCAGAAAACAAGGAATCTGCAAGAAACATCTAAAACTTTTAAATCATTTACTAAATGTAGCCTACTTTGAACCAGTTAAATAAATTAATTTAAATTAATTTTACATTCCTATGGCCAACTTCCTTTTATTTATTTTAGCTACTTTTATAAATACAGTGCATTGTACTTGATTCAAACCTGTGAAAAGACAAAACTAAGGAATGCAAACAAATCTCAAACTCACTGTAAACACAACATTATGCTTTAACATACAAAATGAATAAAGAAAAAAAATGCATGTGACATAAATAAATACTGTATAATGGAGTGTTTACTCAGATCCAGTATGATCCTCTAAAGCAAAGCCAGAAAGCACCAATCAAAACCCACATGATGAGTAGCATGTGCCTGAAAAAGCCATAATTTATCAGCTTTAATAAATCTGGCAAATTTTCTTATCGAACCGATAACCCAATAACATAATTCACATTTATCGTCCGATATGGCCGCCAATAAATTGTGCATCCCTACTCCTGTCCTACAGTTGCAATCGAAATTATTCAAAACTTCACCAAGGGAAATGTTGACTTGAATATTCAAGAAGTAATTAGGAAAGAAGTAGGAAAGACCTGTGGAATCCTGGAAGAAGGTTTTATAGACGTATGACACTAAACTGAAAATGAGTTTTAAACCCATGGGTCAGCAGTACATATGGAGTAAGATGACAAGGTGATGACAAGAATGACACCATCCCCACAGTCAAGCACCGAGGTGGGTCAGTCCTGATATGGGGGTGTTTTGTGGCTGCAGGAAACGGCTATCCTGACTATGTGACTGACACCATGGATTCTTTCAGGTATCAGGCCATTTTGACATGAAAAATGTGATGCCTTCAGTGCGTAAATTGAAGCTCGGTGATCACTGGACTTTCCAGCAAGACAATAACACCAAGGATACATCCAAGTTGTCCAAAATCTGGTTCAGGGATAGGTCGTGGAATGTTCTTAAATGGCCCTTTCAGTCCATCGTTAAAATCCCATTGAAAACCTTTGTTGGGATTTCAGGGAAGCAGTGGCAGCACAGAAACCAAAGAATATAAATGAGCTGGAAGCTTTTGCTCATGAGAAATGTGTAAAAATTCTAATAGAGAGGTGTCCGAAGCCTGAGAACACTTACCTGAAACATTTATTTGCTGTTATTAAGGATAAAGGATGCTCCACAAATGATTGACTTTGGGGGTTGAATATTTTTGACATGACATTTGTGGAGAGAATTAGTTATTTTTTATTTGAAGATTTGGGTAAACTGAACTCTTTGTTCTCAAAATCACTCAAATGTGTATTAAAAACTTACTTTGACTGTTTACTGAGGTTTTAGTTGATGTGTTTTAATTCACATCACCAGAATGTATTGCTGGTCAGGGGGGTTGAATAATTTTGACTGCAACTTTATATCTGAATACATTTGGATTTAGTTTAATTGTTTTTACCATCCTCCCCTCTTGGTACATTTAAAATACTGTAAAACCTGAACTGAGTTCAAAGACCTGATCACACCACCTCAGGAGAAAGCTCGCTGAGTAAAGCTACCGATAGTACAGACAGCCAGTAAGCTGAGTTAGATGTGCTGATACAGTCTAACGTCAACACTCGCTACACACGCCTCATAAACAGTTAGAAATGGGCAACTTGCTAAGCTATACTGTATACTTTGAGTTGTAGCGACAGTGATAGCTAGGTTTTCCCTTCAATAAGTCATCTTTTAGCAATGTAGCCCTTGCGGTGATATTGAGCATGAAATCGAGCTTGCGTAGCTAGAAGCATTTGCATTCACGTTGCATCAAGTGTATGGACTTTGCGTACAGCTAGCCTTACAGTAGCTTTACAGCTAATAACAGGGTCACCACTTTTTGACGAATGAGTTTTCCAGCAGTACATGATTTCTGGATAAGGATAAAAACAAATAAAAAAATAAAATAAAAAATAAAATAAAAAAATACAGAGATTTCTGGGGTTGATTTCCATTTATATGTCAAGCACTAATTTTAACAGTTATTGGATGTAAACACAAAATAATAATAATAATAATAATAATAATAATAATAATTGAAAAAACTCTCAGTGGACAGACTGATGTTTTAACACTGGATTGCGGCTAGTTTGACTTTACACAAGCACTTACAAAAGAGCAATATTTGGCCGATTAAAAATGTTAGAGCAGTCCAAAACTAGAAAAGAAAACAATCACAAGAATATTACAATATTCCATGACTGTGGGAAGCCTGTAATACGGCAAAGAGAAATATAAGCTTCATTTCAAAGCTCTGATTGTGTAATGTCATATTAAACAGATTTATTTATTTTATTTTTATTTCTTTTAATAAACACAATCCAAGCCAAACACTGCTGTATCCACCATATACACTGTGGGCTCTGTCACGGGGCTGCATCCAATATCTAAGCAATTTGTGGCTACAGTATGCCATGGT